>NC_089684.1:31939700-32614700 GCF_031753505.1 Anomalospiza imberbis | reverse complement strand
AATTCATGGTGATATTCCCCAGATAGAGAGGGCTGCCTGCTAGCAACAGATACAGGAGTTCAATGTGTAAACTCTGATAAGGCTGACATGTAATTTGTGTTACAGTTTGATTGTTAATTGTATATAAAGCGGGAGCCTTCACAGATCTTTCACTGAGAGCCCTTGATTGGGAGAAGTAAACCCATGTCATTAAAAGTATATCCTTTAAGGAGAAGGAAGGTAATTTTTTTTAATTAAGCATTTGCTTGATTTTGGTGCTTTTGGTTTTGAATACTTCCTTTTAATATTGTGGAATTAGGCCAACAGTCTCAATTAGTTTTGTCACAAGACAAAAATTTTTTCCAAGTATAACATGTAAAACATCTCTCTTTTTTATTTTGTGCTTTTTCTCTAATAGTTAAGTATGTTGAAGAGTAATTAGAGTTAACTGTCTTCACAAAATCTGTCTACTGGGACACGTAACCAAAATATTTGAATAAATAGGATTTTGGCAATATTTGTAACTTTTCGGCAAATTACAGTCTTATCCATTTGCTGCAGGTAGAAAACTGACATGAAATTTGTTGTTAAAAATTTAGCTTTGAACCTAAGAATGCTCTTAGAATGAAATCACGGATGCTCTCTGCTTCTAGTATGAGAGAAGTTACCTACTTTGGTAGATGTAAGCATTTTGTGAAAGACATTGCAGAGACACTTGGATTTGCCATTTATATTCTTTTTTATCACTAAAGAACACAGCAATGTGTATTGGAGTACACATTTTATTATTTTAGAATTTGTCTTATTTGGGGTGTTTTTTATCCCAGAGATGTATAATCTTTGCCGTTGGATGACTCTTGGAAATTATTATGAAGCAGAACTAGCCAGCTGAGTTGTTTCTTCTGCAGTGTATTCCTATAGATGGCAAAGAGCAACTGTGCTGGAAAACACCTGTGCAGTGGCAATGACAAGATCATATCAGAGGCACAAAAGCACACAGAGGTTCCTGAAACTGAGGAGAGGGTTTCACCACCCCATTAATGTCAGTGGGATCTGACACAGAAATAATTGATTTGGGGCTGTTTAATCCTTTCTTCCAACATCCTAGGCTGCATTTAAAAAGTTGTGGCCAGCAGGTCGAGGGAGGTGATTCTCCCTGTCTGTTCTCCCCTTGTGAGACCTCACCTGGAGTACTGTGTCCAGGTCTGGAGTCCTCAGCACAGGAAGGATGTGAATCTTTGGGAGCAGGTCCACAGGAGGGCTGTGACAATGATCAGAGAGATGGAAAAAAACAAGCTGAGAGTTGGACCTGGAGAAGAGAATGTTCCAGGGAGACTTTAGAGCAGCCTTACTGCACCTAAGGGGGGCTTAAAAAAGGAGGGAGAAAGAGAGAATGAGGACCAATTTAAAATGATAAGAGGAAGGCTATATATTAGATGCTAGGAAAAAAAAATTCTTTACTCAGAGGATAGTGAGGCACTTGAACAGGTTGCCCAGAGAAGTTGTAGATGCCCATCCTTAGAGGTGTTCAAGGCAAGGCTGGATGGGGCCCTGAGTAAATTGATCTAGTGGCTGGCATCCCTGCCAACAGTGGGGTTGGATGCAGGTGATCTTTAATCACAGAATGACAGAATATGTTAGGTTGGAAGGAATCTCCAAGATCACCAAATCCAACCTTTGACTGATCGCCACTTTGTCAATTAGAGCATGGCACTGACTGCCATGTCCATAAAGGTACTTTCCAACCCAAGACATTCTGAGATTTACCTGAGGAGTCAAGTTAGGGAAGTGACCTAACAGGAAATTATCTTTTCTTGCATGGATTTTTGCATGGGTGATTCCCTGAGCCAACTACCTCTGTGCCCATAGGAATATTATTGGCAGGAGAAAGAAGGCAGCAGGACCATACAGTTCAGCCATTCTCGTGGCTGCCACCTGCTGTGGAGCCATAGCCATAAATTCCACCCGCAGTCAAATGTTAACTGCTGGATTAGGATTTTTACTGAGATCCTTTAAATCAGTTGGAAACTTAAGTAGAGTGTGTTGTGACAAGAATCACAAAAATGGACAGTTGAATCCTTTCAGAGATAAATAATCTTGTTATCAAGAACAGTGTCCTTTGAGGAGAAAATATCTGATATATATATATATATATATATATATATATATATGGTATTGTCAACTGCCACTGATTTCTTCTGCTGTTTTAATGAAATACTTTTGTGAGTTTTTGGGAATGATCCTAATTACTCTTTTGGCAGTTTGACATCCTTCTGTATATGTTGGATGCAACATCATTTATACGTTGTCTCTGGACTGGTTTTCAAACACAGATCCTAAAGCCAAGGATTCCTACTCCAGAGAATACAAGCTCATTTTAATCTCAAATTGAGTCCTTATGTAAAAGTCAGTTGTTTCTTCTAACTTAATGCTGAAATGTTAAAGCTGCTCCATCCCATGTTCCTGGGCAAAAGTTGACTCTTCTACCACTTCCCATCCTGCTCCTTGTAGTGCTCACAGGGTAATAATCAGATATTAACAGTAATGACACTTCCCCCTTGAGAAAGGAAAGGCATTACTTTGTAATATTGAATTTTTACTGAGTCTGTGATAGCATGCAGAACTTCATTCCAGTAATCTTAGTGAAGGGCTATATGATCTCTATGGCTGCAGGTGTGCCACTGCTATTTAAAAGCTGCCTTAATTATGCCTATTACATGTAAACATTTTTCTTTTATGTCTTTGTATCTCTTGCATTTAAGCAACATGGTGCAGAGATGTTTCTTCTCCTTTGGAGAAAGTGTTCTGAACAGATAATACTTGGAAAGTAAGAGTTATTTTTTTTTTTTAATTATGCCTCTTGTTTTTTACTTTCAGATTTTTCATTTTTAAGTATTTTCAGCTTGGCCCTGCAGTTTGAGCATAGACATAACTAGTTAGTACTGTTAGAAAAGTCTTACAGGAGTCCTGATTAAAGGATTTTGATGAAGTAATTAAAATACTAGTTAGGTTAATTTCTTTCATTGGCCTGTGTTTGTTGCTTCTTAGCATTATGGAGTTTGGAAATCATCATATCATCAAATCATTATCAATCATCTAAAAATTGGAGCCGGATTTTTTAAAATTTGCTTCTCGTGAGATTCTAATATTAATTTTGTGAAATGTTTGCAAAGCTGCATAATGTTTTGATTTTTTTTGTTTGTTTTATTTTTTATTTATTGTCAAGTGTCATGTTCATAAAATGCAAAATTATACAATGTAGTGTCTCTGGAAATTCTCTTGGCGTATTCCATCTAAATTACTTTAAACAACTCTATCTGATTGCCATTTGCAAAAAGAATGGAATAATTACTATCCTGAATTCCAACAATATACAGAGGTTTGCTGGAGAGAGGAGTAGATAAAGCATATGTTTACATGACTTCCACAATAAATGGTCTCTCTATACAGTTTGCAATTATAATTTCATGTTAATAAGTTGCAGGAAAACATGCTGAAGGAACAGTGCTTTGCTGCTTTTGTCACAGTTTCATCAAACTGATTTTGTCAGCACTGGAGCATAACCCTTGCCACATCAGTTTGAGTGCTTGTTAGGCAGCCGATTTGTCTGAATCCTCATTAATTTGATTAACTCATTTACTTATGGATGATGACATGTTATGTGGTACAGGAATGGTGGTTAGAGACTGGAATCAGGACTCTTGTTGACTTTGTTACTATGCAGTTGTTCATTTGTTTCTGCAATAAACTGCTGCATTTGAGCACTAAAGTAACAGTAATTTACATTTTGCAGAAGTATGTCATCAGCTGAAGGGTTGAACTTGGACTGTGTATAAACTTGCACCTCTGTCAGTCAACTACAGACAGCAGTTGAGGAGCTTTGTAGGTTTATAGCCTACTCCAAGTCCCTTTTTGTTTCACTTGGGTACTAGACTTTCTCATAAGAACCTAAACAGCTCTCTCAAACATCTGGTTTAATGTAAATTAAATAACAAAAGGAAAACAAGTAGAAAACATCCTCAGTTAACACATTCGGAAGAGGGAGATGTTGTTAAGCAGGGATACTTAAAGCACTTTTTTGAAAGATAGGTTTCAGAAAAATGGTCAAAATGGAAAAAAGAAATCGGTCAGTGATTAAGACCAAATTCTGTGTGTTCACAGTTTAGCAATTTGCATTTTTGCAGGTTGATATGCCTCTAATATTTTAAGGTGGTGACTGTGTGCAGGTTTTGGATCCCAGCCACTATTTTGGTAGTCACATGTGAAACTGGAAAGGAAAATTTAAGCATGCGGGGTTTAACAAATAATAAAATATTTTGTTTGAATTCAGTGACTCTGAATTTGAGTGGATGACAACCATATTAACTCATCTGTATAATTTTGGGTCGAGATCAAATTCAATTTGGGATAGCTCAAGAAACAGTGGAGTATTTCAAACTTTGTGAAGATGAAGAAGCCTGAATTCTTGAGCAGCCAAACAATTTATTTTGGTGAGAATTGTATTCGCAATTCCAGGGCTGAATGTGCCATGAACACAGAGTGGTGTGAAGGTTCCCTATGCTGTGGTGAAGCAGAATGCTTTCTATATTACTGGAGTGCAAAACAAGCCTCATCCTGGGCTGTAGCAGTATTGGAGAACCACAGTTTGCAAACACAGGCCAGAAACCTTTCTCTCTAAATGCAGGACCAGAAGCAACAGTTGGCTACAAGTTGGCCAAACTATGAGAAAATAAAACCCTATATGCTTTCAAAGATGAAGAAGCAACTTGCAAATTTTCAATGAAACTAGCAACTATCTATGGTAGTGAGTCAGACTAGAACCATTCCATCTCCTTCACCCCTACATTATTGTCCTTCTCCCTGCCCTAGGTGTCTTTCTATCTGAATACCTGTTGAACTCCAGCTTTACCCTCAAACATAGTCCTTGGAAAAAGGAGGGATTGGGGTAACAGTAGAAAGTGTCTGGGGATCAATAAGATGAGGTGCAATGTTTGCAGGGCAGCCGCCTGCAAAAATCCTTGTAAAAATGCAGGTTGAATGGAAGATGGTGGAGCAGGAGAGAGGAAATAATGTTGGAATTGTTTTGAAAATAAGGCAAACTTTTAATGGACAAGAGAGTTGGGAAAAAAAGGTAGGCCATTGAAAGAACTATAGAAGTGATTTTTTAACTAACTGTAAGTTAACTAGAGCTTTGCTTCAGTCTAAGGAAGTAGTCGTTACTTCATTTTAAAAAATCATTAGTGTGCATTTATATATACACTGTAACACTAACTATTGCAAGCTTTTTGATAAAAAATACTGTTTCCCTCTTCAATCTTCTTGGCCTGAAGTTAGGATTGATGATGTTCTTAGGCTTCTTGTAACTTTAATACTAAAATTAACAATACATTTCTGTAGAATTGAAATGAGATCAAACATGGGAAAATACCCTGTCATTGTCACAATTGCAGAATGTTTATGGTTGTATTTGTTTATTTGGATATGCAGTTTTACTGAGTCAGTCAGACCAGTCTTGTTTTATTGAGTAGGTGAACAAAGTGCAGGAGATCTTGCATCCTTTCTGTAAAAGAGATTACTGTCACTGAATAAAATATAGCTATAATTTCACCCACCCTTTTATATTTTCTGGGGAAGAAACAGCTCCAAACACATCATATTTGGGAACTTCTTTATACTAGATGGGCTCTTTTAGAAATGTCATTTATTTTAGTTTACTAATATATGCCTGTATTTGGAATGATGGGGAGCGTTTACAGAAACAAGTCCTTTGACTCTTATTTCAATTCTGTAGAATCTTATAATGGAATATTTGCAAAGTGCATATGGAACACAGATAATATTTAAGCAGGAGGCTGGTGATCAGAGTTGAATTACTGGGCTCTGAATTTTTCTACAACCACCTCTTTTCCTCCTTCACTTGCTCTGACAGTTACAGACTGTTTCTCTAATAGGGCTTGCATTTGAAGATAAGCCTGCATGTAAACAAATTAACTTTTCTTAAATGGAGAGCCATTTCATCTGCAATAATATACCAATTCATAAACTATCAGAAGCATATTTTAAAAAAAAGTTAAAGATAAATGACCCATTGTATAACACTTACTATTAGGCAGACTAGATGTCCCTGTGTTCTGGGAGATAAGGCTCTTGTATTATTACACCCTAATAAAATGAGTTAATGTTTTAGTATCAGAGATAAAAGAACATTGGGATATATTTAATAACCAAACTGAGAAACACTTAATTTTAGTTGTCTGTAGCAATATAACACAAATTCCCCTGTAAAACAAATTGCACTTTTGGAATATACTTTAATGTGCATTCGACAAAGGAGAAAATGAGGTGATTGAAGTTCAATTTGTAGCATGTTATTAACCATTTCCGCTTGACTAGATGTGTAAAAGGATAATGGATGAGGGTTTTATTATTGCCTTTCTACTAAAATGAAGTGGTGTAAAAGATAAGGTGATGAGATTAATGAACATAAGGAAAAGGCATAATCAATCAAACTCCAACAGGGTGATGAGATGACAGTACTTAAGATTTGCAAGGATACATGTTTTTAAAAGTGGATTTTATCAACACCAATATTTTGTTTGGGTGGAATGCTAAGAAGCAGGTAATTGCCAATTTCAGTTACTTTTTGGTGGGTTCAATTACTACAGTATGTTTGAAGCATCAACAATTAGTGTAACAAATAAAAGTTGTTAAGTGTTTTGTTAAATTTAAAATTCATATTGAAATTCCCTATATGATTAGTAAAGGAGGATAAGCAAGGAAGGATATTTTGTCAAGCAGAAAGGATGTTTTATTGATCAGTTTATCAGTTCTTCACTGGTGGAACACTCCTAGATATGTCTGAATGAGTTATTTTTAGTCTGTACTGCCACCTCAAGTTTTGCATCCAAGTCATTTCAGCATTTCAGTCACTGGTTTTCATGTGCTCAAGGAGGAGTGAGAAATGCTTTCCTTGCCCTGTAATAAGTTCTCAAACATGGAATTCCACCTGATTTCAACTTCCAACTCCTCAAATAGGAAATTGATTATCTTGTAGTGATAAATCTACTAAAGAACTGCAAACACCACTGGAAAAATCAAATTTTCTAATGCCTTCAGTTTCCTGCTCATTTAAAAAAACTGTACATATTTTTCAAAATGTGGAGCTGACTAGGAAGGCAGCTGCTATCCAGTTAGGGTCTTTTCCATACTCAAAAAAAGATTTAAAAAGGGCTCCCATGTCATTCTTTCAATTGTGGTGAATTTAGTTGATAAAAGTTGCCTATTAAAAGGCTGCCTCAGGTTAGTTTTGTAAATGAAACACGCACGAGCAGGATAAATTGCTGTATTTTTGCAAGGAACTTAGTTCTTGGCAGCACTTAGGCCAGGATGGATAGGATATTGCTATGAGGTTTGGATTTTCTAAAGAGAAGCAGTTGAAAATACTTTTCTCTCTTGACTTCAGCATTTATGAAACACTGTTAGGTACTGGCTGGAAGCTGTGGCTTTGTCAGTATTCCCACATTAGACTTGACTTTTTCTGGCTTTCCAGAAAACTTTCAGTTTTGCAAAACAGCATTGTGGGTTTGAAAGATAAATGCATAACACAGCCCAGATTAAAATTCTTCACAAGAGCTAATATTTTCACATAGACTTACTGCCCTCTCTCCTCCTGTCATCTGCAGAATTCTTTGATAGACTTATTTTTTATTGGGCCCTCAGGAGTAGCAAGTTTTAGATTTAATACCGCAGGGGGAATGGCAAGGCAAATCATGTTGTTGGATCAATTGTTCAGCTATCTCCAGACTGCTGTCTGTGTATCTGTTACACTTGAATCACATTTTATAGCCTTTCTAATCAATCATTTGGACTAGAAATGCAGTTTAATTTTCTGTTGCATTTTTAAGCTGAAATAAGGGTTATGTTCTTGTTCTGTTACCCCAGAATCATAGATGTAATCGTAGACTTCACATTAGCTGTGCCCCTGGCTTACTTAATCTTGGGAAAGGGTCTTTTCTTGTAGGAATGTTTTAAAGCTGAATTTATATTACTTTAGTTTAGCATGTACTAAGATAAATATCAGCAGTTGTTGTATAAAACCTCCTCTTCACATGGCTTTTTTTTTCCTTTAAAAACATGGGCTCTTTTAATTGGACACATTATTTCTATGGGTGATCTTAAGGGGTTTTCCCTTGCAGTCACAGGCCATAACAAAACCTTGGTCAGTGATTGATTTCAGTCAGTTCTTTCTTCTGAGAAATTAATCTACTTTTACAGGAATATAAGACAAATGTAAGAATACAGATACAAAATATGAAGTATACTCATATGGGACTTAGTTACAAAAAGAAGCACATAGGAGACATCTTCTTTGATAACTAAGAACACTTCCTCTATTTTGTTGTCATATCTATATTCGGCTTTGGTTTACGGTAAATGAACTTGCAGTGAGTGGAGAAGGGCTTGAGCAGTGAAGGGTTTTATAGCAGTTCTGTACTATCTTCTTTCCCAGACTCTGAGGGAAAGAGGGAAAATTAGTTCAGTATTATATACAGTCCTGAGCATCCCAAATGAGGCAAATGTACGTCATCCCCTGCAGCTTCCCCGCTTTACTTGAAGGGGATTTGATTCCTGCAGCACTTGAGAGTCTCTGCAGCATAAAGGTGGCATTGAGCCATTTTTGCATCCACACCCCTTTGTAAGGGGCACCTTGTGTGCCACATCTCTCATGAAACACAGCACAAAATCTTCTAATGTGAACGGCTGGCTTGGCAGCTCTGGAGTCTGACTTTTCTCCTTGCCTTCAAGAGGCACATCTGTTCTTCTGTGCATAGGTTTGCTTCCCATTAATGAGCTGATCAGATGCAGTGTTTCTTGATGACTGGTATTCTAGCTTCCTGCCAGATGTGTGGGGGAGTTTTTGTTTTTGTTTTGTTTCTGATGAAAGGATATGAAGGTCAGCTTACAGGTCACTGATTTAAAAAAAAAAATCCTTTTTTGGCATTGAAATTTATTTTTTCATTGCCCATTTGCTTTCTGTTCCTCCTTCTGCAAGATCAGATGGAAACAGCAGACACTGGACAGCTGCCAGTGTTGCAGGTGTAGTGATTCCTTCTTGGTTGTAGTTGCTGCTTCCAAGTGCACATGTTCTGACTGGAGAGACCTTTGCTGGATACATGGAGAAGCAGCCCATGGGACAAGTCATATCCTGAAAGTGGTGAAATAGGCAGGTGCAGGGCACCAGTGGAAATCTGACATGACTATTCTCATTTGCTGTTCCAAATACAAATTTGAAGAGACATTTATAGCAAACATGAGCCTTGTTTTTTTTTTAAACAGAGGCTTTCCAGACCAGTGATGACAGTACCAGCCTGACAGAGCTTAAGAAGTGTTTGGACAACACTCTTGGGCACAGGGTGTGACTCTTGGGCATATGCTGTGCAGGGCTGGGAATTGGACTTAGGTGGTTCTTGTGGATCTCCTCCAATTCAGGATATTCTGTGATTAAAAAAAAAAAATTAATGTCTAAATATCTTTAAGAGACAGCAAAACAAAGATGGCTCCTGCATTGTTTCTGTGCCCTGCCTTTGAGATGCTTGCTCCTTTTTCTTACATTTCACCATACACAGTAAGTAATACTGCTGTGGATATGAGCTGCTTGTAAGTTTGGCAATTGTCCTAATGTTTGGACTCTGTACATGTTATTGATCAACCAATAGTCTGATAAAGACTATTCTCCATGACTTTTCTGCACTAGGAATTTTATAAAAGGAGAGAGACCAACCAGACTTTAAACTTAAAAACCTTAAAACTTAAGAAAAACCCAAATCAACAACCTTTTTGTCATTATATTAAAAAAAAAAAAATTCTCTGCTTGATTCCTTTTCATGATTTTTCCATTTCCATCTTTGAACAAGAGAAAGCTTTTTAGGGCTTGTTTTGAATTTTAGGGCTTTTTTTTTTAGTTGCAGTAGTGTTACAACATCATCACATGGTTTTGAGCCACTAGTCCTGTGTTGTCTTACTTCTACTAGGAAACTTTCTGTACGATTTATATTTTCAGAATATGGATCATGGTCATACTTATCACCTTGAAAACATACTTTTTTTTTTTTTTTTTTTCTTATTGGGAATACCAGATTCTAGAGAGTGTGTTAAAAGCTTTTGAGGTTAAGATTTAAAAGATTTCATATGTTATAACCTCCTTTCCAATAATAAAACATTTCCATAATGAATTCAATCTGAATTTATATTTCCTTTTTTTGTTAGCTCACAAGGAGACGGGAAGACAAATTAATTGATCAGTTTTTGCAGAGTGACAATTTGGAACATCTGAAGCTTCCTGTTTTCCTGTCTTTTAGTTTTCTGCATTAATAAACTTGAAGGTGAGCTAACTAACTAGGTAGCAACAGTTGTGGTGATACAAAGTTATGCATCAAAATAGGGGAGCTGTTAAGGACTTCTTGAAGATATCTAGACACCTGCTTCTCAGCTGGATAGATAAAATGATGGCAAAGGGATTTTTCCCATCTAGTTTTCCAAAATTCTGTCTCACAGTGGGTAATGATCATGGAATGCACCACTGAACCATTCATTACTACAAAGTTTTAATACTGATAATAATTCATTTCAGCATTTTTGATGCAAATTCCACTATTCAGTATTATCAGCTTCTTTTGACAGCTTCTACACAGTGAGAAATCACTTCATGGAATTCTGCTCACTGGTGCTTAAGCTTTTTTCTTGAGCTTTTGCCAGTAATGTTATTTTTTCAATGTATAACAAATGAAATCAAAACAAGCTTTTTTTAGTATTTGCACTGTGTCTGTTTAACTGATGGAATTCATTGACACATGAAATCATGAAGTTGCATGATTTAATGCAGTCCAAAAAGACTAGGCTGAGGTATTTCTAAATGATTGAAAGATTCTTGGTTATGATTTGTTGTCTGTTTCATTTTACATACCAGGTATATGAAGTCTGTATATGTATGAACATCAGTGCTGTAGCAAATAGCATAAACAGGTAACCCTGGGAGAGGAAAAATGTTGCTCTTCTCCAGGTGATGTAAACATCTGTATGAGCCTTTTGTATCTACGTCTTGAGGAGCATATCCAACTAGCTCTTAAATCAGAATGTAACTAAATCAAGATATCAGTCGATTCCTACAAGAATCTGTGAATTCCTGCAATTCTGTCTCCTTTTTTTTATCATAAATAAGCCTGCTGTCGTATTTTGCAAAGAAAGTAATAACTTTATGTCCTTAACCTTGCAGGGCTTGGACAGTCACTTTAACCTATATTAATTTTCTTCTTTTTGAACTTCCACTATCTGAGGCTGCATAATTTACCTTGCATAATTGTCTTTAGCAATCAGAAGTTTCTGTTCTTTGGGTTAATTAAATGTTTTCTGATAGTGGTAATGTACCCCTGCTCTCTAAAACCCAGCAGGGTTAATCAAGAAGGAAAAAAAATTGTTTATGAGACTCAGATGAAGAAAGTAAGCGAGTCAGTACTAAATTTGCTAACATTGTATGCAGATATATGTGAGGTGTTTAGAACCACGTATTCAAATCAGAAAAGTTCTGAAATAGAGGCTCCCTCAGTAATTTTATTTCCAAGTTAGATTGGGATAATCAGGAAGAAGGTTACCCATAGTTAATAGAAGACCACTTTCAGAAAATTTAGGTTGCATGCTTTTTTCACACTGAAATATAGCTTAATTGACAGGATAAAGGGTGAATATATAGTTGTGCATTCCTCTATTTTAATAATCTATTTTTCATGCCATCATATGTGTACCAATCTGTGGTCTGTGACAGTTAGTCTTTATTCTTATTATTCCTCTTACTTCCAAGCACATGGTGTTTCTTTTTTCATTGTGTAGAGAGAAATTATTTCAAAACTGAATAGATCTAGAAACAGAACTAAAGCCTAACAAAAGATTAAACTATTTACAGGTTCTGAGGCCTTGAGGTATTTTAGGCTAATATAAACAGCATAATGTGAAATAGGAATTTCAATTTGTGGTAAATCTGTCTGTCCCCAGCAGCTTCGGATAAAATAATTCTATCCTTCTTGAGCACATCAATTTGCTAGTCAGTGGTTCATGTATCAAAGACCATTCTGTGAAAATATCAATATCATTGGTTAATATAAATGAAATTAATTTTTAAAGCTGGGCTAAAGGTTGACATCTGAAAAATTGCATTACTTTGCAGAAGAGAAATTTCTGTCTTCCAGTGAAATTTCAGGTCATAAGGGCAAGTAATTTTCACAATCTTCAATGGGAACCAGTGAAATATGAACTTCATTGTCACCTAGCCCCAAAGCGATAAGATAAAATGAGCTGATACATCATTTGCTGTGGTTTTATCATCTCCTTCAGTAATTGGAAGAGAAAACATAAGAGTCCTTTACCACCCCCCTCCCCAATCCCTTCACCACCCACACCCAGGCATAAGCCATTTTGCTCTGATCAATACAAAGGTCACAGTTTTTTTTTTTTTGTTTTTTTTTTTTTTGTTTTTTTGGTTTTTGTTTTTTTTTTCCTAGGGTAAAACTGTCTAGTGGAACATTAAAGTAATGAATATGTTTAATTGAGTTTGTCACCCATGAAAATGCTGAACAGGATTGTGTAACAGACTGTGCATGCTCACAGGGGGACTGGTTGGGAGGCTGCAGCTCATTGCCTGTGGATTTCAGTGGTTGATTTTGTAAATATCTGAGATTTAAAGCAAATATCTTATTTGTTGTTTCTTTGAGAAATCTAAAATAAGCCAATAAACAACTCTGATTTATTGAAGAGCATGTTGATATTTAAGATTTTTAATAGTCTGATCTAATTCCCTGTTAATTCAGTTGTACTTAGATGTATGTAAACAAAGAGCAGGGTCAGACTCTTTCACTGTGAATCCTGCAGCCAGGAACTAAATAATACCTGGACAGTAGAATCCAAGGGTCCTCAGATGCAAGGCTGAGGTTAAGGTAGAAATCCAGGTTTCTTGTGAACTGCGTGTCAGATTTTGTAGCCTCTGAGTGGTGTATTTTTGCCTTCCTGAGTAAAAATTACTCCAAGTGACCTTGAATGTTGCTAGAATGTATTTATAAATTTTATCATCTCTCAACTGTAATCAAATTAGAATGTAAATTGAATGCTCTGTATTTTTATTCAGTGCTTTGTTGTGTTTTTTCTTTGTCTTGCATTATAACTTATTTAAAATTAGACAAATGTGCATCAGCTTTTTAAATAAGCTATTTAGCTTTTATTTTACTCATGGCAGTTAAGTTGGCTGGCATATTAAAGTAATATAATTATTCAATTACTGTTTCAGTTCTATAACCCATTTGCAGACTTAATTGCTTCTAGCCTATTCACATTTTCAAGATCAATAGTACTTTTCTCTTAAATAAAATAAAATATACGATAGCTGATTGGCTCGCTTAACAGGTAAAGCAAACTGTTCATTTAGTCTTCAGCAAAATATTACTTTCCTAATTCAGGAGGCAGCTGTAGTGATGGGGGTGGTTTTGTAGCTATTGCTTGAACAATAGACGTTGTTTATGATCAACATTCAAGGAGGGTTTTGAAGGAAAGGTAGAATGGGGCATTTGTATTAAAAAGTGAAAAATGACAGAATAGTTTCCAAGTAAATGAGCATATTTTTGTTGGGAAATTAGCAGATATATGACTGTAAATCGTGTGCAATTATTTATGTATGATCTTAATTTGTGGCCAGCACTGTGCTACCTGAGTTTTCATGCAACTCTGATTTCTGAGTCTTTTCCAAGTAGAATTTGAATCTGGCTGTTCTTTACTCACTAATTTCTTAGGGAGTTTCTGACAGCTGTGCAGTGTTGGGGCCATCAGCATGAATACAGCGACTGAGTACAGGTTTAGTCCTTCATTTCTAATACTTGAAGTATAGAAGGGACTTCATTCAAAGGGGAAATTAATTTTGTATTTTTAGTAATGTTGTCATGATGCCTTTTCATTTGGTGTTGCCAAAGTCTAATTACAGAACAGTTTGTCTGATGAGATTTTTGAAACTGTAGAACTTTACAGTTGCCTCATTTGTTTATGTGTTTTTAAATGAAATGGTAAACAGTATAAATGGTCTTTTCTCCTGTAAGGTGCTGTATCTTTTGAAACAAATGGAATGTGCAGTAGATTGAACTTCCATCTGGTGTGTTGAATCAACTGAAATTCTATAAATGCTTTCTCACGTGGGGAAGGCAATAATATTTCTGCAGATTAAATTAGATTGTACACTCTCATTAGTCTCTGCTCCACAACATGTTCCAAAACTGGTGGTGGCAAAAGGCAGAAATTAGTTGGTTTTAACCTCAAAATATTGTGCAATGGTATGAAGAAGATAGCTATTCTTAAATTCTGAAGTGGAGCTCTGTGTTGTGAGGCTTATGGGTGAAAACAGGCAATTGCAAAAATAGTTCTTGAAAGTTGTAGTTCTGATGTGAGAAGTGATTAAAAAAAATTTAAAATTTTGTTTGCCAGAATAAAAATACTGAATTTAATTAGAAGAATGAGCCAGTTTGTGCAACTAGGAGTTTCTAATAATATTTTCTAGGGAGTGAAAGGTTGCACTGTATTTTCATAAGGAACGCTTAGCGGTACACATGAAAGAAATGTGTTTGTCTCATGGACCTTTCATCCGCTCTAGGTGGAGCGATGAGCGGGAGCGCGGCAGTGCTGCGGTTGCCATGGCAACTGGTTCACTGGCGGCCCAGACCTCTGTCTAGGGTGCTGCCAGTGCTCCCGGAGTTTCAGAGAGCACAGTGTTCCGAAGAAGGGCTGCTCCAGCCTAATCCAGTTTTAATTGAACTCCAGAGACTTTGAAGTGAGGCCGCAGAGCAGGCAGAGCTTTCTCCAGCCCGGAATGAAGGCTCTGCTCAGCCCGGCCTCAGCTGCTTGTGTCTCCTGATCAGGTTTGTTAATGAGTGCTTCAGAGGATGGTTACAGCAGTGGTCATGGTGTTTCTGGGGTGCAGGTCCAGTTCCTGCTGGAAATCCTCTCCCTCTGAATTCAGTCACTTCATCTACTCCACTGGCTCTGCGAGGTGCACGATGCAAGCCACCTCTGCTCTTTTCAAGCTGGTGCTTTTCCTTCCAGTTTTCAGGAGGTTGCAAGCAGCAAGCTCTGGGCCTTGTGCGGGGTTCACGGTCTCTCAGAAAATGTTCACTTCACAGGGTAAAAGGAATAATTATTTAGAGTGCTGGTTTTACTCACACTATCCACATACTAAGTGTTTGAATTTGCCATGCACAGACTGATGGGGACAAACAGGCTGTTGGGTTTTAATTGTGGAAAAGTGGAGGTTACCACGTTACTGTCTGCCTCAAAAAAATCAATCATTGCAATTAGAAGCTCCAATTTCAAGATGATAAGATGGATGAATATCAGCAAAAAGTACTAAGAAATTTCTGTGCACGAGCACTGCAACTTTGTCTCTTTTGTTACCTCTTTTGGTGTGGTATTCTTAGAGGATATTTATGTGCATGTGACAAAAACCAACCAGAGTGGTTCTGAATAGCACCACAGAATTATACAATTCTGCCAATTAGTGTGGATGGGTTATGGGTGTACTATGGGAAGTGTCAGTGTGGCCCAAGTCTGTTAGTTTCCTAGTTCCAGAAATGTTTAGCAACCATTGATAATCTCTGTTTTTTTCATCACATTTCTAGAATTTTGTGCTGGAATAATTACATAGTTTTTTCCTTCTCTTTCTGTGTGTGTGTGTGTGTGTGTGTGTGTATGTGCGTGTACATTTGCTGGGAAGGAAGTTGGCACTTGTATTGAGGCGAAGATGATTTGCTTTCTGTGTTCTGATTTGTGCTATCAGCTTTTGATTTGCCAGTCTTGTTTGCTTTTAATTCACAAAACTGGTACAATATTTTATGCTGTATTGTGTAGTGCTTTTATAATAGTGCCTCTGCTCTCTGTGCTACACAAGTGCAGGTTTTATTTGTCAATATATGCTACATGCAAAGCAAAATCCTCCTTTGTTAAAAACCTGTAAACAAGTGATTGGTTTAATTAACAGTCTTTGTTATATTAAGGACTTGAATTTCACTTTTTTGTTTTTATACACAATGTATTGCTCAAGTGAAATTGTGGTAAGAGTGATGTTTACAAGGATTGCATATGAGTCTCTTTTTCTGTGATGGTTTTCTATTAAGTGCTTTTGTGTTCGCTAAAATTGACACATCTCAGATTTTCCTTCTCATGTTTTTTTAATCTGAGGTAGAGAAGTGTTCAGTCTCTCTGTCCCTTAACACTTACATAATTAAGCTCTGAAACGAAAAGGAAAAAGTGAAGCAACAAAGAAACAAAGTGGCTGAGGACTGAAAATGGAATTAGTTTGAATTGTGAAGGCAGACTAAGCATCTGTGTCTGTCAGATGGGATGACAGGAATTGTAACAAGTTACTTTGACAACCGCTTACTCCATAGTGAGATTATGCTGAGTTCATTTGCAGGTTTGTGTTTAACCTTAGCTGACAAAATGATACTTAACCTCTTATACAGCCAACCTTTCTAGTTCCAGAATTAATGAACGCTGCCTTAACGATAAACTTAAGGAACATTTTTTCTTCAAAGACATTTTTTTCTTGCTTATTTGTTACAGGTCTGTTGTTACAATGCTGAAGGGAGTGCAGATACATCTAATGCTACTAGAAATACATTTCCAAATACGATTTTATTCTTTGCTGAAATGCTGAACATTTAATAATGTTTTTGAAACTCTGAAACTGTTTTTCTGAAACATTAAAAATAGACAGTTGTCTTTAAATGAAAAAATGTAAGCAAATGTTTAAAATATTTGGCATGAGTAATTGAATTCAGGAGTACAAGAAATGTATTAGAGATTCATAGCATGATTTGAAATTTGAGCATATTTTAATTTTGCTGCAGGTTTTGCATGTAATTGGTAGAATCCATGTTTGTGAGTCAAAGAGTTTCTCTTTTGTAAGGTATTACCTGTCCAGCTAGCATATTTAAAACATCCTTTCTGTCTGCTTCTTCTAGATTCTGGCATATACAGAAGGACTCCATGGAAAATGGCTCTTCTCAGAGATTCGATCTATCTTTTCCCGACGTTACCTCTTGCAAAATACAGCACTAGAGATATTCATGGCAAATAGAGGTACAGTGAGCTTAAAGAAATAACAAGTGTGGATGTGGGGACATGTGCATTCTCTTTGGATGTTTAGCCATGTCTGTTTTGACATGGATTTGTGTAGATAGAGGAAGGGCTTGGATTAAATGTATTAGTATTTAAGTTAGTAATTTTTTTAAATTTAGTTTCTCCTTCCAATTTTTTTTCAGTGATAAATTATAATCAAGCATGAAAACTGTGCATTATCAATGTCTCACTTTCATTTATATCCACGTGTTTATTTGGCATTCTCTGAGGACTCCTGTTCAAGACAGTCCTACCTCTGATCTGTTATGCGTGAAGGATTTTTTGTGTCCCCTTGGAGGATTGATAGTTGTACACACCAAGAACAACAGAATGAAAGAATTTCACTAATGGATTAGACCAGTGACTGCTATGCCTTCATGCTTTACTTAAAATGTAGAACATTGTTTTGGTAATGGTATTGTCCAACAGAATATGAATCATATGCATCAACACTTTTTGTACTTTCTGAAGTCATAAATGGCCACTGGTGATACCATAATTAGATTGTTACTTAGATTTTTAGGTTGGTTTTTCAGAAGTGTCATTCACATGTTTCAGATGAAATAGGAAAATAGTATTTTGATAACTATTTCTAGAAAATATCTAGAAAGTAAATTAGTAAATGTGTGAACCAGTTAATGCATACATTTTTTTATTAGTTCTAGACAGTCAATCTGTGCATATAAATTTAATTTCTATTTATAGAGGAAAAGAAATGGGGACCTTGTAAGATGTGCAACTTTGACAACTTCTGTTGGAATTCTTGTTAGTGGTATATAAAAGGAGTTCTGGAAATTTAAAAAAATATATCTACAGCAACCTGAAGGAAACTTGTCTGATCTGTTGAACATCTGAGCTTAGGCTTGCATTGTGTTGGTTGAGAAAGCCTAAAATGTGTAAAATCATGCTGTATTTCAACTCTTGTACTCACAGTGGGTGTCATGTTCAACTTCCCTGACCAAGCAACAGTAAAGAAAGTGGTTAACTGTCTACCTCGGGTTGGTATTGGTACCATCTTTGGATTACCCCAGACCAGGTATTTTACAATCTGAGTTAATTTTGTCTGTCAGTTTGGAGAGTTGTTTTTATTTTCATCAATCCAGCCCACATGGTTTGAAGCATTTACACCTACTAGTTTATGAACATGGAGCAGGAAACCCTTAGGGAGTATCTTGGTTGTTGTTACTTTAAAGTTTTTATTTTTAATCTATTTCTGTACATAGAAATGGAATTAAAATAGTGTGGGATGTTTTCTGTTGTGTTTTTTACTTTTTCTATAGAGTCCAGAAAAAAAAAATCTCTTGGATTGCTATTATAGCCACTCTGTAAGAATATCAGGATTTCTATTTACAGAAACAAATTATGTGTGAAAAATTTTAAATGTACATTGAAGACACATTTGCTCAATATTTCACATTCATTTGAACTGATCACTTTGTTTGCAACATAATGTAGGTTATTAAAATAAATCAGTTACAGTTTCCTTGAATGGTTTACCAATAGCTGTAAAGATTTTTTAAACTAAAACTATATATATTTTTTTTCCTCCCTAAGTGATGTGGGTTAGGTATTTACAGATGTTTTTGTTATGAACAAAACAGTCTTGGGAATTTTATGATAAACTCTTCTTTGATTTATCACTCCAAGGAATGACTTTACAGTCTTCTTTCACAAACATTAGGAAATCTGGCATCAAATTCTAAAAGTTTGAGTTATTTATGACTAACTCCCCAACACTGCCCAGAATTTAAACCTCAAGAGGGTGGACTTCATAATGAAATTCTATAATCTTATAATTGTTTTCCTTTGTTCTTGAGGGATTTAAAGATGACTTGATTCTTATGTGAAATTCTAAAAGTATTGTAATTTTCCTATTTAATGATATTCCATCTCTAAATCTCCAGTAACATATTTCTGTAATACATTAAGCCATCATGGAGCAGCTGAATTTGCACAGCTGTAAAGGTTTCTGTTGGAAATTTTTCAAATCTTGACATATCCAGCTGTCAGATGCATTAATTCTTTTTATTCTTATTATATTATAAAACTTTAAAAATGAACTTCAAGTATCCAAGTGGCAGTTTGATCTCCAGAGAAATCTAGCACAGACGTGGTAGAAAGAATATGTACTACTGTCACTAAAAATCAGATATGTAAAAAAGGAAGACCCACCAGGTTTTCTCATTATTTTTTTCCTATTTTTCTTTGTTTTCAGACGCATTTCTTTGGCTAGTCCACGACAGATCTTCAAAGCTTCCAACATGACCCAACGATGGCAACACCGAGAGATTTCCAACTTTGAATACTTGATGTTTCTAAACACTATAGCAGGTATTGCTAATTACTATACATCCAAATTACTGTAATTACACAGAAAAGGAGTCAATCATGGCACAGTCTCAGCAGCCGCTGGGCACAACTAAATTTTGCTCTTGTAATGAGTAATTTTTTTCTATGTATGATTGTGTCCTGGAGAATTTCACAACAATCTTCCTAAATTTACTTTATTCATAATTATATTTATGTTTATATAAGACTAGAGAGGTATTCATAACACTGTACTGAGCTGCACTTAAAAACCAGAATATCATGAATGTTGTGGGGGACAGGAACTATATAGACTGTCAGCTATTTAGAAAAGCCTCAGAAATAGGAGCTTCTTTATCTTCAGTATTCTAAGTTTTAATTTTCATAAGTACTATCCTCCCTAAATATCATAGATGCAACAAGTTCTCTGTAGGTCTGGGAGAACTCAGCCGGGGAGCAGGATATTCCTGGAGCCAATAAATACCACTGTTACAGGATGCATGGTTGGTCTCAAAAAAGGGTGCACTGCCTGGATTGCCAGTGCTGCCGTTCTAGAACACCATTAATCATTAATCCAAACCCAACCCTAATTTGTATCCACTTATTTTTATCCTAACCACTCATTCTGTTAACACTGAGCTATATTTTGTTTAACCCATCTTACCCCATCACCTTCTAACCAGCTGGACTTCAGTTTACTAAGTGGAGGCTGACTGTTTGATCTCATGACATCCCTTTTATTTTCCAACTTATTCTGTCCTCTGAGCAGCTTAGAAAATTTCTCTATTTTCAGCTGTTTTCTGTGTTGAAAGGTCTGTTAATTCCCTTTCAGGCTTGGCTCTTGCTAGCACGATTGATATAACAAATGCCTGTGCGTGCACTAATTGCATTTTATACAAATGGTCACTTTTGGTGCTTTCTGTAATCAGTCATCAAGTCAGAGGTGCCAGGATGCTGACAGATTTTTAAAAGTAGGGGTCGATCTGCTTGCCTCGTTACTGCTTAAGCTGAATGAGGCACATCATGACACTGTTTTCTATGGCTCTAATGAATGACCCTTTTCAGCTTTAATATGTTATTGAAATAATAAACTGAATTCTTATCTGCTTGGTGTTTGAGGTTAGAAGAAGCAAAAAGATAATGTTATGAAAAGAGAGAAAGTTGAGTTGCCCATGATAGGGAGTTAAAAGGAAGATAGTTACCCCAGTGTCATGTAAGTAGCCTTAATCCTCATTAACATGTAATGTGCAATAGAGCCAAGTGACTGTACCGTTTAAAAATTCTGCAAACCACGATGGAAAAATACTGAGTGGCGTAAGAAAACTGGAAGAAGAAAAACTGTGGTGGAGGTTTAGAAAATGTTTTCTGACAACATTACAGATTGGATTGTAAAATAATATTCCTGGGGAAGAGGTTAAAACCTGTCTTTGGAGACTTTTAAGACTAGGCTGAACAAAATTTCAAGAACATGCTGATTGAAGATGATATGAATGAATAAGCCACTGCAACAATATAATAAAAAGAGACAGGATCCATGTAAAAACTGCATGTTAAACTCAGAAACCAGGCTTTGGGGTGTGTCTGTGTGCATGGTGTATGTTTATTCTAATTGAATATTTTGGTTTTACTGGAAGAAGTGTATTATTTCCATCTTAGATACATGAAGATGTACACATGAACCTGTATCCAGACTAAATTTTCTGTCCCGGTAAATGTTGGCATATCCATAGATGGACAATGGGCAAGGATGAATTCCCCTCAAAGTGAATTCTCTAGATGAAACAGTTATTAACTGAACATTTCTACAGTCTGAATTCCTAGGCTACTCCATTCTTCTTTCACATATTGTATTTAAGACATAATGTAAAAAGAATGCTTTAAATTTTAGTATCAACAAAAATCATTGGCCCTCCATTTTTGGAAGTGTTTCACTTTAAGGAAACGGAAGACAAGATGATGTAAACAAGGAAAGGAGAAATGTGTAGAAAATGAATGAATTTAACTGTCAGTCTTACTGTATGCAAAAGAGTTTACAATTAAAGTCAAATGGGCTGAGATATTTTAGATTAAATACTAGCATGTTGTCAACTTTTCCATTATCCTTTCAATAACGCAAAGTAGAATATTGAAATGGTAACAGATCTGAAATAAACTGCAGTTCTTTCAAACAGCTCATAAAGTTGTATTGTTGTATCTGTAGAGATTGGTATTTTAGTTAAATATAACTCTTTATTCACAGTGGGGTTTTTTGTTGTTTGTCAGGTCGAACTTACAATGATTTGAATCAATACCCTGTCTTCCCTTGGGTTATCACCAACTATGAGTCAGAGGAGTTGGACCTTACACTTCCTAGCAACTTCAGGGATTTGTCAAAGGTATTTGTCATCAAATATGCCTTTATATTTTTATCGTAGCAGTTTGCAGTCTTGTAAACATTTTCTATGTTTAGTACATTAATATTTCCTGCATGACCATTAACAGTGTTTCATTTCTTTATGTGTGTACTGATAATAAGAATCAGATTGTGTAAAAATGAATTATTAATGTATTCTTATTGCCCCTTATTGTATCAACCTAATAATTGTTGTTGTGAGGTGCTCCTAGTTGGAACAAAGACATTACATTTCATTTCGAATTTTAATGAAGTCAGAAGTGATGTGGCTGTTAAAGATTAAAAATTAGCCTTTTTCTGTTTGTTTTTTTCTGATGAGAATTGTACGTTTTTAGTAGCAAACCCTGTGATGCCATTATATTTTGGGTACTTTTAAATCACTGCCCATATTCCAATGAGTAGAAGCTTCATTTTGTCACTTCCTCTGTGTACCCCTTCAGGTATGCTTGAATAATGCAGCTGTTCTTTGTCAGAAAGACATTGGCAGATTTGAACAACTTTTCCAAACAATTCCTTTCTGGCAGAGTAGCCTTGTGAATTTTTGCAACAGTCCCCCAACCATTTGCAGGTTCTGTATACAGCCTGTTTATAGAATGTGATTATTCTCTTGCAGTGCTTTCCCAGAAGGGACTATTTCATTTTACTAAATAGAAGTACCTCTCATTTTCTCTGCAAGGAGTGGGTGCACTAATCAGCAAGCAGAATCTTTTTCTAAAAGGTAGCTTTTGTGGGAAATGGTTGGCATGTGGAGCAATATAGCTAATTAGTTGAAAAGGTAAGGAGAGTATTTTAATTCTAGCTTTTTTTAAAAAGTCTTACATAAATTGGTAATTTGCTGCTAAAAAATCCCTGTGAAAATATGGCAGGTTTAAAAGTTTTTGCTTTGAGTTTGCAATTGATTAAACTACACACAGGTCTGTGAAAAGGTTTTATTACTGATTTAGTGTTTTTAACCTTAACAAAGGTACTGTATTGTCAGTAAATATATAGACAAACACACACACACACACACACATATATATATATATGTGTGTGTGTGTGTGTATATTTCAATATGTGTGTATATATATATATTTGAAGACTGTACCATGTCTTTTGAATGTGTATATGTACACATTTAAAGCCAAAGCAGAGATTCTTAGGTACTATTGTTGTAACTTTTCCTAATAGTGTTACTTAATGTGAAGAAGTCATTAACTCTGAGGTTTCTTAGAATGTCTGGCTGACACAGATCCACATTCATGGGTAAACCTACACATATGTTGTATTTTAAAAAATCTTAAAAGGTAAGCATTTATTTATTTTAAAATAATTTTTTCTTTATGGAATTCAATGAATTCTATTTAATAATCCTCTGGCCAGAAAGTATCTGAAGGTAGTTTACAGCCAAAAATATCTATCAACTAACTGGGGTACTCTTGTGAATTTCACTTAAATTAACATTGAAAACTTAAAAGTAACGTCAGCCCTGTGTAGCTTGGGTTAGTACATAAATTAAGTGTACTAATCATTAATATATTCATTGGTGATTACATGATTTTTGCAACCTGATTTTCCATTAGCTTTTGTTAAGTGACGCTTCAGCATAGATCATGTGATTGCTGAAATAGTTGAAGGCAAGGAAAAGAATTCTCTAAGTGCTGTACTTAGGAGGGGTCTCATTTAATTGTATTGTCCTTTGTAGAAAGTCAATTCAATCAGCACTGTGGTCCTGGTCTTTCTTCCTCTCTCAAACAGAACATATTTTCTTAGTTTTTAGTTAGGTATGGCACTTACTTCCATTTGAGAGATTGGATAGCAAACCTGCTCTATTTATATGTGTTTTTTTTCATTAACATTGACTGGTTATATGGATTTCTCTGTTCATGAAAGTAGCCTTTGAGGAGGATTGCTAAGTGTGCTTTCAGTTCCGAGGGAATCTTTCCATTGCTGGTGCTAAGGGAGGATATTACTCAGATTTCATCTCTATCTGCATTCAACCTTCTCAAGCATTTTCTGGGAAACTGGGAGCTTTAAACAGCATATAATTAATGCATATATATATACATATATATACATGTGTGTGTGTATACATACACAGACATAATGAGAGTCTTTATGCCATACCTGTTTCAAATAAAGCAGTCCAAGTTTTGGTTACTGTTTTGGTAGTTCTAGCAGTATCAACTCCATGTAGCTTAAATGTTAAACTTCATGTCAGATGGTGAATTTCTGACAAGTATCTGGAAGACCTTGCTAATACTCTACTATGAAAATTTGTAGATTTTATGTCTGTTGTGATATTTTCATTGTAGCACTGTTTTCTTGGGGGTAATGGTTCCAAATATGTACTAATTATGCACTGTAGCATGTCTATGTTTTTTCACTGCTAAAGGTTTTTAAAATATTTAAAGATATTTCACTTAAATGTCTACATGGTTTTAACAGCCATTTATTTCCTTTCCTTAGGCATGCCCAGAAACTTATCACAGTTTAGTGCTCCCACTATGTAAAGGAAAGGAAAACTTTGATTTTGATCTGGCAGAAAGAAAGTCAGGTCACTATATT
The DNA here is from genome assembly GCF_031753505.1 of Anomalospiza imberbis. Lineage (NCBI taxonomy): Eukaryota > Metazoa > Chordata > Aves > Passeriformes > Viduidae > Anomalospiza > Anomalospiza imberbis. The sequence continues at coordinate 32,590,276 of NC_089684.1, read as the reverse complement.
TTCATTTTTTTCGTGCCTAAGACAATGAAGAATTTACTATTTAAAAATTATTTAGAAATTGCAAGTTGTGTCAAATCTAAGTAATAGGTTTTTTTTTTAATGTGTCAGCTAGGAATCCACAGTTAGTACAGATTTAAAGAACTGCAGAGTGGAGGTTAAACCAACACTTTATTTAAGCAGCTTCCTCTGGCACTGTTTTGAACATCAGTCACACAATGATAAACCAAAGCAAACTGGAATGGATTGTGGTTAATATTGCTGTCAGCCTGACGAACACTCCTGACAAATGCCAGGAGTGCACTGCCAGTCTGTTACCCTGCTTTGACTCAAGTGTTTATTCTTTAAGAGGTGACTATGGTTTGGAATGAGTATTACATACGATATTTATAGCAGTATATATTTTATTTATACAACAGGCACAGTTTCCCACCTGAATGTGTGGCTTTTTCTGCATTACTTATGTTATTCATAAGCACATTCTTTTCCTTGTTCAGTGGAAGCAATAAATTGTACTGTATTTCTGAACTTGGATAAGGGAAGAAAATAAAAGTAAAAATACATGGCAAATACTGAGGTATGGAAGCATGATTTTATACTCTCAAAAGTTTGTTACAAGATCTTGCTGCATGCAAGCAGCTGTTGATAATTTTCCGTTCATAAGGCACACCATTCGTGTAAGATCATAAACTGACACTACTGGAAGAAGAAATTTATGCTACTCTTAAATCTTTTCTCTGCAGTATAGCTACATGTGTACATAATAATATTTTTATTCATATTTTTATCTATTCCATGCAGTATTTGCTAAATCATCATCAATTTTATAGAGGCTGTTATGCATGTAATGACTTATTTTCCAGTCAAGTGTACAAAAGCAACAAATAGCTCTCACCTTAGTGAAGTGAGGTGTTTAATTGGTATGTGGGAGCCACTAATATAAAACACACCTTGACGGAAGAGAAGTAATAGATTTTTTTTTTTTTGCTATGAAAAATTAAAGTAGTTTTGTTGTTCTGATGTCAGCTTTGCTGCTTTGTGTTCTTCAGCATGCCAACCTGAATTCTGTTGCATGGTGCCCATTTCAGGAGCACAAAAGCACTGTATATAAAACTTGTGATTCATATTTTCCCTTGTGCGGAAGCAGATTTGAGGTGGGCATGAAATTTGCTTAGTTATTTACCTCTTGGCAAAGAGATAGAAACTAAAAAATTGTTTGATGTGAACCTATTAGAGTTTTGCAAATTTTTAAAAGAAATCTTTTTGTCTAGAGAGGCATTAAATCCTGTACAGATATTCTGTGAATCAAGTACTTTCATGTAGGAAACATAAATTACATTTTATTCAGCTCATGCTGAATACACACAAAAGGAGTGCAGTTAAAACTGATGAACTCACCAGGACTCAGTGTCCTTTTAAGCATAAAGCATGTTCAAAAATTGGACATTAAAGGAGGATGAGAAGAACAGTGTGAGAAATAACAAGAGTGGGTGCAATGGCAGTGACTTATTTTGATAAGCAATTACATCTGGAATTTAGGCACTAATGCTTTTGAGGTATGGCACTGCTAGGCTCAGCATCTGTCCTGGCTGCCTTGTAACTGATATTTCTGGTAGGAAATTTGTTATCTGTATCTGTGACAAAAGATACCACTTAGTTAAAAAGTATTCCAAAGTCAGACAGGATATAGAAGGAAGGTATAAATATTCTTCCTTTCAGGGTGCTTCATGTGAATCCCTGCTTAAAACATGACATTACAGGAAGTAAAATATATCAAACTTTTTATCAAAATCCATGGTATGTACGAGAAGGTCCATTAAATTTTCTAGAATTCTGATTATCTCAAGAAACACTGTTAGAGATATTAATGCTGGCCTGAATGATATCTGGGATAACAGTGATATCTGAAAAGGAGGCACATATTTCATTAATCATTTTTTAATCCAGTATGGATTTTAGTATTTTTAGGATAAAATATATTTCTCAGATCCTCTCCATTTTCAGATAACAAGTTTTCATGCTTTTTTTTTTTTTGTGAAACACAAGTTGCTTCTTGGAGGAGTGGAGCGCTTCATCCTCTTCAAAATGTAGGTTGACAGACATAAACATTTGACATAACCACGTTGGGAGAATCTTTTAGGAGAAGGGAAGCATACAAACCGGAAGCACTCAGAGCAGAACCTTTCTTGTGTTGGTTCCATTTAGGAAACCATAAAAGAGCAAAATCTAGCTGGGAGAATGAAGACCCTCTTTTCCTGATCTGGTTTCTTTACATACACAGAGATTGGAAAAGGAAAGGTGGGAAGATAATTGCCAAGACTGTCTTTGAAGGAAGCTGTGCAAGATTATTAAGTTCACATCCCATGACAGTGCTAGAACTTTAGGACTATTATGGGCTTTCTTTGTTCAGATTGAATAATCTGGTTTGAATTAGAAACAGTACAAATTTAAGTGTTGAGTAGTCTGTTATATTTCCTGGAAAGTTTTGAATTAATAACATAATTTTTCCCAGTTCTAAATGGAGAAGGTGATTTTGTGAAACTCTGGAATGCCAGTGACACTCAGGCAGATGCCATCACGGATGAGTGATAAAATGGGTTGATTATCCTTTCTGACACCTGAGCCGCTGTGTTGTATCATTTCTGGAAGCACACTTGCCAAAACTGGGAGACAAAGCTGAAAAGGGCCCCATGGGTCGTGGCTGATGTGCCTCAGCCCCCTGTCCCTCCCTCCCTGTGTTCCCAGCCCGTGTCTGCAGTACCACGGTCAGGGATCCTTCCAGAGCGAGCCTCGTCCCCACCAGCCTCGGCGCCTGGGGTTCAGCACTAGGGACAGGGACACCCCAAGACTATTCTGGGGGAAAAACGCAGGGACACAGCTGTGAGGAAGACGGATTTGTTTAAATTAAGTAGCTTTTGGGTTCTTAAAGCCAACTTAGACATGATCCTTAGAGACAGTCAACTTTTTGGATTTTAGTGTCAAGTTCTTGTTTCACTTTAAAGGACGGAGATTGAGTTGATATGTTGGTTTGAGCTTCATGCGGCATCGATCTCAGGACCCTTTTTCTAACAAACATGTGATTTCCACAGTGGTCTGTTCCTCCACAACTCCTGTGGAGACCTGCTGAGGCTGGAACTTGACCCAAATGTATCTCTGAGATGATTTATCAAAACATCCTTTCTGATATCCTACTCTCAGTGCAGATAGATTTAAAAAAAATATTCTGTTAATTTGTATAACTCGATGACAGTGTCATAACCATCTTCTTATAGCATCACCTTTTAGAGTTTTTTCTTGTCTTTAGTTGTTTTTTCTCTGTGTCATACCACCTACTCTAAAGAATATTACAAGTGGATGATAGAATGCTTCTCGTTTCCATTCTTACTTTCTCTTCCATATTCTCTTCTCTTCCCACCAGAGGCTTATTTTCTGAAGTCACAGGAAGCATACTATTTGTACTTCAGATGCATATATCAGTTCCTAGGATCACTTAGCTGTCTTCAAGCAATCTTTTAAATTTTTTTAAAAAAATTATTTAGGTATTTGGGCAAAAGCCAAGTTTACACAATCAAAAAGAGTAATTTTAGTAATAAGCCTAATAATCTTAATCCTGCTTTGCCTCAAGGAGGAGTATTGTTTGGAATGTAGTAATTCTCAAGGATAAGAAAAACTGTAGTTCAAAATTAACCATGGATGTTCAAAATGGTACTCTAATTTTGTGTCTGCTGTTATTGTCCATCTTGCTCTTGTTTCAGTTTTAGGTGCCCTGGACATATGTCATCTTCCAATTGGAAATGAACTGAATGAGGTTTGTGACCTTTTAAATGGGCACAAGAAACCATGGGGCACATGTCTGGTCATAAGATCTACTAGAAATCAAAATAAAGTAATTTCACACACATGTCTTGGGCCATAGACATTCTAAATGTGTGTTTTCTGTCTTTCTAATGTAAGGTGAAAGTTATTCTTTGATACAGTCTCTCTTCCTTCTTATATTCATACATTTGAACTCAGCAGATTTGGGGTGCTACAGCACACATCTATGTAACTCAGATTTCTGAACCAGCACGATGGTGGCCAAGTTAAAAATTGCACTCATATGGGATATGAATATGGGATTTTTCTCACCTAACTGGAGCTGTCTAAAGCTGAGTTGGTCAAACTCCTAGTAGCAGGAGGCCTCTTGGGGTCAAAAAACAATCCAGGCTTAAAAATATTGGTCAGAAAATGAGATCATGGTAAAATAATGATAATCTTTGTTTAAGGAAGAGTCTAAGGTAGTTCTCAGGCTGTGGACTTTGTGTATACACCAACTGATCTTTCTAAAATTCAAACATCAACAGATAAAAATATAGATCAAATGAGGGAAATCAATACATAAAAATTACTAAGAAAAGATTGTATGATCCTAAAAGTTGAGGTGAATAGTTTAACAAGATTAATTAAAATAATTTATATATTATATCCAGCCAGTCACTTGAAGCTGCCTCAGAGTCATAAACAAAAGTTCATTGCCAAAGTGGGGTGGTCACTGACATTCCGAAAGTTTGTTTGGTACTTTATACTGTTCAGCATAGATACCAATCTGAAAAAGAGTGTGAAAACGGAGCTGATAAAACTTTCTGACAATACTCATCTGTGATAGTATTGAAGATGATGGCTTGACTAATCAGGAAATCTTATGAAACAGGGAATAAGATGATGGATGAATTCACCTTAGAAGCAGAGCAATGCATATGTGAAACAAGATACATTGATGGGCTCTTAGCTGACTATTTGTATTCAGGATTGTTATAGTCTGTTTGGCATAGTTTTATGAAACAATACAGATTACAGTAAAAACCTTATAAATTCCCAAGTACCCCTTTCTAGCCTTCTCAGCGCCTTTTCTCAGGCTTGGTGCTTACATGTGATACAGAATAATGGTTTTTTTTGTGTGCCCTCAGAGAAATCTGCAACAAATGTGAATTTGTGTTAGCTTTTGGCTTGAGGTCCTGTGCTCTTAGTACAAACAAAAAGGATTATGTTTTTAGTTCGGATTGTCCTATGTGAATCTTGTGTTAGGTACAATGGAGCTGTTTTCAATTCACAGAATTCACAGAATGTCTGGGTTGAAAGAGACCTTCAAGATCATTGAGTCCAACCCATGCCCTAGCACCTCAACTAGATCATGGCATCGAGTGCCATATCCAGTATTTTTTTAAACACATCCAGGGATGGTGATTCCACCACCTCCCCAGGCAGTCCATTCCAGTACTTTATCACCCTTTCTGTAAAAAACTTTTTGCTAATATCCAACCTATATTTCCCTTGACGCAGCTTGTATGATGTGTTGGCTAGGAACATGGTCTGTAAAAGGAAGGCAAACAGAGAATGTTTTCCTCTCCTGCTATGACATAAGTGTGTGTGGCTTCTCACTTAATCCTATTTCTCAAAATCCATAAAAGTATTGTTTGTTTGTTTGTTTTTTAAGCAGGGGAATAACAGTGCAGGGTTTTCTTTCACTTGACAAGTGGATGGAGAGTGCATGCAAATGTTATCTTTTAACTGGCAGGGCTATTTTCTAAGTCCATACCCTCCTCACTGCCTGCAAGCAGCTGGATTTCCCTCATGATTCCCAGGGACATCCAGTTTCCTTTCTCCCTGACCTCTTGGAAGTGTACAACATGTAACAACTGTCTTCACTTTGGCTTCCCAGCGGTATTAAGGTGTAATACCACACGCGCAAAGTGTATGACACATTCAGTTGTGCTGATTGTGATTAAACCTTACTGCGTTTCATTAGTGTGTCCTTAATTAGTTTGCAGTTCAGCAGTGCATTGTTTTGCAATCTGCTACAGGTGGTTGTAACAGCATTTGGTACTATTGTTGGTAATATGAAGGTATGGAGATTTTTCTTTTAAATTCTAATTCCTCCCAATTTTTAGGTGACCTGAGGCATATTCTGTCACTGACATCACTAATATTGCATAATAGGGTTTTTCTTTTTCGTTTTTATGCTTAACATTAGCTTATGACTCATATTTTTTAACTGGGAACTTTAGGAATCTTCTGTCTTTTGCACCATTAAGTGTTATTTATACTAACATGTTCAGACATTCTAGTTATTATACCATATTTAGATCAGGTTTTCCTGACTGTTCCTGCTGTCTCAAAGGAATATGCGTGCTCTTAAAAACATCTGAAATATAAACCATATGTACAAATAATTTTAATGTGCATGCACATGACATTTTTGCTTATCCTCCAGCCCTTACCAAATTCTCAGTTATGAGAACAGAAATTGGAATACTCAGAAGTTTTTAAAACAGAATGTGATGATGTGTTTATATCAAAATAGGTAGAGTAGACTCACTAATATTCATAATTATTGCAGTTTTAACATTGTGTATACAAGTTCAACTAGAGAATTCCTTATTTAACTAAGTACATGAACTTCAAGAAGCTGCTCATGTTCTTAAGTGACTAAATTATGATTCATAATTAATAATAAAAAATAGCATATCAGTTCAGAATTATTGTGTATCATTGAAATGCTTACCATGGAAGAATAAAAAGGTTCTGTCAAGTTCTATCACTCTGGATTCAGGTAAATTTTGATTTATCCAAGTTTGTATATCCCCCTCCTAGCTTAGTCTTTGATGGGTTTTGGGATGCATCTGCTGTGAAACCAGAGGCTTTTTTATGAATGAATTGGTAAGGACTGTTTTAATCCTTGATAAATTGTTTCCATTTTTTAAATCATACAGCTCAAGGACACTTTGGTTGATCAAAGGGCAGTTCAAACAGTTCAGCAGATAATTGTGTTTGTTGTTTTCTTTGGGATATGGTTCTTTAATTAGTTTAAGTTAGATATGCATTAAAGGTAAGATGCCCTCTAAGAAGAAGGGACCTAATTTTTAATGAAACCGTAGACAGTTATCTGAGAGGAAGAATGTCGAGGCCTAGCAGTGACTGAGACTAGGTTTAGAGGGGGGAATAGCATTTTTTGGCTGTTCTCAACCCCAAAAAATGACAGATGAGAGAGTAATGATCTACACTATATGAGTTTATTCCCAGATATTTCCCAGCTGACCTAAGTGAATAAAGTTTGGGTTTAGTTAAACCCTTGCATTTTGTCTTTGTATCTCTGTTGGGGAAAAAGAAATTTTACTCAGTGATCAGGATGTCCTACTGACAATAATGCAAGTATTGGCTAGTTCAGTCAATTTTGTGTTGGTGACACACAAAGTAACTAAGCAAGGTTTGAGTGCAGCAGAGTTTGCAGCAGTTGGCATATTTATGGAGAAAACCAACAATGAACCACTGAACACATTTCAGTTTCCTGAATGTTAGAGTACATTTATAAGTGGGCATGCAGAGAAATCTTAAGGGTGGAAGAAATGCCTTAAAATGGAAGACCTGAAGAGCTCCACTTCGTATGTTTATTAAAAAGTCTAGTTATAGTCTGTAAGTATCTTTAAATTCAGAATATACTGGGCAAGTAGAGACTTTGTAATATGTCAGAGAAAAGCTTAGTAAGATCTCTTTGATAACACATTAGTAAAATCATAACCAAACTGGAATACGTATATTTTTTAGAATGAGGGTAAGAGTTATCAGAAGAAAAAGCTTCCAAGAAAAGTAGCAGATTGTCCACATACTCAGGAATCAGATGTCTTTCTGGAAAGCAGCTTGGCGAAATACAACTTGTGCTGTAAACAAGTATAAATAGTTGGACTCAAAATCATATAATGCAAAGGCATTTAACCTCTTGTCACACAAGCTCAAGGCTAGATGAGATGACCTAAGTGTTCCGCTGGTCCTTTAGGCCCAATATGAAAAATATCTATAACGAAAACCAGATAGTCATCTTGAAAATAAGATGTATGGGAAAGAAACATCATATTTGGCAAAGAAGCTACCGAACATGATTCAGTAACACAAAAAATTGTATTCACAGGAATACAAATACCTGGTTATATGTGGGTAAGAAAACAGTGCAAGAAATCGCAAAGAAAAACACTTTTTCCTTTTTTTTCCTTTTTTCCCCCTCTTTTTTCTTTTTTTTTTTTTTTTTTTTTTCTTTCCCTTTTTTCATAATGAAGTTGTGAAATATTTGGAGCAACACTATTTAAAATACGAAAGCACATTAGATAGGAGTAAAAAGCACCTCATCTTTTTAAAGGTAGGACTATAAATAGTCATATTGTAATTCTTTCTTTAGAAGACTTCGATCTGTTTATTTAAAATCATTAGCAATTGTCCATAATTTATATATTCTTGAACATGAGTGGCAGAGTCCAGGAGAGATTCTGGCTTCTGTAGAGGAGCAGTGAACATTCTGCTTTCTTCTGTTGGGTGCAATGAGTCCTCTTCTGGAAGCAGAGGCAAGATGGGTCAGTGTTCCAAGGCCTGGCACAGAGCAAGAGTAAGAACTAACAAATAAAACTCTACACCACAGTGTCTGGACACATTTGACAGAGTAGATGATAAGAGTCAGTGTGTTTTCTCAGTTATTTTTCAGCAAACCATTTTTCTGTGTTATGTTTCAAAGGAAGCAAGCAAGTTTGGTCCAAAGACTGAGATTTACTATATTCAGTTCTTAGTAAAAATGTGAAATTATTTATTTTGAGGTATTCCTATATTTGGGAGTACTTGAAAAAAATAATATCAAATGAGTTGTTTTGTATTTTTTTGTTAAGAATTACTTTTAACTTTCATAATTGTAGCACATATTGTTACAACAACCACTTGGGGCCAAAGAACAGGTGATCACGCCTTGGAAAAAGTGAAAACAAACGCTACTTTACAAAAGTCAATTCTGGCCCCAGTTTGGATCCTCTTTTTAAATGAACACGGACTTGAAAACCATACACATCATTCATTTTTCAATATGATTTGAAAACTTTGCAGCCATCAGTGATTTTGTTGTTCATTTTTGCTCTTATAATCTCGTATTTTTGCTCATTGGAATTTTTCTCACTCTACTTTTCATTTTTCGCTCTCCATCTAAATAAGCATTTTTTATTGGTGAACTAATATCTGATTTTCCTCTGGGAAAAGAGGTGCTGCAAATAAAATATGTTCTGGAATTTCAGGATATGAAAGCTTTTCAGCTCATCCGTCCTTAGAAGGTATAGTGAAATTGTGTTGAGCAATGTAAATTTGTGGTCTCACAGCTACATCTAACAGCTAAATCTAGCAGAGCTTAGTTTAGAGTTCCTCTTTTCCCCCTGGCATTTACCCACTGGGGAGGGAATACAGTGTGTAATCATGATTCCCTGTTAATTTTGTGATATGAAATAACTGAGAATTTTCAAATAATTTCTTTTTTTTTTCCTTCTTCTTTATTCTGTAGTTAACTCTGCCCAGTGCAGTATAACACAGTAGAATCACCTCATCCTTAGAAGCAGTTGTCAGAAAAATATGGGCCTGCCTGGTAGAATGTATTAGCCCAATACATTGTCTCCATTTTATTATGAAGCTGCTGGGGAAGCTGTGATATACAGCACTGTCATTACAGATCTATTGTTAGAAGGGCTCTACAGTCTTCTGTGCACTGCCATTAATTTATAGCAGTAAACAATATGTAGCCCTCCAACTGCAGCAAAGCAGAATCTTTTAATGAGGTGGATGTTATTACCACAATAAATCAGTGTATTCGTGTAATGTATAATTCAATGTGTGTATTCCCACTGTAACTTCTCTGAGTAAGCTGATAGTGTATCATTGTCAGTGCACAGCTCCACAGTTCTTTTTTTTTTTTTTTTTCCCCTAAGCTTTTTTCATTTGGGGACTTTTTTTTATTTGCTTGCAAATAAATGTGACATGTCTTGATAGTTGTCCTGTTGCAGGCTTCAGAAACCAACTGTAACAATAACAGCTAAAATCAATACTGTGGATTCTGGCTATATAGATCTCTGCATGATACCTTTCCTTTATTTTTTGAAAAGAGAATGGAATCAATTCTAATTGAGTTTAGCTTTATATTAAAGGAATGTAATTCTATAACTATTGATTTGGGCTATACTCATTTGGAGAGTAATAATAGAGGCAGATCAAGAGAATACATAAAATGTTACAGAACCATACAGCACAACACTGTTCCTATTTTTAATTTGTATAATTTGTCTACAAATGACCTTCTTTTTTCTTTTTCTCCCTCAAGCATATCTGGATCTTTAGGGAAAACCAGTAAAGATGGTTCTTGTAACAAAGAGACTTTTTGGAGTCAATTTCATTCTTCCCTGGAATAAATTTACTAAATCAGATAAAAATCCTTTTATACAGGAACAACTACTTTTAAAGGGTTATATTTCAAATTAGTGAACTGCAAAAATAGTAATTAACCTAAGATGTTTTTCTTTATCCTACCGCAATGTGAAAGCTGCCCTAAGTAAAAAATGTAAGATTGGATTTTAGGTCATTCAGAGATCTAATCTGTCCTAGAAGAGAAAATATTTTGAAGCTAGTGTGCCAAATTTATGTGAGCTGCAAAGAATAATTATTATTTGAATAATCATAATCTCAATAGCAGAGAGAGTTTTTCACTTTAACTCTGCTTGAAAGAAAGATGGGGTTACTGATACTTTTGTTCAAGGAATTTTAGTTTTTCCTCACCTCATAGTGTATTCTTAAGTATATTTTCTTGAAGAAGAGAGAGAAGGAAATATTGTTTAATGTTTATTCTTTGCTTATATTTGAATGCACCCATTGTCCATACAGATGAACATAATTTACATTAATAACAATACTGTGTGCTCAATCTGTAAACAAAATTGTATTGCATACATATTATGTATATATATATCCAAAGATATTTTAGAACTCTTACAGCATTTTACATGTGGAATTGCTATATTTGCTTTTAGGTTTCTCAGTGATTTGTGTGACTTATACTCATGTTTTTTCAAATCATTTATACAAAAGTCTGCTGAGGAAATGCATAGCTATAGATAGCAAAATATTATGTTTCCTACTTTTAAATAAATCTCTGGGTGTTTATATTCTAGGTAAGCAGTGAACAAAGAATAATAGTATTGGTTAAAGTGTGATAGACATTTTTAGTCATACATATGTTGTTTCTTTTATATCAATGCTTTATACAGAAATTCTGATTCTTCATTTGTCTATTTCAAAGGTTACAATTCTATGAATTAAGCAAAACTTGGGTTGAGGTGGCAAATAGAAAGCATAGAAACAAGAATAGTAATATCAAAATTCCAAGTCCACTGTTAATATTCTGCCACCCCATCAATCACTACTTTTTTCTCCCAAAAAAGTCCAAAAAAATGTTTTGCAATGTTGCTTACTATTTGCTTAATAGTGTATCTAACATGCACACATATCCACAGGCACCCAAGTTAAACAACATTTGTCCCAGACATTCCACTGTGAATTGGATGGAGTCAGTGACTTGAATAAGCAGTAAATGGAGACTATAGCAATGCAGAGGAGATTTTTCCAAGCAGCCGTGTGTGTGTGCATGGAATCCTGGTTCCAAGCACACAGATCTCCTCAGTTGCTTACATGAACCAACATCTGCTTTTGCAAAGCACCAAACCCACTCTTCTCTGTGCATGCCAATAATTCTAGGTACCAAAAAGAGCAAGGGGAGTATGATGTGATAGTATTCACATTGGTCTTATTTGCTTAATGAGTTTATTTTTACCAATATCGCAGCCTATTGGAGCTTTGAACCCAAAGAGAGCAGCGTTCTTTGCTGAGAGATACGAATCATGGGAAGATGATCAGGTCCCAAAATTTCACTATGGCACTCATTATTCAACAGCAAGTTTTGCACTCACGTGGTTGTTAAGGATTGTAAGTATATCTTTTAAAACTGCTTTTCCTTTAAATTATAATGAAAGCAACAAAAATCTAAACTAAAACTGAAGGGTATATGAGAGTACTGAAATTTTCTAGTAATTGCAATCAGTAGCATAGGAGAAATGTGCTCCAAAGTTCAAGCAGAAGTTTCAGTTTTTCTGGTACAGCCTTTTCAAATCAGTAAAGGTTTTTCTCCTTAAAAATTTCTTTTTAGTCTACATACTACTTTAAACATGGTTAACTTCCCTTCCTTGCATATTTTCTTACTGGACCAAGTACCAAGCATTTGTGGTTCTTAATTAATTTATTAATTATTATATTTAATTTTCCCCTCCTAATGAGTGAGTTGATTTCTTATGATCATGAAGTTCTGTGATATAAATAATTAATTTTTTAAAATCTACAGAAGTAACTTTCAGCTACTACATATTGATAATATATTGGTTAAACAATGTATTTTTCAATAAAATTGAAAGGTGATTTATCTCCTAGGAAGTAATTTCTTTGGGAAAGCATTAGCAGCACATCATTAATTAAAGCTTGTTAGAATGTACAAGCATACATAAATCCTTGAAGTAATTTACAGTGCTTAGCTAATTTCAAGCAATTATCCACTAATATGTGCTTAAGTGTTCTCTAACTAAGAAGAGGCTTTTAAATCTTCCAAACATTTTTCTAAATCATAAATTATACATGAAAAAATAACAGTCCTGAAGCTCTCAGTATTGAATGCTACCTTTTAGATTAACAGATCACCCTGGACAAAGTAAAACACATTATTTTTGTTACATGCTAGTTTAATAAATATCTAAGGTATCTGAGCTTGTTCATATTGTTGAGAGCAATTTGTGTAACAACCGACACAAACTGTAGTTTCTACTTCAGCCTTTGAGTATTTTCTTTTTGTTTATTTGCTTTTCTTTATCTGAGTATATGTATGCATGGAGTAAGATTAAAAAGCATTTTATTGTACAAACAAAGATCAGTTTGTATTTCTCATTCTTAAATAATAGAATTAACCCGTCGCTATTAATCATGTGTCTGCCAGAAAAATAGAATCATTCACAACCAGAACCCAAAAGAATAATAAATTCCTTGTTTTACCCTGAAATTTCTGAAGAGATGCATTGTTTTTTTGAATTAATCTTTTTATATGTATTTAGGAACCCTTCACAACACTTTTCCTAAATCTGCAAGGTGGGAAGTTTGATCATGCAGATAGGACATTTTCGTCTATTTCAAGAGCATGGCGCAACAGTCAGCGTGACACTTCTGACATCAAGGTAAAACATTTCCTGAAAGGTGTTAATGTATTTCATATTGCCTCCGCCTTTATTGTGGCTGGGAGTGTAGGATGGAAGGAAGAAGACTGGGACCCATCCCACCATTTGGAAAAAGATGCAAGGGAGATGACACGTGGTTTTACTTTCGTGAGAATATTTCAGTGAATTCTTCTGTAAAACTATAGCAAACATTTTTAGCCCTGAGACTGAAATATTTTGAGCTGGGGAGGAAAACAAAGAAGACAGAGATGCTGGCAGTGGTGGGAAAGACCAAATACAAGAAGGTAGATTCATATCAGAGTTGGATTTTTTTAATGGAAGGAAGGATGGAAGAGTGCAATTTGGAGAAAATCAGGGTCTAGCTCAAGGATGTCATGCAACCAGCAAGAGACCTAAGTGACACAAAATCATTCAGTCATACTTATGGTGAGCAGACAGTTTAGGAAAGGGCTGGTTTGCAAATTACTGGAATGCAAAAATTATCAACTGATAGTGTTGAAAAAGGGATGTCTTTCTTGCATCTGTGAGAATCGAAGGCAATTAGTGACTGGTGGAATTAATTCCACTTAGAAAAAGATAAAATGTCTATATGAAATTGGGAAAGAGGAGTTAAGAAATTACAAACACACTAGATTTTTTTTCAAATTTAATTGGTCATTATAGGCTTAATTTCCTTGTAACCCACAAGATTGGCAGATGGAGTGCATTTTTGGGGTTTTTTGAGAAATGGAGAAGGAGAAAGATAACAGTAGTAGACAAATCAAGTATTTAATATGGAAAAAAAGGAGCCAAGAAATTATGAGGTGAGTTTAACTACAATTCACAGAAAAACACTTAGGCAAGTAATCAGACTGTGTTTAAGTGCCAGGAAGATAGCTTGGAGATAAGCAAATGAAACACATGTTTATCAAGAAGAGATTATGTCAAAGCAATCACAGTTTCTGATGAGAAAAGGTAACAGACCTTATGAACTAAGAAGAAGCAGATGATGATCTTAGTTTTTTACATTGTCTTATGAGTGAGCTGGGATTACTCTGTCTAAAAGAATCCAGTGTATTTGGCGAATAGCTACCAGCAGTTCATTATTAAAATTGAATGATGTACTGAGCAGAATTCTTCTTGATAATACCAGGTTAGGCCTCAATTTCCATTGCTATTAGGTTGGGAGGTACTGGAAGTGTAGTGAAATTGATAGATAGCACTTCTTGCAGAAGGGAAAAAATATTTTAGAAAAGTGTTAGGTGAAGTTTATTAGGAAAAAGTAATAATTGTAATTTTCATGCAGGTTCTCATACAGTTATAACACAAAGAACAATATACTGTGGGGAAAAACAAAAAAAGGTTTACGGTTCTAGTACATCACCAGTGCATGTGAATTAGCAATATTGTGGTATAACAATAGTAAGTAACATTTAATGGAACATACATCAACAGGAAATAATGTAACTTTCAAAATGAGTAACAAAAATCTTCACTTTTGCCCAGCTTTAATTTGATCTGAGCTGGAATACACCCACAGTTGTAGGCTAGCTGGAGAGAATCCACACTGGAACAATGATAACAATGCAAGGTCTTGAAAATAGAATGCAGGGAAAGGGTGAGTAGCTATGCTTATTTTTCTTCTAAAGCAGAGCAGATTGAGGAGGAGCTTGTGTCCTTCTATTACGTGGAGACTGCTGTAAGAAAAAAAGGAAATAAATCTCTACTGCCCATGCTGCATAGGATAGGAATTAGTGGTCGTAAATATCAGGGAGATTTTGGTTAGAATCAAAGATACCTTCCTAACAGAAAAATAAAAGCAATGAATGTTTCCCTGGCAATCAGTGTAGGGAGGGGTTTTCAGAAATGCTTAGGTAACTTTTGGAAATCACATATGTGCAAGCTGATACTGTCTTTAGAGGCATCCCTACTGTAAAGGATGATCTCTTGGGAGTTGCTTACAGCTTCCTGAGACTGTGAATTGCTGTGAATTACATGATACTGCTGTGAAGCATCTGAGTGAGTATTAAGATTGACTATCAGAGTCTATTAGTGAGATTGGATGAGCAAACAGGAAGGGGGATGAGACTAAGATTTCTATAGGATATGTTTAAAGAATTAGAAAGGAAAATGTTTGAATGTTTCCATCTGTATTCCCCATATTTCATTACAGCTGTGAAAACCAAGTTTCCTGATACTTGTTGCTCTACCTTGCAGGTGCTTGTGAAATACATGGCTAATTGCAGAATACATGTTTTACATGCAGAATTGCAACATTTTAGCCTCCTTTTGCTTGAATGTGTTTAGTTGACTTGTGTGGAAGAGCCTGAACAAAGTGGAACACTTTGATTGTGCTTCTGTAGTTATCAGCGAGTAGGGGACACAAAGGAAAAAGAAGGGTTTGTTCCTCTTCCAGTTGAAAAAATTGAGACACTTAGAGCCATTGAGCTGATTCCAAGAAATTATTTCTCCTTGCTTCTCGTGTGGAAAGAATTAATGCAGTTACTGATGCTACTGTCCTAAAATTATTGTTAATCTTAGCTGGAAGCACTCTCTGTTACAGGGAGGACTAACAGGAGCTGGCTTTGGAAAGAGCTCCTACTGACTGGTATCACTTCAGCAGAGAAAGCTGAAGCATATGTGTGGTCATAACCAATCTGTGTCGATATCCTGGGAAAGCCTCCAATCGATGATCAAAGCACGAAACCAATGCTCATCTGTTGAATAACCTTTGCTTGAACTTCACAAATTTTGATTTCAAGAGGTGATATGTGGCATAAAATTAAATTTCCTGGTTCTCCCTATCCATTTATTTAAACAATGCAAATTAAAAATCTTTTGGAAGTTTACTAGTGTCTCACTACTACTCTGGCATTATTTACTAAGTAGCTCAGGACTGGTGCCTTTAAATGATTAACTATGTGTTTTTAAGTTAAATATTCTGCACTGAAGAATACTGAATGTATTTCAATTCTATGAGAGTACCACTTGGTACTTTTAAAAAGTACTATATAGGCATGACCATTAACTCAGTTACTTCTTAATTTACATTATTTGTGCTAACAATCCTGGTTAGCTTTGTTAATACCACAGAAAAAGCAAACCTGGATAGCCTGGCAGTATTTGCCTGCACTTGTTCAGAAGCACTTGTTCCTTCTGGTTTGGCAGTTAATCTGTTGCAATAAGTTTATTTCTCATTATATTTACAACATTGTAACCCATGTTGCACTTTGCATGTGTTTTTCCTTTTTCCACTGTAGTTTTCAGGGGTTTTTGTGTTGTTTTTGTTGTTAGTACCATATATACAGATTTTAAGATCGGCTGAAATCTTCTTGCTGCCCTCCAAACAGCTGTGTAGCCTTCTCAGTGTCATCTGGAATTTTACTTCTGCACTTTCTGTGCCAGGCCATTAATGAGATTATTGACTAGTATTAAGAGCAGGGCAGACTGCATTACCATGTCCTCCCAGTCTGACAGTGAACTATTGATAACTTCTCTTGGAATATGGATTTCCAGCTTGGCTACTCCCACATTATTGTAACCCAATCTCATCTCCATTCTTTAGTTTGCTTGTAGGAATGTCTTGGGAGACTGGGGCAGTCTCAGAGGTCTTTCTCAAAAGTAAAGCAACACCTTGCCACTTTTTCTTTCACCATCCACTACTGCAGCTTCCTTTTCAAAAGAAAATTAGATTGGTTTAATTAAACTGGTTTTTTTTTCACAATTTTTCACCAAGCTACAGTCACTAGTAATAGAGCTATGTAGTGTTAATGTCTTTTCCTCTGCTGCTATGTATTTATTTCTTTTTCATGTGCTTTGAGTTGCTTTTGGAGAATTTGATTAGTTTTATTCAAAAAGAGATGCTAGGAGACCATAATATTAAAGAAAATATTAGTAAACTCCAAATACGCTGTTCTAGATTGTTCCACCGTAAAATGGACACTAATTTGTGAAATCTTGTGATATGACACACAGCTGTCACAACTATTGTAAGGCTGGGGGAATGGTACTGAATATCTGAATTTGTATCTCATACAGGTGTGTTTGGCAAATTATGATCGTCATAATTTGCTCCTCATAGTGTAGAACTTTATTTTTTACTCCTCATAGTGTAAAACTTTATTTTTTAGGTACAGAAATGCTGTTTCAGCAAGTTTATTGTAAAACTCATTAGCATAACTTAATTTTAGACAGTTTTTCTTTAAATCAAGCTTCATGTTTAAAGTCTCAAAAGTTACTGAATAAAGTTTCTGTGAAACTGGCAACATGACCTTTCTATATGAGAAATTTCATGTCATAGTATTTACAAAAAGAGCAATGACCAGCAAAATTCAGAAGCAAGTACCTAGAAATTCAGATTTTTAATTACAAACTCCATGTCTGGTGTAGTAAAATGTTTAACATTTTCAGGATGCAGATATTTGGTTTTCATAAAAGATTTGGTTTTGTGTAAAATTGTGCTAAGATCCATAACAAGGAAACACTTCCCTTAGTTGAAAAAAAAAAATGAAGAAAATGTATTCCAAATTCAGTCAGAACTGTGCATGGTAATCTGTGGGAATTACAGTAGTTAAAAATACAGCCATCTGGATGTGTGGATCAGAAAGTTCCGTCTAATATCTGTGATCTGCTTCTTTTATAGCCAGCCATGTCTGTATTGAAAATGAAGCAAATAGTTTCAATACCTGCTCCAAGCTCCTTGTTTAGGTGTTAAAATAACAAATTTAGAGTGAGTTAAGGACAAGTTTTCTGAAGTCCAAAGCAGAAGGAATGTAGTTATACATGCAACTTTTTCCTCTTTCTCTGTCAAATTAACCCGAATTACCTAGTATATAAATATGTTCAATACATAACATTCAATACTTTTACTTAGATTCTAAGTAAAAAGTAAAATAATTATATCTATAAAAATATAAATATATATAAAATATATTATATATATATCTGTATATGTATATATATATATACACATATATACATATGTTAATAGAGAGAGTAAAAGGATATAAAGTGCTTTAAATATGCAGGTTTTTATTCAATGAGATATTGACTCTGTCAAATCTATTTTTTGATCAATAATGAATCAGGTCTTAATTGTGGTTATCATATGTTTCTTTAATCTACAAAATAAATATCTGGACTTTTTGTAATTCTCTTTGCTTAATTGTGACTTACTGAAAAGTTCAGTATTTTTCTCAAACTAGAAAATGTTTGAGGGATAATCACTTGGAACTATAACAGAGTGGTTGAACATTGACAAAATTTATTTCTTCATTAATTACCTTCAGAACTTATTTCTTTATTAATTACCTTCAGAATTTTAATGGAAATCTGCCAAAATATTTTTCTTACGACTTGGCAGAGTTTCAGGCAGTGTCTTGAGACAATTTCTTAGTTGACAATTTCTTAGTGAGAAATAACACACATATAGCAGATGGAGGAAAGCTCATAGGTAGTGAGAAATTATACTTCCCAACAGTCTTGAAAATTATTTCATTAATGTGTGATGAAAAAATGTAATTTGAGTTAATTTAATAGATTAGTATATATTTCTTGAATGCCATTTAGGTCCCTAACAGAAGAAATTAAGAGTGGCAATATGAATAAAAGTCTAGACTTCAAATATGCATTTTTATTTTTCTGCTTGACAGGTTATATATAGGCTTAATATTGCTTAATATGGTTGTAAAATAATTTAGCTTGAAAATTTGGTATCTTATAAATGTGTTAATAGGATTAGGGATCTGTCATTTTTCCTAGACATCTTTGGAGATCATATAACTCTGCTTCAAAATGCATCAGTCATTTTCTAAACAAAAGAAAAAAAAATATTTAATTGCATTAATGAAACAATATCTGGTATTAATTTTTTTTTGCATGGTGGCCTATATGAAAATAAATCACCACTGTTAAACTGACATCCTGTTGATATTGTATTTTTGTAGAATAATATTTTTAGTGAATTTTCCATAGGAATCACTGTTTTCATGTGTTATAGGGCAATTTTTGTTAGAGAAAAATTGTACTTTAGTTATATGCAGTATTTTATAAATATTTTAATAAGAATCCTGACATGGCAGGGGTTTTTTTAAGTAAGTATTGAGTGCTAGATTTATGTTGATGTTATCTGTGAGATCCTTCTTCAGTTGTAGTGAAAAGCATGGCAGAACAATGGAAGTATTGCTTTCCATAAGGATATATCTTGTCTCTTCCTTGTAGAAATGGGGAATTCCAACAAGGAAATTTCAGAAAGTAATTTCCAAACACAAGTCCTAAAAACAGAGCTTCAACAAATCATAGAGATGTTTTAGCTTTTTCTGTGAAATTTAAACAAAAGAAATTTTGGGCAGTTTTACCATTTCTGTACATGTGTTAAGTGTGGAAAATTTCAGAAGGGACTCACTCAGCAGAGTTAGAAAAAGTAGGGAGGGAACCAAAATTTTTAATTAGAAGGGAAGATTTCCAGAGGGAACAAATCTAAACTGAATTGGATCCTTTAGCTTGCAAAAAGAGATCTCTGAGGAAGAATGTGATGATTATGTAGGTCAATAGTACCTGGAAGGGTGCATAGAAGAGCAAATAAGGAACTAACATTTACTGGATTCCACAAAATGGCCATTGGGACCATCTACTGGAACTGCCAGGAAGCAGTTTTAGGACGGCCAAAGGAAAACCTATGCAGACAAAACTACAGACCCCATGCTTAATGATTTTACAACTCAGAAGTATGGATTAATTCAGAACCTGTAAGATTAATTCAGAAGCTGTAAGAAGCTGACAGAATATCCATGCAGAGGCTGTATTACCCTGTGTTATTCCGGTCCTTGTCACTGTTCTGTGTGAGATATTAAAGGATTCTTTATTCTGGCCCCTCATGTCTGGTCCTGCATCTTCATGTGATGTTTGTGTGAAAACATTTGCTAACTCATTCCTCCTGCCATGCAAAAGAAGCAAAAAGTGCATTCATTATTTTTTTTAACATTTTCATGTGTCCAGGAAGTTCTATTATTTCTGGAGTTGCACACGTGAGTCAGCATCTGCTGTCTTAGTGTCAGTCTGTGTATGTGATTCAAAGATTTTAAGAAAAAAGAAGACCCCACAAATACAGTTGACGAGGACTCGTAAGGACTGCAGTTGCCAAATACATGAAGAATATTTGTTAACTTGAAAAAAACTAATATTTTGTGATCAGTTATTTTTGCTGGTTTTAGGAAAAAACGGTTTCCTTTGACTAATGTTATAATTTTCACTCGTATAAAGGCACTAAAAATGGGCTCTAAATACAGCTCATTTCCCATGGCCACATGCATCTGTTTGCCCTCCCTTTTTCAGTGGGTAAATGTTAGCACATGGCCAAGAGAAGAAAATCACATAACAAAGAAACTCCTTTTGTAGAAATGTATCATAATGGTGACAGTGAAAAACTTTCTGAAAACTAATTTCTGGAGTAATGAAAAGCTTTATGAAAAGTTTCTGATAGTCAAACTAGTAGAAATTACAGGTAGTTTTGAAGTTTCCACCATATTGTTTCTGTGTAACCTAATGAAAACAATGTGTTCTAGAAAGCCGAATGCTTTCTGATCTTGAAAGAAACTAATGAATAGCTGTACAGATACATATTTAAAGTTGAAATAAAAGCATTGACAACATATGTAATGAGCTTGTATTTTAAGTGTTCAGAACCAGGGTACAGTTTCATATTTGTGGTACGTGCTGCTATCAAATTAATAGTCCTGCGTGTCTGCTTTTTCTTTGCTGATTTCTGTGATGATAAATACTGTAGCAACCTCCGTGTTACTTTTTTTTTATAAACTTTATTTTTTACGTTGTTTATCCTTGCTACATTCTTGTTCTTATGCAGTGAAATAGTTTCAAATCTCTTTTTTATCAACTGCTTGTCGAGCATTTGGTACAGAAGCATGTTTTTTACCCTAGTTAATTAAGGGGACTGTAAACTAAAAGATATACAATTCAAAGCCAAGCAGTGTTTCACACAAGGATGGAGGTGATAATAGCTTAATTCCTGCTTGATCTTTCCTGTCTTTACCCTGGCTACTTTGGCTTGACCTTGCCCGCAATCTGATGACCTCCTCATTGCACTCAGCCATTTGGAAAGCTGCTCATGCCATAGCTGGCCCTGAGGGGCTATCTTGGAGACCACTGAGCTGTTGACCCATATCAGGACTGCGTTTCAGATCTGATCTGCTGGTCTTCTGGCGTGGCTACATCCTCCGCCCACGGTAGACAAAGCCACTGTGGCAGTCTGATTTTTTTTTCCTACTTCTCAAGTGGCCTGCAGCTTGCACTTGCTGTATGAAAGACCAATTTTACACCACTCATTTGCTATGAAATACACTTCCTGAAGCAATTACATGTATTGATCCTTTCTTTACAAAGGAAGTAAATTCTCTAATTTAGTGGCTCAATTTTTCTAAATTAGTCAAATTGCCAGGTTTGTTGGGTGTATTTAAGTGTCAACATCAAGTACCACAAAAAATCCCCCCAAAAAACAAACAAAAAACCCAACTACCAAAAATACCCACCCAGCCAACCTATCTTTAAAATATAGGAGAGAAATATGTGTGTTACATCATTATGGGCTTTTTCTATTAAGTTTTATACCTGGACATTGCAGATATTTTTATTAAAGTGTATAAATAAGGTTCTAATCCCATTAACTTGGATAAATTCATGTATTATCTCATGTATTTTATAAAATACATGACAACTTAGGAAGTTGCAGGGCTGTTTGCAAAACAAGGAAATAATCCACTTATCCAGGAGAAAATCCTTATGGGTTTGAGTGTAATTTTCCTTCATAGCATATTATGTTCAGTTTCACATTAGAATGTGTCATTTTCTGCTTAATAAATTTTTTGTTCAGCCATTACTATTACTTTGTTTTTCTGAGAAGACTTAGAAATCACAATTCCTCTACTGTTTTTCCTCAGCCATGGTAGCTGTGCCAGCAGAGGTACCAGAGCAGGCCAGCCCAGGGAGGTGTTAATACTGAGTTCCAGTCCTGTTCAGCACAGGCCTGGAACATCAAAAACATCACTTGTTTACAGCAGTGAGGATCCTGACAAGGAATTTAGTGCAGACCTTGTAACCATGTGAAATCCCTGCCTTTTTTTCTCTGTGTGTGAAATTTTGCGTGGTTCTTCTCTGTAATTTATAGACTAGACACATAATTGAATAAATGAACTTCATGTGAAAGAAAAATATTGACTCTATTCAGCTTTGTGGGTTTGTTTGTTTCTTTGGTTTTTTTTGGTTTTTTTTTTTTTTTTTTTTTTAATGGAACATGTGGCATAACTCCAGGTATTTGGAATTTACAAAATTCCAGGTAATTTTGGAATTTACAAAAAAATTATTTCTGGGCATTGAACAATTTTAGGTAGTAGCCTAAACATTAGGTTCTTAGACCCTTTACATTAGAGAGAATAAGACTATGACTGAGTTTCACACCTTCGTACTTAATATCTACAGTGCTGGTTTCACCCAACTGCAGATTGCCATTTGTGCATTAGCACTTTAAAATGTATATTGTACTAAAATGTGTAAGAATCAGTTTTCCACAACTTTTTATCATCATCGATTGTCTGTACCTTTCGACTAAATATTATATATGCCATGTGATGATGTGATGTTCATTAATTTGGTTTTGTAAGTTTCTTGGTGCATAATATGCAACCAAAACCAATGTTTTGTCATATTTGTTTTATAGCCTGTTGTGTCTCAGTTCTTTGTCGCGTTAAAAGCATGCTAAGGAATCGTCATATCTACAGGTTTGAATTTTAGAAAGTGCAGAAGGGGACCCTTCTAGGGAAGGGGGGGATATCTCTGGGAGAATTTTATATATCCTCTTTGCTTAATTCCATCCTAATAATTACTTTTTTTAATGTGACACATTGCATCCTCTGACAGAATTTATAACGTGGCATTGTTTTTCATTTATCTACAGGAATTGATTCCTGAATTTTATTACCTCCCAGAGATATTTGTCAACAGCAACAATTACAATCTGGGAGTGATGGATGATGGAACAGTGGTGTCTGATGTTGAACTTCCACCATGGGCCAAAACCCCAGAAGAATTTGTTCGCATAAACAGGCTGGTAAGATGGCTCTCTTCTATTGTCCAGTCACTTCTGTCTTGCAAGATTCTTCTGAAATAATTTGCATCTTTGCTTACAATATATATTTATAATTTATATAGAACTATGTCTGAAATTATATGAAGATATAGATTTACAAATGTAGGAAGAAAAAAGGATTATAGTATTCTCAGTCTTAGATTTGCTCAAAAAAGTTTGAATGCAGTCTAAATATACAGGAGATCTTACCCTTTTTCTATGTCAGCTCTTGTGGTTCTAAAGAGCTAATAAAATCATCACTTTACAGAAGGCTTGAAAAAGCTTGTTTAATCATAAAAATATTTGTGACTTAAATGTGATTTTGAGGTTTCTTAATTTTAGTGTCTATATAACTCCAAAGAGGTGTTTTCAATCTTCTGCCACTTCTTCCATTTCTTCTATTAAATTGATATTTTCAGAGCCTTTTTTACAAGAAAATAAAACTAAATTCTCCTTTGCCTACTTCATTCTCAAACCTGTGTTACTGTTCTCTTCCGTGTTTTGGGAAATGCAGTTGTTAGCACTGCCTATCTTCACTGTGCTCTCTGGGCAGTGAAATGAATTACAGGATAGCTGTTACACTGTCACTGGTGGTGTTTCAGCACATTCTCAAAAGCTTTGTTAATTCTTCTCAGAATTAAACAGTTCTGCACTGATGGCATTCTGAAATAAATAACAGAAGCTTTTCCTAGCAAATCTTGAAATATGAGGCTGCATTTTTCATGTGGTAGCCAGTTAACTGGGAAATGCGGAATTAAGGCATGGAAACTCTCAAAAACCTTTCAGGTATCAGGCTTATCAGGATAGCATCCTGATACTCCTAAGTTAGGAAATGGGAATTGAAAAAGTTCTGTTGTTGGTGGCATGTTAGGCTTCATAACATTAGAGAACATTTACATCAGAAGAAATCTATGGTTCAGAAGTTAATTAGAATGTTTTACGCTGCATTTTTACTGGTGACATGATACCATGGTTTTCAGAAATGCTGTGTGGCCTAGATTCCTGCAGGCAGTGATAGATGCACCATAGTTATCTCAAAGAATATTGGGTGGATTTAGTGTTTTCCTTCATCCATATGTATGTGCAAATTTTATTTGAATGAGATATGAAATACAGTAACATTTAGCAGGACTACTTGGCAAACCATATTGAAACTCAGCTTTTGATCTCACAGTTGTGGTGATAGGTAGGCGAGATAGCTTGGCACCTCTGTGAGCTTGGCATGTGCTGGTGCTTCAGAACAACCTGGGAAATGCAAAGCTGTGTTCTTGAGCAGACTTGTCAAAGGCACATGGTGGCCTTGATCTCTCATGACTCTGGTGGTTTAGATTTTGCATTAAAATATACTTTTAGTCTATCAGTTACAGATCTGGCTTTCCCCACTGTGAAGTTAATCTCCCCCTTCCTCATTGTCTAAGATGTTAACTCTTAATTATTTTTCCTCATTTCAAGCCATGGACCAGGTTTTCTCACCCTCATCTCTCTGTATGCTCTGATCTACCATTCCCTCATTCTTCCTTCATTTCCCAGTCTGCTGCTCATGTCTGCCTTTCTTGCAGCTCTCTTTGATATCTCTCACTTGTGCAATATTCTCAGCGTGAAATTTTACAGTTTTCAAGTATTAATTGGACAGAAAAATATTTATTCTTTTTTTTAAGGTTTAAGCTAATTACAAAAGTAAGAAATAATTTATAAAATTGAAGTGTTGGTATTAAAGTGTTCCAAACATCATCCGAATGATGTCTGGTGTCCTACACAACAGGTAGGACCTGCAGCTGTAGGTCATTGATGCTGTTTCTGTGATTAAGATACCAAGTTTTGGTCGGTCTGGTAGCATTAAATTTAAACCTCTCTGCCAATGAATTACCTTAACTTCTTCTGTCTGACATAATTAAACTTTCCCAGTGGTAGCGGGCCTGGCTGGTGTGGATGATGCTCTCTGTGATCTGCCACTTTTGCAGTGGACTAACATTGAGAAAATTATATGCAAATATTAAATTGCTTTTCCTTGTTAATACTTAGTGCATTGAATACCATCAGCATCAAATCAGCATAATTTCTTTTTCAAGTAGAATAGTTTAGGAAGAATGCTTAAAGCTCAGATCTACACTAATATAATCAAGAAAAGCTTGATACAATGTCGCATAGGCTTGATGTATTCAGCTAATATTTCCTTGCTGTCTCCTGTTTCAGACAAAATAGGGAATACAGTATTCCAAGTGCTTATTTTGTAAGCTATGACACACAGATATTTTTTGCCCTTTGCATTTGAGTTTACCTCTTTAAGTCCCCAGATCTTATACAATGATTAGAGCTCATGAAATGCATACTACTTTGATCTGTGACCTTTCTGTGGTGCTAATCGGGTTCTTGATATCATTATACCTTGTTCATTAATCATATTTCCTGCAGCCCGTCAGGCAGCCAGACAACCCAACGCCCTGTTTGCAGCCTCATGTTGGCAGGTTTCTGCTTTTCCAGATTATTACAGTGTGATACTTCGGCTTCTCATAACCAGACCCACATCAAGCTGTGTGCTACAATTAAAGTCAGATGGTCCTCAGGTTGAAGAGGGATATTTTCCTGCAGCTGTCTGTCTCTCTGGAACAGAGCAGCCCGGGGAACAGATGATACTTAGGACAGTGCATAATAACAGCTTGTACAGTACTGGGTCAATAGCAGGGGTTCAGAGCATTAATTGACAGGCTGATGGCTGATTTAAAAGTGATTTCCAACCTAGTTTTAATTCCATAAAGTGTGTATTTTAATTGAAATAGGTCATTGCATTTCCTCTGTGTTTGGTCTGAGAGGAAAAGCAGAATGGTGTATAATTAAAACTGGATTTCGATTAATGTAATGTTATCATGAGCTAAATGGTAGAATCAGTATGTCATTCTAAGCAGTACAAAGAATGCCAAAGTGCATCTATTGCTTCTGCATATAGTTGGTATTTTGTATTAGTCAGTGATATACAATGTTTTATAATAACACAACTCAGTGGGGGGGTAGGGTATTTTTCTCTGAGACAGTCCAGATTTTGATGGAAAAGTGACTGTGTTTTTACCATTCTGAAACACTATTATATACCTCTAAAGCTCAGGCATACTATGTTTAGTGCCATGAAATAACTGCTAAGACATCTGAGAATATTTTTCCGTTTATACAGGTGCAGTTCACAATAATTGTATTATTGTCTAAATTCATCATTTTATAAATACGTGTGTAATAATAATTATAGTATTAGCTTGATAAGAGTAGAAACTCACAAGCTTCTAAACAAGATGATATTATAATTCCTGCCTCCCTACAAAACAGAAAAATCTCAAATGCAACGTGCTGTTGGATCCTTACTTTACTATTTCCAAATTGTAATATCTTTAGCATTTTGTATGAGAGCAAAGGGGAGGATGCAAACTTCATCTGACACCTAAAAATTTTTGGTTCTCCCATGCTTCTGAAAGACCTACAGGAAATAGGAATGGGAAGTGAACTTGAGAGAATACAAAGAGATAGATGCTCAGATGTGATTTGGGTACAGAAGTCCTAAACAAAACCTTTAGCAGCAGTTGTCAGACACAGAAACAGATATAACCTTTAAAACTTAGATTTTTCTGGCATCTTTTCTTGGCTTCACAGTCTTAGTTATGTTAGGTGCTCTCCTTTAGAACAGTTTTCTATTTTAGAAATTTAATTTCATGTGTTGGACCTAGGGATAATTACTGCATTAGAGCTGATAGAAATTTTAAATGCCCTTTGTATCATGCATGAAAAAGTAAACATTTACAAAGACCAGATGAAATCCAGGGAAAAGCCCTATGCTTCCCACTGTTACTTAGGAATAGCTAAAAATCCCAATAAGGAAGTTCTGTTCTGCATTGTAAATAATCTATTTTGTCCTGTCATTGAAAGTTGGATGTCTGAATTGGGAAGAATTAATTTGAAACTATTAATCAACAGATAATAACTAAATTTCACACAGCTTTGATGAGCCTCAGCTTTTTCAGAATTAGATTGCTTCAATGATAATGAAGTCATTGAGGTCTGTCAAGACAGCTTTCCACAATATATCTCAATTTAGGGGTTTTAGTGCTTTATTGCAGAGTTAGTCCTTTCATGATTTAGGGTTTATCCATTTCGTTCAATGCTGGGGAAAATGCAAGACAAATTAGAAAAGTGATGAGATTACTGTGCTGGACTGAAAGTTTTGAAATCCAATTTTCAAGTAATTGAAAATGTAGTTTTTGGAAGCTGGGATGCTTTCTGAAACAAATGAAATGCTTAAATACATAAAGATGCTATGCACAAAAGTAATGGTGGCAGAACCATGAAAAGCAAAATGCAGAGGTAGGGTAGGGCAGTCATTTGCTCCAGTACAAGTTTAAGTGGAGCACTATGAATCAGTGTTAAGAACTGTCTAAGGTAAGAAAAATATCCAGTGAGAATTAGAGGATCGTTATCAGTCAATATGGAGCATTACTTTTTAGCACAGGCAACTCCACCTTATACCAAGCTACACTGAAAAAGCAACATCCCCTGCCAACTAACACACAACAATGCTCAGAACTGCAGGTTTTGTGAGCTGGGTGAAAAAACAAAACTTGGTTTTGAAAAAAATATGTTACTTTCAGTCTCTTAAAACTATTGATGTTAGCCAAATATAGATACTGAAGTAAAGCCTGGAACTTGGATTGTACTGGATTTTTTTGTTTGTTATCTTGGTAAAAACTCTCTGATATTTTTCCTAGTTCCACGGCTGTGTATTTGAAAATATGTTACAGCAAATCATACCATAATGTGATATGTAAATTAAGGCTTAGAAGTGGAGATTACTAGTAATAGATTGCTAGATCATTAGCTGTGAATTCCTGATAACAGCTGACTCATTCAATATGTTAAAAACATTAGAGAGCACAAAAAAGGGTCAAATGTAAACCAGCCTTAACCTGCAGCATCAGAATTGTAATCTGTGCAGCACCTACTTTGAGATTCTGGTCTTCATACATTTGGATGTGGTCTTAAAAAGCTGGAATGCAGATGGAGCTGTGTACACTGAGCAATGTGAATGCAGATGGAGCTGTGTACACTGAGCGATGAAGATGCTTCCAGCAATCTGAGCTGATGTGGGATGTTGACAGAATTTGAGAACTTTGATACCAGTTTTCAGACTCTTTCAGACTCTGAACTGTTACTTCCATTTCTGTTTCTGGTATTTGGTGATTTCTTGTGACTTTTCTTTGAAGATTATAGCCTATATACAAAAGAAGATCTACACACTTATCTTCTGAATGGAGGATGTCTATTAACTCTACAAGTAGTATAATTTTTAGCAAAAATCACTTTCATTAATTATTATAGAAAAGATAGCTATAAAAGTAATCTGTAACTTTGTTTTTCCTGACAAATACTTCTATTTCTATGCTATGAATGTGCATTATGCCATTAAAATAGCTATATGTAACGCCATTAAAATAGCTATGTGTTTAAACATAACTATTGCCAGTGAAATGTAGCATTCTAATTCCAGTCAGGAATAGTATTTTTCAGCAAAGTTGAGTGTGGAAGGTCTAGTCTGCTGGCGTATTGGATTTTATCTGTATAAAAGGTTGATATTGTTAAATTTTTTTTCCCCCTCATCTATGGAAACAAGGCAGTCCTGGGAAGCACAGGGGCTCCAATGTGTGTACACTTAGCAGGCAGAGGGGCACAGGTCAGCTCTTAAACAGTTGAAGGGAATGTAGGCTGGTGTGTGAATGATGCAGCAGGATTCCTCCTTTCCCAGAGAAGCGCTTCCATGACTGCAGTATGCAGTTCTAGTGGTTGGCTGGTTTTCCCTTTCAATTTCTCCATGTGGAATACCAGCACTGGCTTAAAGCTGTCTGCCTTTGCATTTGGTGCATTGGTAAATCTGTGTTCTTGCACCACTCAGGGTCATCTCCTGCCAGCTCAGCACACACATGACAATTTCATCATCTGTGTTTGTGCAGGATTTTTTGCACTTTTATAATTACTTCCTAAAAGTTAGAACCTTTGTTGTCTTTGACATAGAAACATTTGTGTTCAGGCTAGAATCAAAAAACCTGGGTAATTGTAAGCAGTCTTTTCATTTAATTATATCATGTACAGATCTGATTATTATCACAAAAAGGGGGGGAATGAGACATTTTACCCATTCTGAAGCACTTTATTCAGATCTGAAGATAAACGTAGAATAACCTTAACAATGCAAGCATAACCACAAATAGGTGAAATTGATGCAGGTGAAAACCTAATCTGTGGGTATTCTGGAGGGAAAATTTTAAAAATCATTCAATACAAGACATTTTTGAAAAGTAAACGGGAAATATTTCTAAGGGAATATGATATATGGCCTATTAGAAAAGATTCTGAAAATCTGTGAATAAAAAATGTAGACTAATTTTTCTGTGTGTACAATTGACTGCCTGGGTAACATATTTTTAATGAAGTACCATCTAAGAAATATGGCCAGAAATTCATGTTTATTTAAATCCAGTTATATTGGAATAGTGGCTTTATTAATGTATGATTTTTTTGTTAATTTAATTTTTAAAGAAGACTACAATACAGAGAGAGTCAAATAAATTCAAGAATATGAAGGAAGTAATTAAAGATGAACCCAAACTGTGCTTTTGAACAGAAGGTAAGAATGCTGAAAGCATTCAGTTTGGGTTTCATAATACAGCAAAATAAGCTAATATTGGGAGAGGGGATTTGCATAATATATATGATGGAATACACTGGAAAGATGCATCTGTAGGACAAAGTTAATACATAGTAAAATATATGTGATGATGAAAAGAAACTGGTTTTTTGCCTTTTCATTGAAAACAGTGACCTAGGTAGGGGATCATAATTTGCTAGTCAAAAGCATCAATCTATTTTCTATCCATTCCATCTTTGTAAGTAGAAAGATTAAGCAGAGATTTTAAAGACTGCTCTTTCCATAGCATTTCCTTCTTTATTTCTTGTTTGCAATTCTGACCATCTCTTTAAACTGCATGCTAGTTACTTTATAGAAATTACAACCAAACTCTGGACTTCAAGAATGTAAACAGTGTAAAATTATTTTTAAAAAGTCCCCACATGCTTGCATTTCCGTAATTTCTGAGAGTGGGATAGATGCCAGTCTTCCTGAATGAAGAAAACTTAAAGGACTCATAGACAGTCTGTCTTTGCTAATGTGAAAAAAATAGTTAAAGAAGCTAGTATCAAAATTTGCCATGCTTAATAATTCTAAAACTTTAAGGTCTTGAATGAGGTTAGTGTAATTATCTCATTTAAAAAAAAAAACTCCATAACCTATCACATTCTAAAAATACTTCTAATTAATTTCCAATTGTTAGGACACTACACACTTATGTGTAACGTGTCTGTCTTAGTGAAGTCTGAAACTAAACAAGGTGAGTAGGAATAAAACTAAAATGTACAAATATTTTAACTGACCGCAAAATTAAACAAGGAGATTTTAATAGTAAGAAAAGCCTAGATACATGTATAAGAGTCAAAAGAAAACAAAGCCTAAACTAAAAGTATGAACTATAAAGAGAGTGATGGGGTATGCAGATTTTCTAATGAGGTAAGAGAATTTACCATAGAAAAGATAATAAAACATGGAGGAGAATGTTATGCAGTTCAGAAAGATTATAAAATGTTGAATAATAAAACAGTTTGAGTAGATACAGTTTAAAAAAAAAAAGCTAAAGTATATTTGCTTTTATCCAAAGAGAAGATTATTGGACACAATCTAGACAATTAAATTTGCTTTCAGCTTTTTTGTTGTGTGATGTTGTAGAACTGGTGTTTGAAAGTGAGTCCTTGGAGGACATTAAAGTTATTACTGTGTGAAATGAAGTGGGAAACAATTGTACTGGAGCTACTGCCCCATTTAACAGGTGTTCACTAAATCTGTCTGTCTTCTCTTTGTCTGTTCTGCAAATGCTGTGCCTGGACTGATACTGCTGAAAATGTATCAAGAATTTTGAGTAAAATGTAAAAATTGCTTCACAAGGTTAGTGGTAAGTGAGGAAAAAAAAGTTTGAAAGAGATGGCAGTTTTTTACTGTATTTACTGAAACTTACAGTCTGTGATTGGAAGTTGCCTTGCAAAGAAATATCCAAGTTGTTCCTCCTGTAAGGGGGTAAGGACTTGCATACAACGAATGTACTGGTGAGAGACCCGGTAGAATATGGTGTTTGATTTGGTTTTGTGTCTATTTATGGACCATGTGGGAAAACATGCTGCTAA
The DNA here is from genome assembly GCF_031753505.1 of Anomalospiza imberbis. NCBI lineage: Eukaryota > Metazoa > Chordata > Aves > Passeriformes > Viduidae > Anomalospiza > Anomalospiza imberbis. The sequence continues at coordinate 32,558,809 of NC_089684.1, read as the reverse complement.
ACTTGAATTTGGTAGGTAGCTCAAAGCAAAGTATTTGTTATAGAGTCACTGTAGAGATGTTTCCATCCTATGTGTTGGAAAAGGAAGTGAGATTTTTGGTAATATTTGCATGCATGGAGCTGGGGTTTTCAGCTGAAGAAGGGGAGGGGCTGAGGAAACCTGACCATCTGTGCTCTACACAGAAGGACACAAAAAGAAGTCAGCTGAAGCTTTGCTTTTGGTGCTTTTTCCTGGCAAGACTCCACTCCTGGAATGAGGAAGAATAATGTTACTAAAACCATCTGGGGTACAGAGAAAGCTTATGACAATGATATGGATGTAGGAGGAACTATGGTATGAGGAAACAGTTTTTTGTTCCTAGAAGAGAGGAGACAAGAAAGAGCATAAGAAAACCTTACAGTGTAATGTAAAATACTGAGAAGATGCATCAGGAAATGACATGCTTTATTTCATAACATGAGGACAAAAAAGTTGTTCATGAAATTATAAATTTAACTTTGCTACAGGGCAATATTTTTGCAAAAGTGTATAATTAGGCTCAAGAATGTAACGGCAATACTCAGAAATCAGAGAGGGACATTTATACAAATAAAAAGATACTTAGTTCGTTATGTGATACAAAATATGTAATATGAAATATAAGATCTTGAATTCAGCAGTTAAGACACGCTCAGAGAAATAGATGACAGAAATAGTACCCACCTTTTCTTGCTCTAATAAATAGAAGAATCTTTTTCTTAACCTTATTAAATTAATGATGTTTAGTCATTAGAACATGATCATTAGGCTTTATAGGAAGAAAAATCAGAAGACATGGTTCCAAAAGTTAGGGGAGCTCCCCATCTCTTCTTCCTATCCCTCACCAAATTTCCCCAACTGTGTCTTTGTTCAGGAACAGTTGTTTGTGAAGCTGTGCTTTAAACTGAAATTACATGAAAAAGCCTTATTTCTAACAGAAGTTGTTCTTTTAGTGACCTGATTTACAAATTTTTCTCCCACTTATGGCACTTGCACAGAAAATAGCATAGTCAGCTGCGCTGCAGTGGAAGTACAAACATTCTCGAGTGGAAATCTCTGAAAGTGTTTGCTCTGTTGAAGTTATCTCATTAAGCAGCGGTGAGCAGTGCGGGTATGTGGAGCTGGCCAGGCTCTAGTTAGCCATGTTCCTGGTCCCAGTTTGATGATAGCAGCCCCATACTCTGCAGGGAGTATCGTGCTGCTGCCTGAAGAAAGGCAGTGTCAGGCTCCTGGTGATTATGTGTCTTTGCAAAAGCAGTGGGTGGAAACTGATGGAGAAGGTTGCTGCACCCCAGCCCATCTGCTCAGCATCAGCCTCCTGCTAGATGATCCCTCACATCTGCCAGTTGTTACCCTTTAATTGGAAGTTCAGGTGTAGCCCTTTTGGTTTAAGGAGAGGCCAAACTATAGCCCATCAGTCAAGAAAAGAGAATGTACTTGGCAAAAAAAATGCAGATTTTTAACTATCCAGGTCATGCTTACAAGAGTCATAAATGTACTGGGCATTTGGTTGCTTTGGTCAGATGGTTGGTCCACCCTTAAATCATAAAGGACTGTGAATTCTTTTCCCATTTTCTCTTTGTGAAGGAATTCAAGCAACCCCAGTTCTCTTAGGCTGCCATTTTTATTCTCAGTCTTTGTTAGTTAAAAGGCTGCTCATGCTAGCCACAAAGTCTCCCTTTAAGGAAATACTTGCTGATCTATTGATCTGTATTAGTAACCTTTGTGAGATACAGAGTCAACTACAGAACCAAATCCAATGAAGGGCCAGTTTTAATTTCCTTATTTCATTCTCAAATAGCCATGAATCATTATACTCTGCAATTTAAACCAATACAATTGTTCTGCTTTTGAAGCATGAAGTAAAGGAACATTAGTAAAAACCATCAGAGTTAGAGTTTCTCGTGCTTGTGCTCACCTGATCCTTTCCAGGTTAGTTTAAGTACTTAAAGAATGTTTTGGCTGCCTATCTAGGATCAGTTTGGCTGAAACATGTGAGGGAGCTCTTGTTTGCCACTGTCTGTAGCTGATCTGAGGAACAGAATTTTGGAAGGGGGAAACGTTAATCAACACCAGAGAGCAGGTGTATCCTCCATTAATGTAGCTGCTCTGTAGGAGGATAGTGGAGGGTATATCTATAGAAAGATAATATTTACATAGCTCAGAGAAGGCTCTAAAGCCAAGAAAGCCTGGCTTGCTTCTTTTTGAGAGAAATTTTCTCTAACACTAAAGTTTCAAATTAAGTCTCCAATACAAAAATTACATGAAATCTCAGCTTTTTTCTTTTTTTCATTCTGAAATACTACTTCCTATTTGGATTTTATTTAGGTAGACTAAAACTGTTATTAAAAAGAAACATCTTGTAAAGCAACATTAAAGATATTCATAATAGCAAAAGTATAACTGGCATTCAAATAAGTTTTTAGCAGACAAAATTCTGCACTGATAAAGTGACATAATATATACTCTTGTGAGGTCCTTTGAGTTTGTCCTTATCCAAATGGAAGGGATTTTCTAAACTACAGTTAAATGTTGGATCTGATCCAAGTTAGTTGTTAGTGAGAGTTGAACTGGGCTCATAAAAACATGAAAGGTTCAGCTCCATGCAAGTAGTTTAGAGAAATTGATTTAAAATATTAGGAAATTCCAGTGGGTTTAATTTTGTATTGTGTAGAATGAAAATAATGCTGGAAGCTTCATTTATATTGTTTATTTTTAATTATTAAACCCCCCAACATTCTCCATTGTTTCAAGGAAAAAAAAATCCACACACCAAAACAAAACCTGTGTAATTGTTTTCAGGATGTTCCAAACCATATGCTAGAATAAAAATAGTGCAAAGTATCTTGTTTTGAAAAATCTCTAAAAAAAAAAAATTACAAATGTATAGCAGAAGAGTCCTTAAGGGCAGTGAAGCCTCCTAATTGTTACTGACATTATCTCTTGCCATCTGCTTTCTGAGGCAGAATAAGAACTTTGTAATGAGGATTAGGAGTGGAGGATGGTGAAAGCATGTTCCAGGAGCTGCTGGAGCGTTCTCTGCTTTCATAATAAATCACAGGATAACTGTTTTAACAACAGGCTTTTCAGAATATATTTTGCCTAAAGTAATGTAAATAACCTAAGAATTAAAATTGGCTACATAATCTCAAAGATGTTTGATTTATATTAATTTACATTATTAAGCCTTTCTCTAAGATACTAAAAGCAAGTGAAGCAGCCTTTACTGCATGGACTTGGACGTCTGCACTGTCAATATCCTCCCTTCAGACTGATGCAAGCCCATCATGCAGACACACCCTTGGGCTGTGTGTACACCAGAATTAACTATGAGTAAAAGCCATTCCAAAGCTGCGTACAAACTTAGCTCATATTCATTTTAAGCCCAGTTTTGCTGTCAGTGTGGACAGATCTAAGCTCTTCACAGATTTTTGGCAGACTGTGTTCCTTTCTGCCTTCATTCTTGTTTGTTGAACTACGCCCCAGTTGCAGTTTGCCCCGTGTGGATTAGTGCTTTAGAATAATTTTGCAAGAGAGCAACATTTAAGTTTATTCTTTTGGGTTTGGATGTTTCTCTCTAAAATATGGAGGGAAGTTCCTTTTGCATTGTTGTAACCATGGGTGACCACTTAATGAGAAATTTTGCTTTGTGCTGAGATTCCTCCCATGGGACGTGTCATCTAACCTGATTGTGACCCATTTATAGAGCCTTGTACCCAAGATGTAAACAGTGTGCTAACTTGTTGTTTTTGCTACCATTTTGATATTGTGGCTATGTTGGAGACTGACATGAGCTAGGCTGTACACTTGAAATTAATAAATCCTGTGTACTCAGCATCGGTTTTGTTTCTGCTGCGTCAGCACAGTCACATTAGCTCAGTTTTATTTCTAGTGCTCTAAAACCTGCTGATTTTGATTTGTTTGATGCACCCTTGTCCTGCAGCATATATAAACATTATCCTCAGTGTGGTTGGGCTGGTGATGGGCAGGCATGCTCAGGGATCAGATAAAACCGCCTGGCAAGCTGGGTCTTGCCAGATGGCCATCTCTGTTTTATGTCAGTTTTGTCACTTCCCTAACAAGAGCAAGTTCCAGTGCAGGAGGAAGGTAAGGAATGTATTCCATTGGTGTTCCCTGAAGTGAGCCACGGGGTTTCCTAGAGATGGATGCTTCTTCCATAATCACACATCTCTGACTGAAACATTCCCCTTTTTCCTGCTCCTTTCATCATGAGGTTTAGGATGTAACAAGAAGTGAGAGAGTAAGGAAGGAGAAAAACTCAGCTGAAGTAGTCCCTAAATTTTTTGTTTGTCAAAGACAGTTATAGACTGCAGTGAAATGCCACATATTGAGGTTTTCCAGTCCAAAGATCACTTTCTGCAAAGAGGCTAAAAAGGGTAGTGTTATATGAATAGTGGCAGTGGAGCTTGCTGGCAGAAAGCTGTGATACAGACAGAGAAGCAGAGAATTTCACAAGAAATTAATGCGAAACTATACAGAGGAATCAACAGATATGGCCAGATAATCTTCAGGGTTTTTTTTTTTTTGTGTTACTATCTGTAAATACAAAAATGACAGGGATATGGGTTGATTGATAAACAGAGGCAGCTTTACTGTCTCCAGCGGTTTCACTGAGATCCTAATTCAGGAACAGAAAATGAAATCTATTTGATATCTTCCTGAAATGTTAGGTTCATGTACCAGATATGAAGTTTGTAGTGGGCTCTAATAACAGCTAGAAGATGAACATAACTTTGGTCTCCACAAAGGACTCAATGTAAAAAAAAAAAGTAAACTTTTTTTTTTTTTTTTGCAACAATAATATATGGGAAATACAGGTGCTGCAGTTAATTTTAACAAGTAAATTTTGGACATAATCATTCAGATGGCATGAAAAGCTGGATTTTTATTCTCAGTAAAAGCATTTGTGTCACCTTACAAACAGAATGGCTTGCAGCTTCTCATATGTTATATATGATTTGAAAACACTGAGATTGATAAAATTAGTCTTTCATAGTTTAAAAACTAAAGCCACTATGCTTAAATGTAGAACTTAATTTCTGGGTCACATGTGGTGTGGCTTTACTAGAAATACCTTCTGATTGCATTTGGTGCTAAGCTGAATGTTGTTTCTGTTTTCATCGTCCTTCAAAATTCTATTTGGGATTTAAAATATTAGAATCTGTGAAATTAAAGTTCTTATTGTCAGGAGATAGTCGTGTTTCTGTATTACCTTAATTTAAAATTGTAGTGGTATTCATTAACAGAAAAGGTGACTGAAAGACGTGGCATTTTTAATATGGTATTTGAGAACAGAACTGCCCCTTTCACTTATCTGATCACTTCATGCATGCTAGCTTTCCATCTTGCAAGCAATGGGCTGTAAGCAAATTTCAGGAATTCTTAATGTTCTTGGAGAAGGTTGTACATTTTTGACCCAAGGATTAGCAGATAGAGGGTAATACCTCTTAATTTGGGGTCATGAATGCTTGGCGGTCATGTGCTGACCTTACAGTCATTACATGTCTGAATTCACATCCTTCAGTTGTTTGCTTTGCTAGCTGAAGGGCCTTCCCACAGAAGCAGCAATAGGATAGCATTAAGAAAGTGTATTTTGGTTGTGAATTCTCTCAGTATGGTAGTCCGACACCAACTACTGCTTTGAGATTTTTAATGAGATTGGAAACAAAATGCAGATTGCATAGAGACATGTTCACACTCTATGTCATACAATGAAGAACTCCTCTTTTTCCATCTTTGGAGAGTTTATGGAATAAGTTCCTGGACTTCTACTACTTGGAAAGCAAAATGAAACTATACCTGTATCTGATGAATACTTTTCCCTTCAGCTAATGCCTTAACACATAATGTCTAACTAAATTATCACATGCTGTTGTTTTATGCTGACGTTATTCAGTCTAGAAGATGGACAGAGCTCATTTAATGTATTGCTCTGTTCCTTCTCTGTACTGCTACATTTATAGAGCTTCAAACCCTATTTATTGCCTGCTGTTTGAACTCTCTTATAAAAAAACATGGCCTTTTCTTTGATATTCACTCAGTAGTATCTGAATCATTCACAGACATTACTAAGTTACCTTTACATGACCTTCATGTGATTGGGCAAATGTATTATTTCTATTTTATAAGTGCAGAGGAGACAAAAGATGCTTTCTTATCATCCCTGCTAACTATCTTTGTCTATTTTGAAAGTATTAAGAGGTGGCATTTTTCAGAGTATTAAACATTCTGCAGATTTTGAAAGAAAAGATAAAATGTTGGTTTTAGTTTGGGTCAGTTCTCATTTGCTTTTCCATTCAGCCCAGCAGACAGTTGTGTTTGCATAACTGAGTGTCAAAAAGGAGAGTCTGGAAATGGTGTGACAGGGCAGAAACTGCTTAAGTCAATATTGCAGCTTAAACCTCAGTAGATCTTACCTGACCATGAAATCTGGTGAAAATAATTATGGAACTAATCACACTTTGAGAAACCTTTATATCAAACTAGATACCCCCCAAAAATATAGATTGGCTAATGAGTAATTAGTGTGGAATTAGGTGGCAGTCCTGTAGCAGGGATGAAATCCATCTTTCCAGGACAAGTTCTGGTGTGTGATGCAAAAATCTTTTCTCTTTTAAATACTTTGAAAAATAACATGACCACTCTCTTTGTGGAGAATGAGACATGAAACTCTTTTTCATTGTTTAATGGGATCCCAGTGTCTAAAGATAGAGGAGCTCTGACAAAGATCTTACCAGCCTTTCCATGACACAAATAAATGGATTCTGGATTTTCAATATTTTTTTTTCTTAATGTGAAGGTACAGATTATTTTTATCTATGCCCAGTATGATTATTTGGCATTACATGAATAGGCAGGAAGCGGAAAGTAGGAAAGTTTGCTGTTAAGACCAATGTGATAAGAAAGTGCATTACTGAAAAATTGACATATCTATATAGATAGATAGATAGGTAGATTTAGATATACATTCATTATATTGCTGAAGATTTTAAAGTCAAATTTGCTCTTAGGTATGACTTTCTTTTAAATTAAGGTGAAGTATTCAATATACTTTTTCTCTAATGGGGTAAATATACATGTAAACATATGTAGATATGGCTAGGTAGATTCTTTTTTTTCTCTTACTGAGTATGTGAGGCTGGTTTGTTTTGATGGAAAAAAGTCGGAAAGAGTTCATTATATGTTTTTAAAACCAGAAATTCCTTTTAGGTATTGTGGAGAGTTGTTATGCAGTAGCCTACATAAAGGATTTTTCCAAGAAAAATGTTGAATTTATCACTCAGAATAAATAATATGCAACAGGGCAAAAGAAGGTACTCTGAGACTTATTCTGTCACTGATGTCTTTTCCTGGGTGAAATCTGATTTTATTGACTAGAAGTAGTCAGTAGGCTACTGTTAACAGCCATAAGCACTGTCAGAACAAGGAACTGAAAAAAGAAAATGAATCTTGCCAGACCCTGTCTACAGAAGTGAATGTTCCACCAGAAATCACATTACTCTGGAATTCCTAATCATTTCAGACCTGCAGTTTTTGGTGAAAACTCTTCACTTGCAGCAGTTAAGAGGTCAAAACTATTGTAAAAGTTCCAAGATCTGCTTCTGTCACATAAGAAAATATCTATGGAAGTGACTTGCCAGCAGGTTTTTTTTCTGAGACTCATAAAATCTTCCATTGAGGGTACATTTTCCTGGGTAGCAAATTTCACCTGAGTGACAGTAAGCCAAGACTTTCCTTAATTACCCTTTGTGGTCTCTTAGAAGTATTCCGTAGACCAAAGGCATCGGCAAACCACAGGTTGAGAACCACTTATTTAAGAAGGTGGCAGTAGTTACTTGTTCACGTGTCATTGTTAATATGAGCATCAATTCAGCCTGGGGATGACCTGCCTTTTTGCTGTGACTGTTGATTATGGTTTTGTAGTGGCATAATTGCTAGTCTAATAGAGGTAACTAAGGTTAACAACAGAGGTAAGTAAATATCATTGAATTATTTCCTGCTTTTAATCCTGGTGAGATAGAAAATATATTAACAAATCCCAACAAACCTCCAAATTTATTATGCCTTGAAGGGGGGTGCTTGAGCTTTACTAATACGAGGCAGATCACATGCCAGATAAGCTCTAGTAAACATATTTTTCAGGTGATAGTTTGCTTTCAGAGGATCAGCCCATTAAAACTTGTGCAGGGTTTTGGAGCAGAGCTGTAGGAGCTTTTATTAACTGTCATAATTCTAAGGATTTTACTTGTTGATACTGAATGTGAACGTGTATGACATAATTGCTTTGGCTGGTTGAAAAATAGTGCCTATTGTAAATTGTGAATGAGTCTGTGGTCTGCAAAAACAGCTGTAATAAATTGTAAGGTATGTGTTGTGCATGCTCATTTTCCAAAAAATTTTGAGTTGTTTCAGCTCAGAAGCTATTTTTGGGGGCTGGGGTGGGGGAAACCTTTGAAAAAACAGGTCTTTTTTGTTACTGAATAAAAAGGAGTTTATGAAATTGGAGAGAAATATGTGGTTATGTTTGATAGCTTTATTGCCATACCAAATGTTGAGACTGATTAAAAGATAAAAAGAAGAGCAGGTAGATATAAGTACCTAGGAGGCACATCCCTATCTTCAGGTTTCCTGCTCACATAGGTGACATGCTGGCAGTGCCTCTGAGCACAGTCTAAATGCTGATTTGTCTAGGACATGTAATCTTGGATCTTGGAAACCAGCAGAATGGCAGAGAGTATTGTGCCACGCCCCTTCGTTAGACAGTCGCTGTCCCAGGCACTGTGTAAGAAGGAGATTCAGTTTGATTAGTACAGAACAATAAAGAAATCATTTTGCAGGTGAGTATTTCCAGCAAGGCTTGATGCTGCAGCAAGAAGTGGTTCTTACTTCTGTAAGGATGTAGGGATGAGCCTCAGATCTTTAGAAAGCTGTGTAGCACCCAGTCCCTTGGCAGTAGTTATGGCCATGCTTCTCCAGACATTGTGGAGTATAATCAAAACAATGGTGGCATGTAATTTACTCAGAAGCATTTCATTATTTAGATGGCTGTGGAATGACCAAATCCAACTGGTATGCAGGTGGTGATCTGGTAGTTTGGAAGCAGATGCAGTTTTATAATGCAGGTTTCAGTTCATATGCGGGAATGACTTAAAACAGCTATATTTTCTTCCTAGCAAGCTATAAATGAGTCCTTGGTTTGCAGTTGTATTCAATTATTTTAAACCTATTTACAATGTATTCTATTGTAAAGCCGTGACCTTTGATCTCCAGAATGGTTGCATGTCTTTTGTGGGAAGCAGGAAGTCTTGGGGCAAGTGACACTTGCATTGCAGTTTATTTTACTTAGACTTTGATTTGCCCTCCCCTCCCCCTTGTTTCTAGAACTGAAGACAAATTTCTGTTTCTATTGGATTATAAACAGGTTCTGGATAGCTTCAGCTGCTGCATAGTGCAGTGATATTTTAATTTGCTGGGTAGACATGTTTACTGTGTACTGTGTGGTTTATGAGTGTTACCACAAATGAGGTAATCTTGCATCCTGGTTTTCATGTGTGAAACATTACATGAGCTAATGCAGCTGCGCCACTGCTTGCTGGGTATTAGTAGACTTTATTTGGACATAAAGTTTATACTGAGCTACTTTAAATATTTGTGCTAAAACTGGTAGTGCTGCTTTTTTGATGTGTTTTGTACGACACTGACAGATGCCAAGTTTCACAAAGCAATGTAAGAATGTACGTTCTGCTCTGTGCCCCATTGTTCTCAAAAATGGAGATTCCAGAGTGAAATAATATTAATGACAAAATTTTTAATTTATGTTTAGTTAGTATTTCAGGGACTGGTTTATATTAAATATACAGAGGAACAGTAGCTTTCTAGCATACTGTAGCAGTCCTAAAAACACACACATTCTCTCCAAAGTCTGCATTTGGAATCTGACGTGAGACATGTGCGTTGTGAGAAAAGAGAAAGTTGATTTCTGCTCCATGTTTGAAGGAATATGTAAAGATTTTCCATAGTTTAGTTTTGCCTACTAATATCCTCGAATCATCATGTTCTATAAAAGTCTATGTTTTTAGCATCTAGGGCTGTAGTCTTCTTACTTAATTAAAAATATTGCACATTTTCAGTTTATATTGCTAGTTAGGAAGGTGTAATACACAGTAAGCTATAAAATATGTCAGTGTATTTTGCTAACTCTAGTATTAACACTTGCATGTAATTTCTTGGGCTGAACTTAAATTTATGTTCTTCTTGATAAGTCAGAATTAGGGACATCTGTGAAGCACATTTAAAAAGACACTAAAATTATTTTATATGATTAAGTACTTATTTTTAAGTACTTATTTTACTAAAGAAACAGGTACATATATTTTCATAAGGCACATTAAAAGGGTCCTGTCCTGCTGAGGATGTGTTCTGAAGATCTTAAACTCTACCTTGTGCATTTCTCAGAATACAATTGGAAATTATTGTGACATAAAAGCATCTTTAAAGCACTTAGCTGGAGAATGTAACCAGTTGCTGCTTTCCTCCCTACGTGTGTCCTTTGCTTCTTACTCTTCATCCCTTATCCATAACTTCAGCTTCTCCCGGATATTCCTTCTGACACTGCAGCTGAGGCAGTTCCACCAGTGAACTGACTGGTGTGCATATGCAGCCTTAGGATATCCAATGACATGGATGTTACGGTTATTTTTTAACTGGTATTATGAATATAATGAATATACTTGAGTTTCTTACAGTAACTTTGCTGCTTTTATCTGTTAGTCTTTGTGAAATGTTTAATCAGAGGAACCCTGAGTCATTTTGCATAGTCAGAAACAACATTACTGTACGACATGGTTTTGATTTCGTTTTGCCAAAACTAGGAGTTGTCTAAAGGAGAAGTCTTTGGGATTTAGGTATTTAAAAAGTACAAGCTTGCTATACATATGGAATTAATGAAGGTCTTTATAAAGAAGAAACAAGTTTTTGAAATCTTGCTATAATTAATACTTGTATTGAATACCCCTGTGTGTGCGCTGAGATTAACGTAAGGCTCAATGTAAACCTAGTTGCTTGTTTTCATATTTTTATTAATTATGTGCTTTTTACCAGCTGTATTAAACAGTTTGTTTCCCTTCAGTGGAACAGCAGCCATAAGGACTTTGGAAATATTCGTTAGTGTACGTCTCACTCAATATAATGTGAACCCCCCACTGTTTTATGTAGAAGGATCTCTAGGTTATATACTGCATTTAGTCTACAATCCATTTTTATTTATGGTTTCCAGTAAACTGTTTCTATAAGATTTTTGCATTTTTGATCTCCAGGCTTTCTGACATTAAGTTTTGCCATAGTTTATGTTTTTCTTTAAGCTGCTGCCCTTGAAATTGTTAGCTTGCTGAAGTTTAAGCTTTTATAATTCATCTACTTCCTAATTAAACTGTTTTCTAATTCTGTGAATAGACGGTTGAAAATGTGAACTCTCAAATCTCAAATTTACCTAGGCAATTAAAAATTACACTGTATTTTGAGGCCCAAAATTTTTGGTAATAATTTTCACCTGTTAACTCTTGCATAACTGGAAAGAATAAATTGTGGCTTTCAGGGGCTGGTAGTTTAGCCCCTCTCCTTCCTCTTCTTTGTTTTTTTGTGCAAACTTTCTGGAGATGGGAAGATCTTTATTCTTTTTCTCCCTCTTCCCCAATCCTGACATTGTAGGTGCTGGTCAGACTGGATTTGTGCCTGTCAGACACTACTAGGTTCTGCTGAATTTCCATGGTTAGGCAGCCACCATTGCTTTCTGATCCTGGTAGTTTTGAATCTTCTCCCCATTTGAAGGTTTTTCACTGGGTTCTTGACCATTGCCCACACAAGTTTTGTGCAGAACTAACTACAACGTTATTGTCTAGTGGCAGTGAGGTGTTTGGGAAACAAACACTGAAACACAAGGCAGCTGATGAAATTTCTGACCATTAATGAGTCACAAGCTTTTCAGAAATCTCTTTTCTGCAAGCACCTTTATTTTTCCTTTTGTGCACAGAATGTAATACTGAATTTCTCGCACATATTCATGGTCCAGGACCAATAAGATATTTGTAATACTTAAAAATTAACAACAATTAACAAGTCAATATTAAAAACGTTTTGCATTTTAGTATTTTTAGTCCTCCGATGTCCAGAAAAATATTTTGCCAATATCTTAACTTTCAGCAGAAACAGATAATTATGTCAAATACGAAGCCATGCAATTTTAATTATCATCATGTCATGATAATAATACTATTTCCCACATACACTTTCATTTTGCAGGCAAAAGGTTTTTCTCTTCTTCTACATCTCTATTTGTGTACACACACTATGCTGGACATTTTTCTTGTGAGTTTTTAGTATTGCCAATAATCATGCACTAAGAATTTTATTTGGGCTCACAACAATAGGGCTTTTCATAGGTAATTTGAAGGATAAATCAGTAATTATGCATTTAATTGGCTAATAAATCATAGCACATTTCCCTTATTTTCTGTAGTGCTATGATAAATCTTTATAATGTGGCCTGGTGTATTTTTGTAAAGAAGAAAACTAAAGGGCTTGTTTAGTGTGTGTACAGTGCAGAAGTGTCATAAATATGTAAGGCCCTCTAAGGTGTTTATTGTGTTACATGAGAAGTCCCTGTGATTAACTGCTTAGGGATTTTATGAATGTACATTTTAAAGGATGTATTGAAGTTTTAGATTTTACCACTATATCATATATTTATATTTAGTGTGTAAATAGCAGGAAGGGAGCTTGCTCAAGCTAAAGCAAATTTACAAAATATGCTGCAGTAGAACTTTTTGAAATCTTTGCTTGTGATTCTGATTGTTATAGTATCAATTCTCAGACTTTTACAATTCTGTAATTTTCAGAGTTTTCATTATTTTAAATGGTGAATGTGGATTTATTCAAACACTTTAAAATCTGAGAAAGGTTTTAGGTAGCAGAATCTCTGCATGTCATTTCCATCAACACACCGATTTCATTTCCTTATGAGGAAAGGTGTGGGATCATTTTGTGTGTTTGTTGTCATTTACAGGATGAATTTTTCCAAAAATATTTAATGAATTAAATAGATCAACATTGCCACAATTAAAGGACAAATAAAGACTAGGTTAGGTACAAAAGAGTGAAATGTAATCTAAGTCACTTCTTGCCTGTGGAAAAGCACTGGCCATTTTTATTGCTTGTCTTCATGAGAGGAAACTGGAGAGGATGGTTGTTACAATAAAAATTTGGATTAATGTAAGTTATTTACAAGAATTTAAGGCATGAATGACATTGAATTATATGCCTAGCAAATTCTGTCATCTCAGTAGCAAGGCCAGTACATTAAGTCACCAAAAGACTTTGTTATAAAAGTTTTCTGAGTAAGATGGAATTTTTATGTGTGTGTATTTCCATGTCAGCTGATCCTTGGAATAGACTCAGTATTGGTCTAATAGAAGTTTGTTCTGAGAGACAAGGAATAGGTTTTTTTAAAGCTAAAACTTTACAATTAATTATTTCATAAAACAATTAACAACATTTTCTATGTGGAGTGACTATATCAAGATTTATATTAATACAGAACAATGTTTCCAATGAGATTTTAGTTTGTGTGCATACAAACTAAGTAGTAGTAGGACATACTATATTATTACATTTCATAAGAACAAAAAAATCCACCTGCATGGGGTGGCTGCATAAAAGCTTATTATTTTGATGTTTGTGTGTTAAATTATAAAGTGTCCACTTTAATTTACTTACATGCTGGGGAAAAAAAGGGTATTTAGAGAATTGAGAACAATGTAAGATGAAGGATTAATAAATGGCTTCTAGCATTACATTAACAAACAATTGGAATATTCTGATTAACTCAGCCTATAGCACTCAGCCATCCTCTGTGCTGCTCCCCAAATTAAATACAGCAAAAACTCAACGGGACCAGTCAGAGAAGTTCATTTTATTTTGGTTTTGTAGCAAGCAAACACACCCTGTCTAATCCTTGTGTGGCAAGAATTCTTGCCAGCTTGTCACATAATGAACATTTTTGAAATGTGGCTATTTACAATTATCCCATTTATTTCATACTTTTCTACCAATAATGAAATACAGAATAAGTTCTTTCCAAGAAGCTCGAGCTATTTTTTTTTTTGATTCTCACAGTTTTCTTCATCATTTATTTCAAACCCATGGTAGTTGGAAGGCAGACACAGAACAGAATCTGGAATCGAAACCTAAACATTTGATTAAACAAAATGTTAACTTCCTGAACCGTCTTTCACAAAGGTGTAAGCGAAAACAATTTCCCCACATTCACTTATCACATACATCATTATGGAAACGGGCTACCTGGCTTCAGTAATTTATGAGTGTGGTGCAAAAAAGAGATTTCTATTCAGAAACAGAGCCCACTGCAGCCATACTCCTCCTAATGAACAGTTTGATGAATAACTCTTATCCATTTGCTCACTATACCAGTCCTGAAATTGTCCCATCGCCACCAATTTATTTTCTGTGGGCATCATATTATATTGTGTTGTATTCTGTTACAGTGCCATGGAAGAGAAGTGTGAAGAGGGTGAGAATCAATCATTAAGATACAGGTTTTAAGGAAAGATTCTGTCTGTTCTTTGATTGACAAGAGTACAGTAACATTTATACATTGTGTACTTTACATTTGGATTGTATTTCTGGTTCCTTTTCTTCACTTGTGAGCTAGAAGTTCTTGGCAAAGCCGAATATACAAAATAACTATAAACCTCACTGCAAAGATGGGTCCCTCAGAGAGAGAGAGGGAGAGAGTGGAGAAAATGATTTAATGCAATAATGATTTTAGCTATATACAGACATGCCTTTTTGTCTTGATTTGTTAAATTACCTGATGTCTCCATGTGTAATTTAAACAAAATTTTGTTCTCTAGTCGTTCTTCCTTTTGAGCTATCTTCTCAAGGAGAAGGATGATGAATGGAAACATAAACAGAGCATGAGAATGTGAACTAGTTCCCAAACATTTCAGTGGTTTTTATAAACAACTGGTCATTGTTACCTTTTGCTGGATTACAGTTTCCTTTAGAACAACAGTGCTCTTCAGCTGCATTACAAAGTCAATTCTAAATGTTTTTACATAGTTGCTTGAAGGCTTTAATGTTTAAATAATGGTTATATAATTATACATTGTTTAAACAATTAGCTTTTAAGGCTAGCAATAAGCTCACATTTTATACACATACTACCAAAAAAATGATAATGAAACTGCATTTAAAAGATACGAACTGACCTTAGAGTGAGCAATTGTAATTCACAGACACTTGTTTCGATTTTAAAATTTGATTTTTAACATGCTTCTTTTCATTTGGAACATGAGTGGTCATTCCTGGTATTCTCCTGGGCTGGCTTTTGAACACCGGCATGGGCAGCAGTGAGTTTTTCACTTTCTAAATCCTATTTTCAGCATTCCTGGTGTTTTGTGTGCCCTCTTCTCTGTGACAGGAAGTGCCAGCTTACATCTCACTGGTCTGCACAGGCACAAAATGTTTTCTGAGGCTTGAACTGAGTGCCTTGGAGGGGCAGCATTAACATCACAACATTGTTAATTGTCCCCTAAGACATTGTGGCAGCTGTTGATTTATATTTCGAAACAATCAAAAGAAAAAATTGACACAAATTAAGGCAATGCCTTAATTAAACTATTACTACTTAAGTAGTTTAACTTCTAAATGGTGTCATATTTTGGGTCTACTATTTCTGCTTAAGCTATGATTTGTTTGCCTTTCTAAAAAATAGCACAGAATTGCATTTGTAATCTTCTCAAATGGCATTCATAGAGTGACTGAATTAGGAATTTTTTAGATGTATAACAGTTTAATACAGTAGCAGAAAGTCTAAGGATAAAAAAGTTAAATATATTTGTCTATTTTATAGCAGCATTTTAGAAATCACGTTTTACAGGCACACTGTGTTTTCATTTTAGATACTGTACAGCTTTAACAACTTTCTAATTTATACAATTTTTGTTTCATTGTCAAAATATTTAATTATGTCATGTCTTGAAGGTGTAAAGCTGTCAAATAAATCAGAGGCTCAGTATAAACATTTGGTGAATTGCTTTTGCTACCATACTGTAGGTGTTTCTGGGCAGTTAGTGGAACTTTTTTGAAGCATTTACTCAGCAGGTACAGGACAGCACTGGCACAATGAATTGCTGATTGCTTGTAAAACAGCAGGCAGTAATGCCGTCATGCTTTGGAACTCTGCTTTGTAAAATCAAGTGGCAAGATAGCATGGTACAGAGAGCCAGTGCACAGCAAATGTGTTTCTTGCCTAAGGGCTGCTGGAGATAGCCAATTCTATTCTCCCCAAAAAAAAAAAAAAAAAAAAAAAACCCAAACAAAAAAAAAATTGCTGTTTTTCACATTGCAAAAAATAAAGTTCCCACCACTAGAGGGAAGGGAATGTGTTCATGTGTTCAGGCCTTATAAAATTTGGCAACTTGGGCATGGAAAATGGAAATGTTGCTCTTTTTGATGAAGGCCTTAATAGCTGTATTTAAATTTGAAAAATTAAAAAAAAAAAAAACCACCCCCCCCCCCCCCAAAAAAAAAAAAAAAACAAAACCAAATCTACCCAAAAAAAAAAAAATCAGACCAACAGCTTGCAGGTGCTTTTAAAATGTTCACCCTCCCCCTGAAAAGAAGTGACCCTTCTCTTTTTTGACCAATATTTTGTCGCGGTGTCAGTACAAACTGCAGGCTGCCCAGAGCCGGGTTTGGATGAAGTAAATTAGGTTCTACTTTGAAGCTTTTATTCTCTGCCCCGTTGAGAGTGAATGGGGAGGCTCTGGGCCGAGAGCTGCTTTTCATTAGTGCCCCACGTACCTACTTGAAAGGCAGAGCTCTCCTAGCGCACACAAACACGGCGCTAGTGCAAAGCTTCCCGTGCCGCACGGCTCCTCGTCTCCCTTTCCAGTCAGGTGCTTCCCAATCAGAGTTAATTACTGCGGGCATTTATTCCAGTCGGCCCCACTCCGTGGCGGGGTGGCCTTGTTTGGCGCGGGCCAGGTTTGAAAGCCGCCGCGGGGTCTCCGGGAGCGCCTCATTAGAGCCGGGGCTGCTTCCCCCAGCACACCCCCGCACCCCTCAACCCCTCTCTGGCCGGGAATGGGGCTCGGAACCTCGGCCACGGCGCTGGGCGCGGGCCCGGAGCTGCCGGGGCCCGCAGCGGCCGCAGCGCTTTGCCGGCGGCTCCGCCGGAGCGCTCAGGGGAGGCATCCCCAGTGCCCCGCCCGCCAGCTCGCAGCGTTTCCAAACGCTGCCAAAAAGGGATTGTTGCTATTTGGTGCATACTTGGGGTAGTGGAAATAAAGGGTAGAATTGGAAATGCAGAACTGGTTTCCCATATGCTCTGCAGGGCAAAGCTGAGGTGACGTAGGCTGATACCTGTGGCACTGGGGTGACAGAAGCTGGAAGAGGTGCCTGTGTCAGTGGGGTGATGGAGGCTGGAGGAGGTACCTGCAGCACTGAGGTAATGGGTGTTGGAGGGTGCCTCCACACCTGAGGTGACAGAGACTGGAGGAGGTACTTGGAGCAGCACTGAGGTGACAGAGGTTGGAAGAGGCACCTGCAGCAGTAAGTGCCCTGTGGTGTGAAGGTGGTGGTACTGTATAGCTATGTGTTCCTTTCACTTCTCTGGGTAAAGTTGCAGTTTCACAGAATGTTCTGAGTTGGAAGGGACCCACAAGGATCACCGAGCCCAAGTCTTGAGTAAATGGCCAACTGGGCCAGTAGAGCTTTGGTGAAACGAGGACCAGATGGTGTCCTTGTGCTTAGCATCCTCTGGGTAAGAAAGCTGCCTACAACTCCGCAGGCTTACTGCAGTGCTATTTGATTAAAACCTTGTCATTTGGTTATTGCCTTAAAACATGGTGTAATATTGTGTTGCTTTTTTTCTTGTTTTTGTTTTTTTGTAGGCCTTTTTTCTTCCATGCTGGGAAGTAACATCATAGATAGTTGCTTGTTTTCCCTCAAAGAGCCAGAGCTGCCCTGGGAGTTCAGCTTCTGAATTCAATGGTTATTTGGAAGATGGGAGTTAAATATAATTTTACTGCAGTATATTTTTGCTTTATTTCTAAATGTTAGGGTTTTTTTAGAACATCTGTGAAGAAAAATTTATGTTGTTAATATAAGGGGAAATTCTAGGGTTTTCTAGCATCTTATTTAGCTTATAACAGGAGAATATGTAGTTAATAAAAATGTTAATAACTGACCAGATGCTTTTTAAGCATTCAGCCTCTGTTCATAGTATTCATCTCCTGTGCCTTTCCCACTAGCATGGTTCATGGCAGAGTAATATAAAGGTTATTAAAAGTTTGCTCTCAACTGGCTGCAGACTGTCTGTTGCACTTGGAGGTGTTTATGCCTTGGTTTCCTGAGCATGCTCAGTATACTCAATATATCACTTGTCTTTCTGTATACAGCTGTCTGTGGAAATTTGAGGTTAGGTGAAAGAAGGGAATAAAATCTAGAAAAATTATTTACAAAAAAGCATTACGAATAAAAGTGATTGAAACTTAATTTGCAATACATCATGAAATGAGAATTTAAAAAATCGGAAATTTTGTGTTTTCTAAGGATGGTTGTTTTAAGAAGTAATTTATAAATACAATTCATTTTCAGTTTGATTTCTTTCAAGCACTGAACTTCACTCTTAAGAGCTCTTTGTTCCGTTATGAATTCCAGTACTAGCCAACCTCCTCCCTGGGACCATGAGACAACCCAGTGGATCCACTGGGAGAGGGAATGACACAGTCAGGATTGGGGCAGGGTCGTCCTTAATCAGAAAACTGGGAGCCCTTGCCCTAGGGTATTTGATAGGTGAGCCGCCCTGAGCACCAGTTTGTCTGGATCCAGACTTCCCAGTATCTTGGATAGTTTGTTATGCAAGTGTGCCAGAGCAAGATGCTAACTAGGAACCTGTTGTATTTGAGCAAGTTTGCAATGAGCATTTCATTTTCCAAATATATATTCCACAAATCTCATTATTTTTCCTTAAATGCTGACTGTCCTTGCTGCACAAGACAAGATCTTCCTTTCTCTGTCATTCTCAAAGTCAAATGAGGATTCTCCTTTGTCATTCCAATTGCCAGCTTCAAGAAGTCTGATATATTTGCCAAACACACCTCGTAGTATCATCCTAAACAGCCCCTCAGAATGGCTTTATAAGAGATCAGGGTTTCAATGTTCATGGTCATCTCAAGCAAGCAAATCCTGTTCTTAGCTGGGCACTTCAGCCCCAAAAGTTACACATTTGTCCCATGTGATGATACAGTGTATTTTTTACACTATATCATCATATGGGAAAAATGTAATGATGTAGTGTAAAATTCTTACACTATATTTTTGTAGCTGCCTGTCTTATTCAGATGTGGTACCCTAATTTCTTTTGTAAATCTTGTGTTTTGTTCCCCAAAAGACTAGAATAGTTCTGTTCTGTGAATTAGCAGACAAGTCAAATTACAAGATTTAAATTACTTTTCTGCCTGACTTGCATCTAAACTGTGTTTTAAATTTCAAATTCCTTAACCTTTTGTCATACCATTTCCTAATCTTAAACAACTTTCTCTGGAGCATTTTTTGCCCCCCCACCACTGGCTTCAAAGACAAATTAGATTAGTCTCTACAATTCCTCTAAGATGTTTGCTTGTGCTGTTTGCAGTGATTTGGAGACCATGTGTTTGCAACCATTTCTGTCTCCTCTTACATACATACTAATACTTGTTGATCATTACAGCTCTTGTGAATTGGGTATACAACTGACACATCAAAGCACAGCATAAATGCTGCAAGCTGTTGAAACACAGTGCAAAAATAAAGCAACAGTTCACTTTTAGGGCTTACAGAGTAAGTGTTAGGGAAGGAAGAAATGTACAAGCAGTTTAAATGTAAAATACATGAAAAGAAATCACTGGTCTCTCACAGTTTGGAGTGTGTTGTGCTGTCGTTAACCAAACAATATGCTTAGGCTTAAACTTTGATGATTCGATGGGGTGGCAGCCTAAATAGTTATTTGAAAGTTATTTCAAGTGTTCACATAAATCTTTTTTTGCATTTTAGTGATGCTAGCTGAATTTATGTTTTTGATGCTTTCTACAACTGTTTGTATGTTGCATTAGGATTATGTTACCTGTATGTTCAGTAAATGTAAGCAAGCTAAAATAAAAATCCCACTATTAAGAGTACTCTAGTACTTTCCTGAATTTCTGAATTTGGTCTGTTTGAAGCTTCAGTGTTTAAAAAGCTCATACAACCTCAAAGGCAAGCAAATGTTGCATGGTTTGAAGTTTTGTGATGTGTGTTTTGCACCTCTCTCTTAAAGGGAAAGAATCTGTAACACAAAAAGCTCAATGACTGTTTACCACCCTTTCAGAAGTGTGGAGTCCTCTGACCTTTCAGTTTGTCTTTGCTAACACTTGACATTCAGACTGTGATCGCAAGGCTCAAGGAGGTGTCACACAGAAGTCCCTTGGCTAGAAGTAATGCTGAGATAAAGCATTGGAAGCAATGTCCCTGCATTAGACTTCTGAGGGGAAAAATAGGTTGTTGTGGCAGAGTGGGATGCTGAAGCAACCAGTGCACAGCATTGCACTGTGAATTGCAGTCCTGTCTGGTGGGATTTTGGTGTTTGGGGTTTGTGTTTTTTTCTTTTAAACACAAAACTTCATTTGAACTGATTTGGCTGAGCCAACTCTCAGCTGTGTGGTTAACGGCCTGTGCTTCCATGGGTAATAGGTTCCAGATCCAGGCTGTCAGTCTTCATGCAAACAAGTGCTAGAGGAAGTGGGAGAGGAATTGCTGAATTTCAGGGAGGAGGGAACTTCCTGCCTCCTTTTGGTACCGTGTGTGAGAATTTTCAAAAAGAGTTTTCATTCCCTGCCTTGGCCTCAGGATGTTGATGACTTTTCTGCGGGAGAGAATCCTCCTAACAGCGTAGCAGATGTTTTAAATGTGGACAATAAATTCGGGGATGTGGCTGGGGAAAGTGGAAATGGTCAATAACTCAGCAATACTTCCTGTTGTTATCAATATTTGCTTGTAGCCAACTTTGTAGTAAAAAATGGTTATGGACTAATGAGTCACAGTTAGATGTTCTGTGTGTCTCTGGGAAGGACAGATGCCAGCCACATATAGCAGTATTATCAGAGTTATGAATAACAATGGCCATTTGTGTGATTTCACAACTGCAATTAATTATGGCTTTTATAAATTATTTTTCATGTAGGAGAATGTAATCAAGACCTCCTGATCATTTTTTGTTCATACCAATTCTATACCTTTTCTACCTCTTGGTGTGAAGGAACCAGACAGTTGGGACAGGGCCATTCTTGGGATGCCTTTTGGAAAGCATCTATTTACTGATGGAGCCAGTGGGCTGAGACAGGTTTTGGCCACTCTGTTTTTTTTCAGTAGGGAAGTTAGCATTGTAACAACCATGAATTCATGAACAACTGAGGTAAGGCAACACCTAAGGTAGATGTCTAAACTTTGAAACTTAGGAATAAAAATGCATCATCTGTTCTGTTTATAAACTCTTAGTGGAAGTTTGTAGCAGTTCTGCCTTAAAATGTGTAGCAGCTGTCTGACTTTTCCATTTAAACTACAAAATTACTGTTGGAGACTCAATATAGAAATGAACAAAAGATAAAAAAGTGCTTAAGATTTTTTGGCTAAACATGCTACTCTTATTTTATTTTGGTAATAATGGCATTAATTCAGATAGGAGTTTGAATCATTGCATTGCAAAATAGTTTTCTTTGTTTACGTGCCGCTCATGCAGAATTTACCTTGCCACAAAATTTCAGTAAGTAACACTATTGTGCAAATTTCCTTTTTTGTTGATACTTATTAGTATAATGTTAAATACAGAGAAGAAGTAACAGAGGAAGGGAAGTTACTCTTCCATAGATCTCCTGTGTCTGAGCTTCTCAAATTGCTGATGTACTTTTTTCTACAAGATCAGTTGTCTTCAGTAAAGCAGCTGAGTTAAATGTTTTGTTAGGACTGTATTTTACAGAGTACTTTATCCTGATATCGCTAACCAAGTAGAGAAATAAAGTAAAATGCCCACTTTTGTTACAGCAGTAATGAAGAATTGGCAGTGCATTTCTGGAATGCAGGCACACACAAAGAAAAAATGAAATAGTTATTTTAATTTTTTTCTGTAAGTAATGCTCAGTTTCTTAAGTATTTCATACTTAAAACAATTTGTAAAATACAGTAAGCAAAACTAAATGCATTTGCTTGAAATAGTTACCAAGTAAAAAACCACCAATCATGTAAATGGCTTTGTTGTCCCTTTCATCCATTTGAAATTTGTGTTACTTCATGCAGAACATGGACTTAGTTTTCTGCTTAGTACGTTTGTGGTCCTCTTCCTTCTGATATCCTCAAGGCAGGTCTGAATTCTGTATCTTTCTAATAATTTTATATACATCTTCATACTCGGATGTGTGTACCCCGTGATCAAACAGTGTCACTGGTGAAAGTGCATTTCATAATTTACTTTTTAAATCCAAGAGGTTACTGAAAAACCTCTAAAGATAAAGTCAGCACTTGTGGAGTTAATATGTTATTAGGAGGACAGGAAATCTGGCAACTATTGCAGAAACTAGACCTAATGGTGCACACAAACAATTTGTCAGTCTTGGTAAATGTGAATAGCTTTCTGCAAAGTGGCTGCATTCGCTTTGTTTGAACAGCCTAAACTTTTCCTTTTCGAACTTTAAATCTTAGAAGTGAAATGTGATCCCCATATTGAATCAAAATAATTTAATTCAAAACATATTTTGATTGGAACAAGGCTGATGTGAAAAGAAACTCTAGAATAAAAAAAAAAAAAGTTTAAAGGACTTTCATATATTTAGCAGGAAAATTTGAAACAGTTCTAATTAGGCTGAAAAAACCAGCCTTCTTCATTGTAACTTACAAAGGTCATATATCAATGTTAAGGCAGCATTACCAACTTGTGTCTGAAAGCCTGAACATGCAAACATCATTTCAGTTGTTTAGTTTTGGGGGATCTGGGGTTTTGTTTTGAATGCATGTGCACACATGTATTTCCAAGCCAGAACACGTATTAAAGTCCTTACCTGCTGCTGCAGTTATGTGGGTTTTTTGTCATGTTCAAGAACTTTCACCTGAAAGTTGTGGTTTTGCTAAAAAATGTGTGAAATCCTAATAAGTGCTTTTCTGTTCCTACATAAGTATTTTTTAAGTGGAACATAAAAGAGACTCCATTTTAAGCATTTCAGAGGAAATTCTTCCAGAGGGGAATTAAAATGTTTAGTCCATTAATGGTAACAGATAATTATTTTTGCTTGAGATTTCTTTCTTACTTGCTGGTGAAGTGTATTCCTGGATTTGGTGTTTATGGTGGTTTTTTTTTTTTTTTGGTTTTTTTTTTTTGTTTGTTTGTTTTTTTTTTTTTTAATAGGAAAGATTATTCATGTACAAGCAGTTTTGGTTTCTCAACAAAGTTTCTCCTTTCATTTTAACATTTCATAAACCATATTTTGTGTGGGTTGGACACTTTTTCTGTCATTCAAATAAGAGTTGCGTGCATGTTTTATGCTGTGCTTCAAAATTACTTTGCTTTAATCAGCATAGGAATAAGGCAAATAAATCTGTCATTTATTTCTGAATAGCTTGGCTATGAATATATATCTTTGCTAATGAAAAAAAATGCAGTTAAACCGTTCATCTAATTTCAGCGTTAGAACATCCCAAACTCAGGCACAATATATATTCTTATTTAATAGACATCACTTCATATGCTGTATGTCACTGCATAAAATCTAAAGCAGAAATAAAAGTAGAGGGCAAAAGCCATAGTAGTCACTTCAAAGATACAAATCTTGATTCCAAAGGTATAATATTTTTTGGGAAAATATATCATGATAAATCTTTAGAGAATCTATACTGGACAGGAAAAATTATTCCCAGCCTGCTAGTTTTGTTTTTAGTTGTTCTATCCTTGTTCTACCAAATCATTTGTATTAGTATTAGACTGACGTTAGTCTTTGGTTGCCAACAGTAAATTATTCTCTGTTCAGTTCTTTGAGAGAACAGGACAGAAAAAGATGCTTATAAAATAGTGAGTTGTTCATGATGAGATAGTTTTGATTGCACATATTTAGTGACATCAGATTGTGCATTCAAAAAGTATTTATGAATAAACTAAAATTTCCTAGTTAGATCAAAGCTTCTATTTATTGATGTGTCTGAAGTATTTCTACCTTGGGAATAGGGAAATGAAAGTTACTAATAGGTGTTTGTGTTTGACATCTGTATATTGTACTTTTTAGCATATCTCAAGTGTTTTAGTCTCTGCCTAATAGATCTCATTAAAGAAACAGATATCAGCCCCAAGATAGTTTGTCAAAGTTAATATGAGTCCCCTGTGGACAGAATTGACAATCTGTATGTGGCTTCATGTGGCTGCCTTTCCACGGGCTTGTTTGATCCATTAACAATTGGACATTAGTCCCTGATTTGTTTTACAATAACTCAATGGGTTTGGATATTGCTGTATATGCTGGACATTTTTGGGGATTTCCTTGTTGTGCATATTTCCCTCAGAGTATAGGGTGAGCAATGAGCTCACTCTGCCCTGGGAGTGTGTGGAGGGGTAGGAAATGGCTTGGTTTGCTCCAGGAGCAGCATGGAAGGATGTTCATATCCCATGGCTCCGTGCTGGGTTTAACTTGAGCCTTAATGAGCACTGCCTGTCCTAAATGCAATTGAGGCTGAAGTAATCCTAAATGCTGAAACATCAATAGGCTTGACTTAGGTTTGCAAGAGGCAAATGCTAACATCAATGTTTAAAAACAACAAACAAGGCAAACACCCTCTCTATTTATAATCAAATATTTCTGCAAATTGCAATGTCTTTATTTCTCAGATGCTTTCTTAAGGAGGCCCCATATTTAAATAAACCAGTGTAGCTCAAAGTGCATCACACTGATCCAGCACATGGTGTTGTTTTCCTTGGAAGTCTCTTCTTTAGTCATTATACAAGCTGTTAATTATTGTTCCCCCATTGATTATGTCATAGCATTAGCACTTCCCTCTAACCAAGAGCTTAACTGTGAACCTGAAATACCCAGCAAGCTTATTGGTCCTTTGAATTTTTGTGCTGTTTGGTCTGTCATTCAAGGTCCTAATGCTGACTGTAGCTGGTTTTCAGTTACCTCTTTCACCTGGGATTTGGCAGCTAAGATGATTTTTAAACGGCTTAATTAGGAAAAAAAAATCTGCTTTTGAATCTATAAAAATTTCAAATGCAAAATAAGTTAAAAAAAAAAAAAAGAAAAGTGATATCAGGATGGCTCCCAACCATTCCCTGGGAAGGCAAAGTGTTCAAGTTTTGCTTTTAAAGGAAAAAAAAAAATCACATTTATACAGGCATTAATCTAAGGAGCCTGCAGTGGTATTCCTTTAATTATTCACACCCAAATTCTTTGTGAGGGTAGTATGACTAATTGAAAATCTAGCTTTTGTAGAAAAGGAGAATATGAACAACTTCAACACATTCTGAATATTTACTTATGTACCTATAAAAAAATCTCCTGTTCCTAACATTGTTGTTTTCTTGGTGTTAAATAGTTATAATGATAACAGTAAGTATGTTCCAGGATTATTTTTTTTTAGCAGGATAGCATGAAAATTAATTATCATTGTAATCTGCTGAGCCCTGTAGAATTTTATGGCTGCACATTGCAGTATTATGGACACTCATGAGACTTCTGACTGGTTTTATCTTATTAAACAATTTTGAAATCATTAATTTTTAATTGGCCTGCTTGTGGTTTTTTATAGTTTTAATTGTGTGTCTGTGCCTTAATATTGGGTGTTGTTTAAATTAAAAAGAAAAAAAGTGTCCCAGATAAGCATATATGTTGTAAGGTATTGCTATATGATCATCCCAACTGATATTCTACTGTGTGGTGATTCAGTTTAAAGAATGCTTTCAGCAATTCAGTATCCTAATAAAAGTAATAGTAACAAAAGGATGATATGATGTCTAAGATATGTACAGGTTTTTTCTTGATTGAAAGTTCTAATTAAGTGAATTGAGGAAAATTAACTGAAATTAGCTGTCACAAAGTCACATTTAAATGAGTGATGATCTGGAGTGGCAGTAAACATTTAAATTATATAAATTGCCATTTAAGTGTATGGTCTAATGTTTGTCATGCATTAATATGACATGAGACTGCAGTGACAATCAAGCAGCTTGCTCTAATTTGAACATATTTAGGGCTTTTGTGTGGAGTGCACCACACAAATTAAGACAATTGCTGGTTTTATGTGTCAATTTAAATGTTGTTTTCAGGCATCAGTTAATGAAACAAACCCATCATTTTTGTGTGCAAATTGCAGAGTGATTTCCTTGGTTTCCAGATTAATTTCAACTTCCTCTGCTCAAAATTAGGAATTTCCTTTACAAGGAAAATGCCATTTTGCTAGATGAAGAGAATATCTGTTTTTTATGTTTTTTCATTTGGTAAGTCAAATCAGAAATCCTCTGTATAAAATAGGAAAATCAGATCCTGATAGTGATTTAATCTACATAAATTAACTCTTTAGATGGCAACGATTTTTAGGTTACCTTTTAATATAGTGGGTTTTGGATGCTCTTGTCTTGGAGATTGGTTAGCATCTTCAGAAAAGCAGTTTAATCATTCAACATAGCACTTCTGTATGGGTTTCTGTATAGGTTTGTGCACAAGAAATGCATGAAAGTGATGGCAGTTTGATATTCCAGCCTGTTAAAATTTTTTTACCCTAGTATCCCTGGTTGGTTAATCCTCTTTCCCAAATTCTATCAATCTTCTCTGGCTGTCAGAATCAGACAATCCTGCTGTTGTTATTCAGCATGCAGATCACACAGGACAGCACAATTTCATTTTGGGAGTTCATAAAAACATAGCCTGTCTGTGTGTAAATGCACAAATACTTTCCCCTTACTGCTTTTTTTTTTCCTTTTTTTTTCCACTGTTTCAGTTTAAAAAATGAGATCTCAGTAAGTGAGAAGTAGGGCATGAGACTCTGGCATCTATCACAAGTTCCACCTTTTTCTGGATAGAATGTCTAAAATACACTTACCAATTCTTTATTTAGACTTGTTAAGATAATTTGGCATGCTATAAAACAAAAATGCTCCTGCTACTACTAAATGATGACTTTCTGGCAAACTCAAGTTTGTGTTTTGTGTGTGGTTTTTTTCACAGGCTTTAGAAAGTGAGTTTGTCTCCTGCCAGCTTCACCAGTGGATTGATCTGATTTTTGGCTACAAACAGCAAGGGCCAGAGGCTGTTAGGTCCCTGAATGTATTCTACTATTTGACTTATGAAGGAGCTGTTAATTTAAGTTCAATAACGGATTCTGTACTGAGAGAGGTAAGTTTGTACTTTATAAATACAGAAAAGGGTTCGTTAACCACTGCAGTGTTGAAACTCTAAAGACTCCATGTTGTTCAAGGCTTCTGGTGAATGTTCAATTTCTTTGTGTTTTCTTGTGGTTTGGCCACAGGCCAGTCAAATGCAAGTTGCCTGAACCAGTTGTCACAGCATGCAGAATTAATAGAACAAGGATGCAAGTTGTTCTTAAACTTTGTGCACCTGGATTTCAGCCCAAGCTGGATGTCAATATAAAAATAAAAGTTCAAGGATTGCTTCAGTTGCTGAGCTCAGTCATTTTGATCCCTGATAGTGGATCTCAGTGGCAGTAAGCAACCTTGATTTGGCTTGTGCTTCTGAGTTTACTTCTGCACTTTTTAACAGTTCTCTTTAAGTGCAATCTTGCATATGTAAACATCAGAGTTTTGTAGCCTCAGATACTTTAATTTGGTTTGCTATCAAATTAAAATAACCTGGCCTGGGTCTTTCAGATGCAAAAGGAAATATTTCAGCATTGCAAAGATCAGGGGCTTTACTCACACTCAGCATCATTCAGAAAATCTATTTTCCAAAGTATCTCACAGAATAGTGTATGTTTAAAAGTTCCTCCTCCACCTCCTAAACAGCTGTTTAAAAAGGGCAGGGTGGCATGATTAAAATTGATTTTTGATTGATTTTATGTCTTCTCTTCAGACACTGTATTGGTACCAAGTATATCTGCAAGTATTTTAATTATAGAAGAAATGTAAGTGGTACCTTGTTATAAAAATATTCAGAGTCCATGAAAACAAAGTAATATGAATCTTATCAACTGTTTTATTTAGAGTCGATACAGGGACTGGCTTAATACCAAAGTGGTGGCTCAATGTTGTCATTACCTGGCTTGCCATCAGTCTGCAAACTGCATCTTAGTCTATTTAAATCTAAAATACATATGTTACAGATAAATACCATTAATCAAACTAAGAAGAGGGATACTAAGACATGTGGCTTACAAGAAAAAATGTCATCTAGGTTTGGAAAAATTGTTGATCCAAGAGTCATCTAGTAGATATTCACTGTGACATGTTTTCAATTCACTGATAGTGAATTCGCTCGCTCTGCATTGGCAAGGAACTATTCTTACCTTTTAGGAGTATTTATAGACTCTTGAAGTGATTGGTTTAAGTGTGAACTGAAATGTAGTCTGGGTACTGTATATACATAGTTCCAAATTTTGTTATTAAATGAACCATCATTGAACCTTTATTTATTAAGCTAATAATTTAAGTAACACTAGTGAAAGTAGCAGTCTCCACACACAGTTTTTGTGTAGTTTAAATTTTTCTTGAACAGTTCTTTTATCATATTTATTGTGATCTGTTTTATTTGTGTTATAGCCTGAAAAAAATTTAGGCCCAGGGAAGTTACAAATATTTGGAAGGGTGGATGATCTCAGCAAGGCATTCACTTTGTTACCAAATATTTTGAATTTTTCTCATTTTTTATAGTACTTTGCTACAATGTTTCTTATTTTTGATTGTTTTGTGCTGTCTGAACAGACTAAAAAATGAAAACAGGAGAGGGAGAATTATAGTGTTGTTGAGTTCAAAATAGTAGAGTAGCTTAGCAGCAGCAGAATTTTGAAACACTACTGATGATTTCAAAAATACGCACTGATGAATACAGGCAGCAGAAAGAATGGTGTCCTGTAGCACTTTTGTTCTGAGTTGCTTGAAGGATTGGCCCAATGGAATATTTTTATTTAGGATTTTTAAGCGTGCCACTAAAACAGTGAAAGGTCTCCTGTTTAGTTAGGTATACCTTGCCATTTACATGTGCTTTGTAAAGCATATTTATTATTATGTAAATGTGTACATGTAATTTTAAATGGCACATATGATCAGCTCTTATGCAATACTGTTTCTGCAGAAATTTAATGACTCTTATTACCAATGGTGACTTACTCTGGTTTTACTTATTGGTAGAGATGAAAGTAATGAAAAATCTGTTTGTGTGTATTTCTATGTGCATAATCGTTCTATATCTATGTGCTAAA
Source organism: Anomalospiza imberbis (assembly GCF_031753505.1). NCBI lineage: Eukaryota > Metazoa > Chordata > Aves > Passeriformes > Viduidae > Anomalospiza > Anomalospiza imberbis. Next base: position 32,529,274 of record NC_089684.1, on the reverse strand, counting down.
TGAATTTATCATGCACCTTTGACAGCCTCACCTTCTTCCTGCTTGCTAATCTGTCTCCCTGAGGACCTGTGCTAACATTCTGTGCTACCAAGCAGCTTCAATCAGCATTTATTTTTCTCCTTCAGTCAGCCTACCAAAAATATCTCCTCTTTTCTCCACCAAATTCCTGGTTAGAGCTCAAATGAATTTCTGATGCGGACAATTTACAGTATTTTTAGGCAGGCACGGCACCTCAGACTTAGTATCTTTTTATTAGGCAGGTGTTAAACTGGATCTCTTGGTTTCAAAAATGATGAGTTTGGCTTTTTCCTCTTGATACAATTCAGATTTGGGTCTTTATAATCTTGACAGTTGAAGCAGAAAAAGTATTTTTATTTGCAAACCTAAACCAAAGAGAAGCTCCTGTGTATTCTGAGAGCTGCAAGTTATTGAGGCTTTTAGGTATCATATGGAAATAATAGCAAGTGTTTAATTGCAAGTGCAATTTCTCCACATAGATAGTGCTTAGCCTGTACCACATCAGAAATGAGAGGCCTATGATGCATGTGTTTCTGAGGTATCTCCACAGATATATACATGGGTATTGGTGACCTAACTCATCACAGAGGCCACACACAGAACAATGGTGGAAGGCACTGAGGAGTGGAGGGGTGTAGGTTAATGCAGAATTTCCTTAGGTCTCCTAAATGGCTCTGACTGGCACCTTTATTTTTATAGGTAGTCAGGTTATATATATTACAAGAAGGAAGTACTCGTCTGCAAAGGAAAACTACTTGATTAAAACCATATTCCACCTTCCTTTTTTTTTTCCTAACTGAAAACGTAGAACTTTTACATCCTCTTACACTGCTGTGAACAATTTTTTCCTGCCATTCTTTCTGCCTATGGGAATAAAGGAAGTAAAGTATTTTGAAAGGATCTGACTGCCATAATAGAAAATTTTAAACTAAAATGCAAACCATGGGCCACATGCTACCTTTTGGCAGATAAACCCTGGGGAGTGCAAAGCTTGCATAATTCAAAGGCAAATCTCAGGGGGAGGGGAGTAGATCAAGAGAGAAGGGTTTGAGTCACAGCCAGTGGGGGAAGGGAACTGCAGCCAGGAGAAGCAGAGCAAGGGATCCAGTATCCCTGCTGGCATATTGGTGCACTGCTCATCCTGCAGAGACCATTCCTTCCTCCTCCTCTTCCCCTCCAAGCATTTTGGTAGTTCTGTCATTGACTCTGCTCCTTGTGTGTCTTGCTGAAGGAGGTGACAGCTGCAGAGAAAAGTTGCTGTTCAGTGGGCAAGCAGTAAATATCCTTCTGGTGAAAAACACTGCATTTGCCAGCAGAGCTCTGCTGTGTCATTGCCTTCTGTTGACTTGCTCTTGTGAACCACTTTTGATCTGTGGAACTCCCAGTTACAAGATCTGCTATGGAAAGGCTCTTTTTTTGCCTGGATGGAAGGGGCAATGAGTCATTTAGCACAGACAAGTGTCATCCAGCTGTTCTGGAGAGAATTCACAGCACCTTCTTATCACAAATTCTGCTCTCTTTTTGCCATAGTTGTCCAAGAATGGAGGGGGAAAAAAAAGTAGAATTAGATCTAAGTCGCTCAGACAAGTGACTGATTAGGAGCTGAAGCACAATCCATACAAAATAATTTGTATCTAGGACTGATTGGTGGGTATTTCATCAGTGTTGGTCAGAAGAACAGAAATTCCTCTTGTCTCTGGCTTACTGTAAGAAAGGACGATCGTGAATGTGGGCTGCCCTCACTTACTACTTAAAAGTCCATTTCTCCACTGATATCTCTATGTAGTTAATGTAAACACTTGGTAAAAGCAAAGAAAAGAAACCAAGTTAGTAGCAGGAAGATGAAGTATTATTTGGAGAATGCATCTTTGATTTGTACAGGAAGTAAAAATTGTGTTTGTATTTAGGATTTGTACTTCCCTACCCTTCAGGAAGCACCCTGGATTTTATACCATGCTTGTCAAAAATCTAAATTTGAAAAAAAAAAAAACCAAAAATAAACCATCTGATACGATCTTTGAAGCTAGCAAATAAGGAAGACTAATAATTTTTAAAATAGTAATAATATCTCTAAAAACATAAGAATAAATCCCATTAAATTAATAACATCAAGTGATTTGCTTTTTGCCTTAGATGGTTCTGTTGTTTTGTACTTCTTTCCTTGAAGAGAAGGTGCTTTTTTGTTACATGAAGGTGGTCTGTTTAACATTAGGAAGCAAGCTTTCTCCATTTTTTGGCATCTTTCTTTCTATTGAGGATGTTCCATTTCCATATGAACGGAGGAGTTTCAAAAATTATGAAGAATCAGCTTTGATGTAGCATTTGGCTTGTTATTTGAATGTGCCACTTATGATTATATATATAAAAAAGATTATTTTTTTATTTTCATTTTTAAGGCATACGGGATAAATTATTTAATGAATAATAGCTTTTAAATGTTGTTTAAGATTAATATCTTTGGGTAAGTTTTATGCATCCTAGGTCTGTCTCTTACGAGTCTTATTTTATTTTTAAATATTTACTGTTTGAAAGACTTCTGTACCCAAAAGAAGTTACAAAGATGTTTACATGATCCCAGTTTCATGACAGCAGTAGCAAATCTGATATCTTATCCCAGAGAAAGCATTTTTGGCCTCTTTAGCTCTGGTCGTGATGGGAGTTAATAGCGTATTTCAGCTCTAACTTAGCTGGAGAACCCTGGCAACAGTGAATCTTTCACAGAGTATAAACATGATTTGTATTTATAACATAGTTAACATTTACTAAATAGTTGGGAAAACAATCAGTCTGGATTTAGCAGGTTGGGCAACAGTCTTTGTTGTGGCTGTGATGAATTTTAAAATGTAACATAAAATGGTTATGAAATAACTGTCACAGAGCAGTAAATTTCCATGTGCTGTATTCGGTAAGTAAGAAATTCATTCAGGTAACATTCAAAGTACCATAGAAACCATCTTTGAATTGTCTCTGGCTAGAAGTGTGATGCACAGATGGCATGTTTGGTGTTGTACAGCACAGGAACAGTGGGAAAAACCAAATAAATGTTTAACATTGGTCTCATTTTAATTGCAAATCTGTATTAAAATACCCTTGTACGGGGTATTCTAACAGGAATTAAGAAAGCTGTATTTAAAGGATTGTACGGTGATTTAATGGCTAAGGAGATGTGGAGTTGCCAATGAATCCAAGCCCATGCCTTGGTCTTTTCCTGGGGTGGTACCCGTGGTAGGAGTGTGTAACAGAGGCAGGATCTCCTGTGAGGGCAGGTACCACTGCTCAATGAAATCAGCTTGTCTGGGCATCAGGACTCTCCCAAGAAAGGATGCAGTATTTCCTTCTGGTGAAAGGAACTCCCAGTCCCAGTTAAATAACAGGAGCACCACTCCTGCCACCTGTTTGTATCAGTTACTTATTAGTTCTCACATCTCTGCTCACACTGTGACCTGCTTGTGGTGTTGGAGTAAAGGAGCAAAATTAGCATAAGCAAGTGCTTACTGCGATATCTGGGAGATGTGGCACTCCTTTGATTCCATCTAGCCTAAAGTTTGATGTGACGAATGGGGATTTATTTCCCTTTGTCTTAACTTACATATTTACTACAATGCTTACAGACATGAAAAATATTCAGCTGGGTTCTGATCCAGAAAAAATATTTGACCTTGTTGTTTTCTTTTATTCTTCATTACAGGGTAGATTGTAATTTTTTTACCTGCTGATTCTGCTTCTCTATCCAGCAGGAAAAGGAGAGATATTTTAGAGTTAATTAAACTAGGACTGGGATGCTTCATGTATGAGGATTTAAAAAACTGGCAGAAAATAATAAAGTTTTTTGGTAGGAGGTAACTCATGTGAATGCTGAGTGCTTTTTTCCCCTCAGCCTTTGATTGAAATTCAAGGGATAGAAATTTTCAGCACAGTCAGTTCTCTCACCTCTTGCTTGACCTGTCTTGAGGATCTGTAAGAGCCAGAGAGGTCTTGAGACTCCCTGGGTTCCTTACGTTTTCATTTGTGCCTGGCTTGTCAGTCTTAGCTGACATATTTGTTGGCCAGCATTAAATACGAAAGAGTAATAGAAAGGTAAATAAGGTATGGATAAAAGTGATGTTCATAATACTTCAAAAATAACTCTTTTTGATATAAATAGTTTCTATTTTTAAACTACTTTTTCCTCTCCAATATGTGGAAAGGATGAGATGCACTTGTATATAATAGCTACAGCTATACACCAAGTCATTTGGCCTTGAAAGAAACATGGAAGTGGCAACAGGAATTTTTTGTGTCATCAACATGGATTGATTATTTGCAGCCTCTTTATGCCATCCAAATGGTCTCTGTATTGTCTTTCATAGTTATTGGGAAACTAAACATTTTTGTTTTGAATATTGTCATTCTTTGTGCTTATTGCAGCCCAGGGTGTTTAACCTAGGCACCAGTGTTCCCACTGTGGCCGGAGATGTGTATGGTGTTTACTTACCAAAATTTGTTATTTTAATTATTAGTTATATTTGTTAAATAGCTGCCGCTTGAGTGAGAAAGCTTGTGGTCATGCCAGAGGTGTTTTCCTTAGGCAGTATCTAAAAGTCAAGTCTCAGTTAAATGCTACATTCTATTAAATAGCAAAAAAAAGTTCATTTGTTGCAGTAGAAAACCCTGAGATAGCATTCCACCCATCATTTGGAAAAAGCAAGTTTGGTCTTGCAGGTAGTAGATATGGGAGTTTAAATAAATGTATTTCATAGCTTAACAAAAGGAGGTATTTTTTCACAATTGTTAGAGATTCTGAAAGGTGATCAGAGAAGACAGTTTAAAGATCACTACATTTTGTGTTTTTCTGTGTATTAACCTCCTACAGATTGAAATGTTTTATTTTAATGAAGCTTTTTTATTTAATAAATACAGATGACATCAAAGTTTAGGAAATTCTGTGGACCGTTAAGAGATTGGAATTGATTGCTTTTTTCCAGAGGAAAAAGTTTAATATAAGAAAATTTGGGATTGTTTAGCTGTTTAGAGAAGCAAATTAATAATGCCAGAAATTGAAGCTTGTTGGTATTGTGCATGGCAGTGACTCTACTTTCTCTGTGATAATTATTGATTTGAAATTAAAGCAGTGAGTTGCTCTCTTGAAATCTTCAGCTGCCACAGAAAAAAGAAGTGGGAAGCAATTTTGGTTGTGGTGCTCAAACAAAACAGGAACTGTTGTATTTTTAAAAACTAATCTCAGAGCAGCTTAGGCTTTTGCTTGTACTGACTCCAGTTTTATTTGCAGGTCCTTAAATTGATCTTTACTCTCCTTTTAGACTGTTTTCCCTTTTTATTTTGTCAGTCTCTTTGAAGTAGTACCAGACCTGGTTTTGTAGTTCTAGTGATTTTTATCTGCTTCTTTCCAGTAGCCAAAGATTTAGGTGTTTTGAATGAGCACATCAGTGTTCCAGACAGAGATACTGTTTGAAATTATCCATGAACCCAGTGGCTCTGAACATTATTGAGTGACATTTGTTTCTGTTGGTTGTGTCTGCTCTGACTAACTGGTTTCTTTCAGATTGGCAGCTGGGATTATGCTGCAGTAGACAGACAGCTGCATGAGCTGGAATTTGCAGCCAGGCTGGGCTGTGCCTCTGTTTAATATGCCTGGAATGTATATATTCAGATTGGAGCTACTTGCACGACCCTGGGGCTTCTATTTGTATATTCACAAACTGTGATTACTTCCTGTTTTATTTTAATGAGTGCCATGTAATTGTCACACTGATTTGTCTGGACAAAAAGACTTCATTTTTCTATTTTATCACAGAAAATTCCTAAATGTAGTGTAAGAGCTGGTTTAGTGTTTTTGTTTGTAAAGGTGTGGTGGAAGGCATCCTATGAAGTTCTCCTTTGTCCACTTTTCTGATGTGAACAGGATAATGTATTATTCATGTGCTGATTTCAAACAGCTTGGGGAAAAAAAAGTAATCCTGCTTAGGGTAACCCCTTCTCATCCATGTATCTCTAGTAGTTTGGATTTTATAAACAACGAGTGGTTAGACCACTAACCAATCTCCAGACAACTCTGGTATTTTCAGAACTCAGGTATTTTGAGGTATTTTCAGGCAGAAGGTGGTGAAACTGGGGGGTGATGAGAAGAAAATAAATATATTATGCAGAATATATATTTCTTACAAGGAAGATACAAAGAAGGAAGAAAAAAAATGCTGAATTTCTATTTGATGGCTTTAATTTCTCCATGTATCTGTCATTTTTTTGTGTAATGAGGCTCACAGTTTTGTTACAGACTTTGCTAACACACATCAGCCGGCAAAGGTTGTGCACTTTTTGCTTCGTCCCAAGTTGCTAGTTTGCCCTAATAAGGTCCCCTCTGCGGGCTGCTGACAGTATTTCTGCCCATGCTTTGGCTCTGGAGCCATAACCCTGAGGTGCTGGGCTTGGAGCTGTACCTGCATTAGTGGGCAGCAACAGGCACCTTCCGCATTCTGCTCGGTTAGCAGAGGGTACATCACAAACATTTTGCAGTCAGGTTTAATGACACCTAGAGAACAACAGGTAACTCTTGGTCTTGTAGTGTCTTTTCCTTAGCCTTTCTTCTGCTCCATTCTCTTCCCTGCTATTTGTTAGATTTCAAAGCTAGCACACACAATGTTTTTTAAATTAGTATATTAAGTGAATGGTGAAATGAGAAAACAAAATAAAAAAGTGATTCAGAACAAAATGTTTTATTTGTGAAGTCAAAACAAGACAAATTATTTTCTGTTTTGACATGAAGAAATTAGACTGCTCATTTTATTTTTAAAATAGCAAATGGGAGTGTGTGAATTTATGATACTAACATTTGAGTTCTGTATTTTTTCCTTGGGTCAAGTGTAGTGCAATTTCCCCAGGGCAGGTGTACAGTCAGCCAGCACATACATTGCTTGTGTCAGAAAAGCATTTTGCCCATTTTTCACAATTTTGATCTAATGGGGATTGTTAGGAAACAAGAGAGATGATACTACAAAGAGCTTCGCTTTATAATCTTCTGCCTCTTTTCAGCAATTTTATCTACTGTTATGAATTGTGCTTGCTCTCTGGTTAGAGTTATCTGTGTTTATGTAGTCCTAGAGGAATTTAACTGAGAATATTCCTGTAGGAGTGTAAGTGGCTCTCTCTGGTCAGAGGAGGTTTCCTGATCACTTGTTACCGGAGCTGGATTTTAATCACTGTCCCATGGGGAAAGGAGCTCCTTGGTTGGCTGCTGAGCCATTCAACTTCCCTGTCTGAGGGGAAACCTGTCAAATGGTCTGTGTTCTCTGATGCTCTAAAGCAACATCTGGGTGGAAGGAAGGGAAAAACAAGTAATCATAGTTGCATATCACTCAAGCCAGTAGAAATCACTGAGGGACATGTGTGCAAACCTTTGTGAATATTGAAAAGTGAGGTAGGAGCGGCAGAGAGCCAAAATAATTACTTTTGCAAGGGCTGTTATTTTCTAGATGTAAATACTGGACAGAAAGATGGAGGATGAACCCAAAATGTTTTCTGTCCCTGACACGTGTACTGAAATGTATTACAAAGCATGCTGTTATTTCACCTGGGGTTTCAAATGTTTGGCAACTAAATCGTAGAGATTTGGGAAGTAATTGAGAATACTTTGGTGCAGATCTGTAAAGGAACTGAGAGCAGCCTCTTTGTAGCAAATGAGGAGGTTGTAGCTTATTGTACCCTCAGACCAAGGCATGCATTTTGACATGGGTGTACTGTGTCCCTGGACTCCTTAGTTTGGTGTTTTGTGTCTGAGGAAGCATGATGAAAGCAGCACTGAGCTAGTCCCTTTAAAGGCCTTGAAATCTGGAGTTAAATGGTGTATGTCTTGCCTTTTAACTGTTATGGGCCTTCATTTGAGGATTTAAGTTCAAAACTGGAGACCATTTCATTCTTTCTCTGTGACACTCACTGCAGCTCCCCCTGCACCCGCCCTCCCTCATATTTAATTTTATAGTTCTTTCAGACATAAACATGAAAAAAAAAGCAATTTTGACTTAGTTTCTGAGTGTTGCTGCAAAGAAAAGTAACAAACATCTGTTTTTACCTTAACTGCATCCATATGTTCAACCTCCCCATCACCCTCCTTCCCAAAAAATTTACAGCCGTATTTGATGGGTACTGCATATTGTTGAATTAACTTTCTTCACAGTTAGATGAGAGGGTAAGTTCAGAGACTGGAAATAGCCATACTAAACAGTGGCCAGGAACTACATTATAGCTAAGCCAAGTTTTCAAGTTCTTTACTTTCCTTCTTTCAATTTGCTTCCCTAGTCTCCTTTTCCACTTCCCACATCCCAAGAGAAGAGGAGATGACCTAGGAGGCTTTTTAGGAATAGGTAAAATCAGATAAATGTTCATTTATGAAATTTGCCTATGTCTTTCATGCTTCTAAATTAATTAACATTAAAAATACAGTGTTGCATAAGTATGTGTTTGGGATGCCTACCGTGTGAATTATTGTAAAGGGTTGCTTACCTTGTTTCATTTTATTGCTTCTTGTTGTAGCATCTGAAACAATTCTGGCCTTACCAAAATTTTGGGTTTGTAGATGATTAACAGGAAAAGGGTAGTTTTACTGAGGCATTTGAGAAACAGTGAAATAAAATGTGGAATGATACTATGCCTTACTTTGTGGCACACATCTTGCTTTCAGTGATAAGAGTTTGTTAAGCTAAAAATGTCTTTCAAACAAAGGTTATCTATGTCTTACCAGTTATATGGTGTCCTTAATAGATGTGAAACTGGTTGTGCAAATTTCCCAAATGTTTCTACCTACAGTCATGTAAATGGCTGTGTGCTTCAGAGGAATCCAGCAATGTGAGAAGACATGCCCTTCCTCTACTGCTGGAGGAGCTGTCTGTCTCTTAGTAATACTGACTGATGCTGGTAATAATTATTTTCAAGAAATCTCAGTTAGAGGCTGGGCTATAATTCATTAGAAGGGAAGTGGATGACGACTTTCTGACTGAAGGGTATTTTACTGTATTTTCTCAGGTGAGTGGTAGGTAGGTTCTTTTCTTCAAAGGACATACTTACTAATTATAGATCTGAGAAAAAGATTCCCCAGTCCTACCTGATTTTCTTTGACAGGTTGAGCAAAAGTTTGAGTGGCATCTGGTGGCTCTTTTTGCTGTTACATAGATTGAGAGATGGGGATTGATTCCAGCTCCACCATCACATTTCTGCTGACAGAGGGAGGTCATCTTGCATCCTTCTGTATGTGATCCTTCTGACTGAGACATCAGAATGTGTAGCTGACATCTGGATTGATTTTTAATACAATCTGGGAAAAGGAAGGAACCATTTGGAGTTGCTAGTACACTCTCTCCCGGTCATTGTTGCAAACTGTGGAAACTAAAATGAGAAACCTTTCCTTTTTTCTTTTTTTTCATGGTAACCAGAAGGAATGCAGAAGATTTTTTTTTTTTGAAGACTAGCCACTATGTCTAGACATATTTGTCCAAGTGTTGATGCCTTTACTCAACAGTTCTTCAAATTTCTTTTGGATTTCTGAAGACACCAGTAAAGACAACAAACTCAAGCTAGATCATAAACAGTATCTGTTAAGACTGAAAATGGAGAATTTGTGATCCTCTGAGACAGGGTTTAGCAAAATCACTGGTCAGCAGCTTCACCAGGTCTGACAGACACTATGTGAAAACAGACAATGCCTCTTGACTGACGGGTTGAGTACAGTATTTTATACTTGATCTACATCAATTTGAGCTCTTGTAATGGTGAATGTATTTGAAATACTGTGCATCAGTACGCGATATCTTGTGTTTCTTCTTATCATTTTCCCTCACTATGTAAGTGTATAGCTTCCAGAGGTAGCATTGGGCATTAAAAGACATACCAGATTTCAAGGCTGAGATAAAAATTCTGACTCTATTTAAATGCTTAGCATGAGAATTCGGGAATGAAAGTTTCTGTATTGATCATAAGACAATATACAAGGAAATTGATAAATCTAAAGCTCATTATTTCCTTGCTTTCTTTGTTCTCAGTTCTAAAAGAAATGCATGGGAGTTGTGTTTCAAGAATATTTTATCCTCAATGCTTCTGGTTCTACCCATAATGCAGGGCAGAATTCCCATTCGCTACTAAAAATATGGTGCTTAATCTGCAAGTAATTTTAGGCACATATTTTTAAAATCTGGATGTTTTGAAACAAACAGCATTTTATGGAGAGGGTAGGGCTGCTGACCAGTTCCTTTGTTAATGCCTCATGCCTTAAGAGACCTCAAAGCTTTTGTGATTCCCTTGATATCTTGAGTCACAAACCCCCAGATTTGAATTTTAATGTAGCATGTCTCATCAGCAGGAAGGAGACTCATGCGATCTTACTGAGCTTTAGTTTTTCTTGAGTCTGACACTGCTGTTCCTCAAAAAGTGCTCAATGCATCACACAATGTGTATGTCAGATTTCAGCCAGCTTTTTGATAACTTACTTATTCACCAGTTCTTTGAAGATTATGGTCCTTCCCAGAGTGGGCAAGAGTGTTAGAATCTGTTCACAGACTAATTTCGACTCCTGCTCTGGTGAGTTCAGATATTTCAAAAGCCTGCCAAATATAATAAGGGCAAGTGTTTTGGATGGCATGCTTACTATCAAGAGGATGATTATTTTAAGGTCTCAGGTGCATTCTACTTTTGGCTTTGTTATTTTTGTAACAGGAGAATGTCCTACGAATGGTTTTTATAATTATATAAAAATAGTTGTTTATAAGAATAAGGTCAGCATAAGTGTTATTCCATTGTCTCAAAAATTTTAATGATTGTCTAAAATACACCAGGAAATGTAAGTGTAAGGAGCATTGAGGAAGGTTGAACTATGAAAAAGAAGAATTAGTGGAAAATACCTGAGGCGTCAGCCCATGTGCAGCCTGCTAGCCCACAGAAAGGCAAGGTGATTAGTTAAGCTCGCAATGAAAGAGATATAAACTAAGCTGAATGATTTGAGATTTTCTGTACTATCAGCCTGTTTCTGTGCATGGTGCAGGGGGCCAACGTGACAAGAAATAACTTGTTGAATTTTGGTTTCAGCATAATTATTTTTAAAAAATCATTAAACATAATATTTTCATGTGAAATGAAAATGAAGGAAGTACTAAAGTATGTTGCTGAAGATACAGATAAACTTTAAAAACCCCCTTGTGTTATGTCTTCATGTTTTCCTATAGTTTTGCTGTTGGTAGTTTAATGCATCCTAACATTGTTTGCTCTTCTTGAATAAACCTGGAAGTAAGAATAAAAGCTCAGTATTGCTTTCCTTGTAGGTACGGCTGTTAAATGAAGCAATGGAGTTTAATGTCCACATAATACCTGCAGAAACTTTTTAAAAGTTAACTTTTGTTTTTGAGTTATGATACAAAGAGGATAAGCCAGTGTTAGAAAGGAAAAATGGAGCCAATAAAGAGGGTTTCTGATTATAATAGCTTGTTTCTGTTTAATATCATTGAGCAGGATGAGGTTTTGCAGAGTTTCTCATGGAAATAGCATCCACAGTACTGAAATGATTACCTCATTCTTAGTACCAGTGCCAAGCACTTAGCCTCACAGTGAACACACGGGGTTGATTTTCAACATGAAACAAGCCAGAAGTGTGGAATGACATTTTCAGGTGACAGTTATGGTCCTATTGCCTGTAATTAGCACCTCTTAACATGCAAACCTGCCTTTACCTTTTCCAGGCTGTGGAAGCTCAAATACGAAGTTTTGGACAGACCCCTTCCCAACTGCTCATAGAACCACATCCTCCAAGAAGTTCTGCCATGCAGGTGGTAAGTGCCACGTTAACTCTTTGTGACCTGCCATTGTGCTCACTTCCTTTACTTCCTTACCTTTGCAGAACTGGACACTTTCACTTTGCTTTTATGTGATTGTGGAATTATGTTATTAAAACCAGCAGATGAGTTACGATTTGGTAGGAGTTGCAGGCAGTGCTTAACTATTTTTTTATTTGTTGCAGAAAGGATTGCATTGATTTCTAGTGTAGACTTTTTTTTTTTTTTTGGTCAGTGTAATCTAAGAACACTTCATCAATTGATTTTGTTAATACCATACCTGTACAGGTGAGAGTCAGTCATCGTGGAGACAATTGAGTTAATCTTTGGCAGATTCCCCAAGAAGCATGGATTTAGGAGGTGGAACTTCCTTGTCTTTTCCCCCAGGCATAGGTTTTCCCCTAAAACCAGGATTACTAGGAATTCATGAGCTGAAACTTACATAGCAAAGAATGTGACTAAATGTGTTTTGCAGTAAAGCTAGGGTGATAAAATCCAGGCAGTGAGCATTAACATGCTTTCCCTTTTACCTCTACTTGTGTCTAATATAATTTTATTTTACAAACTATTATTACATTACTGATCACTTTTCATATCATGCTGTGTGCAGTCCTTGTGTTTAAAATATCATTTGTGTTGTCGTAGCTACAGAACTAAGGATGTTAAGTGTTATTCTGACAAGTGGAGCAAATGGTCTCCTAATTCCCAAGGTTTTCAAATGGTTACGTTCCCTTATTGTTAGGGTGGACATTTTACACTGCAGTACAAAAAAACCCACAAACAAACAAACCCAAAAACCAAAAACAGGTCATACAGGACATGCAAGAAGAAAATATATCCTACTCAAGCAGACTAAAGTTATTAATTTTAAAACGTATCTGAAGTTCAGAAGGTTTTAAAAGATTACACAGAAACATGAAATGTTTGCAAAGTAGCTTACAAAGCTTGTGATGCAGAAGTCTCAGAAGTGTAAACTTCCTTGATAAAGTGAGCTACTGGCTTTTCTCAAATGCATCACATGTTGTACCTCAGAGCTGCTCAGCTGCCTGTGCCCCATGCCCAGGTCCCAGGCCATCAGACACTGCAGGGACTTGTGTGTGTGTTTCAAAAGAGCCGTGCTAACAGGGATGTTGGGGAGCCCAGGTACTCCCCTTCATGCAGCCACTTGCCATATGTGTGTCCGTCTGTCATGGTGCCATGCACTGAGCACTTGCTCTAATTTAAATGGATTTGTTTCAGGAAGAGGAGCAACTCGAGAAGTTGATTATTGATGTATTAGTCAGAGCCATTGTTATATAAATAAATTTGATACCAGGAAGCAGTTTGTGTGGTTTTATCATAATATTTTTCATGATGCTGAATTAGTGAAGATTTAGTATGTAATAGAAGAAGTTAAAATCTAAGAAGTTAGCTGTTTCTAACGCCTGTGGTTTTTTGGGCTGGAGTACACCCAGGGAAAAAAAAGCCCTTCGTTCTTCACTTGCTGGTTTTGTCGATATTAATACATGTTTTCATAATAGCACTATATTAAGTGGTTTTAAAAGTATTCCTGGAGCTGAAATACAGTAAGGACATTTTTCCTGTCATAATTTTGAATTATTTTGAGTTGCATTATTTACTGAGTTTTGTTTTCATGTGCATGTGTGCATGAATACAGCTGAATTGGAAGTTACCACTTGCTGTGTTAAGTGCACAAGCCATAATATACACCAGGTGTAGTAATTAGCAGTCACATGAAGGCTGCCTATTTCTCTGGTTTTGCTGCTGTTGCTGTATCCCCTTGTGTTTTCAACCATCAGATAGCTGGATTTAATTGAGGCCACATCAGATGAGGCATTACTGACACCTTTAATTGAATGAGCATCCAGGGAGGATTAACTCATAATATTGATTGGCTTTTAGCCACTTGCTCAGAAGGGTGTCTGGATAGCTTATTAGTTGCTTTTATTTACACCTTTATGCAAAGTCTGTAAATAGGAATTCATAGAGCAATATGTTTTTCTAAGTACTCTTAATAACTTTTTTAAAAGGAGTGATAATAAATATGCAAATGTATTTAATTTTTTTATTAGTTCTGTATAAATATACAATAAATGTATGCACTTATACATATATGTAATGAAATATTGCAGGTGGAGAATAGCCAAGGACACTTCATTAGTATTCTAATTTGGTTATTAGAAAATTACAAATACTTGAGCAATGTGGCTACTGGTGACCATGATGATTGTACCTCTGCATTTCAATGGGGTTCTCTTTTTTTCAGATGCACCACACAGTCATAAACCCATCAGATGTTGCTTTTTCTCCTCATGTTTGATATCTAGATCCTCAATATTTTATTTTGATGTTTGCAGTATTCTTAGACAACTTAGTTAAAAAGTTAAGAAACTTTTCAACTTACTAAACTAAAAAAGAAAAACCTAAAAAAATATGTTGAAAATGAGAGTTTGGATTCATTCCCTCCCTTTAGCATTTCTGGAAACAATGCAGGATAATGTCTGTAATCATGTCCACTTTGTATTCTTTACAACTGCATTTAATTATGTTTGTCCTTTGAAACACATTTGCAGTGAAATCTTCTACTTTGCATTCATAAATCTTATTTTTGTACACCAGAAATATACACAGAACACATATCTAGTATATGTGTATATCTGTTTATTTTAATGTTCTTTCTTGTTCTCATCTGGCTTGTAAAGAATTACAGTCTGCCAATTTAGTGCAACTTGAGATAATCTCTGGGAGCAGAATTTTCTTTTGCTCACTATTTTTTGTGTTTCCCTCCTGGTTTGGCATTGCTTTCCTTGACATGCTGTCTCTGCAGATATGAAGGAGAATTCTTTTGGCAGAGATAGGTGATTGAAAACTTTTAGTTTAATCTGCTGTGATCTGTAGCAAAGTCTGTATACAGACACCCTGTGTTCAACAAAGCCCTCAAATTAATAGGGTGCAGGCAGGGTTTTCTGCCTAAAATGTTATATTTCCACAAGCCTTTCCACTATTATTGCATTTGCTTTTCTACTGCAGCTTCTATCAGATTGTGTGGGTTTTAATTCAATATTCCTTCTCTTGTCCTGTCTCTTCTCCTCCCCATGTTCTTTTTTTCCCATGTATTTGGGTTCTTGTCGTGTGCACTCAACAGTATCTCCTCCTGCAGAGCCCCTTGATGTTCACAGAGCAAGCCCAACAGGATGTTATCATGGTCCTGAAGTTCCCATCCAACTCCCCGGTCACTCATGTGGCTGCCAACACCCAGCCTGGCCTGGTCTCTCCTGCTGTGATCACAGTCACTGCAAACAGGCTCTTTGCTGTGAACAAGTGGCACAGCCTTCCTGGTAAGTACATTAAAGCAAGAAGCCCAAGAAACCCCTGCTATCCAGCAGCATTTCTCTTCTCTTGTCACAATTTGCTGCAGAACTGTTGTGAGTTTAAAGTGGAAAAAGCAAATCCAGTTCATTGACACAGCAGGCTCTTCACATGTGGGCTTAGTTTCTCCTTGGAAAGGTAATCTGAGCTATTGCGGCAAGGTATGTAGCAAACCAAAGGTTTGTAAAAACAGTATGTTTCTTTCCAGGCCATCAGGCACCATGTAAGAAGACAAAAACAGTCTATCACTATTTAGTCACAATAAAGGCACACTCTTCCTCTTAAATTTGTTGTTCTGTCTGTTGGGAGCCTGAACCATAACATGTCAAAGGCAGTTTTAAAGCATGTAGAACTTGAATGAAATCTTCTCTGCCAGTTTTTTTTCTTGATTAAAAACTTGATATTTTGCTATTAAAGACACGCGATGAGAATTAGAAAATAAAATATATGGGAAGTCTTATCTTAAGCATCCCAAAGTTACTTATGTATTGTAAGTATGAAAGAAAAACAAAATTTGCACAGCAACTAATAAAATTAATTTTCCTTTAAAAGTGTGCTGTACTTAAGAATATAATTCCGCTTTTAATTCTGATATTCTCCAGTCTTAAAGACATCCATCTTCCTTTTCTTGACTATGACAGTCTTAGGCCCTAGCTGTCAAAGGAAGTTTATTTTGGTGCAGTGCAGTATATTTGTTCAAAGGCTTTTTAAGAAAGGGGGGGAAAATGACCTTCTACTAAAATAACTTAAATAGAAGATACTCGCATCAGAGAAACACTTACATGGTTGAAATTCCTACTAAGAAATCTTGACCCATGGTACTTGATTGCTTTTTGAAAAAAGCCAGATGACTCCCACACTTTTTCCTAATTCTTACAAATTAGTTCTCAAATAGAAACATCTATGTATTATTTCATCCGCCTGAGAAACACTTCAAGAGAAAGGTGGGAAGGAAGGGGGGAGGGGAGACTTGTCTAAGATAACAAGTTGCAAGCAAGAACTATTTACAGGGCTCTGGAGATTTCTTTGAAAGGAGGATCACAGTATCCTCTCATAGTTTGGATGTGTGACCATGGGCATATAATAGTCAAGGCTTTTAAAAAATGGCCTTTGTGAACATACAACTCATGGGAAGAAGAAAATGTTTAAAAGTTGTAGGAGCTGGTTTTGATTTCAACAGAATTCCACTGGTTGATGATCTGTGAGCAAGCAACCAGTTTGGTGAGTGTAATAATAACTGGATTGAGTTGAACAAAGCTTTCAGATTTTTCAGTCTTTTCCCTCACCTGTGGAAGGGAGAACAGTAAGGTGTGCTTTTGAGTTGCTATTTTTTCATTTAGAGGCATTTTACACTTGTCTTGCCATTAGACAAACAGAAGTCAACCATAAATATTCAACAAAAAATCACCTCACCTCACTCCTGTGAAAGCACACATCAATTGCAGGCTGTTAATAGAGTACTGTGCTTAAGATATCTGTCTGTGGACTCCTGAGCCTTTGCTATTGTTGCCTTCCAATTTTATAGCAAAATGGGATCTGTAGGATGAGAGGGCAGGTATCATTACTGCTCCATATCCCCTGCTGTGGGCTTAGCATTGTCTTTGTTAATGAGGCATCATAATAAAAAAGTAAAGTTGCCAAGTGACCAGTTGTCACTAATGTGTAATCAAAAAGCCTATTAGTGCCTTTGAATATGAATTTGGTGGCTTTGCTGACATCTAATGGCACTGGTAGCCAGCAGGATGTTCTTTTTTGTCACATAGATTTCATGTTTTGTTCTATGTTGGTGTTTCATTGCAGTAGAACTTTGAATTTACTTATGAATCAGTTATTAAGAAATCCTTGTATTGACACTAATTTTTTTATTAAGCTGTGGATGGTAGGTAGAAAAATCATATGTGTAAGTATTTAGCCATTATTTCTTGTTTCTCTTGCAAGCTGATATTGTGGGCTGCTGGGGAGGGTAGGTGGGGGGAGCTGAAGAGCAGTTTTTTTGTTTCTTTGTAGTGAAGCTGTAGGGAAAAAAAGGTTTTCTTTTTAACCCTGCAGGAGAATTCAGTACATAAACATTTTACTGGTATGGCAGGTGCCCAGATGAAATGTGGGTTGGCAGAATTAATATATTAACTTCTATGCAAACTCGCAAATAAATGGGTTTTGGTGAAGGATGAATCCCTAAATACTTGCTGACTGTGAGATGACTACAAGATTTCCCTCTCTGCATCATAAACTGACTTAAAAAAAACACAACGTCCTTTGTGCTCCAGTTGTTCATAGCAGTGCTTTAAAAAGTAAGGAGGAAAATAGTATTTGCTACAGTCAGCAGATGGTTGTCACATTTTGTTTTCAGTCCTCTTTACCACTTAATTTTGTTTTGTTGCGACAGGAGAGGTTGCCAGTAAAGCATCTGCTAGAGCTTATGGCTCAGGACCAGAGCTGCTGCTGATGGCATACATTCAGAATAGCCCTAATCTAAAATAAATGTTCAATAAGCAGCCTGCAAAAGCACCAGATTTTTTTTTATTTTTCATGCAATTGATGCAGAAGAATCTTGAATAGTTAAAAAAAGGGTGTAGCTTTGATTTATGAAGTATATGTGGCTTCATGTATTAAAAAAATGCAAAGTTTTAAAATCGTCTTTCCTGAATTCCAGCTCATCAAGGTGCTGTGCAAGACCAGCCTTACCAGCTGCCAGTGGAAATCGATCCTCTCATAGGTCTGTCACTTCCTTCTCTCTTTGCGATTCATTAAGCTCTGTATGGTGGCCCTGAAGTGTAGATTACGGTTGTTTTTCACTTGCTGGTTGCTGGGAATGGAATTTTCCTGATAAACCATTTGCATGCAAATTGGAATGCAATGAGCTGTGGCTATGCTGGTATTTCATCAACTCCCCCTCGTTGGTTTGCCTAATTTGAACAGGCCTAGGACGCGTGTCAGTGAAAATTAATATGGATGCTGTAATAATGTGTGATTGAGAATGTGCATGAAGTACTGTCAGGATAATATTGGATCTTTTCATCACTCAGACTTGTTGATGAGCAGGAGCGAGGCACGTTATGATGAATCGGTGCACTGGTAATGTGATGGAGCTCCTTTGCTGAGGAAATTTTCATAATAACAGTGGGGTTCTTAACTGCACTGTGTTGTGAAAAATAAAACCATGGTGCTAGGTTTTCATCATTAAAGGAGATCAATCCTTTCTTCATAGACCTGCTGTTCAGGCTGAGGGGATTAATGTATAATTGCAAAGCAGTTTCAAAGTTGAAATATATTGCCCACTCCAGTTTAGTTTTGAGATATTAGAATTCATTTTTCAAAGGTATTGCTTTTTTTGATCAGCTTCACCGGTTAAATTTGTGTGTGTTTTTCTTTTATTAAAAAGGGGTGGACAAATGTCTCTCCTTTATTTAATGACTTACTGTAGTAGATTCAATTAATGACTTTTTATTATAATGGTTTATCAGTTTATATAGAGCTGATTTTTCAATTAGCAGGGTTAGAGTTTGGTCAGTTCCTTCATTACAGGCCCAACTTTAGAGAGTGCATATTTGGAGTCTGTGGCATGGCAAATGGAACCTTAAACACGATGAGAAAAGAAAAACTCAAGTACCTAACACCAAAACACAAACTAGCTGTAGGATGGGAACAAAGAAGACAAGATTCTGTGCCCCCCAGTTTTGTTAGACTTCGAGCTTAGTTTAAAAACCAGCTGTTTCAGTGTGGTTTAATTGGAAAAGAAGTGGTGTGGCCAATTATAGAAGCATGGAAAAATCAGAGCAAAGATGAGCTTGCCTGGATAGGT
This sequence comes from Anomalospiza imberbis, assembly GCF_031753505.1. Lineage (NCBI taxonomy): Eukaryota > Metazoa > Chordata > Aves > Passeriformes > Viduidae > Anomalospiza > Anomalospiza imberbis. The sequence goes on along the minus strand of NC_089684.1, from coordinate 32,510,278 downwards.
TACAATGACAGGTCTGTCAGCCAGTGAGAATTCATTTCAAAACTAATGTGCACATCCTAGTAGGAAGTGCAGTAATTTTGTCTGTAGATCCAGACTCTTACTGTGTAGCCATTTTGCTGGGTGTAAGCTCTAGGATCAGGAAGACTGGGGGCATATGAAACCACCTGATAAAATTAAAGTGTTTTTCCCGAGTTTTTGAAATCAATCCTCATCTGGATCATGAAATAGTTATTATGAGGCAGACACGTGCTGTAACTCTCCATTCCTTCCTGAAACAGATTATATCCAAAAAAATGTTTGGAGCAGGAAATGTGTGTTCTGATTTAAAACCTGCTATCAAGTAGATCTTAGAAGTGTAAATAAATATTACAGAAAAAAAAAATTATATATTTAATGTTCACATTCTGGAAAATGGTTTAATATTCTCTTCCTACAACAGATCTCAAATCAGCCTTGTGATTACACTGGACATAGTTTAAAAGGTTTAAGGCTTTCTTTGTCATTGCTAAGTAGCATGATTGGATGCAAGCAATTAATTATGTAGGTAATATTAGAGGTTTTTAATTGTGACTAGACACATTTACCTATAAATATCACCTAAGAGGGCCACAAAATTACACTTCTATGGTTATAGCAGGAATCTTGTTGCTCTCTTAGTTGTAAGGAGGGATTCCTGCCCTCCTTATTTTCCTGGTGTACAGGAAGACATAAAACAGCCATGTCTGATATGACACAGACCCTAGACCTTTTTGAGGTGAAGTTTTTTGAAGGCATTATCCTCACTGAATTAATTGATCTGCATGTTAGTTGATCTGCATGTCTTTTGAGGTTCCATTGCTGCTATTTTGTCATACAAAGCAGTTCACTGTGCATTTATAATGTGATGCTGTTACTCTTTAAGTGGCCTCAAGATCAGTAAAGGCCACATTGTGTTATGTGCAGAGAGCAAGTGGCAACACCTTGCTAAACTATTTGCTACCCATATGGACAAGACAGTATCAACATTTTAAATATAGCAAAAGCATAAACCAATGAACGATTTGATACAGAGCAAATGGGATAAGCCCAAGGCTTGGGAGGTAGCTGGCCTGTGAGAATGGAAAGGAGTCAAAGAGCAAAGAGTAAAGAAGAGCACAGGACCAGGACAGAAGTAGGTCTGGAAGATAGCCTCGATAGAAGTAATGGTGCTCCAAGCAGTTGGCAGACAAACCCATAAGAAATTACTTACCTGGGATGGAAATTAGGTTCCCTCAGGAACAAAGCACACTGAAAGTTCTCCCTGCAGTGTAGGATTTTCATGGTATATGTGTATGGTATGTATATATATATATATGTGCACACCTTATTAATCTAAGGGCAAGATATGACAAATGTGTTCACTAATTGATTCCTGTCCGTTTTATAGGTTCCCAATGCAAGAGTGTCTCAGGAAATAGAACATTAAGTGATCAAAATAGGGCAAATAATTTCTCCCAACCCGAAAGTTAATTGTGGAGATAAGCTGTTTAATTTTTGTGCCATGCTTAGAAAAATGTGAACAGTAGTGATGTTTACTGAAGTTTTTTCAAATGGCACTGCTTGCAATGAAATACAAATGATGTACAATTTAAAATCATGACCCTGTGTATGCTACATTTGAACCACTATGTGATTTGTGTATTGTCTTATCATTACATTCCTTTGCTTTGTTTGTAATTTTTAATTTATCATACTTCAAGAAGGAGGGAAGGAATCTTATTACCTTTCTGTGTACCGTTGCCTATGTTCAATCTTTCATTTATTTCTCAGCTGTATGTCACTTAAAATGAGAATTTCTTCTATTTTAGAATATATACAACAAGGAATTAATATTTTTCCTAGAAGTGTAATGATAATTTAAAGTAGAATTAGAAAGAAAATGTCCCTGCCACAAAAAAAAAAAAGTAACGGAAGTGAGGAATGTATTTGGTCTGAATGTAAGTTTCTAAATTGTGCTTTTGTTCTGTGAAGGTGGATGCTAAAATGTCTTGGTCTGTATGTTTTCCTGTTCAGCCAGCAATACAGGTATGCATAGGAGGCAAATCACCGACCTTTTAGACCAAAGCATTCAGGTGCATTCCCAGTGCTTTGTCATCACCTCTGACAATCGTTACATCTTGGTCTGTGGCTTCTGGGACAAGAGTTTCCGTGTTTACTCTACTGACTCAGGTAATGTATTTTTAAAATACAGAAACTGCCTAAAAGATTTTTTTCTGTTCATAATCAGCCTACTGTTTCAAATAAAGGAGGAGGGGTGGAGCATGTATTTATTCCCCTATTAATAATGTTTGTCAAATGTTTCCTTGCCTACTGCTGCCATGTATTGTGTGCTATCATTTTTGTAGAATGATAGCAAATGTGAGAGAAGGAGCTCTGGTTTACACTGAGCTTCACACTTCAAACTTACAGAACAGGGATGCCTGCTCTTGCACTGTAGTTTCCACAGGTGAGAATTTGTGTAAATCCTGGCATATCAGGATACTTATTTAAGGATACTTAATTATTCTTAAAGTATTTATGTGAATTAACTCTGGTTGGTTTTCAGCACCAGAGAACTGTGTTTTTTCAGAAAATATAGACAAGTACCATAGAATAAGAAGAAAAGTTTTGAAATCTGGTGAAAGAATACTATGAAAGCCTTTGAAAACTATGCCAATACTAGAAAAATTGATTTGGAGCCACTGAATTCTTTTACATAGCACAAACTGATCGATATAATAGGCCGCAGTTAAGTTAATCTGTCAGCTGGAGTGGGTCCAAACCATTGAAGTCATGCATGTGTCATACTAAATAGAAAAGAATCTTTCCATGTAGGAGCTACAGGAATTTAAAAGCCATGGAACCCAGGAAAAACTAGGTATGATTTTTTTTTTCCCCTTTCATTATCTTATAATGGAAATAGTGACCTCACTGCAAGGTAGTTCTTTGGGATTAATGACCCAGTGTGGTTAATGGGTGTGTGCCATCAAGCTTTCCGGTAGGTTATTAATTCCTAGGGAATATTTTACATATTTGTCAGCGTTTCTTAAATATATTAGTTAACAGCATTTTTCACACTTGGCAAAGCAAAATGTCTGACAAAACAGAATGGTCTTTAATGAAAAGATTTTAAGACTTTAGATCTTGTGGTGTAGATCAGTATTTCTGTCATTTTTACAATTTTAAAGCCTTAAGTAAAAAGGAGAAGTTCAATTTATGTAATATTGACTGCCCATAATTCATTATACAGACATCTTGTTAGACCGTTCTTAGGTTAATTTTCTCGTTGATGAAAATAAATTTACATAGAACTGTGAATTTAAAGTGGATCTTCAGAAAAGATAGCTAGCAGTAATAAATATTCAGTGTATATGCTTGATTTATATGAATAGAGAAATAATTCTATTATATCAAAGGATGTATTTTACTTTACACCTATGGAAGCAACTTGTATGGTTTTGGTAGCCTTGCCCTGTATCAATCTGAACTACAAATAACTCTAAGTTATTTCCTCTGTGTATGGCAGATTCACCAGGCACCTTGTTACTACCATAACTAATCAGGGTATAAACCAAAATACCATTGTGAGAGAAGTTTCAGATTTGTTTCTTCTGTTTGTCAATATAGCAACTTAGCTTAAATGAAGTGAATTCAGATGTAGTTTACTTTGCTTCAAATTGAAATGAGAATAGAGTAGGGAAATATTTTGAAATCAACAGAACATAAATGGGAAAAGATGTTGTGATCAGTAATGCATGAAGGCAAGTGATCACAAGTGTTGAATTCAATTACCTTTTAACACTTGCACAAAAAAAGAGAACCATTTTCCTGTCAGATCTTTGGTTTGTTTGTTTGTTTTTAATAGGAAATACTTTCAACTTAAATCATGGGTTATCAGCATATATCAGCCAATATAGCAGCAGCACAATAAAACCTTCCTCCAGCAGTGGGAATGACTTCTAGACAATGTTTTAGCTTCAGTACTACAGACTTGAGTCTTATTTTTCTTTTAATTAATTGTAGCACAGCTGTCAAATAAAACATTAACTAGAAAATTTGTTCTGTCAGAAAGGGATATCTGAGTGCAAATGAAAAAGTTAGATATTACTGTTTAGAGGGGACAACTCATGTTAAAGAAAACAGAAAAGTTTGAGGAACTCCTATGAAATTAGTAATTTTTTTCTTAGCAATATAAAATAGCAAAATCGTATTTCTTGTTTTGATGAAATTCATTGAATCTTAGGCTGTACAGTAACAAAATAAAAATAACCAAGCAGAAATAACCTTGTAAAATGCTTGTTTTCTAGAACAGAACCTATAAAATTAAAAATAATTAAGAAGGAGATTTCTATAACTCAGTGATGTTTATAGCATTAACTAGGAGTATAAATTACCCCAGGTAATGTCAATACAACTGAAAAATATATCACATAATTATTTGACCCCTGAGTTAATCACCATTGCACTACAAGGCGGGTATGCACAGTAAGAGCGCAGCCTGGGTTTTGCCCTGTCCACTCAGAAATGGCTCATGTGGTTGCACTTCGTCTCACAATTTCCCTTGGAAGGTTAAAGCAGGCTTATAAGTTTTTCTGGTGTTTGATTTTGAATCTGATGTACAGGTTTCCTTTAAATTGCATCTTGTTATTTTTTCTTCATGTACTAAAATAGTTTCCCCTCTTTTTTGTGTAAATTCATATATATGTCTTGTTTTTTTTTTTTTTTTTGCTGGTTTTCTTCACTTTAATGAAATTACCTTTTTGATCTTGTTATAAACTGGGCTGTAAACTCTATTTTTATTCTTTCCTCAGAACCACTCCCTGAAGTCTTTTGTTCACATTAATTGTTATTTAGTGGCTAGATATAAATACAGTGCTTTTGTACTGTTTAAAAAGAGGCTATGAAATGTTCCCTGTTACCCATATTAAGGGATCAATAGTTTTTAATTCACGCCCCAAAATATTTTATAAAAACGTGATTGAGTCCCAACACTGATCTGTGTTACTTACTATTTTAAATGTTTTTCAGAACATTTAATGTAATTTTGTTTTTATTTATTTGTTTTCAGAAATGCAGTAGTCTGTATTTCCTGTTTCTTTTTTTGGCCTGTCTTGTCAATCCTTCCAAAGCCATGACTTCTTCCCTTCTGTTCCTCCTTGTTTTTTATTCAGCCCAAAGCACAAATGGTCATTTGGGCTGAGAAAGCCAGGGTCACACAATGGAAGCATCACACTTCACAAAAGTGTGATTGGGTGCAGGATTTGTCCTCGCCCCTGCTACCTGAAAGGGCTGAGTAGGTGCATGAGAAAGGTGTGTGTGTGTTCTTTATCCTGCTTCTTCAAGATCTGCAATTGCTGGGCTTCAGCAAATCCAGTTAGACTTTTGAATAAAGTATAATATTGAGGGACTGAAAGTATTTTTTTGTATGGATTGTATGGACTACTGCAGTTTTAATTAAGTTCCCACCAATTAAATAAAGAAAAATTAGTACTCCCCACTATAGTTCTATTTTGTACTTTTTATTTTTTGGATAAAGAAAATATTTCTAAAATACTTTATAACCTATTTAATTTGTCTTAGAATAAGAGGGTAGTTTTTAAAGATTCAATTTGCTCTGTTCCAGGTAAACTGATGCAAGTAGTGTTTGGCCACTGGGATGTTGTGACCTGTCTGGCTCGTTCCGAGTCCTACATTGGAGGGAATTGTTACATCCTCTCGGGATCCCGGGATGCAACCTTGCTGCTCTGGTACTGGAATGGCAAAACCAACATCATCGGTGATAACCCAAGAGGTAAGAAAAAAATCAAAACCACCTCGTTTATGAGGAGCTTGTCTCAAAATGCCTTGAGCAAACACTTTATAGAACAGAATTTTAGGTAGGGTGCTAGGTGCCCAATCCTCACAATCACATACAAGGCATTCTGATTGTTGCAGTGCAAGCAGCAGGGCTCACAGCATATAACCAAACAGCATATAAATGAGGCAGAGTAAGCCTGCTCCAGCCTCATTCAGTTTTAACCTCTCCCCACTTAAACTCACCTTGCACTTGCCAAAGTATTTATTCTTTTCCATCTTGCACCATTTTCCAGGAATTCCTGAATCCTGTCTTTTATTCATGAAGATGCTCTCTTTTAACTCTATAAATAACTGTGAACCACTATGACTGTTCAACTCTGTATTACAAAACAGGAAAGGTAGAAAGTGATCTTGGTTTATGCCAATTTCACTCCACACACACAAAAAATTAATTTCTGATCCCCAAAGCAAAGAAAGAGGCAGACCTACAGTTGAGAAAAAGCCTAGAGTAAGACAATTTACAGGAATGAGAGGCTTTCAAGACATCTTGTGAGAGCTTATATATATATAAATTTAAGGGCACATCATAGCCAAACAGCAGTCCTGTTCAGCAAAAAAAATAAAATGCCCCGAAGGGAAGGGGTAAGAAAAGGCTATTCTATCCTAGGAAAAGTATTTGTTAGGTTTTCTTTCATTCATTTTCTTCCATTCATTCCATCTCTAACCCTGTTTAAATAGTAGTAAAAACTGCTCTGAAGAGGGGAAAAATGGACATCTGGAAAGCAAGTAGTATTAGATCTGTCATATATTGCAGTTATAGCTGGCACACAGTTTTATATAATCAAAACAATACCTGACATCTTCCAAATTAATCAATTTAGTAAAGCTGTGTATTCCATATTCAGTCTGTTACTCATCTGGAGTTATCTGAATTTGAATCACAGAGGTGGCTTGACTGAAAATTGCATCCTGTGAGTGACTTTGAAGAAGCACAACTAATTAATATCAGAACAAATATCTGAATTTTACTTGCAAATTACTTGATGTTGATTGTGAAAGCTATTCAAAAGTTGAACAAGATGGCAGCTCAGTTCACACAGTTGCAGAATCTTAAGGCAGAGGATGTGTGAAAACTATCCCTATTATCCTTCCAAGCAGCCCTGTTGAAGAGATGGGGTTTTTTTCTGTGAAGTGGCTAGCAGAGTTTTATGAGCATCTTTAAATAAATATGGCTTTGCTTGAGGGAAAAAAAATCTCTGTGAATACTTCATACATATGTTGCAGTCTATCAATTTAAAGAAAATGCAAACTCTGTGTTATTTTTCCAGACCTTAAAAACTCCAAAGAGTTTGTAGATTCCTAAGTGTGCCTTGAGGATTTGTACTTGTCCCACACTTGCCAGGCTTGCCTGCTGTGTGAATGAGACCTTGAGGCTATAGGCTCCTTGATCACCCCCACAGATTATTTGCTGAGGTTCTGTACCTACTATTGGACTCAAATATGTACATTTTGTTGCAATCATTGACTATATTCTCTAATGCAGATTTCTAAGGTATTAGAATTTTGCAGTTTTCAGAGGAAATGCCAGGCAATTCTAGCTGCTCTTTAAAATCACACAGTAGCTACCTGGTAAATCTCTGTGCTTGTAGTTCTATTAAACCTGGACTTCTAGGGATTTGCAATGGCTCCTGTGTTTACCAACTGCCTTTATGTAAGGTTTTTTGTGATACAGCATGCCTGGAAACCTCTGTTATCAATCGGAATCTCATGGCACTATACATAGTCCTAGACATGGGTATAGACAGTTCCTGCTTCAAAGAGATGGTAATCTGGGGTGTTTAATTTTTCCCAGAAATAGCTGTCTGTAGGCTTCTCAGTTCAGTCAATTTTTTTTTTTTTTTTGAAAAGACAAATGAAAGGAGCTATTTCTGCTTAGTTCTGATTTTGTCAGAAATGGAAAGCACCAGCAGATTTGTTGGGTTCTGAGCCCTGTTACTGCAGCTGTAACTTCATCCATTTGCAGGATGTTGATATTTAACTGGTCTAACGTCTTTCTGTATTTGAAGCTAATGCTTCTTTTACTTCAACATACAATTTATTCATGCTTTCAGTGAGCACTATTCACTGGAATTTTACATACTCTCAAAGTTGATATTTCTTCTCTATTTTTTCCTCAATTTAATTATCTCTAATGTCCATCTTAAGATGACTTCCCAGCAATGTGCATCTAATGGTACTTTACCAAATCTTGGTGCCAGAGTAATTTCAAGAAAAAGTGATTTAAACCAGGGAGTGTTGCTTTCCTCCTCTCAGAGGAGGCACCTATTGCCTCAGATGTACATCAGTCAGCAGGCTGGTGTGATCTGTCTACTCTAAATAATATCCTATTAGGCACCCACCAGTAACATTTTATTTAATGTTCCTTTAAATTCAACCAATAACATTTTATTTAGATTTACTTGTCTGATTTCTTTACTTTCAGAGAACTGAGCTCTGGATCTTTGACTCTATATATACGTGTTTTAGAATGATACTTAAGTTGGAAAGCCAGGTGGGCTATGGCACACATGATAAATAAGTAGCTTGATATTCTTTATCAAGGACAATTCTTGAGCTAACTTGACTGTATTGAAAAAAATAAATTCTGGTTTTGGTTTAACAGAAGAAAAATGTTACTAAAATGCTAATTATTTACATAATTTATCTTTTAACTTTGAGGCTGACTTTAAAAAGAAATTATAGCTATGGAGTCTCACTATCTTACTTAGCTTCTCCCAAATACCTCTCAAATGCACTGATCAATGTAAACTGTATCTGACAAAGTTTCTCCCCAATACCTCTCAAATGCACTGATCAATGTAAACCAAATCTGACAAATTGAGGTCTCCGAGATCTGAAATTTCTCCATTGAACACGTCTGCTGGAAACTATTTTGTTCTTCACAAAACAGCTTGATTACATTTAGGTTAAATATTTTTTTTCCTTCTCAAATTAAAACCTGAAATGCAAAAAAAAAAAAAAAATCATTATGCTCTTTGATCAAATGTAGAGTTTTCCTCTTTATAAATTAATTTGTTTTGAAAACATAAACGCACAGCACTACTTCACTTTGGAGCACAGGCCTTTTTCTGATGCAAAATGTTTCTGGGGACAATTTCTGACCAAGCCTTGGAATAATTCAGAGCAGAGCTGAGGACCTGAAGTAGTTGTATCCTTTGGAATAACCTTAAGCTGTTTTGCTTTCACATTAATTAGCAAAATTTAGTGTGGAGCTGTAAAGTCACTTCGCATAGTGCAAGGGGCTTTTCCTTTTCTCTCCTTGGCATGTGGCTGGCTTGGGGGAGGTAGGACGGAGAGGATGTGGCCCTTCCTTCAGTACTCCTTGGAGCCCACCTGCGATCTGTGGCACACAAAGTTGGCCTCCGCATATTTAGAGGCTCCAAGGCACCGCTTGGGGATGTGACATTATGCACCAGGACTTGTTTGGTAGAATGTGTGTAGATTCCTGGGAAAGGGCTGTGGAAAGATGTTGTGTTTTGTTCTTGCCCAGCCTAAGGAGGTGGAGGTGGAGGGGAGGCAAGAAGTAGGGGGTGGGAAGAGGGATTGTGTGATGGCTGGAGAAGAGATGAGAGAATTCATTTGCATACAAATGGTGAGTATCAAATTCAGATCCCACTTTCTCTTTGAAGCTCAAGTAGCAACTCCTGATGTTTGGACATTTCCTAGGTTGAGGGATCGATTTTCCTTTGTAATCACAGAACCGTAGGGCGGGCAGGAGCTTTGGTCACATGATCTGTTCTCTTTTCCCAGTGAGGACTTAACTATGCCAAAACCAATCTCTACTGATTTTTGTCCAATCTTCCCTTAAAAACTACAGCAAATACATTTTTGGGCCTTAGAAGCCCTGTCCTTAGCAGTCTTTTCCCAGTGTTCAGCCTAGTATCCAGTTCTTTTTCAGCAGTTGCATTCTATCGTCTTTTATCTATTTTTACTTTGTGTAGAGAGCAGATTATTTCCTTCTTTCAGCTACTTCCAGTTATTTGGATTGCCATGACCTGCAATTCTTTGCCTCCAATTTTAATAATTCTTTGTTTTTTGCATAAGTCATGTTTTTCCAGACCTCTGAGTTTTTTTGTGTGTTCCTCTCTTCAGTTGACTGTCTTCCTCAAAGAAGACCCAGGAATGCAGCTGAAGCCTTTCCAGTAATAAGTAGAAAACAACCTGTTTTACAGACCAGTACTTTTCGCATCCCCAGGGAATATCTGTTTCTTTCAAAACACCATGACGCTGTCAAGTCTTTTACAGGCATGAGCTAGTATGAATTTCAGTGTTTTCTGAAGAATCTATTCATTTGTGTCTCCTTCTATGTGTAGTTTGGCTGTGGAATCTCCTCTCCAAACTTCCTGAATTGTATTCTTTTTTAGACTGTTTCTCCAATTTGACAAACTTTCTTTGAATTCTCATCCTGTCCTCCAGCAGTCTTGCAGCAGCTCATCTGCAAATATACTTTGCAGTCTTGTTCTATTAAATTGGTCATTAAAGCAAATGTTAGCTAGTACACAGTTCAGGAATGCCCATCAATACATTTACCATTTTGACAATGAATAGCTTTCTGAATATAGCTTTCCAATATATAATAGTATCTTCTGAATGTCTGCTTCCCTGTTTTCCTTAAGAAATTGCTCATGTGGAACAGCGCTGGAGTTCTTACTAAAGTAAAAATATGTGATGTCTCCCTGAACACGTCTTGTTACTTTGCTATTGCAAGAAAAAAATAGCTTTGACATGATATGTTCAGAACAAATCCAAATCAGCTGTTTCTCATCTCCTTGTTTTCTTGTAGGAAATTGTGTGTGTATAAATAAAAATGTAAGTCTTCTGCCAGTATTTTTTCTGTTTGTTGGGATTAAGCAGACTATTCTCTAATTTTTCTTTTTTTCTGTTTCTTAAACAACATTAAACTCTTTTTAGTTTTGCGGAGCCCCACCCAATACCCGTGAAACAATTGTTATAACTTTGGGATTATGTAGCTTCATTGTCACTGAGCTGAGTATCCTCAGCTCACTATAATCAGGCCAATTGAGTATCAAACATTTACAGCATTCAGGCATTCTCTAGTTGAGACAGCAGTTTTCACTGCTGATTTTACTTGGGTTTGCTGCCTGACTGCAACTGACCTTTTCTTGAAGTAATTTGTGCGGCATCATCTACTGGTGTTGCTTGTTCTTAATAACAAACTAACTTCTTAAGAAAACTTGGCATATTTTCGTGGTTTTAGAATGTTACTTCTGATGTCCTTGTTAGTCACATCTCATCTATGTGTGGCTCTCTGGGGTTTGTCTCTTTGCTCATACTTTGTTGCTTACACTGTTTCAGAAATATCTAATTTATTTTGATCTTTTTGCCTGACTTTACTGTGTCAAAGTCACTGGAGAACTCTGAGTTGTGCCACCTGGGATCTTGTATGTCTTATCCCTATACTGCATTCACTAGTATCCTTATTACCTTTTCCTTTGTTTTCTGTAGGCTTAACTGCCCATGAGCACTTACAGAAGGATATTCTGTATCTATTGAAACCGGTTTTCACAAAATAATTCAGGAATTATCTTCTCATTGATCTCTCCCTTATAAAGTGTATTGAACATTCTCATATCTTTGCCACTTCTATGTAAATTCCTTTCAACAAAGTTTTTTTTAATTTGTTTTGCGGTATTGGTTATAATCATATCTAGAAGGTGAAATCTAGCTGTTATATATTAAAAATTGGCACCAAATCTCTTTCAACACACATACTTGTGGTATTCCTTTACCAACACATGATTTTGTAGTTGGAATATCCTATTTTCTCCAGTTTTCTTTAATACTCCCTCACCTACATGGACCAGATGGAGGCCAGTCATGAATGTTAGTGGATGTAAATCTGTGTCTTCAAGGTTTTGGGTTTTTCACTGTAGCTATTTTGTTTGGGTGTACTTTCTTGAAGGGGAGTTTTATGGTGGTGAATTTGTCTTAGTATTGTTTATGCTTCTAAAATGGTTTGTGCTTAAAAAATGGTAGGCATTTCTATAGTCCAGTTAAAGTGTTTTTCTGCTATTCTTGACTTTATTAATGGAATGTGAAAATATGGTTCTGTTGCTTTCAAATACCTACAAATGTGTCCACAATTAGGTTTTAGTTTTCATATTTTGAAAAAAAAACCAAAATATTTTTAATTAGAAATTTTATTTGCTAAAGGAAATTAAGGCTTGACTGATAAAAATCTTCAGTGCTATGAAATATACAGTCCGTCTGTAACTGTATCACTACTGCTAATACTAATGGGCTCTCTTCTGAGTTATTGCATTGATCTTCCACACATATGTGAGTAAAACAAATTATATTACCTCTTTTATGTTAGCCCATAAAACTAGAAAATGTTACTCTCTGTATGTATCACATTTGCATCACGAGGACTATGGGGGTGCTTTCATTACACAGCTTTTTATTTTTTAGAGGGTACTATATTCTGGTATTCTGAAGTGTGGGAAATAAATAGGTTTAGTGGTGTAGCTGTGTAGCAGGACTCGTGAATGTAAGCACCTGATTTCATATTTAAAAATACAATTACTGTATTTAACTAAGATTGAATTGGGAAGATTCACTGAACAGTTTTGCTATTGAAAATGTGTAGAATATCTCCCTCAGATGCAAATATTTTAAATGCGTAATTTTTTCAATTTATAAAATACAAAATCTCCCAAAGGATTCAAAACTAATCACATTTATTGTCTTGCTGAAAAACAGTCTTGTTCCTATCCAAGCTGCTTTTCAAAGAAACTGCATTTTTGTTTCGTTTTTATTTAGCTAGAATTCCTAAATAAATATTTGAATTCCTGCAAGAATTTTATCAATTTACATTATTATTATTAAATATATATATGTATAGTGTATGTATTATAAACTTATTACAAATCCTTATTAAAATGACAGCTATGACCTTGAGACTAGAGAAATCATTATTTTTAATTGTATTGGTAATTATGGTAAAAGATAAAACATCTGTATTTCATCAACTGCTGCAGACATTTTTCAGTTGGAAAATTAAAACTTTTTGTGAGTGCTTCATAATTACTGATTGACAAGTCCCGAAGCACAATCTCTTAGCTAGCTGAAAACAAGTATGATAGAAATGCTACACTTAATACCGTAGGACATACTTTTAGCGAAAACAAATTATTTATGGCACACAAACTTACATGCTTATCACTAGCAAGCCACTATGGCTATTTAGCATAATTATGAAAGTGGACAATGCAAGCAATTGAAACTTTGAAGGTATACCTGAGGAGCATCTTTGTGTTGGTTGATTGAATAATAATGTTGTGAGTTCTAATTTCTTTGTACTCAGACACACTAATCCTGTAAAGTTGAATTCTGTGAGGATTTGTGTAGATGCTTCTCTCTGCACATAGTGAACAGTCACACTGATTTCAAGCAGGTCATTTGTCTGCTGTTAACTCAGTAGCCAAAAAAACCTGTCTTTGCCTTCTTCCCTCATCCTTATCTTGAATTAACCTATGTCTTGGTTGCCAGGTCTGCATGATCTGGACTTCTATTTTCAAAATTTTATTCAAAACCAATGGTGGTAGAGAAGATGAGGGTCCACATTTCCAAAGAATGTTTATAGTATAAATATTTATTTAGAATTCTAATAATTTTTTTTAAATTTTGAAAATAATTTCCTTAACAGCAGCTTCGCTTAAAAAATGAATAGGGAAGTAGTTGTAAAAAGCTTACCTGTTAGTGTTCCCTTTTTCATTTATCGTGCTAGGTAGCAGGAGTATCAAAATATCCATAAATCACTAATCAGGATCGTTAGTAATGGCAATTCTCCTATTACTGTTACTTTCTGTCTACCAGAATAGCTAAAAATTTTCAGAGCCTCAAAATACTAAAATGTGTTTGAAATTGCTGCTATAAATGCGATAGTCCACTGAAGTCAGTCTGGTAGGAAAAGAGTGTTGCTCCAGCACCGAGTTTTAGGACAGTCTGCACATGCTCCTTTAGGTGCTCAATAGCACTTTTATTTTTTTACCCCTGCACGCATTTTATACATTATTGTGTGAGCCCTTCTTAAAAAAAAAAAAATCCAGTAAATAATTCAGCATTAGTGTAACATTGTTTTACTACGGATGTAACAAATATTCTTTGTTTCTCAAAAATGGCAGGACAGGACAATGTTGCATGTAAAGCTAGAGTCCTTCAGCACCATCTGCTGGCATCCAGTTGAAGATAATCTCAGGAATGGATCCTAAGCATTATATAGTAAAAAATTTAAAATACCTATTCGCATTTTGGAGGCAAAAAAAAAAAATGTAGTATAATTTGTATCCTTTTTGTTGAAATTATAATGAGAAAATACAATGTGAATTTAAGTTCAACATATGAACTGAAACAGAAATAGGTCAGGAGTGTTTTGTTAAGTGAGACCGTAAACAAAAATTGAGTAATTTTTCTTTTTATTTTAAAGGGCTTTAACAAGCACTGTGTTACATTTTTCTATGTGTGTTGGAATTCCAATTCAATACAAAGTATATTATAAAGAAGATGAACAAGGCTTGGAAAAAGTATTCGTAACATGTTTTTGAAAGGCATAGCAACTACTAAATATTCTTTTACCTACCATTTATTACATTAGTCAAAGTTAGCCTTGAAAGCCTCATGAAGGCTTAGTGGACAGAACCCCTGATGCTGTGAATGGTCCCACAGTTCACTGTAGCTTCACGGGTAAAAAGGACTGGGGCAATCTGCATGAATCTAGAACAGAGCCTTAAATTCTGCAGCCACAAAAGGTCACTGTCCTTTCTTCTTTCAGCTGTAACACATTGATACCTCAAAGAGTTTGAGGCCTCATTGAACCTTATTGTATGGAGGCCTCCAAGTACTCTGTAAATCACATAGAAATGATGGTTCTACTTTCCACATATTTAACCTGGAAAAAAGATGAGGAATAACAGGTGGATGAATTCTGGTATATCTGGAAATCTGCAGTGATATCTGCATACAAGTCAGATAGTTTTTTATTTATATAATGCCAAAAGTTGTGTTACAGATACCTATGGGTACAAGGTCTTCATTGAAAAGAGCTTGCAATAGCATTCACAGATAGTTTGGAAAGCAGCTAAATTGCCATAGAGGCTTGCTAGTGATAAGCATGTAAGTTTGTGTGCCATAAATAATTTGTTTTCGCTAAAAGTATCTCCTACAGTATTAAGTGTAGCATTTCTATCATACTTGTTTTCAGCTAGCTAAGAGATTGTGCTTCGGGACTTGTCAATCAGTAAGTCAAAGAAGCATTGTAGAGCAAGTTTTCAGGTAACCAAGGATGTATGTATTTTGAGATTGGAAACATAGAAGGAATTGGATGCTGCTCTTTTGGCAGTATCCAGCCTCAGGTATTACTAAAATGGGATGCATGGAATTTCCAGCAGGATAAAGATATTTAGTACTACTTGATGCAACACAGACCTTTGAGTTTCAGGAAAAACAATGCTGAATTTATGACTTGTAACTAATAGTTGATGTGGTAAAAAGAATTACATTCAGATGGTAAATGAATACAACCTTAATGTGTACCATATACAGAGTTGTGGGATGATGTACTAATGCATCACATTTATTTACCTTGCTTGGTTGCTGAGAAAAATCACCATTCAGTTTAAAGTCTATGCCATGTAAGGCAGAACAGCGTAGTGCAGAAGATATAATAATTTATAGTCTAGAATAAGATCATAGCATAAATGTTATAAACATTATTTGATCAATACAGGAATCCTGACTTGGGTGAGAAATTATTTTTTAAGTGTTTCTGGATTGAAATTCTAGTACTAGCACTATCACCATGGAGATATTGGAGTTATGGCCTGCCTCATTCAAAAAGTATCTGTTTTAAAGAGATACTTGTAAAAAGACAGCTAACCTGTGTATTCTCTGAACTTGGTGTATGCCACCAGCACTCCCAGTTACATTGGTAAGTAAGGGTGGTAAGCATCTCTGTAGTACAGTATACTACAGGAGGTAGTATTGGTTTCTGTAGTACAATATAATACTGGTGGTAGTAGTGGTTTGAAATTACCTTTATAAAAATAATCAAATAGCTCAAGCACAGACTTTAGAATAAATTATTTTGATGTATTTTAATAGGGGAAAATAAAAAGATCATTAAAATATGCCAAACTAAGTGGTATTCTTATAGGAAACCACTCATCTCAGATTATATTTTGCCCAAGTTATGAAATACCATATATGTTTTAACTAGGTGTAGTTATCTTAATTTATCTTACAAGAATTTCTCAAATGCTGCTATTTCTGACTGAAATAATGCCTTGATTTTTTTATTCTTTTCTGTTTTTTTCTGTTTAGGTTTGTTGTCTTTATTTCTTGAACTCACTAGGTAATGGTACTATAAACCAAAAGAGAGAAATATGAAGAAAATAAATTATTTTTTTAGTATAAACAAAAAAAAGCCCCTTCATAAACCTGTTTTAGAACATTATCAGACAGAGTGACAGTGTTCTAAAACTTCAAAGCTGCCATTTAAGTAACAGTTTATGAAGTCAGGATGGTGCAAATATTAAAATATCAGTGTATGCTGACCCTGAATATTCACCTGCAGATACTTTCCACGGGCTTCAAAAAGGCCTGGGTTCAGTGGGAGGAGTCCTGCCGAATGACTTCCAGGACTTGCAGCAGATGAATCCCCACTTAGGGAGAACCTGTTCCAGAAAGTTTTGTGTTGCACATAGTTTAGGAATTAAGAGACTGGAGATTATTGACTTTTTAATTCTGAATGGTAATATCCAGTTTATGAAGGCCTGGTAGATCTTCTTCCTTATTTTGTTTGTTTTGGAAACACAACATGTTTTGTGACACAACATGTGTGAAAAATCTCTCATTAATACCGATTAAATGTTGGCCACTTGTTGCACTGAGTGACACTGAGCTAAGTATAGTCAGCTCTCCTGGGTTATATTTAGTGAAACGAATCCTACAAGATAAATCTAATGTATTGTTTTCTTAACGAATAAACTATAGCATCTCCTGTGCTTTGCACATTTAGACCTTGTTTCAGGATAGAATGATACATTGTTCAAAGATGTTGTTCCTTTTTCAGAAAATACTGGGTTGAAATGTTTTTGTACAAAACCAAAACTTGCATCTCGGCATAAGGTTGTACTTTTTGTGGTAAAATAAGTCTGAACAGATGGGAAGTAGTTGGAAGGAATTAAGAGGAAATGCTGATGGAGTGTCACATGAAGAACCAGACAAAAATCAAGTTCCTATACAATATGAAAATATTATATTGTTATATAAAAATTCTTATTTACAAACAAAAGATTATTCAAACTGAAGCTTTAGGAAAACTTCAATGATTTTGTGTGGTATCACTTGAGTAAGATCTCTCATCCATCAGGTAATTTTCTCTGCCAGTGAAATGGGGTTCTAATCATTTGGCCAGTTATGTGATCTATAAATAATGTTAATGCACAGACTTTATATAATATTTGACAGTTATCACTTTGATGTAATTAAAGTCTGAAACCTGCTATATAATCAACATAGGACCTTACCAGCAAGTTAGTTTTCTTGATTTACCTACATTTTGCTGAGAGCATTTTTTTCAGATGTCCTATATTCTGTACATACATATGTACTTCCCATGTTTATTTCAAAACTTTTATTGTTTTCCTTATTTTTTAATCATAAAAAGCAACTGCCAAATTGGGAAAATAAAAAAAATAATTTTAGAAGGCCTTTCTTACATGTATAGTTTGGTTTGTTTGATGTATCGTTCTAAGAAGGCACTCAATCAATTTTGCAAGAAATACGTAAAAAGACAGATTAACTGATGCTTCATTTGATTAGGATTTTGTATTTACATAAAATTGCATCATTAATTTGCCATTTAAAAGTGCCCCACAGTCTCTGCAATCAGAGAATGATTTAGAAATGGCTGTTTAGGTCTCTGTGATATAATAATTAATTTTCTTCTCAGTATAAAATATAAAAAGGAGCACAGTCAAATATTTTATATTTTAATGTGTTACCTAATATTATCTCACCCACAAATAGTAGGAAGACTATCTTGTATTTAATTGTGAGGTAAGTTTTTTAGCTAATCTCTTGTTTGGTTTCTTTTTAGGAAGATATTTTTCTTCAAATGAGTTCTTGTGTTTGGCTCAGCTTTTACAGCTTAGTGCTAAAATAAAGTGGCAATTTCAGGAATTTGCTGATGGATTTAAAATGTCATGATCCTGCTTTGTATTGTAACATCACCAAAGCTGAAAAAAATAGCAAAGAGAGACCAAGTAATACAAACCAATTTCTTGTTCTCTCCAGTAAGGCTTTTCTTCTTCTGGATGTCATTAAACTGGAAGAAAGTTTTGTCTTTGCCCACTGTTCCTTTTAAACGTAGTCTCCAAAAGCCTAACATTTTTTCACTGATATATCACCACAGGCTGACATGATATCACATGCTCTTCTTTTATCTTCTGAAGCTTGAATTTTATGATTTAAAATGTACTTTAGTCACTTAAGTAAGAGTGATATTTTATGTTATTTTCTATGGGAAAACAGCTTTGCAGAAATTATTTATTGGAATGTAGGTGGGTTCTTTTGAAATATTTGAATGGTTGCTGCAAAGGTAAAGTATTCTGTCTGTTACTGGAAAGTAACTTTATGTGTGCCTCTTGTGACTTAAATAAATAATTGATGGCATTTGTAGCAATCTGAATGTGGCGTTAAGAATGTTACAGAATTCAGCTCCAAGCAGCGATCCAGTGATGGGATAGTCTGAGGATATCACTATATCCTACACTGAGAAAAGCACATCTGTAAAACTGTTGTGTCCTGGTTATTAGTGCTAGGATTTGAATGATCTTTAATTTCATTTGACTTGTTCATCTTCCTTAAGGATCTCCATAAAGATTCTTTGAGTGTTCTTTTCAGCCTTTACTTAGGGTTTGCATCAGTGGTCGTAAACCTGCTTAGCGGACAAAGACTCTCTTCCCTTTGAAGTCACTTCCCTAGCTTTTCAAAAGGGTTTGTGAGTCTGTTCTCCTAAAACAATTTAGAAAAGTTTGAAGTGGTGCCCCTTAAACCAGCAACAAAATAAAATTTTCTCTTTGCATTATTGAAAACCATGACAATCTTTTGAACCAATAACAGTTTAAAAGCTTTTAAAGAAATCTGTTCTGCTCTATGACCAGCTTTTAAGTTGACCCCATTATTTGGGAAATCAGGCTTGGAAACCCCTACATACTTGACATTCTTATCAAAGGAGTCAGCCTGATGTTTCACAGGACTCTTCTTCTACAGTATCTATTCAAATCCTAAGTTCATTAAAGATACTACTTAGCTTTCTTATTCTTTTTTTTTTTTTTTTTTTCATTTGGGTGGGGTAGTTTTGTTTTTGTTTTGTTGTTTTTTTTAATGGATGTAGTTGCTGACAGTCTTATGCAGATAATAAAGCCCATAATAATGTAGTTGCTGTAAGCAATAAGTTTACTCTCATGATTTTGTGTATGTGCAAGTCCTAATAATTCATTCAGGCATTGCTTCTCATAAGTGCTTCTAACTGCAACATCTTAAATTCATTACCTCCTGCAATGTTGTGCATTTAAAACTTCTCTGATTTCAAAAGTTTCATTAATTTGAAGTGTATACTTAGATTAATTTCTTACTGATCTATGCGAGTATGTGTTAACTCAATTTCTGAAAGCAGAAGAAAGCAATAAAACCAGAATTCTAAAATTTTGCTAATATAGGCAGCTCATTTTAAAGAAAACAAACTAACAAGATCTTTAAACACACAAAGCTGCCACATTTTAAGGCTTGGGAGGGACAGTGAGAAAGAATTGGGTCAGCAACAGTAAATTGTTACTGGATAGTATGACTGTTACAGTTGCTGTTACATTTTCCCCTAAAACTGAAGGTTTGTGGCTTTCCTATATAGAGCTCATTTATGAATCTTCTTAGGTGCCCAGCCCATGTTTAGTGGGGCAAGGTTCAATAGAGCGACTTGCTCTGAAAGATTTGTGAGCAAAATTCACAGGCTCAGCCACCTGAGAAGTACCTAGAGGTCATTAAATCCACCCTTATCCTTCTAATTTGTTGGGAGTTTTTTTCCTTTGCTTCTGAAATGTCTGCCATACTTCCTGGGCTTGAGTCTGTTTTTTCAAACATTATATGAAACAAAAGTGACAGCTTCTAATGACTGTTTCTTAAGAGATTAGGACGATTCAGCAAGTTGCTCTAAAGCATGTTCACATTTAAAGTGCTGGCAACATACATGCCTGGGTGTGTACATGTATGTGCACACATATATAGTGTGTGTGGCTATATCTAAGAAGAAATAGATTTATTTACTTTTCAAGATTTTGTGTTGTTGATACAAATTGTAATAGTAACTGCAAAAGAAATCAAATTTTGAAAGGTCAAAATTCTTGTTTTGAAACTTTGTCAGAGTCTCAATCAGAGTTAAGTAAAGTTAACCTTTACTTAAAAGCCACTGGAATGTGGCAGCTGCACAGATGTTTTGGGAGATGGTATAAATGGCTTGAGTAAAAATATTTATGGAAGCCCAGATCTTACACCTCTTTTGCAGAGAAGTCTCTCATGGAGGGTCTGAGAAGCTATCCCTTTAAATACAGCTCCATGAGCACTAATAACACTCAGTACCAGTATTTCTGGTGCTGCTCTACATGGACAGATTAATGACATTATGCTGGGTTTATCTTTTTAAATTTACAACCCCAAATGTAATTTGATTGATGCTAATTTAGTGACTAATGAAGTCAATTGGTTCCACTATTACCCTGTGTCTTTGTAAAACCCTCTCCTCTTTTTCAAGTAAAAAAAGAGTTTGATTTTACCACTGCTTTACTACTTTGTTGGTGTCTCACATATCATCATTCATGTGAAATGAAATTATTCCCTGCTGCTTAAAAACTCATCTAAACCTTTTGAAAACTACATGATAGCATTGCCCAAGAAACATCCTTTGGAGTTTAAATGCTTTGTAGAATGCTATGAATGACCTAATTGTATGGTAATACAAAAATAACTTTGTGATTTTTTGAAGTGCCAGCACTCTTAAAGAGGGCAGCGAATAACCTCTGAGCAAAGATTTAAAACTATTTAAAGAGCTTTATATAATTTGCTTGCCCTATCTCTGCCTTAACCTGGAGAATAAGGTTTTTTCCTTTAAATGTGCCAGTTGTACAATTCTTCTTTTATTATTGTATCTATATATATTTGATTATAAAGAGAAGTGCCAAAAAATACAGTTCCTGTAGCAGGGAAATGTCTAATAGGAGCATTAATGTTGGATTTGAGTGGAACTTCTTTGCAAATTCATCAGAAATTCATACCGACTGTGGTCCAACTCCACATTTTGCAAAGAACTAGACTTCAAGCTGAGGTTTCAGCACTGTTATTAAGTTAAAATAAGATCAGTCACTGGAAGTTTTCCTTCATCTTTGGGCACTTCAGGTGTCTTCTCTTGATAGCTACTCTAGTGATACTTGCATTTACTAATGCCTCTTGTAGGAAAGGGTAGTAATTTTCTTAAATCTCTCCCTCCAGAAAATATAAATTAGAGGGGGGGAAAAGAGGGATCGGAAACCAACTTTGATTGGTTTTACTGCACACCTGACTTCCATATTACTGTGTGTTTGTAAATATGCAGGCAGAGTGCTGCTGCTGTACTACACAGGTAGGAGTGCAGCACTCCCATATGCAAACAGGAGCATTGAAGTGATTTGTTAGCAACATGAACTCAAAGAGCAAGGAAACAGAAGGTGCTTCAGTGATGGAAAGCAGTGATTTTGGGAATAGATTGTAACCAAGATTGCTTTTATTGTTTTTTCACTGAAGGTGATTTTGCAACTCCTCGAGCTGTTCTGACAGGACACGACTATGAGATCACCTGTGCTGCCATTTGTGCTGAGCTTGGCCTGGTAATAAGTGGTTCAAAAGGTAAGGTAGCTCTTGTCATTTCTTTCTGTTTGTGAAGCTATAATCCTAATGCCAAGAGGAATATAGTCTCAGGTGGTAGAATTTATAAACTTTATGATGGTTTTATTTCTAACCTTTTTTTTTAGTTGCTGTGGAATTTGAAACCTCATTTTAAACACATGGAAACTGAGGATTGTTCAGACATTTATAAGAAGAAGAAACCACATCAGTTTCCCTCCTGATTGCTATTTCTGTTTGTTTATCCAGTGTATAATTGCATATAGCATAGTTGGATACAGCCTTTGAGGGCCAGGATGGTGAAGAGTGGCTGTTATGGATAACTTCTCAAAAAGGGGAAGCAAAAATTAGTTTTGAGAGAAAGAGAATGTGATGGACTGTTTGTTTGATGAGGGGTGTGTATAAACTACTGGTAATTCTGTTCAGGCTCTTTCAGCTTGGCTGCAGAGCCTCTGATATGCTCCACTTGTGTTCTGAAAGACCTGCTTTTAGCGGGCAAATTATAAACAGTGATGTTTTTCTGGGGATATTCTATATCATTTTCTTATTTGCTTAATTGTCCATAATTATTTTTAAACTGTAGATTTCTTGGAATTAGTATCTTTCTTTAGAAACTTTAGTGTTTCTAAAATAGCTACACAGAGACACTTATTCAGAGTTGGGTGTACTCATGGTCTGTACCTGTGTGCATTTCTGTGTTATGCATGTGAACTTGTGTGGCTTATGTGCAAAACAGGTATTTGTCAGAATATGTTAAAAAAGAAAATATTTAGTGGGTTGTGTATGGTTTACAGTCTTAATATGAGAACATAAACTCATAGAATACCTACATATGCAAATTCATTACTCTTACTCTGTGTGTCTCTGTTTTGATAATCTCCTTTCAAGGTTCAGTATGTTTAATTATTCGAAATTAAATAATCTCAAATTTAACTACTACCTGCTTTAAAAGAAAATCTACAGAAGGCAGTCTAGGTGCTTATACCTTAATGCAAAGCTTTCAAGGGATAAGCTGTTTATCATAGTGTCTGGCACCCTTAAAGTCATAGGCAATTCACCTAAACATGGTAACAACCATTATAAAGTATGATAAAATAGTGATTATTTCAGTAGAAGTCATGACTTACTATTTGAAAAATGATGTCTTTAATTAAGCATATAAATCAATAACCTGAGATCCTATTCTGTCTCACTAGAAGGATCATGTCTCATACATTCTATGAATGGAGATCTACTGAGGACATTAGAAGGTCCTGAAAGATTACAAGGTCCTGAAAGCTGCCTGAGACCAAAACTTATTCAAGCTTCCAGAGAAGGCCACTGTGTCATATATTATGAAAATGGCCTCTTCTGTGTGTTCAGTGTGAATGGGAGACTGCAGGCCACCATGGAAACAGATGACAAGATAAGGGTGAGTGTCTTCAAGTGTGTGCTGTCAGCTGCATGGGGAAAAGCTGTCAATGCTGGAGTTGTGTGAAGACTCTTTCTGTAGCCAGACCATGAATATGTGGTACCAGACCATAGCATAGCAACATTCTGAAAAAAATTAAGGGGACCATGTACTCTTAATAACATTAGGAGGTGTTTTTTACAGTTTTAACGGTAAAATAACTCTGTTCATAAAGTAAGGAATACTGTGTAGGCATTTCCTTGAGCTGGAGAATACAAATATTACTAATTGCTGACCAGGAGAGGCTGTGCTGTATCTTTGCTTTTGAGTCTGAGGCAGGAGGTCAGTGGACATGTTATTTTGGATGTTAGTTTTCCCGTTCTTTTGGCATCTCTGGTTGCACTCCTGCACCCTGGTTCAGCTAGCATGTGTTGTGCTGAGCTCCAGGAAGTTTATAGGGATATGTCTATACTTCAGCTCTTTTAGCCCTTTGGCATTTGCAAAGCAGCAGCAGAGTTCCACATCTTTAGCTGCAAGAGATCTGGAGCAAGTCCAAAACTATGCAGGAGGCATTTTAAGCCTATGGCTTTATAAAAATTATTTTATGACACAAAATGAAGGTCTCTTGACAGTTCCTGAGTAATAGTACCTATGAAACACAACAGAATCTGCCAGCTATCCTGCAGTACCACACCTCCAAGCAGATTTTCATAATCTTATGGAAGATACCGGGAACTCAGCTGCTGGGATTTCCAATGATCTCTTGAGGTGAAAACTCTCAAACGTTTTTCCTTTATTTGGATTACACATGTCAGGAAGAAAATTCTTCTCTGCCATCATGTTTGTTTTGCAGAATTATTAGCATTCTTTCAGCTGTTGTGCAAGTGCAAGCACTTCTTTCCATGCTGAAGATGGAAGAATGTGTCAATGTATTTTAAAGAATTTTGATCTTCATTATTTGCACTTTATAATTAGTATGAAACTGCTTCATTAGCACTGAAGTTTCTGGTACATTTCAGTTTATTCCACTTAAAACCTTCTAAAAGTCCTACCATGTACTATACTCTCCTAATCCAGTATCCCTATGTCATCCATTCAGAATGTCAGCTGTGCTGGTGGTGGAATATGCAGAAAAAACTCTTTGTGTAGGTCCCTTTTCCATAGTGAGAGTGCAGTCTGGTGGGATTAGGGAGGCATTTGACTTATGTGTTTTGCGGCAGATAACAGGTGCTGGTTTGAGGCTGGGGAAATGAAGTAAGAATGTATATATTTCTGTCCCCAGACATTTTTTCCAAATTATTGTAGATTTTTCCATCAATTCCCTGAAATTTTACCTTCGGCTGTCCTTGTACAAATACTTTGGAGATCTTCAGCCTACCCTTCATCCCAGAGTTCTTTCCATAAAGCAAAGCCATAGCAGAGTGCTTTCTCTTTTTACATTAATAATGTTGATAATCTGTCACTTTCAGTTGTGATTATGTTGTCAGCTAGACCAGCAAATCTGTAAAATATCTAGAAATCCCTTGCCGGCTAAAACAATTTCTGTAGTGTTTCAGTCAGTACCCACAACTTTAGGAATGTTGCTGAAGGCAATTGAAGTTCTGCTCTCTGTGGGCCAGAATTATGTTTGTAGAGGGGTTTGGGATTTATTTTGTTTTGTTTTGTTTTCTTTTTGTCCCAGTGGTCCAAGCTGAGCTTTATGCTTAAACAACCTACAGCGTCTCTGCCAGTGCTTCTGCACTACATCATTGCTGAAGGAGAGTGGCAACTGCATGATTAAAGTGGGGTATTTAAAATGAATAGCACCTACCCATGGGCTGTGCTAACAAACTCTCCTTATTGGATTTTGCTTGGGGAGCATAGAAAGGGAAGGAAAAAGGTCATAAGTGTGGAATTTGTAATATAACAGCTTTGGTTTTCCTGTGTCATTATGGGACAGTATTTCAGGATGTTATTGGTAAAACTAGCAGTTTTCAATAGTGACGTTGGAATCAACATTCCCATTTTCTTTCTGGTATTCTTGTGCTAGAAAACTGCTAGAAAAACTTCAGAACCTCCAGGGAAATTCAGGGTCTAATCAATGCCTTCCACTTGTTTTTGTTTTAAATACTGTATTACTCAGTGAAACTTAGGCTTCACTGAACAATACAGTATCACAGTACATCTACCATGTAGTATTTAGATATCTTAATAAGTACCTTTAAATAGTCTGCTTGTTCTGAGAGGTAAAGTTATTTTATCGTAAACAAAGACTTTATGCTGTTTCACCCAGAGGAACCAATTTCTTTTCCTCTCCCGAGTCTGTTTTGAAAGGTGGAAGTACCCATAAGACTCCTGCTGCTGTAAGCCAGGGCTGTCACAGTTTCAGCTCTGCCTTTTTACAAAGCACTGCCTTTCAAAAACCTGAAATGTTAAAAGGGATTTGTGCAAAGTTTTGAGACTTTCCAGGGAAATACAAGTCAGAAATGCAGCTTTTAGAACATTGCTGAAATTTTGCGCTTTGGGGATTATTTGAGAGTCTGAAGCTCATGTTGTGAGAAAGATTAGTTGCAGGGCTGTTTCAGTTTCATACCTAGCAGAATTGCAGATAAACTACGCTGGGGAAAAGCAGAACAGTAAAATTGATTCATGTCACCCTCTACACCAGCTGGAGTACTTGGGAGTAAAAGCATCCTTTTCGTTTGTTAAATCTTGAAGGGCGTATCATGAAACTGAAATGTTGACAGGGTCACCTTTTTATTCCATTCATTTCTTCATCCCTTCATTCGTTCCTTCGTCCCTTCATATATATATATATATATATATATATATATATAGGCAAGTGACTGAGAAATTTATTTATAAACAATAGAAATTAAATAAATTAACATCTTGTCTTCAGGACAAGCCTATACCTTAGTAAAATTGCATTGGTATTAGTAAGGGTTCAAAGTCTGTACTTTATTTAATCAAAAGATCACAAAACCTACTGCATGTTGCAGGTAGTGGAAGAGTTAAAGATTAATGGCTTTAATTTGCCTTTTAATATAGCAATATAGGTTCAGTAAAAGCCTCAAGTATAAAATTCAAATGAACCATGACCATAAGGTTAATGGATTTTCATCAGCTGAATTTTATAAGTGTAGCAAATAATTATTTGTCATGGTCTTCACTGCAATTTGGAAATACCCTTAGGAGGCTGCTATTGTTATAGAGAAGAAAACTACCCCATATTGGTTTTTGTTTTTAATGAATAATCTCTTTAATATTTTTGTGGTTAGTTAGATCTTGTGATTATCCACTCAGTGCATGCTAGTTCTAGATCATTTTCAGTCTTACCAGTTTGTTTTCTGCCCTTTTCTTAATCGACTCTTCTAAGACAGTCTCTAAATTAGAGTTTTCAAGCTCCTTGGGCCTGTGCTTTCGAAGTGCTTAGCACATTTCTGATAGCAACAATCACAGAAGCAATTAAGGTTGGAACATTTATTTTTTGGGGGGAGAGGAAGAAGCATCAACTCAGAATACACAATTCTAATCTTTGTTAGTACTCCGTTTTCCATATTTCGCTGTGGTTGGAAAAACTCTACAAGTTCTGCTTTATTTTGTGTAAATTTACATGTATGTCTTGTCATCTTAGTTCAAAACACGGCTGAAATAGGTTTATCATCTTTTCTTTTTTGCTCAGTGTTACATTTTGTTTAGACTATATGTTTGTGTTTCAATTACACTCCTTTTAAAGTTATTGTATGAAATAAAAGTCCAGCAATGTGATCCATTCTGACTCATTGGGAGTTGTTGCAGTAAACACTCAAAATTTATAACATAATATAGAAGCTCTATCTCAATCTAAGTGTCGCACATAGTATAATTCTTACAGGATGTATTTGGCATCACAGTAATAGAGTGCAGCAATACAAAAAATACAGATGTGCAATATGTCTGACTTCAGTTAGTGCTGCTCACAAAGCAGTATCTTACACACACTGTATATTTTGGTTTCTAGGCTTGTCAGCAGTATGTATAAACACTTCAGTGTTGCATGAACTTAACATCTTTGTATTTTAGGTTCTCTGATTTTTTTTGTGGTGCATGTGCTGTAAATTCTCTATGTTAAGAAAAGCCCCAAACTTCCTTTCCCTGAGGTATGTAAAAAGTTTTGCATATTTGCAAACCTGTATAAGCAGAGTGCCAAAAGCAAGTGCCAAAATAATTACAGATTTCTGTAGAGAGATGTTTGCAAAATTCTGTCTTCAGTTCTTTCTACTGTTTCCTAAATTTAAATCTCTGAGCTGTAATTTTACTTGCAGACTATCCTCTCAAGGCAATGTCCTTGCCTTGACAATGTTGTAGTCAAAAAGAATCAGTTTGCTTGTAGAGAGTGTGTTTATGGAATTTAAAAGCCACTGCTCTGAACATCTGCCATTCTTACATCATTCTATTGATAAGTTGGGCCAGCTGAAATTTATCACAAATTAATCCTGATGTGAAGGGTGTGTATTGCATTGAAAAGCTGCCCAAATTTAGCTAATTCACGAACCTTAAATTAAATACATTTGTAGATAATGCTTAGTATCTGTATTCTGTACTGAACATCTGTAGGCCCTGCTACCAATCATCCCTCACAAAGAGGTGCACAAAAGATACATGGGAAGAAATGTGATAGTTGTGACCCTGGACAAGGAAAGGGAAGAACTGATAAGGAAGCAAAGGAAAAAGAAGAGCAGAACCAAGGGCAGGCTGTTCCTGTGCTGAGTATTGTGGACAAATCTAAAAGCAGAGAGCAGAGAAGGAAAAAGAAGTCAAGCTGGGGAGCAAAAGTCAGAAAGAGAGTGAAGAAGAGACACCTGAAAACAGGAAGAGAGCATAAGAAAAAATTTGGGCATACTGGAATTATTAATGATGGTCCAAAATGTAGTTTCAAGGGTCTTGATCTTGTTGTTGGCTCATGCTGATGTCATTCCAGAAGGACATGACAGAATCCACTCAACTTTTGGTTTTGTTTCTTTGGAAAATGCTGCAGACGTTTTAGTTTTCCTGGAAAGTTGGAGGATGAGGCTATAAAAGCAGGGCCTGGTATCCTTTACTGCTTGTATTTCTTTTCTGCACAGCAGCAGGGCAGAGCCTCCTTTCAGATGAAGTTTTTATCCTCCTCGGGGTTTCTGTAATAATTACTGTAGTAGTAGTAATTACTGAGATGCACATGGAAAAAAATGCTCACATGCTGTGAGAAAAGTCAGTCATGGAGTCTTCCAAGGGTTAGTGTTGGGAACCAGCTTCATTCAGTGCTTTTTGAGGTGGGGAATGCTAAAAGTTTAGAGAGTGATGAAGGCAATGCCTGAGATGAATGGAGAACTCTTATTCAGGAAACTCCACAGTATGAGACCTGTGGTTTACTCGCTGAAATTGATAGGATCACCTCAAAACAGGGAATAAACCTGTGGTAAACTGCCAATTTCTTGCCCTCCTCAGAAGGCATCAGCAAGCTCAGAAAAAGATTAAGAAAATTCATGGGTAGCATTTCCATAAATAGATACTAAAGGGAATAGGAACTTTCTGATCTTCCTAATTCAGTGATTTGGGTGCTGTGGTGCACAGTGGGAGAGGGCTGTGTGCTGACCAGGCTGCCAGCATCTCTTGCTGCCTTTGCTGGAGATAGACCTCTGGGCTAGATGGTCTTTCTCACCCATAAATTAGCACTTGCTCTAATAAAATTTCAAGTTCTGTTCTCTTAAGACCCATTTTGGCTTATTTACATTGGGAAAATCTTTCCTTTAAGAAAGATTTTCCAGAATCCTGTCCATTTAATATCTGATAGTATAATCTGGTATAGTCTTCAGGTAAAGAAGGAAAATTATTCTTCTGGGTATTCAGTATGTATCTTGATTTTTTTTCCCAATAGCACACAAGAAATACTAAAATAGATTGAAGATTCCTGTTTGAAGAAGTCTTGACTCTGAAAACCAGTGATATCCCATATTTCTTCATGATCTGGTTCCCAAATAAAGATTTCAAATACAGATTTGCCATCAGTCCCCATGATGCATACAGAACAGGGTATATGCCATTGAATTTTTCACAGGCAGTTTCAGGATGGATGATAAAAGGAAACACAGTCTCTGTTAAGAGAGGTGGATCATTATTTTATTTAAGTGCAGGAATCTAAAAGTGCTGGTCTAAATTAATTTTAGTGATTCATATAAGAGTTCCATTCCTGTCAACATTCAGCTTCTGCTAGGCTGGTATTAAAGACCCTTGGGGGAATGTGAGGTACTATATTTTAATGCCAATGATGCTGCATCTTGTAAATCTAGCTAATTAGAAGAGTAAATTTCTTTAGATGACCTCATATTGCATCTTTGGAACAAGGAATAAATCACAGGTCAGGTGAGACTTAACTAGTAACATCTAATGTATTGGGGATTTGTGCATAACAGCATTAATTCTCTTGCTGGGTAAAATAACATAACAATAATGTTGCTTCCCAAAAGCTTGTGTTGATATCAAAGTCTCCCTGGACATTCAGCTGTCAATATGAAACCCTTTATTAAAAGAAAAAGTGAGGAAATGAGAGCAACACACGCATTTATCTGACAAATCACCCTGTGCTTTGCCCCCAGGCCATTCAGCTGAGTCGGGATGGACAGTATCTGCTCACAGGTGGAGACAATGGGGTTGTCATGGTCTGGCAGGTGTGGGACCTCAAACGGCTCTTTACTTACCCCGGGTGTGATGCTGGAATCCGATCCATGGCCCTGTCCTATGACCAAAGGTAAGACCAAGTCTGGTCTGGACAAGAGTATTGGAGAATGCATATATAAAAGTAAATTGCACTTTTCTTGTTGTTTTGATGGTGATTTTCTGTGGGTCACAGATCCTGGTGATTATCTTGAGAATTCTGTGCTGGCAAAAGTGTTTTTTTTAACATGTTATATTTAGGGCAGATAATATTTCAGCTCTTAGGGGAATGAAGAGGGATCCAAGATATCTTACTTTGGCAGACTTTCAGATAGGCTGAGTTATTGGTCTGCACCAATGTACAGCGTGGGTCACATAGAGGTGGAAGGTTACATGTGTGCTTTCATCTCTCTTCTTTCACTTACAAGATGAATCACATTCCTAATTCCAGACTTCAGTGTGAAAAATAGAACAGTTGGAGTAGTTGCACAAGAAGATTCCCTCCACACATCCATATTTTTGCTAAAGCATCATTCTCAGTTCTAGGAAAGTTATTTTATCCACATTCAGCATGGTCCTTTTTGAACAATCCTCCTGCTGAAGATGACCAGTTAAAGTTTTTACTGCAGTTTCACATTGTACTTTCCAATGCAGCTGTACTTGACAATACTACAGTGCTTTTATCACAGAAATATTGTTTGTTTATAAGATGGATGTTTCCCATTTCATCTGTACACCTTTAGCTTTCAGGCTAGGTTTTTATTTGCTGTGTTGTATTTACTAAATGGTGTTTCTGTGTACTTTTCAAGCAGATTTGTCTCCTAAATCCCTTACGGATATTTACAGTATGCAGTAAAGCATGTTGCTGAGGTTCTTAGCCTTCCACTTACTAAAATCCATACTGAACATTTTTAAAATTTTTATCTGTGTTTCTAAAACTTACACAATATGAACTTTAAAAAAATCTAAACCAGTAAAACCTGTGAACTTCAATGAAACACTGAACGGCTTCTCGATAAGCATAATTAGAGAATATTGGCATTTTGGATGAAGTGGTTTTCCATTAAAAAAAAGCCCTTGTAGTTAAATGTATTTCAAAAACTGTTGAGTTTTAGACCTTGGAAATTTTGCATTTAGAGAATCTTTAAACTGTAATTAATGACATGTTAATGAATTGAAATTTAATATGGACATAGAGAAATTTATCCATGGCCTCAAGTTAAGAACCTATGCACTATCGGTTGGAAGACAAGAAAGAGATTTACTCGGAGTATTTTACTCAGTAATTACTGATTAATTACAGGTAATTACACAGAGTTATTTAAAAGGCGTTTTAATATAATAGAAAAACAATCAAAATTGTACTGTTGACATGAAATAGGTGACCCTATCAAAATGCAATGTTTTGATGATCTCATACTTAATCTTTGTTTTGAAGGAAAGATTTGCAGCCTTTTACTCTGAATTTTTTAATTCTAAGGCTTTATTCCCCCCAAATGCCAGGATTTTATACATCCTTATAGTTCTGACTTTTGTAATACTTTAATGAGACTGTAGAGAAAATGATCCAGAGACTGATTGTGTACTGTGTCAGGGTCATGGCTTTTCAAACACATCTAAATGATCTTCAGTAGCAGGCCAAAGGTAAGGAATTTAGAAATAAGGAGTGTTTCTGTGGGAAAGCCCAGGGATTGCTTTCAGGAGCTTCCAAAACAATCAAAGCCTTCAGTTTTAGTATTTCCAACTGAAGGCTTGTGTCCATGCCCAGTTCCTTCATGCAGATGTGCTTAACTGGGGAAGTTGAAACTGAAATGAACACTTCTCCTGGCCTTCCTTCCCTTTGCTGCTACACCAGGGCTTCATGCCCTCTGCAATAACCCCCACAAAAACCAGCCAAGAAATAATCCTGGGGAATCCCAAGTGGCCTTGCCAGGACAGCAATGCTGGTGAGCAGTTCTGTTGTCCAGGTCTCAGGTGTAGCTTTAGACTGACCACACAAACTGTTGCACGGTGCTTTGTGCATTTTCTGACCGGTAAATCTGCTTCCCTCAGGTGTATAATGACTGGAATGGCATCCGGGAGCATCGTGGTTTTTTACAATGATTTCAACCGCTGGCACCACGAGTACCAAACCAGGTACTGACCTTCCCAGAGGCCGGGACAAGCACTGACAGGAGCAGCTGTGGCCAGGAGGGAGCTGCACACAGCACTGCCTCCCTCGGGGTCGAGCCGCCACACAGCTCCTTATAAATACTTCTATTACATCTGAATGTAACTTAAAATTGCTGGAAGAAGCAACCTATTTTTTAAAGTTAATTGCTATTTTTGTAGACCTCGCTTGACTTTTTTGGGGGAAGGGTAAAGAAGCAGAAAACCAGCTGCTGGGTTCTGTAGTTAAAAAAAATCTATATTTTTAGTCACAATGAGAAGTCTATTTTGATCCCTGTATGTAAACAATACCTAAAGTAAACATGGTTAAAACTCACATTCTAGCTATATTATGAAGAAACAGATGTCCCATCTGAAGCTTTATCTATAACCTTGAGGAAAATATGATTTTAACATAATAGAAGTAATTATGGTACTGGGGGAATTTTAATCTGTGCTATCTGTATCACACTTTGTCCCGTACTTTTCCAAATGATTGTACTACATCAGCACTGAAGTTTCTGGGAATCAAGGGGTAATATTTAAATTATGGTTAATGTAATTTTAAACTTTGCAAATCATTTCCATCAATGTTACTCTTCAAGCATGTTTCTAGGCCTAGACAATTAGTTCTTTTTTAGTTGTTTGTTTAGTGCAGTTACGAGAGAAATCGTGAACGGAGTTTGTTACATCAAGTGTGAATCCTTTTTAGTTTCTACCTGGCATCTCCTTCAAAGCACACCAAAATGTGGATTGTTCCTCCAAATCAGAAAGGCTCATTTTGAAGGCTTCAAAACAGAAGCCCACAGAGGCAGGTGTTTTTTAGCAGGGGCAAGTTCCAAAACACATTTCTGCTGGTTGACTGTGAAAGCAGGGAGGCAGCAGGTGATTGCTGGTGCACAGCCCATATACAGCAGCAGAAGCACAAGATTTGCAGGCCACTTTTTCTTTCTTTTTTTGTCAGAATGTGCCCCTGCAATACTGTAGCACGTCATATTCCTTTTCTGCCTGTAGCAGCAATGTCTTTTGTATTTTGCTACCACCACATCCAGTCAGATCCTGCCTAGTCATATTAAATTACCTCTTTCTTTTAGGAAATGAAAAATAATTTATACTAAGGAACAATAAGTTATTTTGGTGTTGCACAAATCTACTTTTCTACAAGATTCCTGTGCAGAACTCTGTGAAAATATTTGTGAAAAGAACTGTTATTGTTTTGTAAGTCTGTATTGCATAAAAATCTCCTTTGTATGTTGTGATCTCTGAGTTGAAATTTACATTCCATATCTGTATTGATACATACATTTCTCTAGCTGCCTACTAGAGCAGTTCCTGGTTTTTCTAAGCATTTAACTACTCTCTCTTTCAGTAAAGATTTGGAATGAGAAAATTCAGTTTGAGTGAATAAATTAAATAAAATTACATTTGTAATTGAGACCTTCAATGGAGTACTGGGTTCTTGTGATTCAGGATATGTTCCTAACAGAGGAAAGGAGTGCCGTGGCTGATGTATTTAATGTACTTTTGGTGTGTATGAAATGGTATTTTCTGTGCTTTCTGCATTTTCATACTAAGGTGATTGTGGTGTATCAGTAGTTACATTTTCATGTTTTGTGTAGCACAAGGATGATGGGATTAAGCAAAGGCTGTAGTGGGTCATGTCTGTGGGAAGTGCCTGGTGTACTGACTTCTGTGTACGGAACATTTGTTATGCAAAACTTGAATCTCCTGTTTCCTGAAGTTCCAACAACATTCACAGCCTTGTATCAGCAGAGTTTGAGGGGAAAATGAAATGGTCTTCAACTTAAATTTGAGTTTGTCTCAAGCCAGGGGTGGTTTTTCCTAGACTGGGTGGAGGGAAAACAAATAAGAAAAAGGTGTGTTTTGCCAAATGGAAATCTTGAAAGTGTTCTCTTTATGAGGAAACACTTCATTAGATAGAAATAATAGCTCCTGATCTTGGAGCCAAAATATTGCACAGGGAGTTGATTTAGTAGGTTGCTTGTTTTGGAAAGGGCTCTATTGGATCAGAAAATGCTTTTCCAAACTGGAAGCACACCTGTACCTATGTGCGCTGTCCTGAGTTGCACCTAACCCTCCTTGGGAAGCAGCAGCTGCTGCAGTGTGGTGTTTTGCCTTTGGAGGGCTGCAGCCTTTCTGTGGGAAAGGACATCTTCACCTTCTCCTCCGTGAGTAGACCTGTGAAGATGCCTCCGTTTTGGACTGCTCTGGTGAGTAGGACGTCCCCTCCTTCCACAGGTGAACCCAAATACCTTGGACACCACTCTGGGGCCCAGGTGTGCACTTGGGATCTCAGCTTTGACTGAAGTAGTCCACCTCATGCTGTTTGTGATGAGATGGAAAACAGGGTTAAATTGCCAGCTACTCAGGTACTTGTTACTCTCTTCAGGGCAGCACCTGTGTCACATGGATCACCTGAGAGCTATCAGCAGGTGCCAGGCATTAACCTGCAGCTGGGCCTCATTTGGCTGGTATTGGCAGAATATTCCTCAAGAGAGGGACAGACCCCTCTCCTCCAATGTGTTTATGCAGAGGGAACATTTATGAAGAATGTTTCTTGTGTGACAGTCTTGCCTTTCTTCTGCCCTGATGAGTTCAAACAGAGTTGCTGCCAGCTGTGGTTATGGGAAGTGCTGTGTAGCAGTACTGCTTGGTTGGGTTGTGCAGTACTTGGCAAATGTAATTTGAAATCCCTTGTATTTTCTATCAGCAAATTGCTGATAGAAATGCTGTAGGATCTGGCAAGAAAAGATGGGCTGGTCAGAATGGGGGTTTTTCTGAAGGAAGTTTGTGTTGTGGTGCTACTGCAGGCAGAGGTAAATGAATGCTCAGACTTGAGAATATTTCTGCAGTTCTTGGCTGTGTTGTGCTGTCTGTCTCTACACCTGAAGGTAAGCTGTGTGTGTATCTGTTATTGTTTCTTGCCCTGACATCCTCTTGGTAGTCCTTCACCTCTCTGCAGCACTTTGTTCCTGGTAAACATCCCAAGGAGCTGATCTGATACCAAAGCAATGGGAAGTGAATTTTATTTTATCTTTAGTCAGGACACGATTGTTGTTAGTTGTATTGAATAAGAATGGCCTAGGTAAAGTGACTATCTAGATTGTTTTTACACTTTATGTCCTAAATTTCATCTTCATAGAGATTTCAGTGTGCTTGTGGTATGGCATACTTATTTTTTTCTTTCTCCCAGAAGTAATTGAAGGGGAATAACAGATCATATATTGTTCTTGAGAAACTGGGTTTATCCTCATTAAATAGAACCAGAGATGGGCCATTCTGAGAGTGCTTCTCTAAACCAGTGAGACCTCTCCCATACAGGGTTAGGATGTTTGTGTAACACTTGAAACAAGTCACTTGTGTGGATTTACCATATGATACATCATTACATGAAATCCAAAATAGTTTACTTTTGTGCAGAACCAACCTAAGATATTCAGTAAATTAATGCAGTTAATGATACATCACAGTTTAAAGCTGGTCTTTAAAAGCTCTGTACAAAAAAAAAAAAAAAAAGAAATGGTTTTAGATTTTGCTCATATGTACTGAAATTCAACTGTTTAACCTAAAGCTTCTCAATTCAAACACAACCATTGTCATGAGGTAAAAAAAGATTAAAACATACAAAGTTTGAAAGAATAAATTCTAACTTGTAAATGTAAATAGTGTACTTTCATTTGAGACATTATCAAGAAGCATATTGTTAGAAAAGGAATGTAAAAAATTCACAACTATTTATATATTGTAGGAAATACAACTACTTTTGGTTTTTTGTAAATTAATTGAGATAATAGTGGAAAGCATAGTCTTGAAACCAAAGAGATGTGTGTATTTAGTAAAATCTGAAATTGCACACAACTTTGCCCCTGGATCAAACATTGTGGTGTGTGCTTTGGAAATGATGTTGCATTGTGTGGGAGTAGACAAAAAGGGGTTCCCAAAATGTGGTACTTGCTGTTTGCTAAATGGACAACATTTGAGAAATGATAATTTATTATTTTATTTTTTTCTTCAAGTTATTCTAATATTTTTCTTGCTGCTGTGTGAGCTCTGAGCTGCAAAATGTTGTAGGCATAGCTCAGTCTAATCGTGTGGTGAGACTTTGGTGCTATCAGCAATAGCAATGTGCAGTAACAGAAATTACTTTGTACCTTGCTCTCCCGTTTCGTTTTTTGCCTTGCTTATCCTGTGTGGATGGGATACTTTTTTCAAGCCTCTGTAGCTACAAAAACCAAAATCTTACCATTTGAAACAAAACAGTGTAATTCAAGCAGTGTTTAAACATTCAGCATCTCACCTATTATTTTGGGGAGGAGGGAACAGTTTTTGGTACTTCTTTGAAACCTGCACTTTGCACAATTCACACTCTTGGCTTCCTGTTTCCAAAGGAAACAAAGGCACTTAACATTCAAGTTTTCTTTAAAAAAAAAAAAAAAAAAAAAAAAAAACAACAAAAAAAAACCCCACCAAAACCAGAAGCAACAGCTTCCTAGTGGAGGTTGCATGGCTGCTTGCAACTACCACTCCCTGCCCTGGTATTTTTTTCTTGTAATGCTAATTTAGTTTAAAAAGAAAACAAAAATCCTGCTAGAGTGAATTCCCCTGACAGAAAAGCTCAACTAAATACCTACTTCTGTGCTTTAGACATTGAAGTTGACTCCAAGTAGGAGGGTTTGACTTGCTTGTCTTTTTTGTCATTGTAAAACCATCAGTTTTTTACTTAACGAGCATTTTGGGTTGGTTGCTAGTTTTGTGCATTTCTGCTGCTTTCCAGTTGCTGTTTGGATATAGCTTGAAACAAAGAATGAGTAAATGCAAAATATAGTTTTCTGTTTTTAAAACTGATAAAAGCAAAGGTGATTGATAAATACATATATTTATGTAAAAGTGAAGGAATCAGTATCAGTATAGCTATCAAGCTATAATAATTAGACCAGTGACTACTGGGAGGAAGAAAGATGTGAAAACTAGGATTAAATGGGATTTACTGACCTATGTAAATATTCTTGACAATTAGCTACTAAGAATGAGTCAATACTTGATGAAACTAACACCATAAAACAGCATATTCATTAATGTATTTTGAGAATGATTTTAATTTTTTTTTTTTTTTTGTTCCAGAATGGGGTTAGGTTCTGCAAGGGATTCAGTCAGTGGACGTAGTGTCATGCTGATTTATGGCAGGAGAGGATTCAGTCCTGGGACTGTAAATCTCGAACTGCAGGAATGGCTCATTGGACTTGCTTTAAATATTTCCCTCCTTCCAAAGATGATACATCTTCTTTTTATTCTTAAGTTCCTCCAAAACCTCCTTGCCCATCCAGGCTGGATGTTTGCCTTGTCAATTCATCTTTCAGCATACAGGGACAGTCTGTTCCTGTGCCCTCAAGATCTCTGTTTTGAAGCACAGCCCCTTTTCCTGAACTCCTTTGCTTTTAAGGACTGCTTCCCAAGAAACTCTTTGAATAAGCCTCCTAAATAGGCCCAAGTCTGCCCTCAGAAAATCCAGTATAAAAGTCTTATTAATGTTCCTCCTGACTTCACCAAATATCAAGAATTCTATAATCTCATGATTGCTATACCCCAAGTGACCTTCAACCACCACATTTCCCACCAACCCATCTCTACTTGTTGCAGAAATTACCAACCACACAGGCAGCCAGGTACAGACTCTTACCAGAATCAGAATGAGAAGTTTCTCTTCTGATTAAGGTTGGAGTGATAGCTTCATTTTTTTGCACTGTACCAAAACCCAAATTATTTTACAGAAAGGCTATTCCCATACTCTTCAAGTATACTGAACTTACTCCAGGGAACACACAATGAAGTTAATTAGCAAGGATTGGTTGTAGCCACACCTTTTTAACCATAGTTTAAGACATGCCATGTTTTCTTACCTTTAATACCATCTTCTTGCCAAGATGTTGAACATCTTTCAGCTGCCATGGCCTTAAGTTATCACTTGGCACTTTCTGATCTTTAAATGCTCTTCAAAGGGTAAAACAACCATGTTTAATCATGGCTTTCATAGGGAGCAATGAACTTTAAAACAATGAAGTTTATGGGAATCCCTCAAATTAATTCTATTAAAGTGTTCTGGTAGGCATCTAATTGTTCAGTCTCTCCAGGGGGAATAAGACAAGTGTCACTGACAAAATAACTGAGCTCTCAAAGAAAGGAATGACTTTTTGTGTTCTGTTTTTTTTTAATGAAGAAAGTTTATTGCAGGTCTTTATTTTACAATTCTAGTAGAAAGTATAGCTAAGAGAAAAAATGAACTATGACCAATTCATAAGAACAAGCAAAGTAAAAGGATTAAGCTGAATACATACTCTATTGAACTAAGCATTATGGTAAAGAGAAAACTTTGTCTATTTTGAGAGCTGCTTCCCAATCCTGGTTTCCAGTGCCTGCACCAGGTGAATAGGAGGATAGCACTGACAAACCTCTGATGGCTATTGATGGCAGCTCCTCTATCAGCTTGTCCTAGACTTAGGAGCTGCTGAGCTCATCATAGCTTGGATAACATGCAGCAGGCTTTCCATTCACGGGCCCGAAGTAATTTTATTTTTTTATCTAACAGGTAGTGTGACCCTGGAGAAAGGTGTGGATGGGATACTTGTGGTTAGGATAGAAAATGGCTAAAGCAAAAAGGCTTCTTTCACTCCAGTCTTCGTAACAAATAAATGTCCACTGCTCATGTTTACATCCCAAGTTACTTTATTTAAATTCATATTATCTAAACACTACCCTGCCTGCAAGTCAGATAACAAACTTGATGGAAAACATCCATCCTTCCCTCTCTATCTCCAAATGTTTGTCTCATGATATTTTACAGTTAGTCCATTAAAAAATTCTTCATGAAAATTTGCCTCTTCAAGTTTAGTAGAAACTTGGATAAAAATAGAGGCATTGGAATAGAAGGCAAATAGAAGTTTTCTTCCCTTGTCTGCCTCTCCCACTTTTCTGAAAATTCCCATCAGAAGAACAGAACAGGGCCTGCTGGTGGATGTGAGGCCAGGTTTACTGTTCCCCACCTCACTGCTCATATAAAACTATGGTTAGCTACACCATAAGTTAGTCTATTTAGAGCCCAAGGCTGTGTGAAATGGAGTTAATTATTGACACAGAGAACTTAAAAATCACCTAACATTGCCAGAGTCTTTCCCCTACTGCTGTTTCCAAGATGTGGTTTGTTCACCCCCTATGAGAGAGGGGATCAGATCTGGCTGGGTCTTGCCATGAGAGATGCACACAAACTGAAAAGAGTAATGGGAAATGAAGAGAACTGTGGCCAGAGTGTGGGGAGCTTCAGCTGGATTTGTTTTCCCCAGTCCTAAGCAGCAGGCTGATCCCCAGCAAGCTCAGGAGAAGGCAGCTTGGGGGACCAGAGTGGCTCAGGAGCAGCAGGGAGGAGGGGCTCGGACTCAGCCACACGAGGATCAGCAGCTGCAGCAGCAATTGCAGAAATTTTCTCCATTCCAGCTCTACCAGAGTCCTGACAGCGCTTGCTGCAGAAAATCTGACTCTCTTTATCTAGAGCTGTGTTCTACAAACAAAACAAACCCAAGGCAAAACATGAAACAACACTTAAATACAGCCCTGTCTTAAGGATTAACACAATCTACAAGACATAAACTGCATGCAATACAGCCAGGATAAAAAAGGAGAAATAACATTAGAATTCTTTTTTATAATGAAATGTATAATTTTTGTGATGCTGACTTTAGGAAATGTAAGGAAAACTTCTCTTCCAGATGTATGCTTGCCATGATGTTGCAGGTTTAAAACTTTTGTCTTGCAAGTCTGATGTGGAAAAAAAGATGGCAGTGATAAAAAAGAGTGGTTGTGATAGAGAAGGAACTTGTCATAGTAACTATTAGCAAAATTTATGTACCTGTGTTTTTGCAGACACAAGGAATCAGGTGATGCTTACTGAGAACTCAGTGCTACAATTCTTGTAACAAACCACACAGTACAGAAGGGGAGCCCCTGGGGAAGATGACAGGTGGAAACCTAAACATTTTATTTTTTTCCAAGAAAAGGGCCCGCTTTTCTGCTTAGTGGCAAGAGTAGGCAAATGACCGCTCATGGCTGCAAAAAGGCATAATTTCTGAATTCTGTACGTAAAAATGAGTTTATAGGAGAAGGGAGCAACAGGTTGGAATGAAAACTGGGAATTCTGTAGTGAATAGGTCGATTATCTGGAGTATGTGGTACATCTGCTGAAGACAACAAATTCCATGCCCTCTAAAGGATATGTGCTAATTGTAA
The DNA here is from genome assembly GCF_031753505.1 of Anomalospiza imberbis. Lineage (NCBI taxonomy): Eukaryota > Metazoa > Chordata > Aves > Passeriformes > Viduidae > Anomalospiza > Anomalospiza imberbis. The sequence goes on along the minus strand of NC_089684.1, from coordinate 32,469,984 downwards.
AGGTCAGGTCCTCTGCCTTTTCCTCAAAAATTTATTGTTTTGATTGGACTTGCTTTATTAATGCAAAATTTTATGTGTTTTTAGTTGGGTTTGACTAATACACTATTCACTGAAGTATTTAATATTGAAATATTTTTCTGACACAAGTCTAATTTAGCACAGTTCATTTTTTTTTTCAGATGTGTTTATTGTATCAAAATCATCAAGGACAGCAGATACAAGGTATTTACTCTCTTTTTTGATGTTGTTTTGTTGGGTTTTTTTAAACCCAAGTTACATCACTAGCCTCAGAGCATGGAGAAGGTACAAGGAGAAACTTCCATAGTCCACAACTGAGTTTCTTCTACTGACAATCAACACTGCAAAGGGAGCATGCAAGGAAAGGAGCAGCTGAAATGGGTCTGAACTTTTGAGATTAGTGATGGTCTAAGGGAGTTTTATCATTATCAAGACACCATTGCATTGCCTTTTTTCTTGTTGAAAAAAGTTGTAAATAGGGGTTTCTGCTATTTCAGTGGCAGGTAAAATTATTTAAAAGGGGAAGGACATGCTTTCAGTTCATGCTGACTGGTTTTCTCCTGTGCTGTCCTCATAGCAGCAGTACATTCCTATGTAATGATGTTGAGGGCTTTCTTTTTTAATTTTACTGTTGCTAAGCAAGAATGTTTATTTATCTAGGATTGATTTTCTTGTGTCTGGCTCTAAAGGAAGTGTCAATTTTAAATAGAAACAATGTTAAGTTCAGTGGTTTAGTTCTTTGCTTCTGTCTTCAAAGGGTTCTCATCTTTTTCTAGCTGTTTCTACATACAGTGAGATATAGACATGCACAAAATGACTGCCAGGAGAATAAACCAAGACATGTCTGAGGAAGTAAAAAATTGTTGTATTGGTGTTTGCTTTAGCCTATTTCAGAAACGCATCACTCTAGACAGAACTATTTTTTCCTAAGTGTTTAGAAGGTATTCCTTTTCTGGTCTGGCTGTACAGCTTTTTCCACTTCAGACTGGCTTAGTTATTTCTCCTTTCTTGTTACAAATGGAGACCATGTACTTTTTGTGCAGCAGAACAAAGCATCGCCGTTAGTACATACCATTGCCTTGGACCTACTCAGAGGAAAGCAATGCAGGCATTGGGAAAGGAGGAAAAAAGGAAGGAAGCAAGGGACAGAAACTAGACTTACTTTAAGCAGAACTAACACAATTGCAACAAATTTAGATTTACAGAACATTTCTTAATAGACCAAAAAAAAATCAGTAATGAATTAAGAGCAACATGCTTTTGGGGGCAGCAGGAGGCTCCTGTGCAAGGACATTGAACTGGGGATGTGCAGTTTTACTTATCTGCCACAGGATGGTATTATCTGCATGGGCCAGGTGACAGTGTTGGAATGAGGGAATGCTAAAGGGGCTCCAGTGAATGTGCAGGTGGACTGAAAGAGCAATGCACTGCAATACACGAGAGTTACAAAGTATGTGTGTCTGAAGCTGAATGTTGGTAGGCAATGAGTGCTGGAGCAAGTGAAGAACTTCTGAACGCAAAGGTAACTAAATTTCAATGCGCAAGGTAAACCAGGGCAAGAATAACAAATTGGGGGCTTAACCCTCATTAGATCACAGTGTTTTGAACAAGATTTTGCTTCTCCTTTTCCTTAACTGGGAGCTGCATTCAGCAATTAATACTTATGCATTTACATCCTTCCATAACTGTTAGAAGGAAATAAAGCAGGAAAAGGTAAAACGAGGTGAACTTTCCTGGCTTAAGGAGTGTCAGTAACTAACAGAAAAAACTTGCACCAATAGGAAGCCAGAAGCTATGCTGTGTCAGAGATCTGAGACAGGCTTAAGTGGCATGCAAGTTGGAGAGGGGCTGAGAGTTAGAATTAAAATTGGTTTTATTACATATAGTGCATTTTATACCAGTTTTCAGCTTCAAGCTTATCCATAGTCTCAACAGTATGGGGCTCTGAAGTCCCTCTCAAACTGTCAAGTCAAACTGTCAAATGAAATGTAGACAAGAGCATGAACCTGAAATCCATTTCCTGACTTATTTTTATGTTATCACTTTTCCTACATTTAAATTGTTTTACTCACATAAATGTATTTGCAAAGACAGAGATGTAGGCAGAAACATTTTATTTGAATTTTCTGGTTCTCAGAGGATTAAAACAATTCTCCTTGTTAACACAAGTGGTCTGGGCTTTGAAAGTAATTAATAGTGATAGGAGGGTGAGGGTGGAAGTCCCTGTTATGTTACTACAGATGGTTTTACTTTCTTTAAGTCACTGAAGATACATTTTCTGTGCAGTGTCCATCCTTGCATCAGACAAGGATGGGCCGCAGCAAGGAAGAAAGGAAATTTCTGGAATGGATCCTGGTTTCCTGGCACAGGTAGTTTTGAACAATACTGCTCATGATGAAGTAATAACGTGGTCAGGCACAGCGGAAGACCCTACTTAACTAGGTGAGCAGTATGATTAAAAAAACTCACAGTTTTTATAATGAAAGATTTGCAATTGTTAATAAACTTCATTTTAACATGCACCTACTTAGTGTTCACATGTTTCTGTTTGAAAGCTCATGTTTATTTCTTGGACAGCACACTGTGATAGACTTGGTTGCTCTCAAGCAATGAGACACAATCCATATTATACATCAATAAATACTAGAATTAGAGACTGTTCTAGTTTTGGGTTTGCTATTCTTGCACCACATGTGCTCATAGAGCACTGTCAGGAAAATATGCAGAGTATACTAACAATGTATAAAAATGTTCATTTCTCTTACCATGATGACAGAAACCCCAGCAGATGTGTTATTTTGCTTGGGTAGAGTGTTATTAAAGTGCTGCTTCAGTTTACCTGTTACTTCAGCTTGCATATTATTCTCCTGGGAAGCATCATCCTGCATAAGAAAGAACACAGTATTCAAGTTAGGAAAAAAACAAAAAGTTTTTTATCATCAGGTACTTTCTACTTTTTAATGCATTGTAAATATCCAGACAGGCAGTCCAAAAGTGAACACATTCTGCTACATGAGAGACAATTCCAGAGGAGAGGAATAGAGCAATCACTCACTGATTTATGAATGAACTTCTATGTCTTAAAATGGCATGTGACACTTCCAGTGCATTGATTTCTACCACAATTATAAGCTGCAGGTTTGATTCAAGCAAGTTAAAAATAACATGCTTGAAATAATCTTAAAAACTAAAAACGTATTTTTCACTTGGATTTCTTTCAAATCATGACGTGTTCTAAAGTATCATAAATATGTTTGAGAGGAGCTGTTATCCATTGATACACTTGTTAGGAGTTGTCTTCTCTTGTATCAGGGAACTCCACAGATCATATTCAGAACATTTAGAACATATCTGAAAATAAGCATTGACTGTCTCCATGTAAACGTAGTGCTTATTAATAATTAATTGATTTTAAATCAATAAGCAATGCACTTTGGTGTTCCCCTTTGCTGCTGCCTGAGAAGATTAAGTACTTGGCAGACATCAGCCTAGTGTCTGTGGTAAATTAGGTGTTATATTTGTTATTAGCAAATATATATGTACTGCTTCTTCTGAATACTGCATGTTAATGGTTAGATTTACAGGTTTAATGTCAAACCAGAGACAAGTGAAATGTGATTTACTCACTGACACCCAGGGATGGCTTAGGATCTGTGCTGCTGTGTACCGGGCTTCAGCATTCACATGTAGCATCAGACTGATTAACTCCTTCATTGAAAAAGAAAAAAGAGGCGTTTGAAGGGAGTGGGAATGGATATTAAAACTGAAAATAATGTTGCACCAAGTTCTTCTCAGTGCAATCTTCTTGATACCTGGATGGAAAAAAACCAACTCCAGCTGATACCAGAAGCAGTGATACCAGTGTGACTGAAGTGGAACTTAAATTTGCCTTTAGGATTAAGGGTCTGCAAGGCAGTGTGTTTGGTATCAGCTTCTTCACTGTACTCATGTTTCACTGAGTCTATTGAAAACAAATTAAAAAGATATATTTGAAAAATCAGCTCTCATATTCCACTGTGTTCTCTATATATCCATGCACATGACCAGAACAAAAACAAACATGGGAGAGATGAGATCCTCTCTGGGCAGTGCACATGCACTCAGTAACATTACATGAAAAAACACAAATCAGAGACAAGAATATGCACCTGAAAGTCAAGAAACTGATTAAATTATTTGAAAACATTCTCTTCTGTGTTGCTGCAGAAGAATAAAAGACATTGAGCCAAGTCTCTTCCTCAAAAAACCTTTTATAACCTCTAAATTATCAGTCTTCATATTCTTATCAAGATTATTTCAAGGGCACTGTCCATTGCTTCAATTTTGGGTAATGTTTTTTTCAAGCAGATGATAACCACACACCTAACTGAGAATACCCACCTAACTTGGCTTTACCAACCAGCCAAGTCCTTTAGTCTGTGAAAGTTTGAAGTGAGACATCACCTTGAATACCAAGATTGAGGACCTTGTTTGTTCAGAATGCTTGTCTGGAAATGTGCCAGATGACTAGGACTTGGGAAATGTTGGTAAATGGATAAACACCCATTGTTTAATGCAGAAAAAAATTCAACTTCTCATTGGCCAGATAACCACCTCCACTTGCTAACGGGTCCTCAGATATTATTCAGAGCACTTTAGCAAATTAACCTGAGAAGTGGGGCTTACAACTTGAATCTTTGTCCTACAAACACAATTAATTTCAACAAAACTGCAATGATCACAGAAGAACTGCTGGCAGTAGCAATTAGCCATGGCTGCACCTCTTCAAAAGCTCCAATAAATGCCTCAAGTAAAAATAAGAAGAAATGCCTACTGCAACCAATCCACAGAGCAATTTCTTTTTTTTTTAAAGAGTGACAAGAGGGAAAAATTCAGGGACATTTATTTTACAGCTGAAGCACTGAACCTGCTGTAAAGTGCATCATGAAGTGAACTGGGTATTGTGTGACGTTCCCTGAATGCAGCTGGCATTTTGCTACCCTTGCTCGGGCAGAACCATGGCAGCCTGAAATACCTGAGCATTCATAAAGCACTATTCAGCTAAACCAACTGAAAAGGCGCAGCAGCTGGGGCACTGGGCTGCTCTGCATCTTCCAGGCTGGCTGCCTTCCCAACTGAAGGCTGCACAGGAGCTTGTCAGAAATGTTGTTTCAGGTGGGGAAAAAATATCAGTACCTTTGCTGAATCAGTGATGTTATCCCAGTAAGGAGAGGGAAATTCCAGCTTCCCCACAAGTATCTGATCAAAGAGGTCTTCCTGAAGGTTGTTTTCACTGTAAAAGAGCAGTAACAAAAAACATTAAGAGAGAAAAAAGAAATTTGTCATGGGAATTGTAACTTGATTTGGGATGGAATAGAAATTATGTTAATAACTACTAGAAATGCATAATTTGCAAGTTTATACAGTGATAACACTTCTGAGCCAATACATTGAGGTAACTTTTCCACTGGAGTAGGGTCTGCATAGTTAACACACATTTATTAATCTCATTTATAACCTGGTTCTACTAGCATGATATAGACATTCTCTGTGCCCTCCCTCAAAACTCTAATCAAAGAATACATTTGCTAGTTGAAAGATACAATATATCTTTCAAAACACATTTTCAGCTTTAAACGTGAAATAACAACATGAAAAACTCAAATACCTCAACTAATATTTTTTCCATCAACAATAATTGTATTGTTTGCAAGACATTTTTGTTCAGTGAGATGTTTTAGTTAAAACCTAACCATTTTGTTTAGTATTTTGCTGTAAAAATGAACAAACAGGCCCTGCATTAGTGGTAATTTATATGTTAAGAGGAGAATTCCCCATTAAAATGTGCCAATTCCTTCTCATTCTCTGGCAAAAAAAATCAAAAAAAAAGAAAAAGAAAAAAAAAAAAAAAAAAAGAAAAAAAAAAGGTGCCCATTTGATTTGCAGTAGAACTCAGAAATAGTGTGGCACAAGGTTAGAAAGGCGGGATAAGCACATTTTTCCCCTCTCCTGATTTACCAGCGCTGCTCTCCGGGAGCTGCCGCGTCCCAGCGCCACCGGCAGAGGGCAGCGCGTGCCCGTCGATCGCGGAGCCGGGATCCGCGTGGAGACAAAAGGAAAAGCGGCTCTGCCCTCACACCCCACATAGCACTAAAACACCTGCCCCCGTAGGAAAGTATATCTTAAAAAGTGACCCCAAAACCTAAAATGAGGGACAAGTGAAAACCACTCAAAGAAATGAACAAAACCGTGAGGAAAACACATCAATCTGATCCACCTTTTTTCCTCCCCCAAGGATGCCTCCTTCAGGGAGAAAGGTCAGACTTGCTCTGAAAGAACTTGATTGCTTTTGCTGGTTTTCCCTTTGACACTCACCTGCGAAAAGGTGGAAATCCACATAACAGGATGTAAGTGATCACACCTGCAGCCCAAATATCCACCTTTAAGCCATACCTGAGAAAACAAGTCTGTGTTACATATGCTGAATCAACAACATCAACAAAAAGACTTATTCCAATCAAAAATAAATTATGCTGACAGGATTACATAAGAATCTGTGCTAAATTACTTGCTGCCAATGGGGTGATGTATTTTGTGCCTGAGCATCTTTTTCTTCACACCTTTACAATCTTTAAGAAACCATGATTCTATGATTTTTTTTTTCCTCTACCATAAGCCTCAAGGCTCTCCAGGGTCTTCTGAATATACTCAAATCCAAGTCAGCATCCAGGTTTCCCAATCCAGAGCCACTAATTGTCAAAGACAAGGATGTGCCTTCTCAGTCCCCACAGCGAAGTAACTCTCTCAAAGGTTATCGTGTGTTGCTAAGCAACAAGACACACCAATTCTCCAGCCTCTCCAGTGAGTAACACGGGGAAGAAGAGCTGCACTTTTCTTTTAAAGCACAGAAATGAAAACACTGGAGGTCAAAAAGAGGCATTTTCTCCTAATCAGTCGATTCAGTTTGTCAAAACCTCAAGTACGCAGACGAGGTGCCCTCTGACACCAGAGCTGAACTGCAGCTGTGAAATGTTTCTCAATGCAACAAATGCACTGAACAAGGAATGAAACAACACAACAAAACTTTCCTACATCAGGAAATTCAGAGTGGTTACAGCTATGGCAATAGTCAGCCAGAGCATTGAATGGAGATCTCGTAGGTCTAAAAGTAGAGGGGACTTGTGAAAATCTGCCATTGGTGAAAATTTATATTTTTAATTTTTTTTTTCTGTATTTATGCAATGACCTGTTAATGACAGAATAATGGGCTTGTTCAATTGTTATCAAACAGGATGTGTCACCCAAAAGGGTCACTTGAATCAACATAATCTAATTAGAACTGTCCTGAGGACAGGTTTAGACGTGACCTCTGCAGCTTCTTCCAATATAAAGGATTCAATTTCTAATGCAAACACTGTGTTTTGCCTCTCTGTTCTTCCCTAAACAGCTGCCATGGGTGGTACAATGGGCTCTCGATGCTGAGGTGAGGCAGGGAGCACAAACCAATGGATTCTACTGCACCAGAGCTGGTCCTGAGAAGGTGGGAAAGGAGGCAAAGGCAAATTCTGGGAGCAGGCAGAGCAAAGATACTGGCCTCTTGGAAGAACTGGGAGTGGTGCCCTTGGGTGGTTTGGTTACACAGCAATGGAGGGCCAGCCTGTTGGAGCATTTAGATCTTACAACCTGCCAAAAATGAGTGGCTACCAGGTCTGTGTTGTAGGCAGTCATGCTCTGTTGCCGTAGAGCAGAACAGGAACAAGAATAACTCCAAGTGGAAGTCAAGAGAATGAATTCTGATTTATTTCAAATGCACCGCTCTATTTATAGAGAACATCATGCGGACTAATTTCCTTGGTCTTAGTGTAAAAACATCTCACACTATTGGTGTGCACTGAATGACGCACGGTGGCAGAACCTCTCTGTAAACAATGTGCACAACAAGATAGATCAGAGAATTATTTACATTCTTTCCCAACTGTCTCCCAGGCTCTTGCCTGCTTAGAAAACCTTCTCTTTTTCTCTCTGACTGAACTGAAAATATCCACAATGCTCACCCTGTCTCTGCAATGATTTCTGGAGCCACATAGGTGGGTGTCCCACAGACAGTGTACAAAGGGCCTTCGACCACCGTTGCCAGTCCAAAGTCTCCAAGCTTCAAAGACTTGGTTCCATCTGAATATTCACACACCTAGAATCAGAGAAATTATCACAGAATGAGGAGAAGAACATCTGCATTTTTACATGCTCTAATTTCTTTGGGAAATCATCATCACCACACCAAGAAGATGGGAAAAAGAGGTAATGTCCACAGTCCTGTAAGGTAAGAAGAGAAAAAATTATATTCCCATTGATTGCAGCTGAAGCAAATGTTCAATGGAGCTGTCTGCCAGCTATCTAGGTCAGACCATGACACAGCCTCGAGCGACTAGAGGTGGAAAACAAAACTCAGTCCTTGAATGTTGAGAAATTTTAAATATATTCAGTAAAATATAATACTATACTTTCATTTGACTGGGACCTAGAGTTTAAATGGGACTGGCAGCTACAATCAGATTTGTTTAACATCTTGTTATCTTAGCATCAATCTAGTCAGCATATTGGGCTATTTCATCAGCAAATGTCTTCCCTGTGCTTGGTCTGGACAAATTCCGTTTAGGTTTCTGTGCAGACCTAATTGAACCTTACCAAAAGGCCTAAAAACAATCTAGCACTGAGTCATTTTATTGTTGAAAGAAGCTGAATTTCAATAGAAAGAAAGTGCTATGCAACAGTGACGGCAGGAATACATTAAACCAGACCAACACAAAGGAAACATCCCCCTAATAAATTCATCTCAGTTTCACTCTTAAAGTAAAACATTCATATTGACATGATTTCAAAGTTTCTGAAACAGACTCCATGATCTCCAGAACGACTGAATTTATTTGCCTTCCTCAAACAACTGAGCACTGCAATACCTTTCATCATTCTCCTGTGTAATTCATCAGTAATGGAAACACTTGTTCTCCTTTATATAATACCTTTATACCAGCTATTACTCTTAGGGTTTGCATTTTTTAAATGCATGACTAGCAAAGGGAATGTAATTCCCATCCAGACAGGCTGGATGACCCTGTGCAAAAAAAAAAAAAACTATGTGCAATTACAGGTAGCAGCTGATGGGAGTTATTTGCATTTATATTCAATACCGTGATGCTGTCTCAACATTCTGCTGCTGTCAATCACAGTGAGTAAGATTTGCATCTGTTGAGTAATCTCTTTAGGCTTTCTAGGCAGAAGGGGCATTTGTGCCTATTTATAACTGATTCAATCTCTAATGAGAGCTTAAAATTTCTTTGGACTGTCTGTGTTTGGAGATACACTAATAGTAACCTGAGACTTCAACCTTCATTTTTTCTCTTGAGTGCCATGTTGCTGTGACTACATTTTCCAGGAGAAGCCTCCCCCCATGCCTCTTTTTGCTAAACAATCTAATTTATTTGAGGGTTTATTTAAATTGCTAAACACTGTCAGTGGAATTACTGGGGAAAGAATTGACTATTAATTAGGAAATATTTTCAGCTTGTAGCCCTGTCCTCGTTATAATTCAAAATCCAGTGTGGGATAAGCTGTGACTCCTACTATCGGTTTGAACTCATTAAACAGGACTGACAAACACCACAAAAGACTTTTAAGAAATGCCTCAAGCAGGGGAGATTATGGTCCTGTTGGTGCAATGCGTGACACTTAATATCCAATATGTAACACACAAGTGTAACCTCTGTGGGTAAGCGGGACAGCACACTCTGAGCCCATTCTGTTGACAGAATGGGAATGATGCCCTCTGTGGACTGGGGAATAAGTCATTCCCAAAGCAGACTTCATGGTAATTCTTGTTAATATGGTTATTTTATGTCTCTGCTGAAAACAAAATTAGCCAGTTGCCTAGGAAAAGAATGAACGTATGTAAAGGGTTAATTCCCAGTCAGAATTCTGGTAAACCATCAGAAAGATGATCCTACAATGACAGTGAAAGGAAAAAAACACTGGCTTCAGATGGTAACCATAGGATTGTTGAAGAAATGAAGAAATGGCTCTCAGTCCACCTTTCTCCCACTTGCAAACTGATAAATAATTCATTGGCATTGCTTTAAAATTCACTCTTTTGTGAGACAATACTCCTGCTTATCCAAAAGGCAGCCAATCAAATTGTAAATAAAGATAGGTCTAAGGACAGGTTTAAGCACAGCTCTCCTGCATTACAGTGACTGCTGTCTCATGGCAAAAGATTTACTTCATACATAACTGTTCTAAATTAATATGCCTGCTGTTCTCTGCTGTGCTCCTTGACATTTCTACACAAGCATTTGCATTAATGAGAACAAAGTAAGAGAAAATACTGGAAAATAAATGGGACGTACCAGAAGATTTTCTGGTTTGATGTCTCTGTGCACAATGTTGAGACCATGCAGGTATTTGAGAGCACTGGCTAAATTGTAGACCATGGCACTCCCATCTCTCTCTGTGTATTTTGTAGATGAAGTGATGGCATCAAATAGGTCTCCTCCCTATGTAATGGAAAGGAAAAAGATCATTGTTTAAAAAATAATTAAGATGGTATTTGGTTTAAAAAAACACCCCTAAACATGTAAAAGCTTCCTTCCCAAAAGACATGCTCAAATTCCTGTTAAACAGAAAAAAAAAAAGTTTTGCAGAAAGATGAACTTGTTACCAAGATACTAGACTGGGACTTTGGTCATCTACATTAAGTTCTTAACTGTACTCCAGGCTTCTAGTGTTGATCTTCCTACCCTTGATCACCCATTTATATTACCTACAGGTACAGGAATACAGCATCCTTTTCCTTCATCTTACCAGTAGAATACCTTCAACATATTGAAAAACAGCCCTGATTTTGAGTAAAGCCTAAAATAAATTAGCCCAATAATAAAAAAAAAAAACCTCTTAACTAACAAATATTCAGCAAATTCAAATATTCAAATTTCTGTAGATATTGCAAGAAATACCAAACAAATATAGCTGAAGAGGAAAAAAAGACAAACGCATTCCAACATAAATGAATCCACTGATTGAGATATATCAAAGTGCAGAACCTCCATGTGATTTCTGAATGTGTCAAGCTCTGTTTATGGATGCCCTTTTTCCTCTGGGAATCCAAAGCAATGTGTTAGTGAGTAACTGATGCAGAATTTTCAGTCATTACAACAAATTTCATGTGGGTGTCTCCATGATGGTTTCCCTGGATACATCTGTAGGAGTGATCTGTCTGAGCTGTGGGTGGCATGCCAAGCATTTCAATGCACACCAAAGAGAAGCAGCAATTCAGTAAATACAGACCAAGATGGTGGTGAATTAAAACATAAAAAAAAAACCACTGTCTTGAAATCCCAAAAAGCCTATAGGTTATAAAAATAACTTCTGGAATGGAGGAAAGATGAGTGGGCTACAGAAATTATGTATTCAATAACTACACACTTCCTTTAGAGGTCTCCCAGTCTGGCAACCATTCTAGATGGGACTCCTGAATGTAACAGTGCCTCAGTCAGAAATAAAAAGTGCTCCTCAAAAAATGAGCAGTGCTCTACTGCATACTGCTCTTGCTGTATGTTATTTGTATCTGACATGCCAATCAAGCTGATGCACAGTGTGGTGGTGCATGTACAGAACTCAGACAAGAGAATCATGACTAGAACTTGATGCTATTCGTGTATTTGGCTCACAAGGTGACAGCAAAAAGAATATTTGTGTTTTCTCTGTATATGTATGAAAGCAGCATCTGTTCTCTGGTGAACTGCTTGATATAAGCAAAATGGGTGAGATCTGTTGAGTTTTGGTTTTCCAGGATGAAAATCGCTTGAGTTTAATCTATTTGTCTTATTTATTAAGATAAATGCATTACAGAAAGTTCATTTCTTTAAATCAATTTATTAAATAATGAGTATAGTGAAAGAAATGCAGTTGTTCTGTTAGTAAATGCATATCACTATCACCCCTGCATATTGTAGGCATGATATAAAACCCCCTATCCACTACTCTCTAGACTGTGCACATCAAAAAATTACCTGAAATCTGTGTTAATAATCAAATTAAAACTGAAGAGAGAGATATCCCATTAATATACTTGCTTGACAGGTATATTTTTATGATTTAAAAATGCAGGTTGCCACTGAAACCTTATTTGATTATGTCTCCCAAGATCTTAGCGTTCCTAGATACTGTCCAGATTTCACATCAACACTGAGAATTCAAAGACAAATAAAGCCCCCTGAGCCTTACCTTGACCAGCTCCATCACGAGGTAGAGCTCTGTGGGGGTGTCCATCTCCTCTATGAGCATGATGATGTTTGGGTGCTTCACTCGGCGCAGAATAGACACTTCATTTTCAATCAGGTGTTCCTGTTCAGAAGAGGATGGACGTTTATCTGAAACATGAATTTGCCAATTCACTTTTCCTTTGATCAGCCAATCACTTGATCAGTAAGCACCCTTTTTGCTGATTAATTTATATAGCAGAAGGTTATTTTCAGTTGCTGGATCTTAACTTGTATTTCATCATTGACCACACTTAACTTAAAATATATTTCACACACATAACGAATAGGGCATCTCTGAAAAAGACCCCAGAACATGACAGCAATTCAGGAAGTGCAGGTTATATTCTTATGTGGGTATTATGAGGTGAAATTAAGTTCAGAACCTTTCTGCCCCCCAGCTGGATCAATCATTGGAACCTGTCACCCCTCATCAACAGTTAACATGTTCTTCATCCTCTCCAGCCTTCACCTCTCATTTAGTGTAGGTTACTCAAGGACAGATTACTTAGGATTTGTATCCAAGGACTTTATTTTTTAAAAAAGTCATGGAGTATATTCAAGAAAAAATATTTTGAGTGCTTTGGCTATGGATTTTTGTTCATTTTATATGTCTGCTCACATTTACAATCTGCAAAATGTGTAATAGCTCAGTTAAATTGTTGTGACTCCAACAGCTTAATAACAGACTGAGTTCAATTTCCCCTTCCCTGTGCTTCTGAAGAAGTTTCTTCTGAATAACTAATTTTGAGAAGAAATTAATTTCAAATGCCTTGTTTTCTAGAACATTTTAACACTGGAGAGCAAAAAAAATTACATGTCCCTTCCACATGAAGAATGATTTTAGTTTTCCTTTATAAATGTTAGAATATGGATATTGCATTTAGGTTCTCTGCAAAATAAGAAACAATGCTTGCATCAGACATGACTATCCTTCCACCCTGGCAGGGAACAAATCATGTCACTGGACTGGGAACTTATCCATGTTGAATGCACTGATAAGGAGCATGCACTTCATGCATTTGTGAGCAGAGCATCAGGAGAAGATGTGATCCACTCTGTGTAGACAGTGCCTGGAGATCTTACACCACTTCAGCTTCTTTTTTGGGGTTATTTACAGATGCATTGTGCTTTTGCCAAAGCTTTCTGTGGCTGTATAGCTCAGAAACCACGTGCTACGTGTGCATCTTGTTTTGTGAGAGAACAGTGTAGCACACACAGTTTAAACACCACACCTTTGAATTTCACTTTGAAAGAGCAGCAATTGTCACTCTGAACAAACATATGCCTGCTCCAAGCAAAGTGCTCTGGAGAGAAAACAGAACAGACAAACATGAAGCGATTCTGTTAAACACAATGCTGAATCTCATCACCAGACAGACGTGAACAGCCACAGCATATTAAGCCTTAGGGATGGAAGCCTCAAAATTCAAAACTAACATTAAGAAGTCAAGCAAAAAGCAGAATGTTATTACAGCTTTCTCAACCTAAAGAACAGGGAACATATTAAATTTATCACACCCATTAATTGCAACTAAGGCACAATGGCTTCATCTGTGATTTCTGGACTAAACTGCTCAGACATAATTAATACTTAGAATAAACAGTATTTTTTAAAAAGACTCCAGAATGTTGTGGAGCTACTGTTTAAAAATCTGACCTCAAAAAATGCTAATATGTAGATAGTTTTTTTCAACCACCACACTGCCTTAGTATGTTTTGCCATGTAAAAAAATAATAATTCCAAAACTTGTAATGGTGTTCTCCTGGATAGTGCAATATATGTTTCCATCTAGATTAATATGACTTATTTACAGAGACGTGATTGTGTAATGAGCATTTAAGCCACTTGTGGAAAACAGTCAATTGGGTTCAAATTTCTGAACATCCAAGATCAAGGAGCAGTAAGCAACACTTAAATCATTCAAATTTAGGCTGGATGGGTGCTTTTGAGGCAGGGCTGTGGAATTGAGTGAGGACAGAATAAGTTGTAGCAAAATTTAATTATTTTCTTTGTTGGAATTCTTCCAGAATGATTCTGCCACTGCCCTAAGAGGTATAAACATCTTCCAACAGTCTCTAACTATAGAAATATAGGTTCTTTCAAAACAGGCAACTATGCATCCATGGGGTTGATTTTTTTACATATATACGTTTTAAAGCAAGGAGAATGATAAGCAGAAAATTCCTCTAAACTCTACTGTGTAAAATATGTTATCTCCAGACCATTATAATTTATGATACCTAAGCAGCTGACTCAGACAAGTAATAAAAATCAACTAAAGTTGCAAGCTGTACACATCATCCAAAAATTTTGTTTGCAGTGGAACGCAGTGGGTCACCCTTTCCACAGCTGAAGAAATTGCAACATTTTAATCTCAGAAAGGCAATCCTAGCACTTTTTCTTGTGGCTGCACATTTTTATGATTTCTTTCTGTGCTTTCTAAATAAACCCAGAGAATATGAGCTAAAATGAAGCCCTGAACTCTTAGCACTTAATACGTGGTTTAAAATCTGCACAGATAAAATGTTTCTGTTTGAGGACTTCTCCTAATAGGAAGTCATCACAGCATCACACAGCTCCTTATCACACAAAGAGGGGAGGCAGTTTTTCTTCCTTTTTAAAAACATCTATACTCAATAAGTATGAAGGGAAAGAAGAGGTCTGACACTTTCAGGTATTTGCTTGGACTATATGAGATACTGCTCTCCTGAAGAGACAATTTTGGATTTTTCTGTTTAAAGTTTGAATTAAAAGAAAGTTTTCAGAAAACAAGAGATCTTTGTTAATACAGGAATGCGACACTACATAAACAGAAAGAAATGATTATGAAAATTTCTCCACGTTCTGCTTATAAAAGGAGCATGTTGAGCCATACAGAGAGAAAAATAAAAGGCAGAGTGGGATGGGAATTACATAAATAAACATATAGCTGCACATCTCCTCTCTCATATTTTATACATGGTAATTGTCCAATAAATTTTGTGCGCATATTAGCATTTTTTTGTCAGCCCAATAAAATAGGCAACAATCAGTTTGTTTTTTCTCTATTATTTAGTAGACTAACACTCACTGTTTTTACTATTTGGTTCTTGGATACGTTATCATCTTGTTAAAAAGATACCCTGAAAATAGTCAGAAAACCCAAACACACCCACCATTTATGACTAATGAGCAGCTGCTAGTGCTGCTTCTGTACACATGCAAATGGTTGTACACTACCTTCCCACAGCACTTGGCCTTGTCTATGATCTTCAGGGCAAACTCCTTTCCTGTGGATCTAAGCAAGAAAAACACAAAAGCCAATAATTAGAAAAATTGTGGCATTTTCTGTAAATACACCATCATAGCAACATGCTGTGGCCCATGGAAGTTGCTGACAGCAAATTCACAGAGCAGACCTGGGTTTGATTTTTGTTTCCTCAGCAGCATTTGTGCCTGCTGTTTCCCTGACTACCACAACCCAGCTCCCTTGGTGTATTAATCTCAGGATCCAGCTGCAATTTCTTCTTTGTGACCTGGTACAACGCTGTCACTCCTTTAAGACAACATGCAAAATTTGCCTTCAGCCTTCTGCATAGCTTTGTTCAACTGGTAGGCTTTGAAGATAAAATCATACATGTATAAGTGTGAAGATTGATACCCTAGTAAAAAAATTCAACAGGATTCAACAGAGCTAAAATGCCATAGTCCATTATGGACAGTCTAAAATCCTGTAGAATTTATTGGGCACTGATTTTGAGCTTTTGTATTACATTTTTCTTTAAAAAAAAGTATTTTGTAGAATTCTGCAGCAGTCATCTAAAGTCCCATGACATTTAATAGGGTGGGTCATATACAAAGTAAAAAAGGATTACTGTTTTCAGCAAATACTCTCACAGAAAAGAGCTCTTGTTTGTCTTTCATCCCTTTAAGCAATAAAAATCCCCATTTCTCCGTATGGGGGGAAAATGAGTGGAAAAAAAAAAGCAACACAATTTAACCTTTTTTTTTTTAAAGATGAAATTAGTACTTATATTATTGATGAATTAAAAATCATATGAAATTGCTGTAAGACCAAGTTGCTGCTATTTTGTACTGTGCCAGTGCCTACAGACTCCAGTGTGCATCAGAACACCACTAGAAAACAGGAAGTAGATACAAAAGCAAAAGGCATATTTTCAAACTTCCAGGGTGATTTTTACTGCATTTGGCATTAGATACAACTGGTCAAAATCAGCACCTTACAGAAAAAGGAAATGAATTAACACCTAACATTCCATTTATGCATTATTGAAAAACTGCAAGCAAGAATCCCTGCCCTGGAAGTGCAGCTGTATCTGTGAGGTTGTCATAGTTACAACCTGATCAGGTCTTTAGATAGAGACCCTTGTCTAAATGGTATCCGTGAAATGCCACCCTCTGATGTTACAGACCCAATGTAAGATCTGCAGTGTGGAAATCACAATTACAATTTGTACTTTACACCATTATATCAGAAAGCCTGGGAACAAATGATCAGCAACACCCACTTGGGGAGCTTCCGCACCTGTGCTGTGAGCAGGAGGAGTTAACATTCACAAAGCCAATTCATCCAACAACTTCAAATCCCTCTTGCAAATGTCCTCTACCGCAGCACCCATGGAATAAAAGTGGATATAACCCACACAATTTGTGCGCTAACATCCCTGCACATCGTACACCAGCACTGTCTGAGAGGTTTCTGGGATTCTTCTCGAGCTGTCAGTGCCCATCTGTTGACTCAAGTCTTTATATACAGACATACAGGCACAAAAGAGACCACCACATTATTTTCTTGTTCTTTTTGTAGAACATCCCAGCTGGTAGCTGTGTAATAGGATCCTGGCTCCACGGCTAAGGCTTCTTAGCCCAACACTATCAGAAATTAAGTATAATTAATAGGAATTAAAAGAGAAGGTTGGCATTTCCTCTTTCATCATTATTATTAGCAATTGTTTTATACTTATTTTACATAAAATTAATTTAATAATGTTGCACTAAAGATTTGATCACATACATAACTAGATATTGAAGTGGAATTGTGCCTTTTTGAAATTTTTATAATTGGAGGGTTGTTTTTCTAGTCCACTTTGCTCATTCTAAAAAGCACAAATGACGTTCAGTGACTTAGCAGCCCTTGTGCCATTTCCAGTGGGATTTAAGCGATTTCCAAAATGAATAGTTTATATTTCAGACAATAAATATGTTATCTTGTGTTTTTAACCTGCTATCTTTCATTAAAGCCTCTGGGTGAGGATAAGGGCAGTGCAAAACAAAGGATATGGTGCAGGGGATGTCTGGGATCACCTGGTTGGGATGTAAGCACTGATGAGTTACTCTGTGGCTAATGCTGAGAAATTAGCCCTCACTCTTGTGGGAGATTTCAATTTTCCCAACATTAAGCGGCAGAGAACCAGCTTGGCTGAGCATGGAACTCTTTGTGGTGCTCAAGAGGATAATTGGAAGCAAGGTGGGGCTTGGCAGCAAGATTACAGAGCTGTGGTTGGTGCACGCAGGGAGAGGAGAGGAAAGGCCAAAGGCCCATTAGGGCTGAAACTGGCCAGTGTTGAGTCAGACAAAAAGGCTTTCTTAAGTGTGTCAATAGCAAAGGGAGCTCAAAAGAAAACATTGGAACTTGCTGAAGACTGTCACCTGACTAACAGACAGTAAGATAAAGCAAAGACATGGAATGTTTTTTTTTTGTTTGCCTCAGTCTTTAGTGCCACTGATAGAAGTTGGGCTGCCCAATCTCCTAAACCAGAGGACCACAAGGGTGGGAGCAGTGACCTTCCATTTGCTGACACTGAATTTCCAAGGGCATGATGGAAGACCCAGGGAACTACAGACCTGTTAGTCTAGCCTCAGTTCTGAAATGAGATGTTTCTATTCTGAATTTTTTTCTTTGAATTTAACTAAAACCAGCAGGTGAGGATCAAATAATAGAATGTTTCTCTAACATTTATGTTTTTCACAGTCATTTGCTGAGTTTTCCCAGTATTTGTGTACAAATTGGAGATTCCTCATAATATTTAAGAAACTGAGATAACTCTCAGGTTGATGAAAATAGCAGAAGGTGGTTCTAAAAAAATACACTGAGAAAGTGACAGTCAAATAATGTGTTATGTTTGCACTGGCAGCGAAGTGTGACACAAAGCTTGCAGAGGGAATCAGGCACAAGGATATTTCAGGCATATTGGAGGGTTCATTTGAAGTGTCTGGTTCCTCCACACCACCAAACACAAGCAGCAAGCCCAAGGGAGCCACCAGCACAGGCTGATAGCCAACAACTGCACGTTTTTAAGAGTACTCTACCCACAGAATGCTGAAAGCTGTGAAAAATCACATCAGCAGCAGGCAGAGGGGCCACCACAGCAGCAGAAATAGTGAGGCAGAAGGAGTCGGGGGGGGGTCTCTCAAACTCTGTTTAGATGCCACATAGAATTTCCTGTCATCCACAACCATCTGTAGTGTGTGAGACTTCTTGAAGAGCTGTGGGGTTTCCTGAGGAGGCACCATGAGAAGGTGATGCCTCCTTTAGTTTGTGGGATAAAAAGCCATGGTTCTCTGCTGCTCTCGTATCCCTTTGCTAGAAGAGAACACAGAAAGCTCTGCCTGTTTTGCTATGCCTGTTTTTCCTGAAGTGTGTGCATATTTTTGCAACTGCTCTTCGCTTTCATCTCATTACATTTGTCTAGGAAATTTATGTTAACGCACAGGGCTTTATCCAGTACAATGAACAGCAGGACTGAATGGTTTCCTTGCTCACCGTTCCACGCACTCCTTTACAACAGCGAAGTTGCCATCACCAATCACCTTCCCCACTTTATACTTGTCAAGAATGGTAGATGACCCTGAGAACTTGTTTCCATTCAAGCCTGTAAAAAAATATAGAAGTCAATAATACAAGCTGAAGAGAAGTGTCAGCAGGATGCAATATATCCCCAATGGGCTCCACAGATACAAAACAGTCACAAATGCAAAACAAAACTTAAAAGTAAGCTGTTTTCTCCACGGCAATTCCCTTGGTTTTATCTCAAGTGTAAAGAAGAACAAGATGAACCCAAAGATATTTGACCTTTGAACACACAAATAAGCCTCTTGCTATGTTTTTGTATAGGCATATTCTAAAAGTAATGAATGCAGTTAGAAGTCCTTCATCTAAAATTTTCTGACCTCAAATTACTTCTTTAACTTTTTTTTTTTGCAAACTCAAAGCAAAAATGCAAATAAGATTCAGCTACAATGCATATAAAAGACCCAAAAATTGTATCTGCTGAATTCCTTCAAGTTTTTATAGGTACTCCTAAAACATCCAAAATGCAAGTAATTTTGATAGATGCTTATTTCAGTGTTTTTAAAATAAAAAACATTTCTCCAACATGAAATTTAAAATTATTTTAAAATAATTGACTTAGCTGTAAAGAGATAAGGAATGAAAGGTTTAATTTAGTTAAGGTCAGTTGATTGGCCAGTGGTTCTACCTGAAGCACAAAGAGCTCTTTTGAGGAGGGTTCCTTTTTCAATACAGCCACAAAAACATTTCTAGTGATAATGCAGGTCATGTTCAAAATTAGTCAAATTCCTGACAAGGACTATTGAAGAGCAACCTCCAATAATATACTATCAATGGACAAAGAAAATTCACAAAATTTATTTACTAACTTTACTGCCTTGATGTATGAATTGGGCTAAAAATTTTTCCAAGGTGAATCAATAAGGTAACAAACATCTCCAAACAGAAAATGATTTCAAGTCATCAGAAACCATCCAATAGTGCTAATGTAAGTGTCATCCACAGCAAAATTCTGGCAAGGATTGCCAGCAGTTGTTGGTGTCCTACCTTCGGGACTCTGGCAACGGAGTGATTCAGGTACACCATTCACATTGGCAGAAGATCCACCATGTGGGGAGATCTGTGGAAGTACACAAGAACTTCTAATTTCTGATGTTAATCACAAGAAAGATCCATAGAAAAAAACAGCAAAGTTGAAGAAAAACCCCACTAAAAACACTTCTGATAGGCAGTTTACTTTTCTACTTCCATCTTATTTTCATTCTTGCTTTCTCAAAGTTCATCATCACTGTCACTTGTAAGACTTTAAGATTCAGGCACAATATTTCTATTTAGATAAGCAGTTGAACAGATTTCACTAAACAGCAAAGAAAAGTCCTTTCAGCTACACCTACAATTTTGGCCTAGGTGGCCAGGTACATCTATGATAATCAGATTTATTTAGCTATCTACTGGGCTGTATTTTAGGTTATTATAGATGTGAAGAGTTTTGTGAAGATTTTGACACCTACAAACATTTCAAGTTATATGTCAGATATGTATCCAGACATAGATCCAGTTTTAGTAACTGTGACACTGTAAATAAACAAATATCTAAATAATTTTCCAGCATGACAGCTGAAGAAAACTGATTATCCTGCACTGACAGCTTGATTAGTATTGGATCTGAATCATCATGTTTCTACTTTAAGTCATACTGTCATACTGCCCAGGATGTAAATGATGCTAAGTTTTTATTTTGAAAAAGGGTGGAGGCATAGGAATGAATGCCATAAATAGTAAAATGTACTGGATGTATTCTGCACACCACTTTTATAAGCTCTCCTACTACAGTTATGTATAGGGATGCTGCATGAAATTCAAATAAAGTTTTGATCATCCCCCTCCTCTCTGTAACATTTTTTGCTGTTCTGTTAAGTTCTAGATCTTGTTCTCTTCATGGGCCATTATGGTGGTTTTCAGCACTCACCACAGGAAGGATTAAAATGTTTCTCTGACTTAAGCTCAGTGTCTGTTGAAATGGCTTTTCGAGACATCGGGAATGCAAATGCAGCATTTTGCCTTTTAGCTGACATTGTCTGGTTACACTGCTGAATATTTTAAATCATTAACACTATTGTCAGGGAAAGAACTGAACTGACAGATAGGGATATTGTCTAAAGGCTCATGAAATGCTAATGAATGCTTAAGTTTCTAGTGGCAGCTGAACTGCCAAATCAGCTAAAGGTACAGTAACTAGAAGCTGTACAACTTAATTTTGCAGAGCCCCTGAAACAACAAAGTTTACCAGCGTTTGGCACAGAAGTAGGATCAAACAACAAGCAGGCAGCTACTTCTGTGCTCCTTGATAATAACTTAAACCCAGGCTATGTTAAGGCTGCTGTCTTTCTGAGTTATCTGTCTATTTACCAGGGATTAGGAACAAGGACATTTGGGTTAAATAATATTTGTACAAAATCATGAGTCAGTCTCTTAACCAGTCAGCCACATTTTCTTCAAGCATGAAGCCGAGATAGCAGAACAGACCATGGCCAAGTATTAGTCATCAGTTTAAAATATTAGTAATCTATTTTGGGTTTTCAGTGAATGACAACACAGGGGAACATCTAGCCCACATTTCCAACTTCCTTCAGTCTTGTAATCAGGGCAGAGCATGACTGGGCACATTCCTTCTTACCGCAAGAAGGAAGCAAACATTAACAGGAAAAAAAGCTAAAATAAATATAAAAATAAAATAAAATTAATGCTGCCATTGTGGATGAGGTGTTAGATCAGAATCTGAAATGGCAGGTTTAACCCTAGCTCTGCCACAACTCCACAGCTGGTGGGATTTTATGTTTTAAGGATCCACAGATACAAACCCGTATTCTCTTGCAGTAGAATGGCACCTTGGTTGGCAAACCTCTGCACTCAGGATTGAGAGTGCCCATGACATGGATGTTTGTGGAAACATTTGGGGACTATTTTCATATTAAAAGAAATACCTAACTCCTTGTCAGCTACATGGGATGGTGGTGAATCTAACTGTGGAGTATGAGTATTTTAGTAGAACTGTGGATTAACTTTGCAGAAGTATTCCCTGAAATCTGGGGACACTTTGGTTATACCATTGTAATTCATCCAGAACAACTGTAGTAAGAAGGGACTAAAAGACATTCTGAACATAAATAAAATGCTATTTATATAACCAGTGTTTCATAGAGATATTGTATTTATTATTAAAGTGCTTAATAGTAACATAATGCGCAAGACAGAAACTTAGTATTTTTAAAGTGATCCTTAAACATAAATTGTAAATTCACAAAATGCATCACTTAAAGAATCCCTCTATGAACTGCTGTGGCCCCTGTGTCACTAGGCTGGATAATCACATGTAAATAATCTTTACATAAAACTACACACAAAGCACATGTCTACAACACTGAAGAGATCAAAAATCTTGATGAAGATAGGCACTAATCCTTCAAATCACTTAAGCACATGTTTAACTTTAAGTACATTAGCATCCTCATTGAAGTAAAAGGGACTACTCAATTGCTGAAAGTTAAGTAAGTACTTAAGTTATTTGTTGGATCAGGTTCTAATGCCCTTTCACTTTGGTCCTGTGGTCCATCAATTGCAAAAGTAACACCCAAACAAATTCAAACACAAAGCTATTTAGCATAATTCTGAGTCTACAAAAGGATTCAACTGTAAAGCCTCTTTATTTGGATGATTTTATTTTCTTTTTAAAAAGATTGCAAGACTTTGTGGTCCTTAATTTCAAGAGGGGACAATAAAAAAATCCAAGTAAGCATAAGGAAGTTATGACACCACTTTCCAAAGTTACACCAGTTTCCAAATTTAATTTAGTCTCTGGATGTCTTTTATGGTACAATGTGTGCAGAATAACAGATGTATTGGAAGAGCTAAGAGCCAAATCACCTGTAACAGCTTTGCATGGAAATGTACACTTAGAACCAAAGCAAATTGTTAAACATTTCCACCGCCTACAGAACAGCAAAAGGACTTCTCTTGGTCAGCTGTCCTGTGACATCAAATGCACCATTACCATTATTATTAACCCATGCACTAGATTTTATCTCCACTGGAATTCAAAAGAAAAAAAAAAAAGAAACTCAGCACATTTAATCAAAAGAGAACACTGCACAGAATAGTCATTTACTTCATGCCCATACTTGTTAACTTTTATATCTAAATTTTCACCTTGAAACAAAGCCTCTGCTAAGTGAAATGCTGAATTACAGAATGATTCTGGGCTGTTAAAAATAAACAGCCTGAATAAGACTATACAGGGTATAGGATGCATAGTATCCACATTTGTCACTTACTGGAATAATGGCTTTTATTTGGGTTTGTGGGGAAATTCCATCATATTTACTGTTATTAAGACATAGATTTAATTCCTGACTTCAATATAACCTCAGAGTCCACTATTTAAAATACTTCTGCAAGCCTGGGATGCTGGACCTACTGTATGTACTGAACAATTAATAGCACAAGGGCACTCTCCTTGGAAGAGCTGGAAAGGACAGAAAGACAGCCTTTCCCTTTAAAGATAAACTGTTCACAAGGAGTCTCCTGTGTGGAATTTTCTGTGCCTGAACATAGCACTCTTAACAAAAGAGTTGTGAAGCAGAAGGAATCCTTAGGGACTGAAGAGGCTTCTCTTTAAAGGAATAGTGGCATTTAGAGAATATGTTATAAGATTCAGTGTCTGAGACTGAGAAGAAATTGCTGCTGTAGTCAGTATTTTTGCAAGTTGGCTGCCTTGATGACTGGCACTATCACTTATGCTCTACATTGATTGTCAAACTACAAAAAGCTCAGCAAGGTTCTAATCTATAGTAAAATATTTTACTTTGCTCTGGCTTTTCAAATAAAACAGTTTTTAAAGTGCAGTTCAAGTGCAGCTGCTCTCATGCTCTGTTCTTTACAGGAAACAAACATCAACTCTGGTTTGTTTTTTCTTTTTATGCTGCCTCAAGCTTATACACAACCATTATTCAGTCCTGCTGTTTCACTTTCTACAAAAACAAATATATATGATTTGTGCACAATAAATCACTCAAAATATTGAACTCCCAAAGACGAAAAACTCTAAAATACACCTTATTCTGTCACTGACATGGTATTTAGATCTAAATTTTCATTCAGCTGTAGTCATGGCACCTTCTTTATACAAGTGCAGGAAGCCATACTGCTTGTCTGTGCAGCAATGCAGTCTTAGCAACAAGGAACTATTAAACAATAGGGAAAAGCAATAACCTCCAAATAATTAAATTGTTCCCTGCTTCCCTCTTTTCTCTTATTAGTGTAACCAGAAAAACCCCAATTTCACAAAAGGGTGTAAGAATTTCTTAAAAGAATCTGGTTTTGCATAAAACTGTGCCTCCCTGTCACTGGTTTTATGCTTCCCCAAAACAGTCCTTACTACTACAACATAATTGAGAAACAAGTGTGACTGGACAGCACACTTGATCCATTTGGAATTCCCCTTGGATTCACCAGATAACTACTTATCTTTAGTCTAAGGAGCACAGCTGGGACAGTCCTGCTAAACACATGCATCCTAAAGGATAAAACAAGAGGTACTCACTACCTCAGTAGGTGCTTAATTTGGTTTTGCTGTTTTCTTTGGTCATATGGGGGTGAATAATTTGACATGAAAACCCATTAGTATGCAGCACCAATTAAATTCCAAATTGAAAAAGTACAGGAGCCTACTTGAGTGAAAGTGAATGGGAAAGGGGACATGTCCAGTTTGGTGAGAATTACTTGCTGCTAAAAGAATTATCTCTGCCTTAATGGAGTTAAATCAGTTAAAAGCAGAGCAGCAGTGGAAAAAACCAAGGCAAATGATCTCGTTTCTAAACTTGTAATTTCATTAAAGAAAGACCAAAGAGCATTTGTTAAATATAGTGCAGACCAGCTGAGAGCCTCCAGCTCAGTGATTCCGGTGTCCTCTACTGTAAGCTCCACAGAGGAGCTGTCCAGACAGATTTTAAGATACACAGTTCTAATTTTCCATGTCAGAACTATTATTGCTCTTGAAAAATATTTAACCAAACAGCTACTGATATAATTAAAAATTAATTTAAAAATTGAACAATTAAACAAATAAATTAAAACAATCAAAATCCTTTGTTAGAATCATCACAAGTAGTTTGGCAAAAACTAGTGTCAATACTCCTTGCAAAACAAGACTTGATAACAATTAGCATATCAAAACCCAAATCTGAGCACTATTCAAATCACGTCCTTTAGCCAGTCTTTTAATGCAGAAAACAGTTTTCCACAGAATTATGCAGCCTCTTCACAAATGATGTGTTCACCAATAGGAGCTATTACTTGATCAGAATAATCAGTGCAAACCATCCAGTCTGCTTCCAGAACGGCTGCAATTGATGATTCCTTAAGAAAATTCCCCTTGACAGGACAGCTGCACAAACGCAGCAATGAGATGCTCCACTGTAATCCAGAATGTTTCTTTTATTTCACTGAGCCAAAGGCACAGAGCAGCCTCCAAGAACTACAAATGCAGCCAATTCTCAAGTGGGAGAGAAAGAGAAATCTCTTGGTGCAATACAGAAAAATCTGCCAGACATCAGGCTGCTCCCAAAGGAAGCCATCAAATGCTTTCTGGCAGGAGACTGGATTGAGGGGTGAAATTGGTGCCAGGGAGAAATAAGTCTGCTTTAGATGAAACTTGGGCAATGCTACAGACTATAAGACAATACAGACTATAAGACATTTCTATAGGCTGAAGGGATACAAATTGCTTGGAGGATTTCTGCAGTCCACAGAACAATGGAAAATTTGGAGGACAAAGTGGCATATTTGAACCAGCACCACACTCTGCCTTTCCTAAGCTGAGTGTTCAACCCAGACAAAACACAAAAATCTTACTTCAGATCTATTCTCCATATTAGTAAAAATCATACTTGCAAGTATGTTAATCCAAATCCAAATCCAAAATTATAGCTTTTTATTTTTCCTTCAGCAACAGTGTCATACAGTCAATGAATAATGAAATATATGAAATTCGGGGGTGTTTAATGGCTCTGGCACTTACCTTGAGTCCACGAAAGCTGCCTGGGCTTGTTGGTGAAGAACTGGAGGACTTTGTAGATTTTGGGGTGGATAACTGACTGCTTGGGGTTCCATTAACTGGCCAAAGCAATGAAAGTGAACAAATGAAAGAAAAGATGAATAAAAATGAAAAGTTATCGCTGAAGTCTGACCAAAACAGAGTCCTCAGTATTTAGGAATAACATAAAAACTTGCATGTCACAAAATTGCACCCTGAAAATTCATGTGTCTGGATATGGGATCAAGGAGACATGCAAATACTGCATTGTCATTCCAGAGATTAAAAAGGCCCTTTCTGTCCTTTGCCAGGGCAAGAGTTTTGGGCACAGAAACAAAGGAAAAAAAAAACCAAAAAAACAACACAGCCTTTAAAAATTGCATAATAAATTGTGGTATCACACAAAGAATTTATAGAAAGAAAATGTTTCTGAGGATATTTGACCCTTCTCCTCTTCAGTTTGGATCAAGGCCTTACTTTCTACCTAGAATGTTTCACAGAACAGGAGTTCTAACAAGAAGAATTACTGTTTGCATGACAGAAAATTTTAGCAGTAGCTCAAAAATGTTGATTTAGGGGAAAAAAACCTCAACAAGAGAAAAGCTAGTAGGTTGTTTTTGAGCTTCCAATAAGTACAAGTGTCTTTGAAAATATACAATACCCTCCCTCTTGACTTAAAGAGTTCATTGTAAGTCCAGATTTTTAGACAGGCCTTATACAATATTTGTTATCTCTCTGGTGTATTGAATATAACCTAGGTCAGTCCTTGTATTTTTCTGAAAAGGTCAAACTGACAAATTTCATTATGCAGAGAGAATAGTACACTGTCCATCACACACAAATATGATGCAATGTTATATGATGAGACATCATTTCTTTTCAGCTGATCCTCATTTTTCATGGGAGAGAAAAATACTAGGTTGAAATTTAAGAGCTAAAAATGCTTCATAGCATGGTGATGAATTATTTTTCCAGAAAGAAAAGACAATGCTGGTAAACGGAAACTGAGCTTCAACTTAAATAACAGATACACCTACACAATTCCTTTATATATTCAGGTCTGTCATGGGTTATGCATCACTTCTTAAACTACTGGATTTATTTTACAAGTGTCCAGTGACCCAGCACACTAACAGTATCTGAGTAAGAGACGCCTTTCAAAGACTGTTTTTACAACCTGGGCAGCCCATCTGCCACTACACCAGGCTGTCTGCACTGCAACTTCCATAAATCCCTGGTTTTCACAAAAATCTCCTTGTCTGGTGTATGATGTTAATATATAACTAATTGGTGTTTTGCTAAGTCTAACAAGTCTGTCTTGAAGTCTGATAACTTGGATTTATATTCCCAGTTCTGTTACAGGACCAAGACCGTAGTATTTTCTTTTAAAAGTATTCAGTGTATTTACAATATTTTCATCTTGATTTTAACAATGTTTGCCTGTAAGAAAAATAGGTGATTTTGAGGGGGTTTTTTTGAGAATATGAAAGCATCTACAGGAGGTACAATAACCTCCTGTAGACTTCAATAATTTCTTCTGGATAACCAGTGCATCCTTGTTTTAGAAAGAATTTGCAAGTATGACAATGGCAAGGGCTAGTGACTGCTATCTTACTGTTTTCTGCTTCTTGCATGACCAAAAACGAGATACTTCAGTAGAAGTATCTCAGAGTTTGCTTCCAAACGACAAACTAGTACCACAGGAGGATTTTTTTTTTTTTTTGCTTGTTCTATGATTCTTTTATACAGCTCAGAATTCTTTTATACAGTACAGAAAAGTCACTGCTTCCTGGACATGACCACTGTAAGGCGTCCTTGTCTAAGTCACTACCATTCTTTTAAGCATTGGCAGAACCACTAAGTTGTTCCAGTGAAACTGGCAGGTCAACATAACGTTCTTCCCTCCCAAAACTGTCCAAGAAGAGCCCAGATTACACTGTCAGTACTGTAGATCGTTGCTAATATCTCAGCTATTCTTGGTGGAGAAGGGTGGTGTTCTGAGCCAGGGGTGTGACTAGATGACACCCAGAGGTGCCTTCCAACTTTTGTGCATCTACAGAACACACAGTTCATTCTGACGAGGATCCTGGTGGAAAGAGCCGTCTGCAGATTCCTCTTTGCCAGTGCCTTCAGAGAGCCACTGCACGTGAGCTGCTAAGCAACTGCAACAACAGGGAGAGCCGGCACTGGCCCTGTCTAGATGTAAAGATTTTGCATCTATAGGGAGCCAGCCAACTACTTGTGCTGGCTCTGGCTGGGGTGCAATTAATTTTCTTCACAGCAGCTAGCACAGGGCTACATTTTGGATTTGTGCTGGGAAGTGCTGCTAATACAGGGATGCTCCTGTGCCTGCTGAGCAGGGCCTGCAGAGCATCAAGGCCTTTTCAGCTCCTCATGAGCTGAGAGGGGACACAGGTGGAACAGCTGACCCCAGCTGATCCAAGGAATATTGCAGACCATATAGTATCATGCTCAGCAATAAAATGAGAGGGAATGCTGGGCAGAGGGGACACTGCTCAGGGACAAGATGGCATCAGTCAGCTGCTCATTCACATCACTTGTCGTTCTTAGGATTTATTTCTCTCTCTTTGTGATTTTCATTGCAGCATTGTTGTTGCTATTACTATTGTTACTTCAGTTATTAAACCACCCATATCTCAATCCATTAATTTTCTCACTTTCACCCTTCCAATTCACTGGCTTCTTCCTGCTGCAGCAGAGAAGTCAGGAAGTGCCTGTGTGGTGCTCAGTTGCTGGCTGAGGTTAACCATGACACTGCTATTTCAGACAGCAGCATTTTTTTTTCTTCCCTCACTCAATAACCCAGCAATTTGTATTGGCACAAATCTGTCTGCTGCTATTGATTTGCTGGTTATTCCCTATGTATGCCAAACTTACCTTTTTAATCTATTTTCTAAGCATAAATTCTTTTGAGGTTTCTTTCCACATGCATACCAGTGAGTACACAGAAAAAAACCCCAAAACTTTTCTGTCATTCTGAAGTAGTACATGTTAGGCTACATGTTTGGCACACTGGAATGTTTAAAACTTAAAAATCTATTAATAACTTCTAAATTGTTTACTTTGAGTATGACCCAAAGACTCAATTTATTTGCTAATCAATTTGTATGTTACTTGTTTCACAAATACTTTGACTTTGAACTGAAAGTTCAACGATTCCTCAGTTTTTGTAGAATTTAGGCTGAAATAATACAAGAAAAATAAGAAATTGCATATAAAATTGAAACATATGAGATGGTTTTGCACTGCTTTTTCAGTAATTCTCATACCTTTTTGCTGGCTGAAATGTCTTTTTGCTGTCTGAAATTTTCTATTTTAATATGCTTTAGAATAAACATACAAATGTATTGCTCCTTAGAATGCTCTCTACTTGTAGTCAAATTATACCTTTAAAATTTAACTTTGACACCATTGGCAGCTATCCAACAATTGAAAAGCATTATTTCACTGAAATTATCTACCTCAACAACAACAAAAAAAAACCAAATCCAACACCCATTACATCTCTGTTTCATCCAATGCCAAATGTGTTTCAAACTTGAACACATTCACAAATACAGCAAAAAAAATACAGGTAAATGTAGAGGGAGGAGACACACTAGTGATATACAGCCATAATACTAATGGCTCACCTGGGGATTTTGCTGAAGAATGAGCACTGGAGTGGCCACCCCTCTTTACTGTACTCATATATTTGACACAAAGGAAAAAGACATTAAGGAAAGAAGTTATTAAACAGCTCTGAACGTGCACGGAAGGAAGAAAGATAAATAAAATATAAGTAAAGACTACATATAAAAAAAGCCAAGTAAATAGAAGGATAAATACCACACACTTTGCATACATTTTTCAAATTTACCAAACCAAAAAGGGTCTAAGTAGAAATAAGTATGGGAATGACAGCACTGATATCTAAATACTTTGCATAAAATTCACTGTTGATACATATTCTATATCATCTCACTGGAGGTAAAAGAGTTGCATGAAATGTAGATCAGTTGCAAAACTTGTCCTTCATGATACGTTTTTCTGCAATCCTTTGAAGCTTTCCAGTTAAACATTCAACCTTTATAAAAAG
This sequence comes from Anomalospiza imberbis, assembly GCF_031753505.1. NCBI lineage: Eukaryota > Metazoa > Chordata > Aves > Passeriformes > Viduidae > Anomalospiza > Anomalospiza imberbis. The sequence goes on along the minus strand of NC_089684.1, from coordinate 32,439,693 downwards.
ATTATTAATATTCCACTTTGAAAAAACCCAAAGATAAAATGACTTTAACCAGCACCAATTAAGCAAAACAAATGTGAAGATGAGAATATGGAACATGTCACAGTTTTGAATACACACAGAAGCTTACATTTATAGTTACATTCAAAAAAGAGCACATATTATATTTACATATTTAATAGTTGGATTTCAGGGGAAAAAGAAGTATTTAGAAATTAAATACAGTGGTTAAAAATTTTTAAAAAAACAAGTTTCTCCCTTTATTTACATAAAATGGTTGGAACATATGGTGTTCAGCCAAACTGGTGGCAAAATCACCAGAGAGTGTGAACACCTCTCTTTGAAATTACGAGAAGCACCAGAAGAAAAATGCTCTTTTACTGGTCAATCACAGTACAGTACATCTCCTAAAATTACTTAAACCAGCAAAGGCCTGTGTATCTGATAGTATTTGGCTAATATAGGAGAAACTTTTCTAATTCAAAATTTACAGGTATACTCTAGTTCAAGGAACATGAATTTAACCCTGCAATTAACAGTTTTCAGGAAAATCAAGTGCCATGCTGAAAACATATCCCAAGTGCACAATTAGCACAAATTACTCCAATGTTCATAAATTGAAACTACATGTGCCTGTAACTAAAAAATAGAAACCATATTTCTTCCTAGGATTTAAAATTTAAAAATTTCAAATTTCTTTTAGATTAGTATTAAATCTCTGAGACAAAATGAAAAAAGGGGTTTTTCCCCCTCTGGAAACACTTGTATTACAGACAGATCCAACAGGTTTCTTCATCCCATTAGAAAAAAAATTAATTTTCACGTATTTGATGTGTTCAGCTCTTTCCTAGCACCAGTACCTGAGGCAGGGGATTTGCTCCGACGTGAAGGTCCTGGACTTTTGGATGCAGTGTGCCTCATGGCAGAAGAGCGAGAGTAAGACTTCATAACACGACATTCTACAAAGCAAACAAACTCTGTCAGGGGTTTTGACAACAGTTCAATGCGCAGACTCCCTCCACACAGCACCGTGGCAGTTTGTCATCCAGAAAATGACTAGCACTTTCTAAACATCTTTGCTCAGCTGAGTCAAACAGATTTGTAAGAGCATCTCACAGCTCTAACCTACTCACCATAAAAATCCACTTGAGCTACGCAATACTATATGTGACATTCTGCAGATAATATTTGTTCATGTCTTGAGGCTGGATTATTATTACAATTCAAGTTTGTATATATGCTGATGCCAAGGTTCTTGCTGTAATGGCACTTCCATACTGGGCAACTGCACTACCAGCACTATTTCCCTTCTTTTTCAAGAAAATGATGCTGTGACCAATTTTTGAACAGGTGAAAAATGGCTATTGTTTCCAGAAGGCTGTTTCCAACAGACTACTGTCATTTACCATCAGCTACATATCATTAATTAACAGCCTCAATGGGAAAGGATTCAATGAGTACACGTGCATTGCCACTTTGGTAACATTTTAATCCCTACGGTTAGTATCGTTAGCAAATCATTCCAAATGGGATCATAAATTTCTCTCCTTATTTTGTCCCTGATGAACAATGTCATCACTAGGATGCCATGTCATCATAAAAAAATTAAGTTGAGCTGCATGCTCTGCCAGTCATGTATATAACCTGCTTATATCCATAAAGACCCTCCGAGCTATTAGAGGAAGCCGGGACCACCAAAGCTGAAGAGATAAAGGAAAGAAAGAGAAAAAGGCAAGGAAATGAGCTCATCTAGTCTGTGCCTTGTGTTATGGGAAAAGCAAATTTACAGCCTTAAAACTTGCTAGGAAAATTAGGATTATGCCCAGATTGGGATTTGCATTGTGAGTCAATACAACCATGCTCTTCCATTCCTTCATAAGAAAAAAGTAATTTTTTAGCTGTTAACTATGTTAAAAAACACCCTTTTGGTCACTCCCACACTAATTGACTCAACATAATCAAGCAGTTATGGAAAAGCAACACCCTAGCGAGAACAGCAGAATGGGAGGCAGATGACTCCTCCATCCATTGAAATGTACAGGCCAGTGGGTAGATAGACATCTGTACTTGCTGCTGCAACTGAGCATTTTGTAATGAAATAATGATGTCTGCAAAAATTACAGGAACAGAAGGTACTGTTGTTTTTATTAAAAAAAAACTAAAATCCTTCATTCACAACCTGAAGCTACTCTGGAATAATCTGATTATTCTTGCCAGGCCAAGTTTTCTTTACAAGAAATTCAGGGTGTTTCTACAGCTTTAACAATAAAGATAGAAAAAAACATGTCTAGTAGGACCTGTAGTGATAGAACAAGAAGAGTGGTTTTAAAGTAAAAAACCAGTAGATTCAGGCTAAATATAAGGAAGCCATTTTTTATTGGGAAAGAGGTGAAACACTTACAGAATAGGATCCCCAGAGAGGTGATAGATGTCTCACCCCAGGAAACATTCAAGGTCAGGTTCAATGGAGCTCTGAGCAACCTGAACTTTTTTTTTTTTTTTTTGAAGGTGTCCCTGGTATTGCCAGGGGTTGGACTAGATAGGCCCTTTAAAGGTACTTTCCAGATCAACCCGTTATACAGTTCCGTGAACATGGAGGAAAAAGCCCCAACATCTTTATGATTTGATATTTCAAGACAATTCCAAAACCCTCTGGCAGAAGAATGCCTTTTCCTTGAACATACGTTACAAAGTTTTTCTTTACGGAAAAACAACTTTCATAAACAAATTCAATTCATGAACTGCCCAAGGCAGACAGGAGGGTACAAAGTCCCAACTTGAATCACCTCCTTCCCTACCCAACACCTCCTATAACCTCAAAATATATACAAGGCCAAGGCTTGGTCTATCAGCAGATAAGACTGGAGTATGTGAATTGTCTCGCAGGGTAATTCAAGACTGAAATGAACATGGCTACATATGAGATTTTTCAAAAATCTAACGAAGAAAGCAATATGGAAATTATCTTACAGTCACAGATGCCAAAAGTGAACATTGTTAACAGATTTTAGATTCATTACATCCATGACTGAATGTTTTATAATTTAATTCTGCTTTCCATGTAACTGTAGGGACAGTGTCTATTCTGCAGGAATTTGGATCAGCTGTTGGTGCATTTTAACAGGCTTACAGAATCCAGATGGCTTGAAAAACCTTTTTTATCCATAGGAAAACATCTTCCCATGTATATCTTCCTGAATCACACCATTCTTGAGGGTTGAACAGGGGAATGGGATGGAGAATTTTCTATTTTAGTGGGTTCAGGATGTGCAGTCTTACCACTGTGATCCAACACGAAGTCATCCTGAGCATACCGGTACTTCTCTGGCCCACACGCAATGAAGACATCGTCATCTCCAAAGAAGTCCTGCAAGCACGTTACCTGCACAGCAAAATAAACACATGCAGCACTTTCAAAACTAAATCTTGAGTTCAACAGCAACAAATAATAAGTTTGTCTTTACCTTCTCACAGTGATACCATAATGTTCATTTGTAATAACACAAGCACTCCAGTTCCTCAGTACATCAGATCTCTAGCAGTGCAGGAAACATCAGGGCCAAGAATGTAAAATATGACTGTCCCTTACCTCCAAAAACTCTTACATTTAGAACCTGTATTTTTGCTTAGAGTTACATAAGTGTGCTGATGACTTTTGCCTATAACTACAAACACATTGCTTTGACAGGAACATCTGAAAACACTATTCAAATATCAAAGCTTCATATATTAAGAATATATTAATTGCTTGTGGGAAGATCGGTTGAATTAAATTGATTGCATCTGCAAATTGGGGTTTTTTTTATGTTCTGAGGCATTTAATTTCCATGTTTTAATGTCCTGCTAAAAAAAATCATTAAATAATTCACCTTTTTATTAAAAGGTATTCCATATTAAAGAAATAGAGTCCCTGCCATGCTCTTGGCAGTTGTTTGTTCTTAATTTTCCGGGTAACAATGCTACTTGGGTAATGATGTTATCCAAGTAATGTATGTCAAGAAGGATCAGGATACCAGAAAGAAAAAATGGTTTAGACAAAATCTAAAAACACAAAACCAAATACCTTGAAAAAATCTCCATCCTTAAAAATCAATAAAAATCACCTTGTGAAGGAACAAGTGTCTGCTTTCAAAACAGTTAAAACCAAAAAGCCACAACAAGAAATTCCACTCATTCTAATTCCCTTGTGAGGGAAACATGTGTTTGCAGGTAGCAAGCTATTTTTTTAGATGCAAACAAATTAAAATTTTATTGTACAGTTGTTTCCCTTTTTTTCAATATTGCATGCCCACATGAAATTTAGAAGTAAAAGTTCAAATCATTTGGTAAAGCCATGAAATCAAAGAAAGAATTCAAAAAATCTGCTTTTAGAGAAATCAGGTTTTTCTTTCCCAGATACCTGTCAAGACCATTTGCATATTTCACCCACTGTGATAATAGTAAACATCGGCAGAAGTACAGGAAGGGGTCTCTGGTGCCTGCAATATTCCAGAGCCACTCGGAATGCCAGTGACCCTGAGCTCACCGCAGGAACTCCGGCGCAGGGCATTCCCCACCAGCAGTGGGGTTGTCATGGCAGCTACCCCAGGAGAGCAGCCGAATCCTCAGCGCAGCCCCAATCACAGCATTCAGCATTTGTGTCACTGTGTCATGCAGCCAAAGGGTCACAGCCAGCACCAAAATCCTTTTATTGTCCCCTTACTGATGCAAGGACAGTTTGCCCTCATTGATGAGAGAGATTTTCAGCTCTGCCTGTAACTGCTACTTTTAGTTACCCAAAGAAGCACCAAAAGCTGGATTCAAAAGGCTGCCCAAATTTTTGCTAACTTGGGATTTATTTCTCTCTGCTTAATAACCAAGAGGACTTCATCATCATTTCCACAGATTTCCAGAATCGAACAACTGAGTCAACAGGAAAAGCTGTGAGAAAGCTTCCAGGACACATCACACACATCCAGTATACAGCAGCAGTGGCAGAACATGGGCAGAGATGTTCTGTGGGGTGCAAACTCATACTCAAAGTCCCTAAACCTGGGAGCCATTTCCACAAGCTCTGCCTGCCCACCACTTGTCCTGATGACCTTGCAGTGCTGTTTTGAGCAGGTTGGAGTTAAATACTGTGGTTTAGCAGTGCCTAAAATTAATCTTTCTGTTCTGATTGAAAGCCTCACCTCACCTCACCCCTTAACCCATCCAGTCTAACTGAACTGAGAGTAAGGGAGGAAATAATGACAGATTTTATGTCAGGAAACACACAGGGGTATAACCCCAAGCAGCAGCATCCCTTTGTTGTCCGCAGAGCAATTCTACAGAATAAGGCTCAGATCTGTGCACAAAAGATGACAGGAGCACCCTTAGAAATGCTTGGGAAAATCTGCTGAAAACAGCTGCTAGGAATGGGAACGAATAACCAAGTTTAAGAAATGTGTAATTCCCACATATCCCTCCTCACATGTTCATGTACATAGAGCTTCCCCAGGCAAAAATACACAGGAGTAATCCTGAATGCCAGTGATCAGATAAGCTGCTGAAGGTGGAGACACAGCACCTTTATCTTGGAGTTCAGCTTGAGGCCAGCCTCTGCCTGCTCCCACACAGTGTGCCTGACCCATGTGACTCCCACCTGTCAGTCACACACCAAGACAGATTACTGTAAAAAGTATTCACCTTACTGTAAAAGGTGTTAAATACAATTATAACTGAAAGCCAGATAAACACAGCTATGAGAAAGCTTTACTCCATTGCTCACTATATTCCAGCAGGGAATACTCAAAGTCCCTCTTCTCCCCACAAATAATCCAGACTGTCTACATCTAAAATACACAAGAATGAAAAAAGTATTGAACAAGAGTATGCAATGAAGAATAAAGACCTGCTAGAATTTACCAATCCCAAATCACCCCACATCATGAAGTGAGGAAAGCATTTTCAAAATTAAATTAATGGAAATGCATTTTTCTAAAACTACAACCTAATAGGTACTTTTTCTTGGCTTTTATTGTCATAAAGTCAAGGGAGGATTTCTCAAGGTGTTAAAATGAAGTCTTCATCTCCTACAGAGTTAAAATCAATGTATACACAGCAATTAATGATAAAAGCTTTTTACTCCGTGTTCAAAAAAATTAAGTTGAAATTGTTAACTTTTTTGCATGTGATTTCAAATGCTGCAAATCCACCATGGTCTAACTCACAAATCACATAATTCCACTCCAAAGAATATCTGAACTTAAGTCATAGGAGAGGGGATTTAATCAGGATGCAATCAGTTTAGAAATTTATAAACAAAAAATTCTGAAAACGTTTTTGTTTTTTTTTTTTTTTTTAAAGTTTCATTAGCAGTAGAATCTGTGCATATGAATGGGATGTCAGGTATTCCAGAAAGTTAGGGACCAAGATTTAGTTTTTCAAACTAGTGTATGATAACACTGCTTCTCTTTCCAATATCCATACACAGAATTATCCACTCTTCGTTTTGTCACACTTAGTAATAAAAGCACTTTTCTGTTGACTTTGCATGTTTCAATTAACATGTTTAAAATGTATTAAACCCTATTTATTTCTAAATACATCACTCTTTCCCAGACAAATATTGCCTGTGACCTGGTAACTCCACTGCTATCCCTTTCATTAAAACAAGAAATTACTCACTGGCACTCCTCTGACAACTCAAGGCTGCTCAGGTTGTCTTGCTGCACTGCTTTTCTTCAAAATATGTCTCTACACACAGCAGAGTGGAGAATGCATGCGTAAGATTGGATTGGTTTTGTACTCAGTCCTTTCCTCAGAATCCTTTCCCTTGCATTCTCTCCACAGCTTTCTGAGACCATGTGCAAACCACTCAGGGCATCCCTGCTTCCTGATGGGCTCAAGAAAGACCCCAGCTGAAGGAATGAAATCTTGAGACACTGGATGAAGTTTTTGAAAAACACAAAGACATCTCTTAGAGAGGTAAATCTGACTAAATATGCACTATGTTACAGGAGTGTCATGACTAACAACACTTTGTAAGACAAGTACTGGTCTGCAAAATCACACAACTAAAGCACAAAAAATGTAATTTAAATGCAGAAAAAACCCCACAAACATGAGGCATTGAAAACGAACGGAGAAAAACACATCTCTTTGAAAAATCAAATTCCTGATCCACTGCTGTCTACTAGTGCAGTGCTTCCATGTCACATACACCCACCATATTTACCTTCCAAAATAGGCTTATGTTTCTGACAAATATTTAAAACCAAAGAAGTTTGCTCTTTTCAAAGAAATACTTCTTCAGTCAGATCAAGCCACTGAATTAGAACATAAAAATTGTCATCCATACGGAAATCCCTTTCCCCTTAACCACCACACATGCCTTGAAATGTGATTTACATCAATCCTTACTACCACCTCATCTAACAAACACAAAAAGAAGATACATTCCCCCCCCAGAAAAAACATGAATAATGATCAACTGTTTATAAATAGAATTCATCACGTATTTATTGATTGCCCTTTCTGATGAAGATACAATGGACAAAAATTGAAATAAATAGATGAACATTTATCCAGAAAATATTTTTCCTCCAATCTCCATAAGAAAAATACTTAGAGAGACTGGAGCCAAGAAAGTCTTATAAACACTTGAAAAACTCCTGGAAACTCGAATTCCCTGAAATCTGTAGTACTAAACAGAGTTCTGTGATCATATATCAACAGCCCCCAGCCAGGAGCTTGCTGGGTAAACTGTCTTTATTCCAGCTCTACAAATGTGCTTCATTCTAAACGTAGAAGAAAGGGCTATAAAGACAAATAGTTTGTCTTAATTTAGTACGTCTGATTCCATTTAAGTAATCAGCTACAGGACTGCACAGTTTAAGCCTGAAGAGTCACACCCTCTGTCAGGGGAAAGCTTCTCTGGATGACAAATTCTCAGCAGCAGCTGAAAATTGATCTAAAACATCAAAACTGGAAAAGATACAAGAAATTCTTTGCATTTGTTTTAACATTGGAAGAAATATTTGTATCTACTGACTTCAAGAAAACAGGACATAGTGTAAATATTTTAAAAAGGAAGCAGAGAACATACAAGGCAAAAGGAAAACTAGGAAAACAGGCATGCACAGCAACAGCTGGATTTGTGAATGCATTTTCAGTTCAGCAGCTGAGACAGGCACTTGAGGCTGAAATTCTTCAAGGACTACATTGGGGCTTTCTTCCCCATGAATTGCTGAAAAAAAAAGTGAACAAATTTTTAAACGTCAGCATGACAAATCTAGATACAACCTCCCTGCTACTGCCTTAAGTGTGAGGGGTCTCCACATTTCTTGTAGGAGAAGCTGTTCCACTGACTGGGACTGATATTAGCTGTGCTGCAATGGCAGTTCTGCCCTTTGTTCCTTGCATCAACTTTTTTTCTGAGTAAGCAAAAGTAAAATATTTGTCTATTTTACCAGTCAGGTTATATTTGCAATCATAATTTTTGTTTCCTCTTTTGAAATACTTTTAGCACTGCCACTTCTTCTTCACTGCCATTCAGACTTATTAAAATTCTTGCAGTGTTTTCTGAAGCTGCCAGCCTTACATTTCCAGGGTTTATGGTGCAAAATGCAAGGAAAGCACTCCTGCACAAGAAAGTCGGTTATCTGTCTGCCATTTCAGCTCCATCACCAACAGGAGCAGGCTTAACTTTCAAAATGAAGTTTCCTCTGGGCAGCCTCAGGAACTCAACAAGGAAGGTGAAAAGGGCATTCCCACCCTTCCCAACTGAGTACTGTGATTTTCACACAGGACTTTTTACCTTGGAAATTCCCCTTGGTTCTGCTCTTTATCAGAATAACTTGACCAAGGGAAAGGGGGGCGTGTTTGACCAATATTCTCAACTACTTCCTAAGCCATCAATGACCTTCATAACTAACCAAGAGGCACACAAGAAGTTCAGTACTAAATTATGGCAGCTATTTGCCTGGTTATACTGAGTCATGTTTTGTGACATGTCTTCATTGAGGTAATAGTCAGATGGGTAGCTAGAATACACCCTGGAAGGAGAAATACTGAGAAAAGTCAAACTAATGAGACCATGACGTGCCCTTTCAAAAAAATACCATAATTGCCAGTATTCTTTTTTTAATTAACAACCTCTTCACAGAAATAACAAAGTGTCAAAGGCAAGTATGCTAAGCAATTTGGGAGCAGGCAAAAAAAGGAAACTGTTCAAAGGCCAGAAACCCACACTGTACACAAGAACAGCAATAAAACCCACTGCTACATTAGATCTGTAGTAAACCTGGAAAATCAGGTCAAACTGGTAAGATTCCTGCTGGGGTAATGAACAAGCACTTGACACTTGCAAAAGCTTCTGTTCCTCACCAGCTTATGTGTGTCCTCTGTGACAGCTCTACTACAGAATCCCTCTGGGAATTCCCAATGTGCACAAAACTACACAACACAAGACAAGGGTGAGCAAGCAGCTCACCTCTGACTTAAGGCTTGACAGAGCTCAAATGCTACAGAGACTGGCCAAATCTGCCCAAAATAGCTTTAGGGTAGGCTGGAGAGCCCTGAAGTCTGAGGACATAAAACTGTGAGCTTGGTAAGACTCTAGACACCCTTACCTTTTCTACTGGCTATAGCTATGAGGACTATGCAAGGCACCAAAATAACTTCCCCAACAGTCAACTTCCATGAGGTCATTAGCAGACAAGAAGGGTCAAAAATCCCTCCTTTGTTCTCTGGAAATAATTGGAATTAGGTCAAACGCCTCTTAATTTCGGAGGCTCAAATGCACAACTATTTTGTCTGCAAAGGAAATATGAAATACAGTAACAGATCGGATCATGCTGAAAGAATACAAAAGTATCAACTCTGCTGCAAAATTTAAAATTCATTACTTGATCTTCTGTTATATGACTGCACATCTTGACCAGCAAAACTACCTCATATATTAAAGAGCATGCTGAAGGTCCTTTTTCTCTAAAGTTAATTTAAGTAATTCACTTGGTTTTTTTGGTCTACTCTTACTCTAAAAGTCCCTTTTAAACCAATGCTGTTGGTTAATTTTAAACTTCATTGCAGTCAATGAAATTATTCACATTCACAAAGCTATGCACAACCACAGCTTGGGAAAGGTCTGAGGGCTTCCTCAGCTCTGCTGGACACTGCAATAAGCTATGAAATTAATCCAATTTCTAGGTCAGAGCTTCCACAAGACATTTGAGGTTTGGCATCTTGCATCCTTTTGTTTTGTCCTTCAAGTTTAACAAATTCAGTATGCAATGAGAGAAAAATGAAGTTTTCTGTTTCTAACAATTTAAAAATGTTGAATTTGTCTGCCTTGGACAAAGGGAGCTTGTTAACCTATTTAGGAAAAAAGAGGGAAAAAAAAATGAAACAAAGACCATAATGAGAGCAATTCTTCCAGGTCAGCTTCTTAAATGACTATTTAATCAGTGGCTGTGTCACATAATTACAGTCAGATGAGAAAATGAACCTCTTTCCACTGATACTCTATGACAAGGAACAGCAGTGAAAAAAGGAGAAGACAAGCCCTTCCTTCCCACAGGGAATCTAAGGAGTAAGAAAGGAAACAGAAATGTTAAATCTTTGCCTGCTGCCTGGTAAACAGAAAAAGTCTGGCAGAAAGCCCAGGAAACGCCTATTACAGTATGACAATGCAGAAATACTGAATAAACAGACTGGTCAGGTCACCACAACTCACACAGCCCCACAGCTGTTGGGACAGAACACAGCACATCTCACATTTTAGTTTTTAATCTCAATTTCAAAAATATTTTTGCATATTTTTTTTTTAACATCTCAAAAATTTAATTCTGAAAATGAACACACATAGAAATGGAAGATTGCATTTGGGTGTGTTTCAAACACATCATCCTCACTGCAATGGAAATGACAGGAAGAAAAATAAGCTGTAGGAATACGCATAAGTTAAAGTGAGTTCCTACATGTATCTATTTCTTGAGGACTTCCAGAGCAGTAGGACTTCCTGGCAAGGTCTGTTCACCAGTTTTTACAAAGGGCAAAACTGATCTGTCTGCAAAATGGCCTTTCAAATATTGCACTGATTATGTGCAGCTATTTAGATATCAGAAAATAACAGTTGAAAAGGACTAAAATTCTGGAAATCTTGAATCATTTTGAATCACTCTGTACAACTCATCTGTCTCTACAACACAAAACACCTCTGAACAACCCTTACCTCAGCCTTATCCACTACTTTAACAAGAGTCAATAGTTTCAATATATTAAACAGTGAAATTTAATGCCATGCTTCTCAATTTCATGAGTTACACAAAGAAACAACAGCCTTACTAAACATGCAGTCAGTGGAAATTGGAAACAGAAAATTAGCAAGTGCAGCTTGTGATTGTGAACATAATCCAGTTTGTATGAAGAGAAAAACAAACAAGAGGATTTCCAGTAACAAGACAAGGATATCTTTGCCCAGAGGTGCATTAATCACACCAGCTCACCAGTCAGCATAACAGATTCCCTCCTTAAGTGGCATAACTGGGAAGCCTAATACAGAGCCAAAAATAGCACCTGACTTCACACAGCTAACCTTCCATCTCACCACCAAGCAGCTAGGCTAAAAATAAAAGCTACTTGTATTTTGAAAGAACATTAAAAGGAAAAGGGTACATATAAGGACAGATATCTGCTTCAACCAATTTAATCAAATCTTACTGATTTAATGACACCCTGTTTCACAATGCAAACACAGTTAAAATTTAAGTTTTAACTTTTTTTTTTTCCCCATAAAACCACCTATTCTGCACTATTACAGAAATCATGCCTTTGGCTCATCACCCTACTTGAAAAACATGGCATCCACATACTATGGAAAACTTAAAATCCCCCAAAATTATATGGGCAAATATTCTTTCAGTTTCTTTTGGCACTTTCAGGTTTTTTTTGGTTCTTTAGATCAGAAGAGTTTCTGTAGCATCAATCAATAACCTAGTGCAATCCTAAGTTTCCAGTGTTTACAGGCAGACAAATTCCTGGAGACGATACAAAAGCTGCAGCTCTTTAGATGAGAACTATTTTTCCACAGACAAATAAGAAATTCAAACTCAGTTTTTGGCCAGTGCAGAAAGAATAAAAGAAAAGGCATAAATCTGGAAATGTCCTTTGATGACAGGTACAAGTAATTTTTTTCATGAATCATTAAGGTTTAAATGAGAGATTTATAGTTTTACACTGGAACAGGTTTTTCAGCAAGACTGTGGGTGTCCTATCCCTGGAGAAAATTCAAGGTCAAGTTGGATGTGGCTTTGAGCAACCTGATCTAGTTGAAGATATCCCTGCTTATCACAGAGGGGTTGGATTAGATGATCTTTAAAAGGCCATTCTATTGATAATTCTGTGATTCTATGTTTTTCCTATGGTTTGAATCATTCATGCAGGAGCTGCTAAATTCAGTTTTCTACTCAAATTCTATTAAAAATAAAATTAAGTAATTCTAAGGCACAAAATATTAGTTGAAATGCATGCTTCACTGAAATTTAATATTGCTATGTAGTGATATAAAAAATCTATTATTTTCTGAGTTCCTGTGTCAAGGGTTTCATCTTGAAGTCATTCAAAGCTGTTTTTCATAGCACTGCAATAGGAGGGGAAAAAACTTTTGGTACCCTATAAATTCAGGTCTCTCTCTCAATCCTGTTCCCTTCATAGATACTACTTCACATAACAACAAGCCTTGAGAAAATCCATAGAGCTCCTCACAGACTGAAGGATGCTTTTCACATGTATTTTAAGTTTTGGTCATTTAACATTATTTAGCCCTTAAGACACTTTATTTACTTAGTGTTCTATTTGTTTCAGCATAACAACTGTACTTCTAACTAAATTTACAGTTCTATTTTTGTAATATTACCTTGCAGTGCTAACAGCTTGCTAAACAGCACACACAGCTTTTAATGATACTTGATTCTTGAAGTATCCTCCTCAGTTAACTGCAAGCACGGGAAGAAAATTCAGCTTATGGATGTTCTCTCTATGCACCATTTCAAATAATGACATTTCACAGATGAAAGGACTGAAATTCTGTGTAAAAATACACCCATATAAAGTGTGGAGGTATTTTGTGCTCAGCAAATTAACTTCCATGCTTATTCCACTTTGCTTGTCATGAATTATTGAGGTCAGTTATACTTGCAACTTGTACAAAAAACCTGGAACAGCTATGCTGGGCTAGGGGCATCAAGTAAGAAAAACGAGGATATAACTGATTAATAAAAGGATAAGAGGCTCAAAACTGTGAAAAAAATTAATGTACCACAGGAAATAGAAACTACTTTTTATCTGACTTTCAAAGATCCAGTTGAATCTCATTAGCTCCCAACTTCAACCAATATTACTTCTAAGTCTGCTGCTGCTTCTGAATTGCTTTAATAAGCTGATAAACAGATGTAAAACACATTTGAAGATATGGAAACATGTTTGATTTCACATTCAGACAGCAAATGTATTACACTTTAGGTACTGACAAAAGAACAGATGCATCAATACTGTCAGACCAGAAGAAAAGGTGCCTCCATGAGTTTCTCCTTTAAACAAAACCCAACAAAATGCCACACATGCTTCTTCTTAATATCTGGAAATCTCAGTTCTTCCTTTTAACAAAATTCCACAATTTCAGGAAGAAAAGCAAAATGGATAACCCCCCCCCCCCCCGCCAATCCCAGAAACACAGAACTAAACCCCTGCCCAATTCTCCAGATCATTTAAGAGCACAGAAAAGAGGTGCTAAACCCCATTTACCAATCAGTTGACTTCTGTGGCGTCTGCTGAGGCTCATTTTAAGATCACACCACAATACTTTCATTGCTATACTGCTATTAGCAGATTGGAACTCAACTTTGGTGAGTTAGGAAGAGGATTTAGGTGTCTCAGTACTTTTTCTTTTCTGAGTTAAATGCTGAGTCAGTGTGGGTTTTTCTTTAGTTGAAGAGTGAGTAGATGAGAAGGTAAAGATGCTTAGAGGGCCATAATTCAGCAATAAGCTGCTAAATATTAAAAGCCTCTAAAGCAGTCTGGATGACTGTTTCTGCTGAGCCAGAACATGAGAAATGCTGCTGAACACTGGAAGCATCTGGGTAGCATCACCATGTTTTATGGACCTCTGTATCAATCACATCAGAGGTGCTTTTGAAATGCATGAGGAAGCCCATTTCATTTTGAAATTATTAGCTCAGAAATCATTCATTTTATCTGGAAATAAATTTTCAGAGACCAGGAACAAGACTTCATAGATTGTTACTGAAGATCCATTTCAAAACCTTTATTATTTTTTCTGTTTTTAAATAAGAAAATTTAAAAATATATTCCAGGCTTCCTTCTTCTGTAAGGCACTGAAATATGAAGTGTAGATTGGAGCAAATACAATCATAAAACCACAACATGAGTAACAGTGAAACTCACTGAAGACTCTGCTCAGAAAGCAATGCTGGCACCCTTAAAGAATTTTTCACTTTCTTCCACTTATATCTGGCAGTCCTTGAATCCATACAGTCTTCCAAACTCCTAGGACTCATTGAAGAGCAAATATTCCTTGTATTTACATAGAATTATACATTTATTCCTTGTAATACAAACCTCTTTTGACTCATAAAGCCAATTCACATAATGGGAGGCCCAGTGCAAAATTTGGATTTGTACAATATTGAGATTCTGGCCGACCAAACCTTTTCAGTGGTTTGGCAAAAGATTTTTTTTTCCAAAATTCTATTCAAGATAACTACTGCTAAATTGACCGTCTCCCAAGTTTCTGCTTTTCCAATAATAAAGTCAGAGTTCACTAAATTTATTTTTTGTTTGAGGGCTGCTTTTTCAATTAACCCTTTTTTCCTCTATCTAAAAAGCATTTTAGAGGTATTAATACATTACTGAAAGGCATTTAAATATGTAATAAATGTGATTTGGGGTACTTTTGTTAATTTCAGGGTTTTTTTTTCTTGTTAAATCACCAGTTCGTGAAGCATTTCATCATACTTTGTCTGCAGGGTACTAAACACCTCATGTATCAGACCTCATTATTTTCACTGCATTGCTTATATTTTTTTTACAGACAGAAAACCAGCAAATACAGCAGTGGGATCTCTTCATACTCCAAGTCATCTCATGTAAAAAGCTAGCTAGTCTAGAAATCAGTTATCACCTATTTCTGGCTAAATAAACAAACACAACCAACAAGGAAAACCTCATCTGCTTCAAGCTAAAAACTAAGACCAGGCTATGGAAGTGGAAGCAAAAGTTATTCATGTGATTAATGAGAAAAAAAGTTATATTGCCATATCAGCAAAAGTAGTTATGAAATAGTTTTGTGACACTGCTTCACCATTCTGTGGAGTTTTTTTCTGTTTAACTAATTTGCTTTAACATCTCTATGTATCTATCAAATCTGTTTTCAATTTTGATTAAAGAGGATTTTCAGAAACATTACTTAAACCACACATGTAGATAAAAATGCAAACTATGTTTCAGTTTACAACAAAACTGAGAACAGATGAGGGCTGCAGTGCGACACAGCTAGTGACAGGAGATCATCTCCAATGATACAGAGGGTGCTTCTCGTGTTCCCGATCCTACGCTGGTCTGTGGCACTTAAGAACAGCAAATGTAGCCTTAGCAAGTGAACTGCATTGTTATTTTGCACAGAATTAGAAGCTGCTGTAGATGCAAAGCTCTCTGGTAGCTTTAATTCTGTTTCCATCACAGCTGTCAACAAATGGAATTAATCAAGGTCCAACTCAGTATGTCCAAATCCAAGATGCAGCACTGCTGCTTTTGCTGTATACAGCAATTTAAAGAAAATGGTTATCAGGATGTTCAATCTGGATCAAAATGCACCTATGGTTGCAGCTGATGGAAATACCCATGCAAGTAACTCGTGAATGTTTGGATTACAGGGTTTTTTCATTACCATCATCACGATTAATTTGCAAAACACACAAAAAAATTCCAAAGTCCCTCCTCATTTTCCTAAAAAGCAGTGTCCTCACCAAGACTAAGCACACATAAGATCATGCCATAAAGAGCCTAAAGGGGTATTTAAATATTTTAAAAATTTATTCTGTAATAAGAATACTCCATGCAGAAGGGAGGTCTGTAGCACAGCCCCTTCCACAGCTTGCACCTGGGTTTGCAATGGCAGAGAAAGGCACATTGTGCACCAGAGTCTGCTTGCAGCAACAGAATAAAAGGAATATGGGCAGCCTATTGATAGCCCAAGAACACAACTCCATGCAGCCAGCAGCAGCACCGACTCCTGTTCAGTAGCACGTCAGCAGCAGGTACTGAATCTGCTCACAACTACACAGGCTTTGAAGGAAACACTGCAAAGGTTGCCCTTGTCACCCACTTCTGACCACAAATATAACAACATGGCACCATGGCACCAAACTAAACTCCTGTTTTCTGCAGTCAGGTCAAGATTTCATTGGTTTAATCTGTATAAAGTACACAATGTCTGGAGAAGCATCATAATTTAAGCACATATAGGGATTTGTGTCTTTTTATTTTTCTTCCTGCTAACTTCCATTACACATATGGCTTAATATAAAGTTAGTTGTCTGATCCTGAAGAAGCTGATTTAAAAAAAATACAAACCCATTTTACTAAGATTTTGTAGGTACCTTGTGTCAGAAACACCTGAATTCTTGTCACTCTATTTCTCCTTAGACCACAAGAATCATACTCTCTAAGAGCAGAAAATGCTTCCTTAGGTGTGATTCCTGACATTCTCTTCAAATGCTGGAATACCACCAGCCTTGAGATAATATAGACCATAAAAGGCTAAAATAGGTTGTTAAAGGTGTCAGAATATCACCTTTGAACCAGTTATACTAAAGGATTCCCTATGCATTGCCTGCTCTTACAAATTCTTCTTACAAATCAGGAGAGTTTCTGTCCACACTGGAATCCCAGTTAGACATTCTTACACTTGTTTACAGCAGTATTAGCCTTAATCCATTTAGGCACTATTGCTAAAGCAGGAGTAATAGTTGTGGTGACTAGTCCTTCCTTATGGAGGTTATAGGTGTCCTTATTTCTACTCTCAAGGTCTAAGGCTTTTGCGGATATTCCCCCAGTGCTTAAAGAGCTTCTTAAGCAGCTTCTGGGAACATATGTTGTTTTCACTAGCTCTGGGTAGAGTTTCAGCATGTGTGCCAAGCAGACCTCCTAGGGGCCCTGTCAGTGATCAACTGATTCACTGCTCAAAATTAGAACCCGAGCCCAGCTACTTTTGGCAGATTCACTCAGTGGGAGGGTCTTGATTTTTGGTCTGTGTTCAGCACATCCAACCATAGTTATTTGATTTATTTTACTGTGACATTTTCTCCAGTGGTTTATTAAAAAGGACTGGCATTACAGAGCACTCTGCAGTGCACTGAGGTGCGCTGGCAGACACATGCCTGACTCGCAAAGCCTCCCCCAAAAACAACCTGTCTTAGCAGCTGCCTTAAAAAAATGATTAGAGAAGTAATTTCTATTGCTACAAATCATCTATTTGATATTATAAATAGTCTTTTTCAATCCAGTTGCAAGTGGAAAGTCGAGGCGTAATAAGCAAGGTGGCTCATTTATTCCCAAAATACGGGCATAATGCTAAAAGGTTTTCTAGAAAGCATATACTGAATCAATGGAATATTTTTCCTCCTTTTCCTGAGTCCCCCCCAAAAAAATACTTCTAGTGGAGATAGAGACCTCCAAGAAGGGAATTTTAAATTATCAGCGACTACTTTTCTATTCCTAATTAGTTTTTTGAAACCATCTGTTTTCTGTGAACACCATGCTGAAACTGCTGCTTAGAACACCATATGGAAAAGTTAACTGCAGCTCCAGGAATCCATAGATCATCCTGCTTCTAAGTATTCCATAGATGTTTCCCTGAAAGGATTTTCTTTTGTGGAAAGAAGGCTGTAACAGTATTTTTTGTTACAAAACTCTTTGTTTACTAGTCAAAAAAAACAAAACAAAAACAACAACAACAAAAAAAAAACTCCTTTGAAATTTTTACACAAATATTTACATTCAATAGATGACAGTCAGATAATGGTGCTTTAAAAAGAGGAAGGACTATAAATAAGCACAGAGGAACTCAAGCATCATGGAAGGACTGAATGCAGCTTTCTGCAGAGCTGCACTGAAGTCTAAAACTCATTTTTATAATTCCTTTATTGCATCTAAGATCTAGATCAAACAAAACACAACAGCTCAGAGCTGTAAGTGAGCAATAGATTCGCTGGACTCACACTGAGTTTTTTCAACTCAGTATTTATCTGTATGGATATTCCTGAGAGCATCTGGAGAATGCTGTAAAAGATACAGCATTAAGTGCCTGTAGTACAAAAATCAAGTTCATTCAAAGTTTCTAGTCCTCCTGGGAAAATGCTTTTCTTTTATTTGGTTAACTTATTTGTAATACTTAGGTTAACTCTAAAAGTAGCAGGCTTAAAAAATGAAAATCACTTCCAAAACAACCCACAACAGAAGTCCAATCGCCCCCTACACACTGTTACTCATCATATGCGTCATGTTTAATTAAGTGTTGTCAACTCAGATTTAAGTTTATACACAGCCCCCAGGAATGTTCAAGTACTGCCCTGTGCCTCAGCAAGTTACTACTGTGATAAGTCTATGCAGGGAAGCAAAAATCAGTAAGACTCAACAAGAATAGAAAAGCATAAAAAATTAAGAGTATTAACAACACTTATGAAAATAGCACTATTTCATCTCCCTCTAAGCTCATATTAAAGATGGCAGGAGCGCAAGTTTAAAACATTTTTATAATGAGAAGGTATTCTATACTTTTTAACAAGCATAAAAGTTAAAAAGTAAACAATATTAATTTCAATATGCCTCATAGGCTATATGCAAATGTATCTACCCTCAGTCTGTAACTGGGCCACCCTCTTCCTCATGCAGTTTAGAAGTTATTGCCATCCTCTGCCAACTCAGATTTCCCAGTAAATAGTGACTTGTTTTCTCAAAATTGGCAAATTTTATTGGTATTTGCCATGGTTTGATGCTGGCACAATGCCAGTGCCCCCAGGAAAATGCACCTTCCCAAATAAATGCTGTGAGATGTGATCAGGAACAGAGCAGAGCAGGCCCAAGCTCAATAAAAAAGGGAAAATCTTTATTAAGCTACTACTACTATAAAAGACACACACACTAAAACCAGAATGAAAACCTTCCAAAACACTCCTCCTCCCCCAACCCAATTTCCAACAAACCACAGTGAGACAAAACCCTGGATTCCTGATCATGTTACTACCCTTCAGATAATCAATACTCAGTCCCTCAAAGGAGAGGGAAGTCTCTTTTGCACCATAGACCACCCCGCCAGAAAACACAGTTGCCACCTCCTGTGTTTCCATGTCACACATGGCACCACCAGGAGAAAATCTGCCAGTGTGACACTCTCCTTTCCATGTCACAGTGCTCTCACCACCGTGCATGGACAGACTGCTCACAGGGCTCTTTTAAGGATGCTTTGCCAAGGACCAAAAGAAACAACAGTTCAGTTTCTCTTTTTTGGGACCACAGTCCTCCCCATTTTTTCCTCCCCTGGGGCTAAGGGTCCAACAGCTTCTCTTTTTTGGGACAACAGTCCTCCCCCATTTCCTCCTCCCCTGGGGCCAAGGGTCTCAGGAACAGCGATCATCTTCTTCCTGAAGACAGAGGGCACCACCACACCCTCCTCAACTCTTCTCTGTTCATTCCTGTGATTGCAGTTGCTGGAACAGGTCTCTTGGCTCACCATTGCATCCCCCTAAAAATGTCTCTGTTGCAGGAGAATTTGGTTCAGTCTATGGCTATCAAGAAAAGTCCAGCCACAAGCCACTCCATCATCTCCTCACACCCAAAAAAATTTCTTCTTCTAACATCTCAGATCCCAGACTGTCTCTCTTCTACTTCAAATCGAGGAAGAGTAATATTTTACAAAGCTTTCATTTCCAAGGAAAGGGTTAAAAGTCTCGGACTCCCCAGACGGCTGAAATCTCTGCCCAGAACTCCATCTCCCACACTGGGCACCTTTCTCCCCCGCCCCTTCTCCTTCTCCTCTGCCAGCAAATTCCAGGTGCCATCAGGCTCTCTGTCTCCTTCCTTCTGGGGGGGAGGAACAAAGGCATCTCCATTTCTCTCCACCCTTTTGTCCACAGGGGCCGGCCTGGTTCCAGTCCCTTCACACCCTGGCCTACCTCTTCCAGGCCACATGGCTTCCCCTCCCCCACCCAGCCCTGGCTGGGCAGGGGAGGTCTGCACTGCCCTCTGACTGGAACCAAAGAGAGAGCTCCCCTGAGAGTTCTTGCTTTTAACCCCCGTGTTCTCAGAGGCGTGTCCATGCCTTCAGCGGCCACTCCAGGTGCCAATAGCCAAACCTGACGACTGATTGGTTTGACCCTAACTTTATGAAAAAATTCACTGCCGTGTCAAACCACGTCAATTATTTAAAGAATAAAATATTTTAAAATTAAGACTTTTACTTTAGTTAAGTAGACTGACGTAAAGGCCATATTTATTGTGTGTCATTGTAAACTCCTTATATCCAAATGACTGCAGAAATCCTCCATGGGGATTTATTGTCTGCCACATTAAGTGGCAGATACTGCATCAGCTTTTTCTAAAACTGTCTGGTGACATTCTTTTAAAGAAGCACTGCAAAAGTGCATTTCATTTACTCCTTGATGGTCCCTCCGATCTCCACCATTCCAGGGAAGCACAATTGCTCACCCCTTGCTACCATCAAGCTTGGGACAAATTGACCCAAAGGAATATAAAACTTTTATTTTTTTAAATCCACTGAACTGAGTTCAGTTAGAAAAAAACATTTATTTGACAGAATTACTTTTCTGTGTAGTGAGACTATAATTACCTAATGTGAGTGGTCTGAAGCATCAACATTTCATCAACTGAAACACAAGAAACATTTTTCACCAAGTTGCAAGACTACTTATTCTTCCAATACAATGTTTTAAATAACTTCACTACAGCCACAGCCAAAAGTTCCCAGTAGCTTTCCAACAAATTTGCCATTAAAAGATTTTAAAATGACTCTATACTTTGCTGCAACAACAAAGGAAACAATATATTGATACCCAAAACAATATATTGATACCACTAGCTTACAAAATCCACTTTTTACTACAATTCATTCCACATTGGAGGAAAGATTGCTAGAGAGGAAGGGGAAAATGTAAGTGAAAATTCTCAGTGAAAATTATTTATAAAAAGCTCATAGTATCACTCTGAATAAAGTCATGCCACGCTTATTATACTATAGAGAACATGCAGTTAAGGGTACATTAATGCAAATTTAGAATTTGTTAAATTTCACACTTACCTTTAAGTAGAAACTGTATATTATCAGCAGGAAAACAAAAAAGCATCTACACCAAATTAAAAAAGAAAAAAAATAAAAAAGAAAAAGAAAAAAGCTGTGGACACTCAATCCTTTCAAGCTGGAAAGATGGCAAAGAGTGTTGAAGAACGAGGTAAGTTTATCCCTCAACTCATATGCACAACTAACACCTTGCCCAGAGATACATCCATTTAAATACCTTGCCTAGCACACACCAGCAGCACAGATAGCAGGGGAAAAAGAAAAAGGGGGAAAGGAGGTATAGAAAAGCCTGTCATATTCAGACTGAAATCACATGGGGGATTTCCAAGGCTATCTTAGTACTATAATAATGAAATAATAACGCTGCAATTGTAGAAGCAAAGCATGCAAGACAAATGCAAATCAAATTCCATCAGAGAGGTGATGGAAAAGGGTCACTAAATTAGAGGAAAGCAGATACGAAGTTTCTGCAAAAGAGGTGATGCACAATAAGTAATTTGCAACCAGCAATTTTATTCTCACTGTTTTGCAAATGAAGAGCTTGTCAAGTGTTCCATGTATATCCTTGTGCTAATGAAAGGGTGCAGGTATTTCTTGAAAATTATTTTCTCAGAACCCTAATTCTGACCTGAGAATATAATTTTTAAAATAATTGTAAATGTTCATAAGTTCACAAATCTGAAGAATAACCTAATACATCAAATTCTAAGAACTGTCAGCCAGATGTAACCAAAGAATATAGTCTAAGAGAATATTAGAAGTGAACAATCTATTTCAAATATATTTTTTATTTTAAAAAGTCTGTTGTTTTGAGGATACAAATTCTGAAAACAATTTTATTTATGTATTTAAAAAAATACAAACCCTCAAGCACGTATATATAGGTATGTATATATATGTATAGATGGTAAAGAATGCTACTTTTCTCACTGAAACCTGGTGATACACTATTAGAATAAGAGTTCCTTTGCTAATATTCCATTTCACAGAAAGCCTGCACTCTCTATTACAGCAAATGATAATTAAAAAAAAGTAACTCTATAGAATAAGACAAAGTTATAACTTGTTCCCTGTCATTTTGGGACAGTTTACACAAATATTCTATACAAAATTACAAAGTTAGACAAAATATCTAACCCTTAGCTAAAAAAAAAAATTTTTGAGTGTGCTAGTCAGACTGAAAATGGCTCATGGTATGAAGGAACATGAATCATCTTAAACATTTTGAGACTAATTGTATATGAATATATAAAGCACTGACAAAAACATGAGTTCAAAAAGAGCCTCTAACTTCAGACTCGTCCCTAGCAAAGTCAATTTACAAAAGAGGTATTAATATTCATTCCTCATGTCACACCTGAAAAGGCTTTTTTGGTTCACTCCCCAGTCAGTTTAATACTTAATTTAATCCTTTTTTCTATCATACAAATGAGAAAGTGTTGTAATTCTTATCAGTCTAATAACATGGATTCACAGTGGGGTCTGCATAAGAAATCCCATTTTTTTTCCCCTCAATCCTTCCCCAACATTTACAGCAGCAAATAATTTTTGTTCAGAGCAGTGATAATTTTCACATTACATTGCCAGGAATCTGTATAAATTTTCATTGGCTCTGAAGAGAAGGAATATACATAGGCATTATAATTTTGGAAAAATTTTGGAAAAAGAAATATTCCATGTAAAATATAGCTCCATTTCCAACTATCAGCCAAACAAACCAGAAGACAGGAGTATTTTGCCTCTAACACATGTGTGAGTCCAAGAGAATTTCACCAAGAAACTCAGCTACAGATGAAGGAAAA
Source organism: Anomalospiza imberbis (assembly GCF_031753505.1). Lineage (NCBI taxonomy): Eukaryota > Metazoa > Chordata > Aves > Passeriformes > Viduidae > Anomalospiza > Anomalospiza imberbis. The sequence continues at coordinate 32,416,542 of NC_089684.1, read as the reverse complement.
AACCCCAAACAAACCAAAAAGCACATGAAAATGTTTGGAAGTACTTTTAAGATACAAGCTGAAAACTTGAGAAGGGTGAAACACTGAGGATTCATATTCAGAAGAAATACCCAGAGACCTATTCTCACAGCTTTTCCATTGTCCAGAAGAACATACCTCAGTGTGCATGGTGCATTTGTGTTCAACCACTGGAAACAGCCACAGCAAGTATACATCTCATTTTTCTTTGTTTACCACTTGACTTTCTATAACTTATCTTGTGTAACCAGAAGAGGATGTACAAACTATTTTCTACACAACAGCAGCATTCTCCATAGGCTAGCACCAAGAACTATTCCATTTCCTCTCCTCAGGGAAACTCTTGGTAAAGAAACAATGCCCTCCACTGCCAGCCACCAAGTGAAGACCCTGCTGACAGAGCTAATGCAATGAAAGCTGCTTTTATTGCTTTGTTAAGAATCCTTATTGAAGCAATATGGATAAAATGAAGTTTTCAGTTTCAGATAGGTGTTCAGAAACTTCTGGGCTTGCATCTGCCTCCCAAGAGATGAAGAAAGGAGGTTTTTAAGTGTTGTGACCTAGCCTTATAAACTCCATGTGACTAATCATGTTTTAATCTTAATAGCTTTAAACTAGATGTGCTTTTTGCTTAAACATCAATCAGGCTGAGTTTTCAGGCATGCCCTTCCCCCATACTTAATAACTTTTGCTAGGTGTTTATATCCAAGAGCTCCATGTAAATCTTATATCTTACAAAGGACTGTGACAGGCTTCAGAAAGCCTCAGATAAAAATAATAAAAGATGCTAAACTACCAGTCATTTTTAGAGGTACATAGTCTCTCACTACTTCTGATAATTCCCTGTTCATGCGTTTTTGATTTGTACTGAAACAAAATATTTGGTAAGTCCTTTTCATTTCCATTACAGTAGGTGTGGTATCATTCATACTTTGTTATGTAGGCCTTAAATGAAGATGAAAAAATGAAGTTCCAGAATAGAAGCTCAAAGAATAGAAACTTTCATCTTCAACTAATTATTGCCAAAATACATGAGCAAGCCGTGAGAATTACTTTGGAAATCACAGACAAATGCCTATCCATAAGAAGTAATATCAAACATCTTCATTCCCCCACTAACTTTATACTCTTCTAAAATTTGAATATTCAGTGACATACAGATAGGAAGAAGTTATTAAGCATCACAAATATTTTTTTAAGTCAAATGTTTGAGAAGTAGAAGAACAGAAAAAAAAATATGTAAAGGGTAAAGTGTGCTGTAAGAAATCAAAATGTATTAATGTGCCAAACCCAAGAAAATCTGTAAAATAATTACTAGTTCCAAGAGTATTCAAAGGCCTCTCAGTCCCTAAAACTTCTCAAAAAACACCTTTGCACCTTGGACTGAAACTTCTCTCCTGGGCTTCTTGATAATTTGTGACAGAAGACAATGACGAGGCTTTCACACATCCGATTACATACGTCAGTCCAAAAGCAGGAGCAAATCCCTGCCAGGTAAAGGAAGATTAGTGCTTAAACTAGGAGAGTGCTCTTAAGGAGGTGACAGACTTCAAGGACTGCAGGTAATAACATCACTCTGATACTGAAACTCCAGGAAATTGTATTGTTGGCAAATGAAAGTGAATGAGGAAAAAATACAGAGCTTTGTGAATGCAATTTCATCATTTGTTCATTGTTCCCCTAGATTTTACAAGCTTAGAATATCCATTTTACTGCATTTTTGCTTTAAGTAAAAATATAAAGTAATGTATTCTAAATTTTGCATGTATATAACAAATATTAAAAACATGCTCTAATACAACAGATTAGTGTCAAAAAATTATGGAACAGACCTTGCATGGGTATTTGCAGAGAGATTTCCCTGCTTAACCCCCCCAGGTCCAGGGAAGTGGAAATATATTTTTGCTTTTTCCCTTCAAGGCAAAAATATTAGCCACAAAGATAACTGGCCAGAATAGTTGTTTGCAGAGATGTTTTTTTTTTTTTTTGAGTCAGATGTTCAGGACACCAGCATGTTCTCTTTGCAAATTAAACCAGAACACTTTCCAACTTCCAAGACTTCTCCAGATGTCTGCCTGTACAGCCACATGGGCATATTCTAAGTGTCTGCATTATTGAGTCCCTTGCAAAATAGAGGGAGAATGCTTATGGTTGCTCTTCTCTTCATCAATTTTAACTTGGTTAAATCAACCAGACCCTTGATTTCTTTAAAAGAGGAACAGGAGATTTCTACATGCAAGGAAATGGCACCTTCAGAAACCACTTACAAAGAGGATTCGGGCTCTTCTGGTACTCTTTGTGGTATAATCATCTTTGGGTTTTTTGTTTTTGGTTTTTTTTTTTTTTTTTTTTTTTGTTTTTTTTTTTTTTTGTTTTAACCTAACTGGCCTTTTTTCCAATAATTTTACCCATAAGTCCCTAAGTACTAGGTGAGTTGAAAGTAAGAAATAAGATTGGGAAAGCCAAGAAAAGCCAAATCTACTAGACAAAAATCCAACTCCTCGTTTAGCTTACAAGTTATATTCTATTCTTTCTTGCTTTCTTCTGAAATATTTTGGTTTGTTCAAAAAATCTTTAATAAATACAGAGATATCCTGCCCCATGTATGAGTAAATAAAACACCAAATAAATATGAACAAAATTAATATTTAAGAACATGGCATAGATTGCATATTTGCACAACAGACAAAAAAAGATTGTTGGCTCAGTGAACAAGTGCTACAAGAACACTGACTTTTACTGCCTACATTGTAAACACTGAGTTATCACTCCCTCCTATGCAAAGCTTTCAATCTGCAAGCCATAAACAGGGTCACTGTTCCTTTTAAGTGCTGGAAAGCTCTTTGATTTTAGGAGTTGGCTTTTGTTGCTATTACTTTTAATATTGCTTTTCCGTCTGAGTCTTCAGTTTTCTCTGTTTAAAGGTTCACTGCAAATTAATCAGCTAGCAATAGTTTACAGACAAATATTCCTTTCCTCTCTCCAACAAACTGTTTCATGCTTCCTGCCATTAATTTAGTATGGAACAGAACGTCATTTTTCTTAGCAACTGGTACAAATATAAAAGTTCATATTTTAAGATTTCAGTTGTGCTTCAGTAAACTTAAGAAACAGTAGCTGATTACAGCCAACCAAGAAGCAGCTACAGATCCATCAACCTGACAACCTGAAGGCCAAATCCTAAAACTAGAAATTCTGCTTACAGCCTCCATTATGAACAGGAATGGAGAAAATTTAACCTCGAAACCCCTTCATACATGGTTGGTTAATAGCTTTACACTGTAAGATGTAGCAAGATTCTTAGAGAAAATTTGCATGTTAAAATGTTATGATGTAAGAACTGTTTGCTGAAGGAACACAGAGTAAATTAATGAAAGGAAAAAAAATTCCAAGATCTCAAAGTAATGAGGAACCGGTGACACAAATCCTAATCTGGCATATGACAGCTGCAGAATAAATTCAAAAGGTTTTTACCAGACTAATTATCTGTTAATAGGCAGGCTCAGTGGGACATAACAAATTCCCAAGGTTTAGTTTCCAAGTCATGTGACCCAATCTTTAGCATGGCAGATGGCAGACAATGACTGCATACCGCTCTTTTATTCCAAGAGTTCCACACACCATTTCTGTAACCCATCACTAAAATTATTGTAATCATACATCAACAAAGATACAACACTACCACTGGTGACACCACTACTTCTGCAGTGATTGTTTCCCATACTGTGCAGCATGTCATTTTTATTAAGTGCTGTCAGCTCTTGGTGTGCACAGACAAAAATTGAAATCCCAGTAGGATTTATCTTCTCTATACATCCACAAAGACTTCAGCAAGTTGGATGTCACTTTTAGCAGGACACACATGCTTGCTGTTAGCTAAAATACCAGCAAATTTTTCAGTTGCCACGCTGTAATTTAAAAGTGCTGACTTCACACCAGGTTCTGATTTTATGTTCATTTTTACAAATAATCTATTATTTTAACATCACCCTTCACCAAGCTGCTAGTCCGATGGCAATGGGTATTACTGATCACATCTCTAAACTGCACCCCGCTGAAAAAAGATTAAATTCACACCCAGTGGACACCAGCCATCACATTCTCAGTAATGTTACACCACAGCCCCACAGCCAGAATTGTTCATCCCTGTGGGAAGGAAAGAGATATGTTCTCTATTCTATCTGTACTGTATTCCGGGTTATAGATCTCCAGAAAGCAAGAATGGGACATAGGGGTTTCCCCGCTGTGACAAAATCTAAAGACCTTTGTTCCAGAGAGCCAAGTTTTACAGTGCTAGACTGTGGCTGTTTCACATGGCATGACCTTTATTTTTTTGCATATGCAACAAAGCAGAAGAGCTTCCTCAGCATTATTGTTCACTTCAAGTTTAACACACTCTTCTGAGATGACTCTCTAGACGTTCAAGGGTCTGTTTCTTTTTTAATCCTTTTTGTGCAGCACCTTCAGCATCATAATTTTGCTGCTTTGAAACAAAATCCTTACCATTTTCCTTTTTTTTTTTTTTCTTAAAATTATAATTGCACTGGTAATGTGATCCTCTGGAAACTGTAATAAAATTGTAAATACTCTCCAGGCTAAATCATAAACCCCACATTATTTGTCTGTGTACTTAGCACCACTGCATGTAGTGAAAATGCCTTGGAAAGTGTTCCATGATGAATATGTACAGAAAAGACTTCTGTATTTTCATATTTAGAGTTATTTTTCAGATTGATGCAACTATGACAGGGCAGGGTTAATTTCAGGTTGGATTAAGACAAACACTTCCTTCCACATATAACTAGAGATGGGAATATTTCTATGGCCATGAGCAGAGGCCAAAATTATCTCCTCTGCTGGAGTACGCTACTTCCTTTTTCCTTCTAGCAATAAATAACCCTGGCTCCCAGCTCTGAGCACACCAATTGGAAGTCTGACCAAAAATACTGTGTACTGGATGAATTCATTTCCTGCCATACAGACTTCCTGAAGATTACAGCCACTTTAATTCTTTTGTTTCAGTAAGACTTGCAAGGTTTGTATCCCACACTGATCAGACAGGCATCTGTCTAGAGATGCTCTCTGAAACAATTCCAGCCTCCAGCACGAGCCCAACTTCCCTTAAATCACATTTCACATCAAACATTAGAAGAGGTTTGCTAGCATTAGGACAAAATTTACTGTAGCTGTAACCCCTGCTGTTTGAATTCTGTGGGTTGCAGGTGTGTACACATGCAAACTTTAATATTAACAGACATTCTAATTTTTATTTTATCTCCAGCTTAACAGCTCTTCTTCCAAAGTGGTAGATCACCTTTAGTTACTGAAAACACTCAAACCCAATCAGTTTTCAGAAACCTTAGAGACTGCTGGACTCCAGTTATCTGCTGAAAATAGTAATTAAAAAATCACCTCTTTGTTATTCTTATTTTTACAGTGACTACCATCGAGTTCCACAGGATCTGATCTTGACTGTAAGCCTATTATTTCATTTTCTATACATAGGGAAGACACAGAAGTAATTTTCTTTTGCTGCTAGGTTTTTTTTTTTTTGTTCATCCCCCAAAAAAACTTGTTGATTATCTTTCTATAATCTCAGCTATCCCATTTCCTTTAATCTTTCCTCATAAAACATGTTTCCTTACATCTTTTTACTCCTTTCTGGACTTCCATAATAAAGCTGTCTCTAGCTGGCATCATTGCATTGAACAGGACAGAGCAAAGTGGGCACCTGACACATACATCAGAAACAAGATGATTGACTGTAACTTCCACATGGATGTTGGTATTCCTCTCCCACAACCAGTGACACCATGAATTCATCTTCACATCTTCAGTTGTGATCCTTTGCCACTACAGCCAGAACACTTGTCATTTCCTATCTGCATTGTTAATAACCAGTGAGTGTAAGATTACTCAACCTGCTTCGTCCTATGCTCTTTCTGCAGTTTGCCAAGATTCTAATCATGTGTGTCCAGGTTTCCTGTAGCTCATCTGTATTTATTAAGCACAGCCTCCATTCCATCTTCCAGGTCATTTCCAGAGACTCATACAGACACACATTCACTGACCCCTACTCAGTATGAAATTCCAGTTTGGCAGTGAGTCATCAATAACCACTCGGAACAGCAATATTCCAACTGTGTATTTGGTAAGCACTGCATTTTTTCTGGACCATGCTTCCCTAGCTGACTGATGAGAAAAGACAGCATGAAAAAAAACCACTTATTTCAGATACAAAGAAGTAGCCACTATTGTTTTCTTCCCCTTGTCTCTCTCCCGAGTCAAGTCATTGATTCATAACTATGTATTATTAAAAAAAACCCAACAAACAACAAAAAAGCCCCCAAACCTTCCCAAAATTCCACCTCATGCTCTCAATTGAAGCATCCTGTGTTCAAAGCTCAACTGAAACTGGCAGGCTCCCTGAATAGACAGGTGCTGTGTCAGTGCCCTTCTGGTCTGTAACACACATAAGAGTGACTGTACCAAACATGACTTTTTACCAAACTGCAATTTTTCAACTTCCGGGTAGTACAGGTATTCATTCCACTGCTACATATTTACTCAAACAAAGGGAAATAATCCAGCTAACCACAAAAAAAGTGATGCATAGTACTACTCCATCATTTTTTTGCCCTGTCTGAGAGTTGAGTTTATTTAGCTCAACCTTAGGGACCAGCATCTCATCTAATAAATATTAGTTCTAAGATCATTAGACTCATGCAGCACTCCTCTATACTGCTTTTAATGGTTTCCCTATGCCCTGGAAAGTAATCTTTGGCTCTTCCATGTTGGCTTTGTCTCAAGTTGATCCAGTGAATGAGAAGAATGACTATTGACATCTAGTATGAGATTTCCTCCTCTATAGTGTGTGTATATTTTCTGATTTAACTTCAGAGGCCACTTAGTTCCTACTCTCTTGGAAGATCTCTCTTTTAGAAGTTCCATTCTTTTTCTTTAAAGACAATCTAAATATAATTTCTGGGTTCACTTCCACAAAACAGTTTACTATTTCTCACACATTAATAATTTGTGGACTCATGTCAGCTACAAAAACTCCAAACAAACAAACAAACAAACTCCAAAACAGCAATTTAAATGCCTCTTTCCAGCTGATACTTCACTTTTATATTGCTATCCCACTCCTGCATCAAGAGGTCCCGTTCCCATTCTCTCATATGGTTTGCACACACCCTACTGAACTTTCATAATGTAAAAACTGTCCCCCTATGTCCCACAGTATATGTAACTACCACTTGGGCAATTTCCCACAAAATAGGCAGATTCATATGCTTTTTCATGTAGATATGAACCATGAATTCTGAAAAGCCTTTCTATCCAACATATCTACTCTTTCCATAGTTCTATCGGCAATCATATCCACAGTGTCAAATCCCCAATCACTCTGCTGCAACTTGGCAAAATGTAAATCCCTTTCTATAAGTTGACTTTACCACTTGTGGCCCTCAGCCTTTAGGATGAATACAGGGACTAACACTATTATTCAAAATCTTGAAGTTAGCTGAGGAAAGACTCCTTGCCCACAAATTCCTACTGTGGGATCTGCAATGCAGAGAATCACTCTCTGCAGCTGCCACTGACATTCCACAGTAACAATGTGTAAGCCTTTTGAAGAGTTGTGAGCTATGTGAAGGCTTAAGGATTTCTTCCCCTCATACTTGCAGATTAATGCAACATTTCAGCTTAAAATGGTATTTTAAATTTCAGCAGAACTAGAACAAAAAAAAAAAAAAAGGCTGGAGATTTATTTTCTTGCAGAATTGCTTGTAGCAGAAATTCAAACCTGTGCCATTTCCAATACATTTCTACAGTGCCCGTATTAGGTTAGAGTTTGAGATGCAAGATAAAAATTTGATTTACTTTGGTAGCTTTCAACTAGAAATCATGCCTGTTAACACTGAAGCAAGTTTCTCTTACAGTTGTTTCTTAGTCTGCAATGAGATATCAGTGATGCAACAGCATAATTAAATGACACATACAAAAAGTACACATCTAGACCCTGGTTGCTTGAGGAACATCCTCCTTTAGTAAGAGAGAATTCAACTAAAGGGAAATATTTGCCAAAAAGTACTTAACTGCAATAAAATTATTTTTTAAAAAATCATCTCATACAAGTAGGACATTGCCAACAAAATGGAAAAGCTAAGAAAAATTAAATTCATATGTTCTAAAACTTCTCTCAGTACTTAACAGTAAGATCTCTACTGAGATTAAGATTGTAGCAAAAATACTGTATTAATGGAAATTTTTGAGATCTGAATGACAAAAGCCTACCAAGAATATTGGGAAAATCTGTTACATTAATAAACAAAACCTCTCCTGCTCATCCCTTATTTTGTTTTCTGCCCTCTGTGACGGGTATGTTAACAGCAAAGCAAATAGAAAATTCAGTTTTCAAAAGCTATCTTCTCTACTAAGAGTTTTCATATCTGTCACTAGAGAATAAAAAAATCACTGAGAGGAGAGCACAATTAGTGATAAATACATCCACATATAGTAACTGTTTTTCTTCAGTTACCTATTTAGTTTTAATGAGCACTTCATAAAAAAACTTCATTAACAGAAAATTGGAGAACTTTTGGCTCCAGAGATAGCCCCCAATATACCTGTGGCCTATCAAAAAAGACTTTCAAATTAAGGCTAATTTTTGGTGCATTCTCACTGTTTCGACAACAGAGTATAGAAAAGGTGTCTCATCCACCTTTTCAATCTTGTTATGGACATTAATCCATGAACCTGTAACACAATGCAGGTTTTAAAAATGTGAAGATTTAGTTTTCTTCTGTGTGTCAAATAACACAGGCTTCAGAGTTGTGTATGGTTTTTTGTGAGCTTCTCACAGGGACTCTCTCCCCGCAACTTACCACACAGTCACTACCCCACACTTCGCAATGACTGAAGCTTGAAGCTTGTTTAGCAAGAAAGAAACCCTCCATTCTCTTCAGAGATAACAAAGGGTTAACTTCCCAACTGGAGAAGTTTCAGTCTGACTGTCCTTGCTTCATAGTAGGATAGTGACACATTCCAGGAAAATGCAGCCAAGTAAGGAAAACACTTCGGTCAAGCAAATATATTAGGCAAACAATGTCAGAAGCACAAAGACTGGAACAGCAGAAGCCTGCACAGCAAAGTTAAAGCCTAGTTACTTTTACAGAAATATTTTTCTCACTTAAAAATCATCTCAACAATCTTGGGAGGTAAAAAATTGTTGGTTGCTCAATAGCTTAAAAGTTAGAATTAAGCCCAGCATCAAAATAGTTCAAAAATAAATCTGCACTTCAGGCTACAAAGCAGTAATATGTTAAGTTACAGCATTCATTTTGAAACTGAAGACAAAAGGAAACCTTCCAAACATTATAAAATTGTACAATTAAAAACCAGATACTTGTCTGTTTTCACACAGAATAATCAAGGAAAATATCCAGCTCAGGTGTTGTTCTCTGTTCTACTATTATCATAAAGATTTTGCAACAGTCTAGATTAATGAAGTCAGGAGAGCAAATAAAAACCCTTTTGAAAACATCCTTTCTCGTCTACTGGTCAGAAAGATCATTGGTTTTATCACCATTTCTCCCTACACATTAAATGGTTCTGCTGGAATAAAAAAAAAATCACAAGTTAAGAGAACAATGCATTCCCTAATCAAAGGATACAAATGTTATACATGCATGTTTTAATCATGTGAATTTCAGTCCCATTTTCATGTTAAACAGAAAACACAACCTAAGCCTATTCACTCAGGAAAAGAAAAGTATTTCCACAGAGATAAAAATATGAAGGAGCAAGGAAAAAAAAATTAGAACCATGAGAAACACAAGAGCTACATTTATAGGAACACAGCCATTTACAAAATGCCTTTTTTAATGGTTGCCTTTCAAGCTGTGCCAACACCAAAACAACCATAAAAGATCTGCCTCCCTAGCAGATTTAGAAGAATAAGCAATTACTACATTAGAGCAAATAGGCTCAGAAATTTCCACCAATTGGTAGTTGGCAGGAAAGCAACTCTTTATGTGCCAAACCCCAAAAAGCCCTTCAGCACCAACCTCTACATATACTGGCAGTGAACAAGCAAATTAAAAAAAAAACCTACTGCCTCAAACTTGGGTCAGCCCTTATATTTAGGGAAAGAGAAATAAAAAAATAAAACAAAACAAGAGTTCTCCATCCTCCTAGGTAAGTAATAGAAGGCTTTTATTTTTGTCAGGGTGTTTGAAGTGATAGGTCTTCTCTTTGGGGCACTCCATCTCACAAGCTCTTAAAACACAGTTACACTGTGGTTGTGCCACAAAGGCTCCTTCCCAAAGTCTGTGGAAAAGCACAGGGCCTGTCTTCCCAATGGAAGGGAGGTCTCCACATTTATGCACTGCTCCTGCTGGGACAGTTTACACAGAGAGGCAGCTGCATGCAGCAGCTCCCCGCAGCCTGCTCACTGTCAGAATTAGGGATTTCTCAATCCTGCCCGAGAATACTCCTACAGCTGCAGTCCAAGTTTGCTCTTTGCCTTTACCACAGAAGGGGAGGAGGAGGTACTGCAGCAAATAAAAATCCTATTTTGGAGCAGTACCAATGCTTGATCATCCTCACCATGGAATGAAGAGAGTCATCATCCACCATGGGTGATAGCAACATGCAAGCAATGAATGTGATATTTAATGTTAACTACTTTTATTGATCCCTGATGCACTACTGCATCTTCTATATCAGTGCAGATCGGTGGGTTTCTGCTGCTTTAACAATGCAAGAGGAGATGAATGTGAACTGACAATTCTAGCTTTTGCAGTTTCCCTTACTGACTCCCTACTTGCTTGAGAAGACAAAAATCCTGAGACAGTGTCAGAACACTTCATTGGCAGAAGAGACTCATTACTGCATAATAATTATCCTCAAAGCTATTTTATTGTTAATTAAATTAAACATAACAAACACTGTTTGGATGTTCCTAGGAAGGATTCTCTGTTAAGAAGTAGCATTTACAAATCTCATTTAAAATCAAACCTATTAGAAGAACTAAGGAGCATGTCATTGTGCCACCAAACACTGAAAATCAAGAGTTTCAGTGATGCCTTTGCCTTGCTACATTTTCTTCAAAACACGGAAGTTGTTCTTTTCGCTGATTTCCTTATAAGAAGTGTAGGGACACAGAACATCCAGGCACACAGAACATAACCAGAGACAGAGCTCATACTGAGGCAATCTAAGTGCACTTGTTCTGTGATACACTTGTTAGAAGCTTGCACCACAAAAAAAGTGGGTTTTTTGCATTAAACATTATAAAAATATTGAAAATAAAAATGCCCACATCTCTGAACACAACTGAAACTTTTACAATTACCTCATGCAGATGTATAGGTATACAGGTGTATATAATACCTATTGAATGAGCAAGGATATCAATGTTTAGTCAACAGTACAAGAGTCCAGGTACTTGATACCAATGTGATCTACTCTGCGCCTGTGTTGCTCTATTACTAAAGTCACAATTCTGTCAGAGTTCCACAGAAGTGTCAAATAAAAGTATCAGGTATCAAAGTCTTGTTCTATGAAGGGCTGAGTCATTAATGTGACTGTTCAACACCAAGTGTGTTCCTGACACTTTAAATTGGTGCAGAAGAACACCCTCTGGGCCACTCCTTTGTATTTCTGTGCAAGAACACACACTTACCACATCAATAACCCTAGCTTTGTTTTCACAGAGATAAAACTAAAAGCAAAAAAAAGCAAGTTGCAAAGATGTGACCATCCTCACAGAATTATTAATTTCAGATACAATTCTTGACCTCAGCTCATGTCAATTACTACCTCTGGAAACAGCAATCTATGGAAGTGCAATGGAAGGAGACATCAATATTTTTCTAATACCATTCAGGCACTGTATGGTAGTCTGAAAACACATAGATATCTTAACAAGTTCAAATGTTTCAAATAAACTGTATTACTCAATCAACAGTCACTTTTTTGAGCAATGCAAAATGGCTAGCATAAAAAATAATTTGCTTTACTTGAATGTAAAGATCCACTTATTTTACACTATATACAATTCTAATTTTGTTGGGTGTATTAATACTTCAATAAAGCTTTTGACAGTTGATTTTTAACTGTCATTCAGAAACAGATTAAAGCATACACAGTAATAAGAATTGAACATATGAAAACTGAGCATCTCAGATTATTAGATGGCCACAGCAGCTTATTCTCCTACCTGCTTCCCATCCAGTGTACAAAGTCTCTTGACTACACCCGAGTCTAACTTAATGGCTTCGGTGATGTCATTCAAGACCTGTTCAAAGGAGTGAGCAGTCTTCTTGTTCAGCAGAATTCTCACAGCTTTCCGTGGCTTTACCCCACTCCTAATAACAGTCACCAATTTGGGTTTAATGAAATCTTTACTCTCCTTCACTTCGCTCCTTGTGGACGTCAAGGACGTCAAGGACCGACTGGAGCCAGTCCTTATGTTCACGCACCAGTTCGGGTTGACATTCTTGGTGTAATCAACTTTGCGATACGGTTCATTGGATGCACACACATAGCTCTCACCTGAAAAGAAGAGGACATGTTCACAGTTTAAGGGGGTGTGCAGCTATTTTGTCAACTTAAAAACCAGAATAACCAAAAAAGACATTTTTGGAATGATTTTCCTGTATTTTGACAAGGAGGACGATAAATTATCAGGGCTTTCCACCCAAAGAACACTCTCACACAGTGCTTTCAACAGGTTTCAAAAGACCTCTGGAATAAAAAATAGTAGGGGGTAACGAGGAGGTTCAAGATAGTTCACGTTTTTTGGATTGAGTCATTTTGCAAGTGCTTAAATTACTTAAGCTCAAGACATGACATTAAGAGCATTCTCTTACAGCAAATATCCAGGTCCTCCCCTATATATCTATCCCTTAACCATGTACTTCAAGATAAGTACACCCATGTCTGTGTTTATTTTACAACAGCAAATTTTAACAGAATAAATGTAAGCACCTCAAGGCCCTTACCCTGAAAGGCACGTTAACCTACCAGGAGTTACTGCCTTTCTACCAAGGACACATATTTGAAACGCATCCATTTAGGTATTTTTTAGACCAATGAACACCTGCTGAGGCCACAAGCGAGTCTTTGAGAGTATGGGAGGATAGTAATACATCTACACTTCCCCATTTTTAATTTCTTTCCTAACACAAAGCTGGTTTGCAGGGTTTTTTTGGTTTGGCTCTTTTTTTTTTCTTTTTTGTTTTTGTGGGGGTTTTTGGTGGTTTTTTGTTTGTTTGTTTGGGTTTTTTGTTTTATTGGTTTTTGTTGGTCTGTTTGTTTGGTTTAGGGGTTTTTTTTCTTTTTTTTTTTTTTGTTTTGCTTTTAAAGAAAAAAAAAGAGGAGGACTACTTGCAGCTTATGACAACACTTTTGACACCTGACAGCAATATGCAAGGTGTAAACCATGACAAGGACATCCTTAATTCTGTGTAACCCATACCCTTGGGGTGTCACAAAATGACATCCCAAGACATTCATGAAAGGGCAGAGTATTGCCAGAAGGATGAATGCTAAAGCATTCAAAACTGACAGAATACAACATTGCTCCAGACAGAAGAGCTACCTATATCTTAAAAAGCTCAACCTGTTCTAAAATTAAAGCTACACAGTCAAAGTCACTGGTGGAAGAAACCAAACTCACCTCTAACATGCACAGCAAGATGAGTAAAGAGTAAACATACATCTAGGGGACAGAATTGTAAGAGTTACAAAATGTATGCCTACATTTAGATGCATACTAGAAAACTTTTAAACAACACTTTTACTTTCTGAACTCTAGTTTGGAGAGCTGATTTATCTTAGAAGTTGCAGAGCTTATTCTAAAAGCAAGATACTAAACTACTTTCAAAGCCCTGAAGAATTACTGTAAGCTGAAAGACTTTCTTGTTTCTTTTCCAATACCAATTACACTGCTTTGTAATTTATCTTGTATTTAGACATTCTTGAAAGTCTACTTGTTGTATTTGAAAGAACACAGATTATAATTAAGCCAAGTTAACAGTGATTTTGTTTGGGAATTCTGGCAGCCACTTCTGCCTCCACAAACATTACCAGGACTGTATTCCACTCAGGTACTAGGAAACGGGGGTGAAGTTCTGTGGATGCCACTGCCTTGTCTGTACTCTTCCTCTTCACTCATCCCCATCATTCCTCCTCATATTCATAGATCAAGTGGTGTGAAAAACAAACTGATGCAGACAAAACTAGACTCTTCATCTTTCCCCCAAAAAATTAGCTAAGAGAAAGGAGGTGTTTTCAGTACACAAACTCCTTGACAAAGAGCTGCATTCTGCACACTAGCACCAACTTACAGGTAGGAGAAAAAGAACCCCAAACTCCACACAGCTTTGTAAGGACCATGGTGTCTAGAAGCTTATGCTGCCCCAGAACTACATCCTAAATTGTAAAAAATCTCCACGCAATCTGGATGAGATGACTTCAGAAAGTCCCTTTCAAACTAAGAGATCCTATGATTTTAAAGATGTGCACAGTTCTCTTCCAACAGCTGTTTTCATCATCTATCCTGTTATCGCAAAACAGCATGAGAGATTCGAGTTTTGTGGCAGCAGCTCAGCTACAACAGAAAGCAAAGGTTTCCCCCTGTACGTCCTCTATCACTAGATTCAAAGGACTGTGCTTGTTGCCTGAACAATTGCCAGTAAGTCTGTCTCCAAACTCGGTGCTGCCAAATGAGAGGTACTTCAAGAAGCTGGTAGTAGTCCCACTGAGTGGGACAGAAGAGGCAAAATCAGAAGGGTAAAATAATACTCATGGATTGAGATAGAGACAGTTTAAGAAGGAAAGCAAAAACCATAGGGGCAAGCAAAGACAAACAAGGAATTCATTCACCACTACTCAAGGACAGGCAAGTGTTCAGCCTCCTCCAGGTAAGCCAGGCTCCATCATAGTAATGGTGGCTTGGGAAGACACATGCTTTAACTCTGAACTTTCCACCTCTTCCTCCTTCTTCCCCCAGATTTATAAGTTGAGGATGATGTCATATGGTCTGGAATATCACTTGGGCCAGATGGGGTCAATTGTGCCAGCTGTGTCACCTCCCAGTTTCATTTTCTCCCAGCCCACTCACTGGTGGTATGATGTGAGAAGCCAAAAAGGCCTTGGCCCTGTGTGAGTCCTGCTCAGCAGGAACAAAAACATCCCCCTGTTATCAACACTGTTTCAAAAGCAAATACAAAACATAGCCCATACTAGCTACCATGAAGAAAATTAACTCTATCCCAGCCAAAATCAGCACAAACTCTTGGGACAGTCTGTCCAGCTGTGTGCAAAAGAGCTTTAAATAAATTCTACAAAGTACCTCAAAAATCACCATCATTGAGAATGTTCAGAATTATCCTGACTCAAAACCAATGCACTTCCCAAACCATTAAAAAAAAAAAAAACCAAAAAAACAAGCAACAAATGGACACAAGGTAATTCAAAGTTAAATCTCAGGGCTGAAATTTAAATTAATAAAGTTTTTAAAAAATAAAGATTAAAGCTACTCAGAAACAGTCTAAAACTTGAAGTGAATTCATTGCTTTGCATAAAGTAAAGGTAGAGGACAAAAGGTCCTTTTGCTCAAGGATTTATAATAGTGAAGTTTCAACAGGCATTTTGACTTTGATTTTTACAGACTCATAATCATAAATAGAGCATCTTCTTTGTACTATCGTGGAATGTGATCTATTATCTGTCACAGCTGTCCTACAGCACCCCACAGGACAGCAGAAATTCTACTTCTATACAATTTTCAGTCAATATTAATCCAAAAGTATCTACATTTCTTTAAAATAGCAGTGTAAAATTTTGTCTCCTACTGCTTCCCTTGCTTAATGCATGAATACAACAATTGCTTGATTATCTCAGAGTGTTGTGATACAGATTTCTTCTTGTTACTTTTTTTCCTTTAAGCAGAGGCCACAGTAATGAAAGTCAGGAACTGCTTTCAAGTTACAACAATGGAATAACTTAAAAGAAAGATTTTCAAATTATTTGTTTATTATTTGTTTCAGCTGCATTTAATCAAGCCTGAAGTTGAAGCACAAAATAATTTACCTTAAAAAAAAAAGATAAAATCTGCCAAAATTAATTTAAAACTTCCTATAGTTGGTAGATACAGGAAAGTCTAATTGCTTGAGAATATAGTATATTACAGATTGTTTAATATGTGCTTTAAAGTCCATGCCTGCTTTCATATACCAGACATATAAATAAAGTTAAGTTACACAAGTTTTGCATGGAAAACAGATTTTACTACTACACCTGCAAGGCAGGCACATATGGCAAAACTAGAGTAAGGGCTGTAAGAGAAAACACATTTACTGAGTGATTTTCTTGTTTCATGACTTAAAGGATAAAGTTTTGAAATTATTACAGTTTCTAAGTTCTATTTAAAAACTTGCAAGATACAAAAAAAAAATCCAAGAAACAGTATCATTAGTAAGACAATTGCTTCTCTCTGGATAGAGAATGGTTTTCTAGGAACAAGTTAAACATTTATTTGTTTGACGGGGTATACAATTCACTATTTTGATGAAAATATGTAAGGAAAAAAATAGCAGGGGTGACATAAATCACATCTATAAAGTTAACTCTAGGAAACTTTCTCACAGAATGGTGCATTGTAAAAAGCATGCCTGAGAAAACACCATCCCTGGATAGGCAAGCATTAATAAAAGTGTGCTATTGTTTAAATTATTGTAGCCATCTTCCAAAGTAGAAAATGCCCTTATGTATGTCAGCTTGGAAGAAATATCATGTCATTTGTATAAGTATTATCTCTTTTTTACATTAATTTTTTGTAGGTAAGAACCAGAAAATATATATATCATATATATACACCATATTTGCTCACAGCTTTCATGTATGACCTGATTTTAAATCTGTTTGGGATTAATTAATGTATAAGTACAGACTTCTAATAATCTCCACAATCTTTCAGAAAACTAATATATTTAAAATATAACACACAATACTTGATTTTTGAGGGAGTCTAGAAGGGGTGAACCAATCAAATTGTTTTCAAATGTCATTGAAACTAACAGATACCTTTATAGTTAAAAATCACAACCATAAATAAATTTGACTGTTTCACTGACTGTCTTGAATGAGATTTTCCATGTGAATAACCTAAATGCATATCATCCCAAATAAAAAGGAAATATTTTATGAGACTTTGGCAGCATTTTGATCAGGCTGTAGCTTTTTTCTTTTTGCATCTTTACATCTACCAGCCAAGAAAGTTGACAAATCTCCAAAAACAGGCATAAACAGTAATTCAAATATTTACACTGCTGACTTCAGTATGGTCAATTTTATGGTTTAAAGGCCCACTTTCCATTTATATTATTGAAAGACTTTAAGGCTAATGCATACTAGCTGCAACTAGCCCAGAATCATAGCAATTACATTATAGAAAGTAAATACCATGTCTCCAGCTCACAACATTGGCATTAACATGAATCAGCTCTCCAAGTTTCAGACCAGAGCATGAGTTTAGTCTCTAATATTACACTGAGATTTGCAGGTAAAGAAGCACAATATAGAATAATGAAGCAGGAAGATCTATTTAGCAATGCTTTCTTTTTTTTCATTTAGAGGCAGAAAAAAATGTAACACTTCCAGACGTAGGTGACATCTGGGACTCTTGAGCCCAGCCGAACTATTCCACAGCAGAAAGCTCAACCAGGCTGCAGAGCATTTTGGCAGAAGTCTGAAACCTCCTTATAAGTTCAAAGCATAATTTCAACAGAGCGTATGTACAATCTATCTCATGATTCATGACAGTACCCAGAGCAAGCTAAAAGTGCCAGCTCTTCCATGAAGAAATCCTGCTACCACCAAAAACTCCTCAAATTGGGCATATGCTTGCTTAAAAAGAGAAACATCTGCTGATATTTTGGGCCACAATATAATCAGCAAATGGCATAAGTCTACTCCTGATTTTCCAAGTCTTATTAACAGTAGAAAATCAGCTAGAAGACATGGAACATTACCTTTTGACAAGGAAATATGACCTGCCTCTCAGTAATTCAGCTGCACTGAATTAATAACTGGATGCACTAACCATGAAACAAGCTGCTGTGCAAGTGGTTTAAGAACAACGTAAAAGGATTCCAGCTTCAGACAGCCAACAGTCTAAACACAACACCAGCCACTCCCTCAGAAGAGGAAAATACAGATGATAAACACAGAAAATGGAAAAAGAGGAAACAAGATTACACTGGTCAATCTGACTGACAAATAGCCATAGGTCATCAGCTGCCTAAATACTGTTTTGCTTTCTTAGAAACTCATGCACAAAGTTTTTTATTTGCCATCTATTTCTTCAACACCAATCCTCAAGAAATGTGCCTAGCTCACCTTTCAAGCTAAAAATGCATGGATTAAGGAGACTAGCATGTACACTCAGTAGATGAGGGGAAGGCTGTGGATGTGCCTATCCAGGGTCTATCTAGACTTCAGTAAAGTGTTTGACACCATCTGCCACAGCATCCTCCTAGAATAACTGACTGCTTGCAGCTTGGGTGGGTGGACTCTTCAGCGGGTAAAAATGTGGCTGGATGGCTGGGACCAGAGTGCTGTGGTGAATGGAGATAAATCCATTTGGCAGCTGGTCACTAGTGGTGTTCCCCAGGGCTCCACCTTGGGCCGGTGCTGTTTAATGTCTTTATGGATGACCTGGACATGGGATCAAGGGCACCCTCAGTACTTGTGCAGAAGACACTGAGTTGATGTGCTCAGGGGATGGAAGGCTCTGCTGGGCACCTGGACAAACTCCATCAGTAGGCTGAGGACACAGCTGCAGGAGGCTCAGGAAGGTGAAGTGTCAGGTTCTGCACCTGAGCTATGCAGTGATACAGGCTGGGTGAGGAATGGCTTGGGACAGAAAGGGACACCTGAGTGCCAGTTGACAGCAGCTGAACCTGAGCCAGTGTGCCTATGTGGCCAAGAGGTCTGATGGCACCCTGGCCTGGATCAGCCAGCAGGACAGAGAAGTGGTTGTTCCCCTGTACTGGGCACTGGTGAGGGCACAGCTCGAGTACTGTGTCCAGTTCTGGGCCCCTCACTTTAAAAAGGACATTGAGGAGCTGCAGTGTGTCCAGAGAAGGGAAACCAGGCTCATGAAGGGTCTGTAAAACATGTCTTATGAGGAATGGCTGAGAGAGCTGGGCTTGTTTAGTCAGGAGAAGAGTAGGCTCAGGGGGGACTTCATGGCAGTCTACAATCCCTGAAAGAAGGCTGGATGGAGGTGGGGACAGTCTCTTCTGCCATGCCTGCAGTAAGAGGAATAGAGGAAATGGCTTTAAGCTGAGACAGGGGAAATTCAGATGAGATATTAGAAAAAAATCTTTTCACTTTTAGGGTGATCAGGCACTGGAATAAGTTCCTCAGGCAGGTAGATCAGTCACCATCCTGCAGGTGTTTAAGAGGCATTTGGATCTGGTGTTATGGTGAAATGGTTTAGGGGTTACACTGGCAGTGCTGGGCGGATGGTTGGACTGGATGGTCTCTTTAAACCCTGATTATTTTATACCTCTACATGAACTATTCAAAATTCAGCCATGCAATATTAGGTACTATGAAAAAAGTAGGATGCATCCTTCCTTTTTGCATCACAAGTGTGATATGTGCAGTTTTGAGGGAACACAGCTGCCTGACCATTTGAGGTTCTTCACAGCACAAGTTTTGTGAGCCAAACCTCACTGCTAAGCATTTAACAAATAGCCTAGAAATATTCAGACTTTTTGTCCTTAAAAAATAAAAACTACTAAAGAAATACTTACAGATATTTACTTTTCCCTAGCATTAGGTTAGAAGCCAACTGTGGATATGTCACGTTGTGAGCAATGAAAGGAATGAATTAAGTGTGCAACACTCAAAAATCCTCAGTAGGGATATTTGAAACAAAAGTATCTGAATAAGGTTTTCTGTCTTGTTTTTTGCAAGGTTAATAAGCACTTATCTCCTGAAAGTCACATAAGGGATCACTTTTTAAATGGCACTCTGTGTAACAGAGAATGATACAGCTGACAGGTAAAAACATCCCTAGTGAAGGAAAACAGTTTCCATATTTTTTAGGCATGCATTCACCTGTGAATCCCATAGGACAGGGCAGGTATCTACATAGATGTCACCTATTCACCTTATGTTCCTCAGCTTCTTTGGGTGCAACTCTCTAGCTTCAAAGCTACCAAAAGCTGCTTATTTAGTACAGCAAAGTAGTTGTTCAGGCTACTGACCTTCTTTCTAACTTAAGGAAACAGCAGAGTAACCTTTCCGTGTTCTGTAACACAAAGCCAAGCAGATTTCCAGAACAGCGTATTTACAGCATATATGACTAATCTAAAAATAAAATAACCCCTTTTATGAAGGACTGGGTTATTTCAGTTTCCCTTTCCTTCCTTATTTTGAGCAACTTCCCTCCTCATCAGTTTCTTACAATTCACTTTCAAATCATCTTTAATAACCCTATATAAGTCATGATCTTTTCTCATCTACAGCACTCAGAATTCCCCATGCACTTTTTAAAACCTGGGACAACAACCAGGATTTTAGCAGGTGATCTCTTTTGATGATCTCTTTAGTTCTCTTTTGATTTGATTTAGACATTAAGAGGTGCAGATTACAGCTTCCTACAGGCTTTCACAGAATCACAGAACAGCTGAGATTGGAAGAGACCTCTGGAAGTTCAACCCCCTGCTCAGGCAGGGTAAAAGCTGTCATAAGACAGTCAATGCCACCTGGTATCAAACACACCTGACACCATGTGCCTTCTCCACAGGAACTAAATAACCCTTTTCAGGTAAACGAGAATTTCCCCATCCCTGAAACTAGGAGATGGATGATGATAGAACTATTTTATTTTACTTGGATGAGAAGTTGACTAAGAATTACTTCTGCATTTCACATCCACACCCCAATGCTCCAGAACTGTGTCACTACAGTGATTTGAACACATAATTGGAAGAATATGCTTTCAGTGGTTTTTAATCCTTCTTTCATCCTCCTTTTTTACCCTTCTTTGTTCAACTTACTATGTTTGCCTCTTGTTTATTAAAGTGTTACACCTTCTGGCTCTAGCATAGGAGGCTAATCATACCTTTTCGAATGAGCAAAAATACAAACTGCCTACTTGGTGTTGCCATCTGCTTGCCCTGACAAGAGACTACAAATGCCCTCACCTAATACAACAGTGCACATCAACCAAAGTCACAGGTAGTTTATGCAGGATTAAAATGTAATATGCAGTAACAACTATGGTCTAAGGCAGAAAAAACTTGGATGGTTCAACACCTTATTTCAAAACACATTCTCGGTCTGTGTTAGTGAGGCAGAGCTCATTTCTGTAAATCAGATATTGCTCTGTGCTATGTGTCCTGGCCATGCATAAGGACTGCCCTACCCCAAACCTTCCCACCTCCTGCCAAAAGACTTCCCTACAAATGCCTGTTGATTGTGTGCATAATCATGCAGACAAAACTCCTGACATTTTAGAAAAGATTGTATTAATTAAGCACTGTTGTTGAACGAACAAAGACACTCAGCCATTTTTCTAGGGAACAGAAGGATTCCCATTAGATGCAAAACAAACAGAACTCCTCTTTCCAGGAATAAGGTCTACACTTGCTTTCATCTCCCAAAATCTAACAACAACTCCCAGCTTTGCAGCAGACCTGTACAACTGGGATTCTCCACATCCTTCTTTAACAAGGCAATGAAAACAAAGAGACAGAGCACGACAAACATCGACATAAAACACATAGCTCAGGACTAAAGAGCTGCACAGTTCTATTACCATGGTGTCATGCTTTAGGAAGCCTATTTTTTCAAGGGAAACTGAAGGAAATAGACAAATCTTAAATAGCTAACTCTGATAGAAAATAAAAATTAACCTACTTTTTAATATTTGATATTGAAGGGCAAGTATAAAATTACACATGGAATATTGTATTCTAAAGTAAAAAGCAGTGCTCCAGCAGAGTAAAGCTGGAAGAAAGAAAAGTATAAGAGACCCATAATAGACCCAGCCCCCACCTCCTCTCTGGATCTGTCTGCTCAAACAGATCAGGAGCAGACAATTAAATTCTTCCCTCCTTCCATTCTAAGAAAACAGTGAAAACTGTCAAACTCATAATGTTTCCTAATCTACAGGGGTTGAGAATATAAATTATATTTGCCCTAGGCTGGTCCAGCAGAGCATGCTTTTCTGATTGTCATATCCAGTTAAGAAAAGCAATAAGCTTCATAAAATGGAGCTTCTATTTTTGACTAATAAACATGACCTGGTGCAATTTTTAACTGGCTCAACCCATAACTGCAATATTTCATATCCTCAGTATGTCCATGCATTAGCTCTTTTTCTCTTAAAATGACAAGCAGTAAAACAGATTGCCAAATACAGCCAAACTCCAAAAAAACATTTATCAGTGACTCAGCTTGTTATGATACAGAATTTGATGTTGCCAGCTTTTATATCCCAGATAGATAAACAGCAAATAAGCCTTAAAGAGCTTGCCCTGTACTGGGACATGTCACGGTCCAAGAGCTACACACACAGAGGCTAGAGCTGAGGGAGGTTTAATGCAGATCTTGCCGGCTTGGCAAGGTTTGCTAAGCACTCACCTTCTGCTCACTGCAGAGATCTGCCACTACTGAACCTGAACTGCTGTGACTCCATGTCCCAGTTCAGGAGCACTGGGAAGGTGCCAAGAGACCAGCGAGCTTGGTATTGCATCACGCAGCCATGGCCTGTCTGGTGCTCAGCCTGTGGCTGGCACACACTCCAGCACCTTAGTTTTATTTTCCTTTCTGAAAATATTAAAAAGAAATTCAGCAAAATATCATTCAAAACTACTTCTGGTGCTTCTGCAGTTCAAGCTTTAGGTCAACACCAATGTTGGAGCATTTACTCAAGAGCAGAAATTCAAGCTTGCTGTGCTGTAATCACAAGAAATAAAGAAAATGAACCCAAATCAAATCTCTTCCAGCACCTCAAGAACAAAACAGCTAGCAAAAACCTCAAATAATTTCAAGGAATGATAGATTCACTACTTGTTTGCTGTCCTTTCCTTCCTCTATATACTTTTCTTTCTCTGTGTGATTAGTCTTACACTGGTGAAGTTTTTAGCATGCTAACTGGAGAACATACTAATCCATTATGATGTTATAGGATTTTCTTAATATTCCTGTAAGTTGTATTGGATAGATGACTAAGTATTTGGAATTCTTTTTTCCCCCCTTTTATTTCATTGAGAAAGCATGGAAGTGACATTTTGACTGTGACATTTATTTTGCTTTATTCTTCCGGTGAAGAGCCACAACAAAGGTTACAGTTTCAACGAGTATTTGAAGAGACAAAAAGTTTTGCTTTCAATTATTAATTTATAGTTGTAAGAGTATATATGGCTGTCCAGCAAGCAATTCTGTCTTTGTTTTAAGTCATAAAAGCCTAGTATCATTCCTGCTGCAACATTTCAAAAGTAATGGAAGTGCCCTTCCATGCACATCTTTTTTGAGGGAGATCCACTTAGCACAGCAAATTCTGCAGCCCTCCCTTTCTCTTCCACGTTGTGTAGCAGCTAGTCCCTAACTCCCAATGTCCTTCCTGGTGGATTACATAAATGTCTTCAGGTTCCCTTTCTCATCCAATTCTCCAGGTGTGATTCAGCACTGCTTTGAAAAGGAAAGCTTCCAAACCAAACCTCAAAGGATAGGCAGCTGAAAGCCTGGGAAGCAGGAGGCATTGGAAGGCCTACAAAAAAAAATCCCAGTTCTTCATTAATGCAAACAGCTACACCTGGCACACAGTCACAGGGTGGAAGACTCTGGTGGTAGCTGATCTATTAAATACCTGAGAACAACCATCGAGTGCAAATTCTTTACGAACCTCTCAGCACGCATAACGTAACCTGTGCATTTGGGAAGCAGGCAATGCTGAGCTCAAACTGTATTTTAAGACATCAAGTGAAAAGACTAGGGAATTCTGCTTCTCATTCTGATAATTATCACTCCCCACAAACAAGGGGCATATGTGTCATTCACAAAACAATATTTCTGGTCCCATTTTGAGACAGTCAAGCGCTGTTCTGATCAGATTTGCAAGGTGTACATAACTTTAGCAGCTAAGTCCCATTATGAAAAGCTACTTAGGAACAACTCTGAAATACATCTGATTCCATAATGTGCTTTTGAAAGTCAGGCAAGGTAGAAAATTCCCTCTGTTAATATGGACTCTGATCACATTTGAAACTAGGGCATTACACCTGTTAGTTTTAATAAGTGGTAGGATATAGATACCCTTTTTTCACAGCACTGGGGCTTCTTCTCAGCAGGTTGAAGCCACTGTGAGTCAACAATGACACTTAGAGAAGCAAATTACAGCATTTCCCTCTATTGCAAATGGAAGGTAACCAATAACTTTACAGTTCTTGCAGATGAAAAGAGCACCTGCTGCTTAACTACCACTGGAGTCAAGCCCAGCGCATGCAGATGGCAGCACTCAAGGTGATGAGAGAAGTGGATGGTCCACACGGGGAAAACGAGGCCCTACCGCCCCTCACAACAGCGGGCAACCCCGGCTACTTGCCCTCATGGGTTCTGCGGCCGCCAGTTTTCACAAGGCGACCTCTCCGCTTCGATCCGGGTGGGGACTGAGAAGCTCACCCCAGGAGTGCCCACAACCCACCACCAGGTCCCACGGCCAGGTCCAGCCGGACTTTGATACCCTCCTCACCTTCCACCAGCTCGTCCAGGCTGGTGAGCTTCTTGCTGCCATCGACGGTGTAGATGGTGCGGACTCCCTGTGGCAGGTTCACGTTGTCCGACAGGGACCGAGTGAGCTCCACCAGGAGGGCGTCGAAGGAGCGGAAGCGGTCGGGGGAGATGGCGTACACCAAGCCCTTGAAGTACCTGTCCCCATTGCGGTAGAAGCGGGCTTTGCGCGCCTTCTTCTCGGAGCTGAGCGCCTGCAGGGTGCGGGTGCGGTAGAGGCTGCAGTGCGCGCTGTGCGCCGGGCTGGGCACCAGCCCGTGGCCCCGCGGCCCCGCGCCGCCGCCGGACCCGGTGGCTCCGCGCCGCGGCCCGGAGCGCTGCTGCCGCTTGTCCCGCTCCTCGAAGTGCTCCAGCTCGATGCTCCGGCTGCTCGCCATGGAGAGCCGCCTGCCCGCCCTCCCAGCTCCGCTACTGGCTGCTACGCCTGCCCGCCGCGCTAGCAAGGGCTCGGGCCGCCTAATAAAGCATCGCGCCCGGCCGCTCTCGCCGGGAGGGCTGCGGCTGAGCGCGGCGCCCGACCTGCCCCACCACCGCAGCCCCGGCCCCGCCGGAGCCGCCGCTAGCCGCTGCTGCGCCCGCGGCCGCGCACAAAAGCATCCCTCACGCCCGAGCGCGGCGCCCCCCGGCTACGGGCGATGCCGGGGGCCGAGCGAGAGGCTCGCAGGAGCCCCGCGGCCGCGCCCCCGTGCCGTGCCCATGCGGGCTCGCACAATGCGCGGGTCCTCTGCTCAGCCCCTTGCCTGCTGGCTCTGCCGGGCAGCGGCGGCGGGGCCGGAGCGCCTATTTGCTCCCGCAGCGGGGGCAGCAGCAGCACTCGGCTCCCTGGCGCGGGAAGGAGCCGCAGCGGATCCGGCGGGGGCGGCGCTGGCGGCCCGGCCGTGGAGCACAGCGGAGCGGGAGCGGGCGGGGCTCCTGCCGGGCCGGCGCGGGGGCGTTGCCATCTCGGATCGCGTCCGGCGCGGGGCGGGAGCGGCCGTGGGGAGGGTGGGAGCGGTGGCTCGCGGGAAGGGAAGGGGGTCCTTCTAGGGAAGGAGAATTTGGAAGTGCTGTTTTCCCATAGGGTAGTGCTGCCCTTTTGGTGGTCGTCCAAGTGCCACACGCCCCTCAGGCGTACCCGCCGAGCTGCCTGCCAGCACTCTCCCAGCTTTACGCGGCTCAGTCACTGCGTTAATACGCTAAAAATGCTCCTTCTGTACGGCCCTCAGCCTAAAATACATCCCGCGGGACAGAAAAGTACGCATCCCTGTCATTTGTTGGCGGAACTGCTTTAAAGGGCATGTAGCGATAGGACATGGGGTAATGGATTCAAAGTGACAGTAGGTGTAGATTGGATGTTGGGACGAAATTCTTCCCTGTGAGGATGGTGAAGCACGAGCACAGGTTGTTCGGAGAAACTGTGGCTGCTCCATCCCTGGAAGTGTTCCAGGCCTGGTGGAACGGGGCTTTGAGCAAGCTGGTGTAGTGAAAGGCATCCTTTCCCATGGCAGACAGGTTAGAACTAGATCATCTTTGAGGCCCCTTCCAACCCAAACCATTCTGTGATTCTATGATTTTCCTTTTGCATTTGCCAACACCTCTCCCTGAGGACTCAAATAAACCCATTCGCACAGCCTAAACCTCCTCAATGTGCTGCAGCCCACATTTTGTTGTTTCCTCAGACATCTTCTCAGTGCTCCTGAGATTCCTCAAGTCAAATTCACTTTTCATAGAAATGACCAACAAATATGCTGAGATGGATGCAGTTTCAAAATATTTTCAACCATTACAGAACATATTTTTTTTTTCTTGGCACAATGAGAACCAAAAAAAATTTAAAAGCTTTTATAACTACATACATGTTTTCAAACTTTTTTAGGTCTCTTGCATTGAGAAGTTGCAGTTGTGTTATGTCATTACAGGTGACCACAGGTTGTGCTCTTCTGTCCAATATTCTTTGCCACAGTTTTGATGGATTTATTATTTTTTTTTCTTTTTATATTTTGAAATACTGATAAAATCGAGCACTTTCTCACCATTATTACTGGGTTTCTTACAAAGTAGATTAGACATCTAGCGACAATGTTCTAAAGAAGATACATAGAAAATATAAGTGAAAATCACTTTTTGTTGAAGTGCCAACTTCTGTGATGCCTGAAAACCTCCACAAACAAAAAGAAGAGATAAACCATGGAGCTGGATTATCTCCTCTGGTGGTAAAATCAACAAAAGGAACTGAATGAGAGGGTATTTTGTTACAGCCAGGGCATGAATACACTTGCTAAGATTAGACATGCAGGTCTTGCCTAGGAATCAGGACCCAGAAGCCACAAAACCGTATGGATCAACTTTTTAGACTGGCTTTGATATGTAGTTTCTAGTCCTAATTACAGACAAAGTTACACAGACAAAATTCAAACTCGTGTGTGTAACTTTGCTCTAAAGTGGATGGGTCTCAGCTGCAAAGTTACAACTTTTTCCAAACAGTACCACGCTTCATGGGCACATCTGGCCTTTGCAGAACAAGTCACATTTCTTAGTTCAACCCTCAGCAGAAGGTTTTTTGGACTATCCTTTTTCCATTTGCTCAGAAGCAGGTCACAAAAGCCCAAGGAAGATCCCCCCTCTCCTGCACACCTTTTGTCTCTCTGAGCTGCTAACTGTTTTCACAGGACAGTGCTCAACTGTGTGCAGAGGACTCATGCAGACTAATATGTAAATACATATATAGATATATATTAATTTAATGTATTGGCTGTGTCTGAACATAGGGTGGAGAATCTGGTGCCAGGGTTACCATTTTGCCACTTTCAAGTTGTTTTGCTGAGTCATAGGATATGTCATGTGCAGAACTTGCTCTGACTTCTGAAATCTCTAGCTAGAGATGGGATGGAGGGAAAGGAATTTTATACAACCTCCTGTAAAGTAACGCTAAAAGGGAATTCTCCAGATTTCACCAGGAAAATTCTCTCTCCTCCTCAAAGGGAATTCCTGCTACTGAGAACTTTCGAACTCTGTAGACCAACTGTGTTTTATAGCATATATAAACATGAAATTGACTTCTGATCTGTAAAACTAAACTATTTCTATATTAAGATGCTATTTACAGAGAGGTTGGGATTAGATCTGCATGTGTAACTACCAAGGAAATTCCTGGTGACACGTCAAACATGGTACTACAACTTGTGCTCGTTTTTTTTTTTTTTTTCCTCCTCAGATGTTATGTGTATTTTTAATATGATCTGTAAGCCCCTGTTGCACAGAGCTTCCATTAGTGTGTATGCTTCACCTTTTCCTTGCCATCTTGTTTCCCCTACAGAGTTATCTGTCGCCAAACAGATGTTTTAAAAGACTTTCCAAGATGAGGAATATAACCCCAAAACAACCCCATATGCATCCAAAAGACATTTGTTGTTACACTTTAGAAAATTAATGTGATTAATGTGCAGTCCTGTGTGGAACTGACCTATGAATTCACATTGTCTTCTTCCACAATGGGGTTGGCAAATTAGCAGTTCATTTTACAGCAAGCAAGGTTTCATGCATAAATGATACCTTGCTTATTAACCTAAATCTCCAGACACCGTTAAAATGTGATTATCATTCATTCTTGTGGTATTCTTATTCTGTAAATATACATTTCTTATTTGAATAGCAATTAGCTTGCTGTTTTCACGTCCATCTAACTAATCAGCTCTCTCACCTGACTTTGTTTTTTTCCTTTCTTTTTTATTGTGGTAAGCATAATGAATTCTTGGTTGAAATATCTTCTTGCATGTAGAAGAGCTCCTATGTGGTTTTGTTGCTTGATCAGTTGTTTTAAAACAAGCAAGCCCTGTGAGAAATTTCTAAAAGGAAACTAAGAAAAGTTTACCATCATATGCAATGTCTTTTTTCCTTCTGTTGCCTGAACTCTTTAAGATGCTGGTTGTAATCATGGCATTCATGTTACTCAGAACATTTAATAGGATTGATAGGTGAGATTCAGTTCAGAAGTAGAGTTTACAGTGGGTGGTTTTAGAAAAAAGTATGTATCTGGCCTTTACATTTAGCCCATTGATTTCACCTTGAAAATAATAATACATAATGTTATAAAGAAGAAAAAAAAACACCATAAACTTGGGGTCTGTTGACTGAAGATTTTATTTACAGAAAATATTATTTGAATAATTCAATAAGGAAATGCTTACTTGCAGCACCAAGGATACTAAATATGAGTATTTAAGCAATTAGATGATAATTTGCAATAATTTGTTTTCAACCCAAGAATGTTAAAATGCTTTTAAAGTATTCATACAATAAAATATATCAGAATCCCTGTGAGATTCTGTGCCCTACTTCGTAGATGCATAAAATGGGAAACCAAAAGTTTAAGCAACTTGACCAAGTAGCAGAGAAATATATCAATATAGATGGAATAAGGAAGATCTTCAGTCCTTAGTGAGCCAGCTGTGCCCAGGTGGCCAAGAAGGCCAGTGGCATCCTGGCCTGCATCAGCAAGTGTGGCCAGAAGGACCAGGGCAGTGATCATCCCACTGTACTTGGTACTGCTGAGCCTGAACCCAAATCCTGTGTCCAGTTCTGGGCCCCTCACTACAGGAAAGATGTTGAGGTGCTGGACCATGTTCAGAGAAGGGAAAGGGGAGCTGGGAAAGGGTCTGGAGCACAAGTCCTGTGAGTGGCTGATGAGGAGCTGGGGGTGTTTAGCCTGGAGAAAAGGAGGCTCGGGGGAGACCTCTCTCTCCCCGTGTAAGGGGGTTATAGCCAAGTGAGGGTCAGGCCCTTCTCCCAAGTAAACAGGGATAGGACAACAGGAAATAGCTTTAAGTTGCACCAGAAAAGGTTTATACTGGATATTAGGAAAAAAATTCTTCACTGAAAGCAGAGTCTAGCTTTGGAAGAGGCTGCCCAGGGAAACGGTGGACTCACCATCCCTGTAGGCACTTAAAAGATGTTTAAATGTGGCACTTGGGGACATGGTTTAATGATGGACTTGGCAGTGCTGGTTTAGCAGTTGGTCAGGATGATCTTAAGGGTCATTTCCAATCTAAACAATTTTATGGTTTCATAATCTCATTATGAAGCTGTTCTTACATTAACACTTCTTGATGAATGGGAATGTGAGTCTGAGTGTTGCATACTGAATCGCCTCTATACAACTTAATGTATCATAGGGAAATGTCTGAGTCTGGGATCTGTAAGAAGTCAGTGTGTGCATTTAGAAGACCTCAGAATTATTAACCAGTTTTGATAGATTAGATAAAAATGCCATACAGAAGTTCTGTACTTTTAAAATAACTTTGTACACTTCCCAAAGGATACCTTTGTCTTTAAATTTGTCTTTAAGAATATTTCTGAACATCTATTTAAGATTTTTGAAAGTAGTAAAAAAACATATGAATAAAAGCCCTATAAAACCAATGTTGATCCTGAAACACAAAAATGTAGAGAAGAAAAGATCCTCACATTATGTTCTATTTCAATTTGCTGTACCAAAGAAGACTCAGATATATCAAAACCCTTCCCAGCAAGGTCCTGGAAAAGGACCCGTAAAGCCTCCTCATGGTTGGTATTTCATATCAGCCAGTAGCTGCTCAGATGAGTGGTTTTGCCTTCATATCCAGTATTTTTTTTTTCTTCCAGATTAGCATTTTTCTACAGAACATCTCTAGCACTCTGCTAATATCAACAGAGACATTCTGTCCCATTCTCCTGTCCCTGATGTAGGGAGTGGGATGCTACCTCCACCCAAAGCAGCATGAATGAAGTTGTAAAATATTCTCATCATGCAAACCTAGTTTTTATGCTAGTATTAAACATCATGGAAGAGCTAGGATACCCTCTCAACAAATTCCTTCAGAAGTCAACTGAGATCTCAGCCCTTTTGCATTCCAGTAAAATTCGGCTCCTGATTGTAACTGGTTGTTCAGTGACATGAGGTAATGATCCTCACCCACTCAAGCTGGATCAGAAATGGCCTCATTAAATAAATTGAGTATGGTTTTTTGTGACCTAAATAAATGCCTAACTCCGTGTGCCCATACTGGTGGATTACATAAAGGTCTCCAGGTTCCTTTGTCATTAAATTCTTCAGGTGTGATTCAGCATTTCTTTGAAAATTAAAGTTTCTAAATCAAAGCTCAAAAGATACACAGCTGAAAGCCTAAAAAGTAGGAGGCATTAGAACACCTACAAATTGTATGTCTTTGCTGATGAATCTGCATTGCAAGATATTTGTGAACTTCCTTTTTTCCCAACAGTTCAAGGTTGTCATATTGACTTCTATGACTCATTTAGGCTTTGCACATGGCAAATTTCATCTATCCAATACCTCTGTAACTGAATAAACATAGCTTAAAATTTAGATAATTTGAAGAGAAGAAAGGCATGATTTGCAGACAAAGAAATCTTTTACTCATGCTTTTTTTCCTAGCATATTTAGCAATAAGTCATTAGGGCTTTATTTCTATTACCTTTTTGCTGCTAACCCCATCATCATTTTTGTATAATCATTAGTAATTTTAATTCTATTTGTTTCTGTTTCATTACAAGACATCAAAAGTCTGTATTTTCAATAGAAATGCCTGAAAAGTTGCTATTACTCTGGTTGGACAATCCATGATCCAGGATTAAATGTATCATTTAATCTGTTGTCTTACTTTAAAGTATGATTATTCATATAGTATTAAAAATAGGAGAAATGTAGAATCTTGAAAAAATCCTTAAGAATTATGTTATTTCAGATGTTAAATAACTTAAAAGGACAAAATTCCAATAAATCTTTCAAAGATCACTGCCAACACTTATTTTAGTGAATTACCAATATAATTAAAAATGAAAAATTAATGTGTTTTCTGAGACAGGTACTTCAGCAAAGATGTCTAAAATAAACTGATACCCCAAACCTGATGGAAACTATAGATGAAAACAGCAGTGAAGCACTATCTATTCTGAAACAAGTGAACTAGTAAAGGAAAAAAATATAATTTGATAATATGATGGTTTCTGAAGCAAAGCCAACTACATAGAATTCTCTCATCTGCAGTCCTATTCCGTGATGGCTTTTTTTCATCCACCTGGGTCTGCTGCCCTGATTTGAATCTGGGCAACGTTCTTGGTAGAGTAATAACCCTCACCTCCAAAAATGTCATAGAGCAGGAAGTTAATATTGCATATTTGGGTTGTTTCGAGAACAAACCGATTGTATAGTGTAGCTATATACCAAGAGCATCAGCAGACAATAGAACAACTGCAGAGAATGAAATGAGTAATAATTTCCCCCTTGCTTTCTTCTGTGCCACAGTTGACTTATTGGCTTCAGGGGCCCTTTCATCCAAGGACTGATTTTTTTGCAAAATGGGAGGGGAATATACAAATGACTTCTATTGATAACATGACAAAGATGCAAGAAAAGGTGAGGTACCACATTGCATCAGAGCAGTTAGTACAGCTGTCAGCAAAAGGACAGATTTTCAAACCCACAAACCACTTTCACATCCAAAAAGCAGCAATATATTAGCACCATTTAAAACCATAAGCAAACCATTTAAAAACATAAGAAAAATTACTTGAGCAACTAATTATGTTAATCAATGTTAAGATCAGAGTGGCATATTTGCAAGAGAAAAGCAGCAGATTTAGAAACCTTGTGATGCAGAGAGTAAAATAGGTGATTGTCATTTGTGGGAGGTAGAGGCAGAAAAAGGAACTGCCTTGAAGAAGAGCACTGGGTGTAAAAAAGACCTCCTGACTTTACACTGGATCTGTGGATTCCAATACCTGAAAGAAATAGGAATTTTATTCCTTAGGTTTACTTTCTGGCTGGACCCTGCAACTCCCTTGGGGATTTTGAAAATCATAATTTATGCGGTAAAGAATGGTGATTCTTTACAGAAATACCTTGAAGATTGGAGAAGTGGAATGACTAGTAGAAGTAAAGGTGTAAAGTCATATATATATATATATATATATATATATAAAAGGATTAGTTTCTACTCCAAGGTGGAGTAGAAACTCACCACTGGGAAACAGAAGAAAAGAAGGGGGGGATGAACTGTTGATCAGAAGTTTTGGCTAAGTTGCAAGAACAGCAAATGCAGCCTTTCATGTTCTTCTTTGTCTGAAGACAATCAGGTGTGGTATTTAATTAAAAAATAGTGCAGGGGGACTTTCAGAATAAGCAATTGCTGAAGGTAACTTATATTCTTTTAAAGAATAATCAAATTTTATTTATTTAAAATTAAGCAAGCTTTTATTTCTGGTCTGTTGGTATGTTTAGGGTGAGTATGGCACTGTCTGTGGATGCGTATCTTGCTTTCAAAGCCTCTATATGGGCCTTATCCTTGTTGCTGCTTGGCTGTGGAAATCCTCAGCCATAGGATATTCCCAGTGATAGACTTTATAAAATGTCAGAGCCTCAACTTGTTTTGTACTGTACAAATACAATGATGGTGATGATCAGGATAGGTTGCAGAAATTGCTGGTAAGAATTTTATAACATTAAAGATCTGTCACCTAGCCAGCTACTGAGGGAGACTGAGTTGTATCCCCTTACAGTGTTTTCACTCTTTGTGTGCTAATATATGCTCTGTGCACATCACCAGAGACTGATTTCAGCTTAGTGCTCTAGTAACTTGTTTTAGAGAATTCTTGCATCTGAAGAAAGGCGTTGTTCCAGAGATGAGATATCAAGCCCAATCTTGGCCTTCCAGGCTTATGTGACTTCTTTAGTAATTATGGTGTTATTATTGGCATGTGTGTTGTCAGATTTACTAGAGAATGGCATGCTGCTTTTTTGTTCCTAATTACCAGCAAAGGTTTTAGTTAACTTCAGCAGAATTATTCTGTCTGTTCATCGGCACAGTACAAAATTAAGTTGAGTCAATAAGGTCAGCTCCTGTACAGGAAAGAGAAAGCAGCTACTTGGTCTTCATGTGATGAGAGTATTGCTTTATTTTTTAAAAGGAAGTCAGATGCAGTGTTGTGAAAATCCTTAATCTTCTCCTGTTCCTTCTCTATCAGTCATAATTTAGTTGGCATGTTTTTGTACTCTTTTTATCTCTGACAAGAAATCTATACATTTGACTTCTTGCTGCCAGCAAAGCCATTTGCATTAGGAGCAGAACGATGTCTCTCAACTACTACAGCCAGCATGGTCAAAGTCGTGTGGGAACTTTGCCAGATTAAACTTTTTGCCTTAATAAAATAATGGAATGCTGTTTTTGGGGCTTAGTTTTTGGCAGTAACATTGTGAATATCATGTTTGTCTTCTTCAGATGACTTAGATTGAGAATATTGCGGTCTTATGACTTCTTATTTTAAAGTCTCCTTTAAGACTGCTGATCCCAACAGGTCTGGAAAGAGGAAAATAATCCGTTTTTTCAATAAATAAGGAAACCATGAGAGGTAAGTAGAAGAAATCTTGATGAGCTTGTCCCATCCTGGTACCATGTATGGGCTTGAAAGTGAACAATTTGCTGCAAAACCAGTCATGTTTCTTCCAGACAGAGTGTGTGTTGCTTTGTAAAGTGCTGTAAATAATACAGAATTAAAGCATTTTCATAGAGATTGTCAAGTGCAGCCAACTCTTATTCTTGAGAAGGCAGAACTTTAAGCAAAATAATTTCAAGGTCAGTTGTGACTCAATTAGGAATAATTCTTATTTAGACTTCTAGCTGAGGGGCAGAGGAGATGAGGGGGGCACAGATGAAGGGGCACAGAAGCTGATTGCTGACAAAAGAACAACTAAGGCTACAGGCACAAAGTAACCTTGGGCTGTTCCAGAGTCCCCAGTATATTTGCTGAGTCTGAATTTGGAACAAAAGTAATAATTTTGAAACTTTTTTCCCCTTGAAGGAAAATCAGATGCTAGTGTTTAATTGGAAATTAAGCCTTCTCGGAGAACTTAAGGTATTTTCATTATAAACTTCCTCAAACCTCAGAGATGGGAGATTTTAAATGCAATATAACCCTTTGGTTCTCTGTAAGTAAGGAGAATCAAACATTTCCCAGAGTACTCAGTTTTAGCTCTTGTTTCTTTTCATAACTGTAATAGATTAAGTGTCATAAGTACACCAAAAGGACTTAGTGCTCAACCCAAAGAGGTTACAATCCCAAGAATTTGTCTGGAAGGGGTATGCCTGCAAATGGTAATTCATCAGCTGATAAACCTGACCCAAGCGTTTGCAGAACAGGAACATAAATACTGCTGACAAACACAAGAGTTGCAGTAAAGTAGCCTGGGAAGGGTTTTCCCTTTACCATTAAATGTTTGGGGTTTTATTTTTTTTTTTCTGAAATTAGAAAGTTCCTTAGTCACTCCTCTATTGTTCTCCTGCCATATACAGAAAAAACCTGAATGACTGAAGCACAGGGAAAACAAAAACCATTCACAGCTACTCAGTTACAGAGGTGTTCTATGTCCTTTTCCCTCAGTGATGTAAGTCACTAGGTCTAGACTATTGTGTAGGAGCCAGTGGTGCATTCTAATGGTGAGAAAAAAAGCTTTCCAGGAACTTCTTCTCTTTTCTAGGAGAGATTTCTTAGGAAACGTGATAGCTCTTACCGGTCTTCATAAAAAAAATGAAAGTTTAATCTCCATATATTTTTATATCTACACATGCACATACAGTATCAGTGTGTGTTCTGCTTTAGAGAACAGCAACTGAAACACCTGGAAACGAGTAGTTAGCCAGAGCAGATAACAGGGAATTAGGCTGTTAATCTGTTTAACGAGGACAAATGCCAAAGTAGTTTAAATTGTGCTAGTTTGCAGTTCTGTTCTTATATAAGAGGCATTAAAATTTAGCAAGATGTGCAGGGGTAAAAAAGAGTATAAGACTATAGTTCATTCAAAGTCCAAATGCAAGTGCAATAACTGTCCTGTTTCAGCATTTCACCCATTAATAGACAGGCTTGTAGTCCAACATGAGCTGAGTTTACACCAGCTGGGATGGTATAGGCTTGATTGATGTGCAAAGCTACATTTTTCAGGAGATATTCCATCTGTTCTCTTGTCTGATCCTCTACGGGCAAATTAGTCATGAGACTCTGCTGTTATCATACTATGGAAATATTTCTAGTTTAATTTTTAAACATTTTAATTCTATTTTAATTGGGCAGTTGTTTGTCCCACTGACACTTTTGTTTAGAATGGCAAGAAAACAACTTTGTTGTGAACATGGTGGAACTTTTGCCACCCTTCTGCTCATTTACTCTAGGGCAGGTAACTCTCAGAGACTTAGTGACCTCTAAAATTGTAGGTCAGTATTCTTTGGCCTGGGAACAATCTATGGTATGTTGTGGAAATGTGGATTAAACAAGGAGAATAGAGAGAGGATTAATATTTACTTTGTGAAATATTTCTTATGTGAAAACCTTAGCAGATAAAAGATAATAATTTTGTTCTTTTTTTTTTCTTACTTGGTTTGATTTTTTTTTTTTTTAATCCTTCCTCCCTTCTGGAAGATTTTTAAGTGTGGGGAGAAAAGGTGGCACCGACTTTGCAACATCTGTCTTTAGAGATGACACATGGGTTAAATACTGCTCAGCCAGTTGCTGGATGGCAGTGGTTTTGTCAGGATCCGAGGAAAAACCATCTTCTGGGAGCCGTGTTTGTGGTCAGGGGAAGACTGGTTGTACCGGTATCGGGTTTGGTCAGATCATTGTGCCATCTTGTGGGTAATTCGAGGATGTGGAGGATTTGTTCTTATTTATTTTAAAAATACAAGTTTTATATCTCTGTAGGTTAATATTTGCAGGAAGAAAATTTTGGTATTGTTCTAAGAGAGGATAACAGGTGAAAAGAACACAATTTCCAAATGTATCAGGTTCTTTTAACTAATTGCATGTTTGTTTCCTATTATGCAGCTTAGTCATTTCACCCTTTTTCATCTCTTTTCTTAAATTAAGGAATGCATTTGCTACCCATGACATTTAACAGCAATAAAAAGGCAAATATAAATCATATTTTCTGGAGTATGTTACTTTGTCTATTAGGAAAAAATTCAACAGACACCTCCCCAGGAAAATAGAATAAACAAACAAACAAACATTCTCCAAATTTTGTCTTAAATATTCCTTTTAGAGCAGTTTGCTTGACTGCTGTATCTTTGTATCTCTTGTGAGTACTGTGTGACCTACTGCTGTCCTGCTCTTCTTCAGTTCTCTGGTGTGTTGAGCTGTTTTACAGCAAATTATTGGACATTTCTCTACTGAGAGCTAGGAAGGGCTGCAAGAAGAGCTTATGCATAACCATAGAATTTTGTAGCTCACAAATTGGGTCTATCTGGCCATATCTCAGTCTATGTGCTGTTATCTACTGAAAATAAATAGGTGGTTTGTGTTGTGTACATTTCTGATGGTAAAAAAAATAAAGGTATGGGGAAAGGCTACTTGATGTTGCAGACGTCAACATAGCACATTAAACTTCATGAATTTAGACCCATCTCTGTGCAATTCAGAAAAATAACATTTGGAAGGCACTGGGTGAATTCTTGTTGCCTTATTGGTATTGCACAAGTGTGCAGGCTCTAGCTGAGAGTAAAGAATTGTGAGAAGTTATAACCAAACATATAATAAAATCATAGAGCAGTTTGGGTTTGAAGGGGCCTTTAAAGGTCATCCAGTGCCCCAAGCCAACCCCCTCTGCAATAAGCAGGGACATCTTCAACTAGATTCAATGTGTGTGCATGTATATACATACTTACATATATATATATATATATATATATATATATATATATCTGTGTCTATGTATGTATATATTTATATGAAAAAAAAAATCTAGTACCCGAACAGTTCACCTTTAAAGCAGGTCAGGAAGAAGAAGGGAAGAAGAAAGGACATTCTGTCTTAATTTTTAAACAGGGAATTAGTGGAACAATATTGTGGTGAAACTGAGAGACCTTGAATTTGTATTTTCTTTTCCCCAGACCCCTTTAATCTTTACACTTTTATGTATTGTGAATTATTTACAATGGCAGCAGATCAGCAGGAGAATAATACAAGTGAAGGGTAAAAAAGCAGCTCTAAAGTCTAGTTTAAAGAAAAAAATCCCAAATCTTTCTACCTTTCTCTGAAGCTAGCAAACAAGCAGACTCACCCTTACAGGCTACTGCTCCTTAGGATGCTTTATCTATGATGGAAAACAGAAGGAAAATAAGTATTTGAAAAAAAAAAAAAGCTGCACACAGGATGTTCATCATTTCTTTTGAAGGAGGTCCTAGAGGCTGTGACACAAGATAGCTGCTTCTTCTAAGGAGCCAGAGCTGTTTGCTGGAGAAATATCCCAGTGTGCTTTCTTCCTCTTCTCAAAGGAAACAGAGATTATTATTAGAAAATACAGAGGTTCTGATAGCTTCTGTCAGTTTTATATCTGCTGCTTAAAGCTGACCCTTCCCCAGGTGTCTTCGTCTCTGAAAAAAGTTAATTTTCCTGTCAGCTCTTCAGCTCCCTCTGTTCCCTACCTGAGGTACTGTCTGTGGTATTGTGTTTGCTGGTGGATTAATCAACTACAGCAGACTCTGAACTGTGTCATTGGAGTAGTTTTATAGGTTTTCTTTTCTTGATTTTTATGAGGGAAAAGCTTTTTGTAGAAGGGAAGACTGTATGTGATGGTACCTGTTTAATCAAGTGAACCCAATTTCAAAAGGTTGTACATTAAAAGACCTGTAATTGATTTTTAGCTGTAAATGGGGAAATACTTCACAGATCCCAGACTACTTACTAAATGCATCAAAAGTGGGTTTTGTGGGTTTCTCTGGTTAAATAGTCTGTTGGACTTCTAAGAGAAAACAAAACTGGAAGAAACAAGCAGTAGTGAAATAGAAGGTTAAAAAAAATTAAGAACTAAAAGAGCTAAAGAAATCACTCTCTGCTTCTTTGGTAACAGTACTGTAACTGACATGCAAAAATGACAATTTATGTTAAATTTTCTAAAAATTAGTTTGGAAGAAAGTTAAAATAACTGGAATAAATTTTAAGAGGTTGTAGTGGCAAGCTTTTAAGAATCTCTCACAAACATTGCAGAGAAAGCAGGAACAGGACAAGAATGTTGAAGCTTGAACATGGTCAGCAAAACCCCAGGCAACAGACAAATCAGAAGACGTGTTGTCCTTGCAAAAAGACAAATGAGATAATTATGAAGACATAGCTACATCAACAAAAAACAGGATTTGCAAAGTAACTGCTCAGAGTAATTTTAAAGAAAAAAAGTCATAATTTTGCAGAGCTGGACTAAAACTCACTTACTCAGAGTAATGTGATATCAAAAAAGTTTCTGGTACCAGCCACCTGGTGTACTGATTTGCAAAATATTAGTTGAATTAAAAGTAACTCTATTTTTGAATTTATATAATACTTCTGGTCATCTAACAAGACATTAAGCTCTTTTTTCAGCTTTTTTGGTTCAGATCCCTACTACAAGGTCATCTGCCTCTTTGCCTTAAAATATATCCATTCTGTCCTGCTTCTCAACTAATATTTTCTATGCTCTCAAATAGTTTTCCCAGAACAGAGAAACCAAAACATTTTGACAGAATGCTGACAGACCTCCAAACAAAATTGCAGTATGAGAGAGATCTCACCCTTTCAGTGCTAGTGGAGAAACTTTGAGTTCTTTAATGAATTTTAAAACTAGATTTGTGATCTTTATTGCTGCACATACCTTGTTCTTTACAAATAAGATAACCTTATTTACATTTGGGTGCTTAATACTAATTGAGAACAGCTAGGTGTTCTGTGCTGCAGAGAAAGATGATGGGCTATGTGCTAGTACTTAATCAAAACTTGTAATGATACTCAATTGTCATTCCACAGATACTATGATGCTTGAATGCCAAGGAGTGGATTTTGCTATTTAAAACTCTGTGTCCTGCTAGGTTCCTGATTAAACACAGGCTCTGTGCAGAGCCTACCAATATGTTGTATCTGGGGTTTGAAGTCTGCATAGTGATTTGTATGTTCAGGCTGCAAAGCTGAAAGATGCAAAGGAAGCAAGAATCATAGAGCCACTAGATTGGAAGAGATGTCTGGAGGTCATTTAGTCCAACCTCCCATTCAAAGCAGGATCAGCTTCAAAGTTAGATCCAACCTTGTCAAGATCATACAGCAGAGAATTATACAGACAGAATTATAGTTCCGACATTTCTTTGATGTAAAGCTGTTAAACAAGCCACCAGAATCTGTTTCACATACTCCATCTGTGAAGCAGAGATAATTCTTGCATAAATACCCCCAAAGTATTTTGATCTGTCTGGGTAAAATAAGAGCTTGAGACAGGAGCGGTTCCCTTCAATACCATGGTAAAGTGATTTTTTTCTCCTTTTCTTGAAGATATGGTGGAAGTATAAAAGAAATGTTGCATTTCCTGTCAGTATCAATGAGGATTACAAGTACTTATAATAGGCTTTTCATTGAGTAAATAGGTCAGATTCATATTTTCTTGCTACTTAGAGTTTGAATTGCCCATTTTGCTGTTCAGCCACTTAGGGGAGATGCTGTATTTGTGACTGCAAAAGTTCTGAAAGCTTCTATTTTTGACCAGTTCATGCAACTATTCACATCAGGGAGGATAGAAATACAA
Source organism: Anomalospiza imberbis (assembly GCF_031753505.1). Taxonomy (NCBI): domain Eukaryota; kingdom Metazoa; phylum Chordata; class Aves; order Passeriformes; family Viduidae; genus Anomalospiza; species Anomalospiza imberbis. Next base: position 32,376,143 of record NC_089684.1, on the reverse strand, counting down.
CCCTATAACATTATTTATATGAACTGAAACAAAAAGGTCATGTTCTAAATGTGTTGGCTTTAGTCTTCTCCCTGAACACTGATGAATAAATAAGGAGACTTGAAGCGCACATGTTAGTGACAGTGGTTGAGCTAAGTCCAAACAAGAATCCCCATGCTGACAGCACGGTTGCATGTACTGACTGGGCAAAAGGTTACATTTCTCTGGCTTTTTTACTTCTAACATTAGGTTTAAGTCTTCTACATGTAGCAATTAATTCTCAAAACCCTCTCTGAAAACCTTCTTGTTTTACTAGCCTTCAGTCCTGTTGCAAAGGTGAAGAAATCTGCAGGATGTAATTTGACTAAGATCATGTCAGTCAATGAAAAGAAGAGGGAAGTATTGTTATATCCTCTGTCTTCCAACTTTTATTTCAGCCTTGTAGTGGAGATTGGCAGAGCAAGGCCAGGGCAGGCAGATTAACTGGCACAGAATATGGGGGCTAGGTATGAAAGACAGGGATCCTGGCAGATGGGTGGGATTTTGAATAGAAGAGTTAGGGCAAGGGGTGACAGAAGGATTGATGAAGAAACATCTTTAATATCTGCTACTTACCTCTTTAATTTCCTTAGCAACACTTTTGCCATAATTTGGCCATGAAAAAATTGAGTTCTGAAAAATAATTAAACTTTCTTTTAGGATTTTTCAGTTTTTTCCTCCTCCCTCTGAACTCTTTGTCTTCTGCCTTTTTATTATATTCTTCTGATATTTATAAATGTTTCCTAATTTATTTGCTTCTGGCAGTTTTAATTGCTATGCTGTTTTACTTCCCTGCCAAGTCATTAATGGCAAGACATATAGAATATGTCACATTTGTCAGGAATAAGTCAGGTTTGTGCTTCCTATAACTAGGAAAATATTTACGTGTAGATGTAATGCTTGCATTTACTGATACACCTCCTCACCTCTATAAACACAAGCTTTTAAAATATTATTTATTTGTTTTCATTTATTGACTTTTAAAAGGTGAAACCCCTCCTGCAGAAGAAATAGTTCTGTTCCATTATTTGGCCTGTAATTTGGAGCTGAATTTGCTGACAATAATCGCATGAAATTTTTTGTGCTTATTAAAATAGCACCAGATTTGCCTTTCTTTTCACCCATAGCTTCATATCTCTTAAGGCATGCATGTCTTGAAAAAGTAATACCTCTCTCTGAAGTACAGAAGTTTTTAGGTACTTTTGGTCACATTTGAAAGTCCTCTCTTACCTTCAGTCAGAGCAATGCATTGCATGCCTCTGTCACTTGATGACTTGCCAGTTCTGTGCTCTACTTGCCTCACAGAAGGCATGTTTTTATAAACTAGTGCAATACCTCAAACATTTGATGCGCCTCATTAATTTCTGCATCCTCCTCATTAATTAAAAGTCCTTCGTTGTCTCCAGTTTTATTCTTTCCATGATTTGTTATAACCCATCCAATTTTCTCTTAACTGATTTGACTGCTCTAATTCATTCTGCGTTTTGGCTGCCCTTCTCTTTGCTGCAATAACACACTCAGTGTATTTGTATTCTGTTGCCTGCATTACCCAGTTTGCTTTTAGTTTTAGATTCACTGTTAGTCCCCTGGTTACTTCCTATTCCTCGTATTCTTTTACAATTTTTTTTTTTGTACAGCTGATTACATCCCTACTTCAAAAGGAGTTTTCACAAAAGGTTCGATTTAATTTTTGTTGAACTTGAATGAGAAATTACAGAAATTACAATTTTTTAGACAGATAAATGTGACTGAATATTTAGCAGTCTAGTATGGGTTACTCTGGTCAGTCTAAGTGGGGGTTACTACACACTCTGCTCTGTGTTAAAACTCCAATGAAACAGAAAGATAGTGGCAATTGACTGTCTAGTTGTGATGTTACTGGTCTATTAGTCATGGCTCTGTATTCTTTTTTCCTTGAAATGCTTTCCAGTGTATTTGCCATTTCAAATGACAGCTTGATGCTTCTTTTTATACCAGTTGTTAAATTAGGTGAGTTCTACACTGCCTGATACTGAGTAGCTTTAATATTTTATGCTGCTGGAATGTGGAGGGTGTTATCAGAACAGATGGACAGCTACTCTCCTGCAAGTGCTCCTCCCAGGTGAAAACAAAAGGTCAAGAATTTACTGCAGTCCTTCCATGCGCTTTGTAACTTAGGAGAGCTGCTTAAACTCCACCTGGAGTTTAATAAAAGCTCTTCAGACCAAGACCTCCTGCCTATGGGGAGAATTAATTTTCTTTTGGATGAACTGTCAATACTGTGCTAAGCACTGGAACCGGGAACAACTTGTCCCTAGCTGATCGTAACAAAATTTGCAGGAGTCATGGACTGACTTCCACTGAATTTACAGAGAAGTTGTTTATCATCAGGTGCCCATTGCTCAGCCTCTATCAACAGAAACCTGTTGCATTTGCCTCTGCTAGTTTATAGTAGATTTCATCCATAGTGCTGTGATCAAGGAAGCAGAGATTGTATATTTTTTTTTTCTGTAGGCAAAGTGTAATGACTTGCTGGAAGATCTTGGTTTGTTTATGCTGTTCAATTTCATTTTCAAACCAAGTAGATCAGACATTAACATTGTATCAGCCAGTGCCAAGGTAAGACAAATCAGGACTAGGTGATGATAGGGGAAGTGTAATAAATATTATATATTAAAATTTTAAATATTTCATCAGCACTATGATGATGTGAAATGTGGTGGAAGGGGTTAAATTATTGCAAAACTGCAATAGTGAGGGACTATCCCAAAGACATGAACTGACAACTCAGGAAATCTTCTCCTAGAAAGCTGTAATGCCTGGGGGAGTGGCTAGCAGAATGTGCACCTCTAATGCGGTAATTTGTGAAAATACAGAAAACACTGAGATCATTGTGAAGGTCTCCTACATAGCATTGATGTTTGCACTTGGATAGCATTGTGAACTATTCTGCAAGATTTGTTTTGACATCTGTCTTCCTTTTTGCTCCCTGAGAAGATTGTGTTCAATGGAAAAGGAAAAAACACTTGGATACAGAGTTTAGGAAACTGACAACAAATGGCAGCATGAAAGGTGTGATCATTTTTTCCCCCAAGTAATGAATTGCTTGCGTGTTTGTGGAATGAAATAAATTCTATACAAATTAGCAGAAGATAGAAAATATTTCTCTTTTGACTCTAGCCAAATAAATATGTTTAAAACCAAGCTTTCTTTTGGCCCATTTCACAAAACTCCCAATTAAATGGGACACTGTCAGGACCAATTTACTATTTTAAAGGAAGGTAGTTTAGCATCTGTGCCATGTGAAAAGTCAGTTTGCTCTTTCTTTATTGGGTGTTGAATTTTGAAGGCATGGTTAATTAGGAAATTACCTGTCAAATGCTAAACCCTGAAGTTAGGCATCAAAGTGTGATTGGTCTGGATTGTGTTGTGCCCTGTGGTGACTTACCTTCATTATCATCCATTAATCATAAAAAATACTGAATATTGAATATTTGTGCTATAAAAAATGCTAATTGATTTGAATCAAGGTGAAAGCAATGTCACAACACAATTAATTCTATTTCCTATACCATTTATTGGCACAGAGTTTACGTGGCTATTAATAACTAAGATACAATTTTCAATAATTCTTTTTACAATTACTCATTAAAATGCTTACAGGAAATTTCTTCAAACTGTAATATTATATAAATAGACTGGGTTAATACAACTGCTATTTGAATTTCTGTGAACAATGCTGTAATTTAAAGTACGTTCATGCAGTTTTTATATTCTCAGTCAAACTAGTTTAATTTAGTCCAGTTCCTAATTTATGTATTATGTAAAGCAATGTTCATCCATGGGTATTTTTGCTCTGTGAGTGGAAGACATTACCTTAGATGTGCTTATAAAATTGACTTTAACTGCCCATTTAACCAAAATTTAACTCAATTCAACTAGCCCAATTTAGCTGTGGTCAGAATTCCAATGAACACTGAAAAGGTTGATGTTTTTATTTGTAATGCACCTGCTGTGTACAGGATAAAAACTTTGTTCATCTGACTCTCTTGGTATAGGAGAAGGGCTCCTTCATGTAAGAGTTAAAAGAGTGAAGCAAACAAAATCAAAAGTCCCTAAAAAGAAATTGTTGCTAACGTAGATTCTAGGCATTCCTTAGGGGATTGAAGCAAAGGTTGCTTTGACAATCGGAAAAAGTTGATATAAGAGTGAAATATGGGTAAGATTGAGTGAATTGTTGTTTAGGTAGTGTTGAACCACCACTTGTGTAATATAAACTATCACTGAGAAATACCTCTGTATCAGAGGCGGTGGCAGATGCATTACTAGTTTTTCGAAGGACTTTGGATAAGATGTGGAAAATTGATGACTGGTGAGTCTGATGTCTCTAGAGGGAGAAGGAAGCCATAGATTAATAAAATATACTTGGGAAGAGCTACTGTAGCTTCTGCAGGAAGCAGCCATGTCTCCTGATTTTGCTGTAGTTCCCTGAAGGAATCACTGTTGTGTGTTTGACAAAGGTGATCTAATTGTGGTTGACTTTAGAAGGTCTTCCAAATCCCTCCAAAATACTTAGAGAAGCCAAACTGCCATAGGATAAAAGGCAAGGTCTTCACATATATTAGTAACAGTTGAAAAGACAGGAAACAAAAAGTAGGAACAAATGTTCAGTTTTTTCAGTGTAGGATTTTCACCTGGCAAATTCTAATGAGATCTCCATGAAGACCCATGTTATTCAGTGTAATCCATCGAGGAAACAGAGTAGAGAGGGAGGTGGCAACATTTACTGATGGCATTAAGTTGTGCAGAGCAGTAAAAGAGAAAACTTTCTGCAGGGAAGAAAGGTCTTGTGACACAGAGTGATAAAATGGCAGATTAAATTCACTGTAGAGAAACGTACAGCAACAGAGATGAAAAAAAATATTCTTAGCTTTATATATGTGATGAAGAGTTTTGAACTGGCTGTTACCAGGCAGGAAAAAAAAAACAACAAAAAAAAACCAAAAAAAACCCAAAAAACACCAGATAGGTGTTGGGAATGATAAATATGGAGAACAAAGTAAATATCATGCTTTTCCTGATCTCATAAGCTGATAGCAGAAAGAGGAACAAGGAAGATTGAAGTCACCAGATGATTTCCATATAAGAAGTGACTACAGAATTAATGACCCTAAAGTCTCTGGGAGTCTGCTGATGGGAATTGAAATAGGATTTATTAAATGATGAGAAACAGTGAGAGAAGAGATAGGCTCCAAGTCTATCATTGTCTTTTCTGGACTGTGGAAGAAAAGCACCAAAAGGAACTCTCAGGATGTTTAAAACAAAGAAACAGAATCCAGTGTGTTCACATAGTGTACATCTGAACTATGGAGTTTTCTGCCAAAGGATATTGTACATAACAAAAAGTTTGTGCAGGTTCAAAATAATGAAATATTTAGTCTAAGTTTGTTAAACACAGTTGTTAGGCTTCTAGCAGAGGAAGTTAGCTCCCCAAATCACAGACCATTGGAAGCTGGGGGAGTACTGGGATATATCACAGCATGTTTGTTCTGCTCTTGTGCACTCTTCCCTAAGCCTCAAGTAGACTACTGTTTCTGGAGAGACTAAATGGACTATTTTTACGTTCTGAGATATTGAAGATTGCAGAGTAATTTTTGTAAGCTGTTAATTTGTGTTTGTACAGTATATAACTAGCTAGAACCTAAGCAAGTCCTTCTGTGTAAACTAGCATTTGGTGACATTAAGAGAGAGAAACACACAGATGCTATATTGTGGGACATGGACAAACAAGAACATGACACAATAACTTACAGAAAATGTGTCAGAATGGTGAGGCTGGGACTTGAATTCATTAGTGTTCAATGAGACCTTGTTCTCAGTTAAAGTATCTCACTTCTATCATCAGGGAATTGCTTGAGCTAAAATTAAGTTCAAAGGTGTTAATGCCAGAGAGAAAAGGAAATTTTTGTCTCCTGCCCTCTGGTAAAGCTACGTAATTGTGTTGCCAGTACATTTTTCTTTTCTAGGTGACAGCATCTTTAAGCATTATGGTTTTCTGAATGGGACACATGGGACCTGCTGGTAATCAGAGCTGGGGAGCAGAAAATTAGTAAGAAACCTGTTCTTGTATTACAGCTCATAGAACAACAGAGCAGAAACTACACCTATCCCCTGCAAGCGCCTAGATTGTCTAGAGGATGTGCAAGCTTTGATGTTTCTATGTGATACAAACCTGCAAACATGTTCTTCCAGATGTGGAAACAGTTTCTTCTACAGAGAGGATAACTATTTGACCTTTTTGGAGAAGATTTTTTTTGCTGTGGAATTGATACAGTATTAGTCATACTATTGGCAACATACTATTGGGTAGGTAGTGTGGTAGACAAGTCGCCCTATTAAAAGTGCCTTTTTCCGCCCACTTTATTTATACCCTGGGAATCATAAAGGTAACTTTGAGAGGACTTGGATAGCTGTCTTTCCCTGCATGAATGTTTGTTTTCCCTGGGAAATATTCACTCCTTCCCTTAGGTGTCACTATTTATCGTTGCTAGGCTTGCAGAGGCTCCACAGGCATTCAGAGTTTGGCTGAATAGTGGTTTTGCTCCATCCCTCAGGAGTCTTGGCAAGTGTAATGTGTGTAGCCTGCTCTGCCAGTCTGTGCTGCCTCACATACTTGTCTCCCTCCTACATCAGAGAATAGCAGTGACAGCCTGTGTAAGGCTGTTACCAGAGATCTATATTAGTGCAATGTTATAAAAGATACCTTGCCAGTAATTTCTCATGTGGGATATGTCTTAAAATGGGCTTGATGGTTGTATGTACTTATTTTCTTTAAAAAAGGATGATATTGCTAGTAAGCATGAAATTTCTCAGAAATCTAAGCTGTGAGCCCTTTAATTTTTTTTTTTTTTTTTTTTTTTTTTTTTTTTTTATTTAGTTTTGCTTCAGAAAGATGTCGATTCTGGCAAATTTTTCCCTTTCTAGGTCAACTATTTTTTCATATCATCATTTTATTAAAAAAAATAAATCAGTGTTTATGTATATAAGTGGTGGGAAAAAATATTGCTGTCAACACTTGCCATTTACCCAAGAATTAATTCTTATCTCAAACCATCTCTCTGATGGCTTGGGTCATTATATTGGCTTCTAAGCAAGCACTTAAATATCTTCGTGCTTCATGCAACTGTAGCTTACAACTTCAAAACTTGTCAAATTGCCAGGGAGAGCTATTTCACCTGCCATCCATCTATTCCTACAATGAATATCTAAGACTGTTACACCCAGGACTTTGAGATATTTAGTTATATTCACTAGATCTCACTCATTACCACTGAAATTGGGACTCCTTTGCAAAATCCTCACTCTGTAATGTTGTAGATGCCACACTGTATGCAACAAAGGAGGCAAGCTGTGCCTACCACCACCTCCTCAGGAGATTGCTTGCTTTGGTAGGAAGGAGTTGTAAACAATTTTTATGCTTGCAGAAACCTCAGTTGTTTTTACAGGAAGCCTAAAAACCTAATAATTGCAAAAGTTGAGCTACCATGCATAAGATGTTTGCAGTATAGAATGTTTGCAACATCATATAAAAATACAACTGGAAGAAAGCTAATGAGTTATGAAGGCCTAGGTGATTGGTTTTTATTTTTCTCAATTTGTTTCGTGTTGTGAAGGTATTAAAGAAAATTTCTCTATGGGTGGAGTCTATTGTTCTTAATCCAAGAATAACCTAGCATTATGGGGGGGAAAAGTAGATCAGACTGGCTAGCGGATTACCCAGGGAAAACTCTGGTATTTTTAACCATGCAAATAGCTAGTCATCTGTTTTGAAATAAAGAGGATTACTTTTGCTTGATAGCTCTGTGTTGTGTTTTTGCTGTGCCCGGAGTATGAACCCTGCAGCCTTCAAATAAGGGGAAAATGGCCATAGATCACATCATAGCTTTAGCTCCAGGAATAAAATACTGTGGTCATTTACAATGTTTAATCTAGGTTTATACAGTTGTGTGCATGCTAACTCATTGATGGCTACATAGGCAAGAAATGCAGCAGGGATTGCTACACTCCTCATACGGGAGATTTCATTCTCAGTAAATGGAAAACAAAAACCAAAACCCACTTTTCTGTCCACAGGCAGAATTCCTTTTTATTTCATCAATAAGTAAATCAAGAATTCATCTGTATCTCCTGGGGGGTTCAAATCTCACAGCCAGTTTCTCTGTGAGCTGGCAGCAATATACACACACAAGAAAAAGTGCAGAAGCAGAATGAGAAGCAGCACCACTTCTTTTAAATTACAAAGGGAACTTTTCCTCTGCTGCTGAGCTATATATCTCTTGTTATAACTCTCCTAACAATGCTGGTTTAGGAGACTTGTTGATTTGGCAATTTAATGATTCTAAGTTACATATGGAAAAGGGTGAATGTTGTTCCCGTTGAACAGTCTGTAAGGCTTGCAAATATAACAGGAAAACTATCTGCAAAGAGTGTCCCTGGGGATTTTCACACAACTGGCCAACCTGCTTTTTGTATCACAAATATGTTATTGACATTTAAATGTTATTTTATGAGGCTATAGTCAGCTAGTCAGCAGGAAGAATTTTTTATTTCAGCTGAAAGGAAGTCAAAGCTCAATGTCATTTCTTGTATGTATATCTTAAAACTGAACACTAGAATAGTGTTCGCTGAAGGTTTTTGTGTCATACTTATCTGAGACCTTTCAAGTATGATATTAATATAGTCTTGTTTTAGCAGAGCAGAGGCCATGGGATAAAACCTTTCTAACTGCAAATGGCAACCAGGTCTATTAAAAAAAAGCTGGTCATCTTGCATGAAATATGAGTGGAACTAATAACGTGACTGCTTGCCTTTCTTTTTTTTTTTTTTTTTTTTTTGTTTTTTGTTTTTTGTTTTGTTTTGTTTTGTTTTGTTTTGCTTTGCTTTTTGTAGTGTTTTTTTTTTTTCTTATAATCAAGGACCACAGATATTTTTGCAACTTTTTCTCCTTTTCCCATCTTCATCATCAATTTTATCTTACACCTAAATATCCATGACTTTGAAAGTACATGTTTTTTTGATTACATATTACCAAGATACATGGGTAGAAAGTTTATTTTAAAACTTTTTCTATCTGGTTTGTTGAGTATACTTAATTAGAAAATATGTCTGGCCAATTTTTCTCTTCTGTGTTGTTTGGCTTCTGTTGAATCTTGCATTTTAAGGTGTTCTGAGAAAAGCATGAAAAGAACATTATGTGTATTGGCTACAGAAATACAATGCTATAAATACGCAGTCTGAAGATAAGTGAGGTCTCTTCTAAACATTTCCATGAATTAACTAATTATAGATATTATCATCTGCCACTAATTTTAAAATATATTTAGAGAAATCTTTCTGAAGAGAAATTGGAATAATGTACTGTCAAAGGTGAATAACAAGAACAACTCCCTGCCCTGTACACTCCCTGCCTACTTATGCAGTGTGCTGTTTGGTTTGGTTATTTTTTTCAATTCTGTTTCTATGAAGTCATTATTTTTACTTTAGAGAGGCCTAGTTTATGATTATTTTTTTTAAACTTGGGTTTGGCATTACTACAATGGCAGGAAGGGAAGGAATCATGATGAGTGTGGGAATGGAACAACAGTTATGCCCTCACCCTTCCTTACCTGTTTGGAAATTTCTGTTTCGATGACTCTGGCAAATCTATGGATATTTGTGTGATAGAAGCACTAAGAGCAGACTAAGGTCAAGTGATACTTTCTGATATCAGATGTGCACAGCGAACCAGAGTCTGGTCTTGTGGCAATGAGTTTCTTGACTTGTCCCAAGGACATGGCTTTATTGTCTTCCTTGTCAGGATAATCCAGTGATACAACTTTGACACACATTTTTCTCATGTCTGTAAGTTCAGTTATCAGTTTTGTATCATTATTTGTAGTCTGCTCTGTGTGGTGTTTTCATGTTGTGAATGTAGTAGTTCACAATTACTTGCCCGCTTTAATTAAAATAAGATTGCAAACTGTCTGCCTCAGTATCCTCTTTGCCAAAAGGTGTTCTCCAGAAGTAGAATTCTTCAGGGTTTCAACTATGCTTTCTTGGTTCTTGATGTGGAGTCTGTTCAATTTCATGTGACACTGCATGCTGCCCCTTGGATCCAACCATTCTGAATTCCCATGAGGCTGATTCCGATGGCTGACTGGACAGTCTGGCAAGGGAGGAAGGGGAAGGGGTGCTGTGGTGTTGGCAGAAGTCAGGAACTTCACTTAGGAGTCAGATTTTTGAAGACAGACTCGATGTTCATTTGCTCCATCTTCTATTGAACCAGGCACTCTGCAAGGGAGAGTTATTCCCCACTGTGGGGTGCCTGCTGGTTTGCAGAAGTTGAAATACCTTGACAGAAACCAAGAGGAACTGGAGGAGTAATTCTCCCTGGGGGTTAGAGTTTGAATACCTCAGTGAGCCATTTTTCACTGAACTTGGCCAATTAAGATAGATAAGAGCAGGTTGTCATTCCAGCTTCTGGCAGTTATCATTTTGGAATACCTACTGAACAGAGTGAGATGAATCAAGTCACCCAAGCATGTCTGACCTCTTGCACAACAAAATCAGAATGGCTTTCTCAAAGGTTTCTTGTGAACCTAATGAGTACTGTGACTGGTATGAAAACAAAGGAGGTTAGAAAATGTTAGGTATAATTCTAAATAATTCTTTGCAGTACACCAACTTTTGTCAGTTCCGATTACTTGTTCTCTACTTGTTCTCTCAGCTTTTAGATCTTAGGATAATATTTGAATTTCCTGAATTCCTGCTCACAACCTGTTTCTAGTGTCTAGAGGAAAAAGAAGAGCAGGAAAAGTATCTCCTTATTTCAGGCCTCTCAATCCCTGTGTAGTATGCAATTTTGTTTACAGAGACAGAAAGGTCAGATGAAACGGGTTTCCATTTGCTGTGCTCAGCAGCTGGTTTTATAATATTATTTATTCTCAGGAGCATATCTTCTTCCAAACCACATCTTCTCATAGAGGTAATGCCATATCAAGACTTTAAGAACTTTAGTATTCTCTTTGTGATTGTCTCTCCTAACAGTTTTTGAGGAAAAGATAATTTATTCAGTGACCCTACTGCTTTTGCTTGTCTCAGAAAAGTATTTGAAGAAAATTTGGAGTCTTTTACTACCTAATGTAGCAATGCAATTCATTATCTTCTGTCTCTTCTCGTAGCGTCTCAGGAAGACACTTCCAATTTCTTCCCTTGTTTTTCACTGCCGAGAAGTAGAGGAGCACAACAGCCTAGCTGCCCACAAATCACAGCAGGAAGTTATAAGCTCTAGCAGTGGTATAGTTTTTAGAAACCTCTTTGAATGGTAATGAAGTAATAAAAAGGGATGAAAGAAAGGAAGAAACCACAAAGTGGTTCAACAGTTTCACAAGCATTGGACAATTATGGTACACTTTATTCCTTCTCCTACAACACCCTGTGGAAAATGTCATTTATCTTCCAGAAATCATGCCCTTTACTGTTGCGTCAATTTTTCTTTACAAGTCTCTTCAGACCTGGCATCATGGCTAAGCAAGCTGTTCCTTGCAGTAGCTTTAGCCCTTGCAAGCTGGCCCACAAGTAACTTTTGCAACACCATCATGCTAAGTCTCTTCATCCTTTTCCATTCCTCTCACACACATGCATCTGAAAATTAGAAGGCAATTCCAGTGTGGCTAATTTAGACATTAGAAATAAGGAATAACTTCCTCAACAACAGGGAAAGTCCTAGTGACATAACTTATTCTGCCTATGATCTGCCTTTTAAAGATTCTGTTACCAGAAATCTTCCAGGATGATATTCCTGGGCCTGTCCCTCATTAAAGGCAGGAGCTGGACTCTGATCAATTCCAACACCTCTTCATTTTATGTGGGGGGTAATGACTGTTTTACTCTAAACACTGAATAACTAATGACTATATCTAAACACTGGGACCTGATCACATTGATTGTCCTACTTAAAAGTTGGCCACAGCATATTACACCCCTCTCCCATCCTTCATGTCTGCTTTTCTTCCCATGGGAAGTAGGGAATGGGAAAAAGTGGCAGGAGGAGTCAGAAAGTTTGTCAATGCCTGTCTTGACATGGAGGCAGGATGCAGAGGATGCAATGAGACCAAATGGCTGGGAAGGACCCCCAGATTGTGCAGTTAAGGTACAGAAAACATTTAATATGAGAAAACATTTAAATAAGTTGCTACTAGAAGCATGTACAAGGAATTTGACAGTCTGGAGCCCTTTTTAACAGATGCAAAAACTTGAGTTTTTCAGTGGAAATGGTAGAAGTCACTCGATAGCTAGTCCATGACTTACCATTTTAAATTTCCCAGGAACTTGAGGTTGTTTAGGGGTTGCCTTCTTTAGATCCTCTCAGTGCAGGGATATAGTAACAGGTCCCTTGTGGAAATTGGGATTTGACAGAAAATGAGAGGGTGATTTAAGATAAGAAGGTCTAATGGTGAGAAGTAGCAGTTGTGAAAAATCTCTGAAGGAGGCACTGAGAAGCAGCAAAGTTATTACAAAAAGAAAAAGAAACTCCTTTGTCATAAAAGACATTATGGAATAAACTGGACTGTTTTTCAAGCCACACTATGACACAGCTTCCCTGTATTTTTTGGGTTTTAGTAAATACCCACTTTTTGGAAAATCTAGGTCATATCAGACATGAAGCAGCATGAGATTCTTTATTAATCACCTATATCCTATCATATACTCTCTTCCATTACAATAACAAGAAAGAGAAAACCTTTAGACACAGATCTCTTTTTCCTGGTAGATACATTAAACAATTCTGCAGTAATCAGTTGTGGTATTCAGAAGCAAAGTTACTGTGATTCCAGAGTTTTACTTTCAAAATCTGTCTAGTACTAAATTCAATCCCAAAAAACACATTTGGCCCTTTTCTAGGCATGCCTGACTTTTCACTAAGAATAACCAGACATTTCTGAGTAAGTTGCAACACTTGGAAGCTATGAAGAACCTAATTTCTCCCTCTTTTGTTTCACATTGTTCTCCTCCCTGATGCCTGACCAGAGTAAATGCCTGAGTGTCTCATGTTTATTCACCAGGCTGCTGATGATAATCATGATGAAATCTCAGTAGCTTTCAGCTAGGGCAAGTGTTATTTTTTTAGAAAGCATTTCTATTCCAAGTTATTGCATATGATATCTTAGGCCTTGATCTTATGAAAATCATACTTGATGCCAGGAGTAGTCAGGCTGGTAAAGCTAAGCACATACATAAATGCTGGCAGGATTTGTTCTTTCCTAAGTGTAAGAGTGAAATAATTTAACAAATCATGTCATACATGTAAAGAGTATTTATCAGGCCCACATGGAACAGCTGTTAATATTTCAGAATTGCAATCCATGTATCCATGTCAATATATGTGGATGTACACCCCAGGTGGCAGTTTTTGGAAATAGCCATCATGTGGTGTGTTGTAAAATAAGCTGGAATATTCTGTTTGTGTGTTTGGGTGTGGTTAAAATGTGGGGATTTTAGGACTGCATCTTGTCACAGTTACAAAAATAAAAATTCTTCCAGGTTTGTTACAGGAGCTCCTGTCTGCCACCTTGTGTGACAGCATCTAAAGTACAGAATTGGATATTTAGAGGAAAACTAGTAGCAACAGTTGTCAGATTTTAGAAAGAAGTGCTGTACCTTCAGATCACTGAGGTATGGACTCCCTTGGAAAAATACTCACCTGAGTGTTAGAAAAGTTCTTTGGGAAAGAAGGACCTGCACACACATCGTGTATACATAATAATTAGAGAGACCAAACTGAAATATTTCTATGCAGGGAAGTAATAAATGAAATGCAGGTACTTGTAGTGCTAACAGATCACTGTCCTGATGTTAAATAAAGGGAATAAAGGGAACTAGAAAACTCTCATTGCCTCCAAAAAAGCATAAAGGGATCATGGCAACATTATTTTTTTTTTTCATACTGGTCTCTGGGCTATTTCTCTTAAGCCTGTGGTGATTAAGCATTAGTAATGTTTTGCCTGTCATAAATGCTCCTTCTTTTTCCTGTGTGGCATAGACTTTAATTTGTAATTTCTAATTCCATCCTTCCACAGTAAGCTTCTGTTGATCTGCTCTTTATATCTTGTTTTCAAAGTACTCCAGATGATATCAGCTGGATCTATTTTCCTGCCCCAAGATACATTTCCTGCTTTCACTGTTGTAGTCCAAATGGACTCTACACCTCTTTCCTTAGCTGTATTCCCAACTGTTAATCCTTAGAGCTGCTGCCAGCCTTTAATAGAGGTTTTATCCAGGTAGATAAATGGGAGATGCCGAGTTAACTTGGCACTGAGATCAGTAGAAGAGCAAATGCAGCACGCTAAGAACATTGAAAGCCAGATGCATGTAGGTATTTAATTATCCAGACTTAAACTTCGGACTCTGCATAGATTTCAGTGGTGAGTTATCCCTCTAAGAGTTGTGGCAGATAACTTGTGCTCATTTTACTTGCCTAAGTAATCTAGTAAAGGCAGTGGCACTTCTGGACTAAATAAGGTGAAATGTTTGGATACACTTCAAAGCAGGTCAAGGGAGGTGATCCTGCCCCTCTGCTCAGCCCTTGTGTAACCGCCTCTGGAGTGCTGTGTCCCAATCTGGGCTCTCAATTTCAAGGGAGACCTGGAGATCCTGGAGCAGGTCCAGCCAAGGGCAGCAGAGATGATGAAGGGACTGGAGCACCCTTTTTTACAAGGAAAGGCTGAGAGCGCTGTGCCTGTTCAGCCTTGAGAGGAGACGACTGGGAGGGGACTTCATCAGTGTCTGTCAGTACCTGAAAAGAGGGTGCCAGGAGGATGGACCAGGCTCTGCTCGGTGGTGCCAGGCAATAGGACAAGAGGTATGGGCAGAAATGGATGCACAGGAAGTTCCACCTGAACATGAGGAAGAACTTTACTGTGCAGTAACCACACACTGGAACAAATTGCCCAGAGAGGTTGTAGAGATATCTCAGTGGATATATTTAAGGACTATCTGGACACAATCCTCTGCCATGCACTCTGGGGTGACCCTGCTTGATCAGAGAGATTGGACCAGATGACCCACTGTAGTCTTTCCCAGTCTTACCCATTCTCTGATTCTGTAAAACAAACAAGTTAAGTTACTTAGCTAATGACCTTTGTTCATTATCTAAACCCCTTACCAATACTTATAAATGCAATTAAAAAATGTGAAATCAAAACCAAGATATACAAATCTAAAATTAGAAAAATAAGTTGTTCTGTATTTCTTGGTTTTAAAGGGGAAACATTTTTCACCAGACTGAGAAAACTGTGAAAACTTTCTCATTGAATTAATAAAGTATTTAAAGATAATCTTGATAATTAATGTACTTAAAGCTGATCTTCAAAGACTTGAAACAATGTTGATATGAAAGTACATAGGGATTTCTTATGCAATGTTATACAGATATTTGTGCATGTATGCAGTATAGATGCAAGGACCTTTTCTAGGCTGGACTTCACATCACACTCCAACTTTAAAAGTTTATCTCTCTAAAGTTAGACATTTACTTCAATCTGCTAAACTAGATTGCCTCACCACTCAATGGAGAGAAATAAGGGACTCTGTTTAAACAAAGGATTCTAAGGGATCTAACAGATCTTACCATCTTATGAAAGATGGGTCAAACCACAAACTGAGAGTCTCTTTCAGAATGGAGTGGAGTCTGTTCAGCTTGCCTGCTACTTTCATGTTTAGCTTTCCAGCAGCTGACATTTGAAGAAAGACCACCATTTTCTATGGTGGTCACTTAATCGGTGGTCAGTAAATCACTTTTCACCAGAGGACTCATACCATTGGATTGAAACAGTGAGTTATTAAAGCTCTAGGAAATCCTCAATACGAGACTTTGGGGAGCACCGTAGGAGATTTAAAGTGGTGTGGGAGTAGGGTGTTTTTATGGCATGGGAAGGGTGGTTTCTGATCAAAGACTGGAAAATATGTCCATCAGTTTGTTCATCCTCTTACTGTAGGAGTTAGAATTCCTGCTTGGATACAGAATCCTTGCTGTGACTTCTGAGGAATGCTAGAAGATGAGAAAGCGGAGAAGAACATTTCATTTGCTCAAAAAATGTTTGTGTGGCTACAAGATGAACAGCACCTTGTAGAATCAATCCCCACATCACCAACCAACTTAATGAAGATTATTCCTGAAGCAATATATTCATTACTGCTGATCAAAGTCTTGTGCCTGCTGAATGTATACTGCCAGACATTCTACTCCCCCAGAATCACCCCATGCTATCATCCTACACTGAAAGTTTACACTTCCTCGGTCTGCTCTAGTTTATATCAAATGGAGATTATTAAGTTATACACAGGGGAACAGGTGGGTGGAGCAGCTGGCATGAGAAGTGAGCAGCCTGACAACAGAAAAAAAACAGGGTAGATTGCAGCACAAAAAATTTTCCTAGGAAATTGCAAATTTCACAATCTGTGAGAACTGATGGTATAGCTCGTGTGCCAGGTAACAAGTCTGGGAGACTCTAGACTTCACTGGAAGCAGACTATTCAAGACCTTCAAAGATCTTGTTAGTTTTGGCTTCAGTCTATTACACTATATCAAGCAATCCTACTCATTCTGGAAAGCAACTCTTTATGAATTTCTAAAGTAGATTGAAAAGGTCACAGTGGTTTTTCAGTCTTAATTGACTGGCTGACTGACTGACTGGTTTACTTGTACTTTTTATTACAGATAAAACTTTTAAGATAGCTCTGTGAACTCTCAAAGTCGTGCAGAATTTGAGGGGTTTGCCTTTGGTTTAATTCAGTGACATGAAGAAAATGTCATCTTGAACTGGTTCAAAAAAAGACCAGTTAAAGAAAGCTGCGCATCTGAAGAGGCTCCTCTGAATTTGGGTACATTGTGGAGGGTGACCTAATGGAATGAAGTGTTACACATTCAGAAGTACTCAAAATTTAGATTCTAGTGAACCGGGATAGCAAAGGAGTATGCAGTAAGCCAGGACAACGTAATAAGGCTAAAGTGGCAAAGTTTCCACCATAAATAAGAGCTTAGATGGCTATTGAGAAAGTAGGTGAGAAGATCAGATGTGGAAGGAAAAATAAGCTGTCAGTAAATGTCTAATACTATGGCAGTTTATCCTTTATCATTTACAGCGCTCCCAGAGTGAAAGAGTCTCTTAGGTCACTGTCTCAGGACACAGCAGAGCAATGTCTCACCTTTGTGGGCTCAGTGTTGCCATGCTTCATCTCCGGCTGTCTCTGGTTTTGACTTAAGAAGTTTTTCCCATTAAAGTTTCATTAAAACACATACATTTTCTACAGAAAGTTGCACTTCTAACAAATCAGCATTTTTCAAATGAAAAGTGTTTAATCAAAAAGTTTCCAGCCAAGTCTAATTATAGCATCCTTTTTAAATGTTTCAGGGCTTCAGACAGCACTTCAAAAAGAAACACAGTGAGACATTCTTTATTACTGGTCTTTCCTATTACTCAAATTATAAGAAACAATTAAAAATATGATAAAGATATCTTGATAAGCATTTGACATGCCACTGAATAACATTTGGTCTCTCGAGTTTCTAATTTCTCTCCTTTAAATCAAACTTCCTTCTACTTCTTATCTGAATTACTGTTGAACACAAGCCAAAGTTCACATAGACTTCCTTTCTACATAAATTCAATTAAGAAATGTAAACATTTAGAGTCTCTCTTGTGAGGGGAGGCAGTGAAAAAAATAGAAAAATAAAAAGAAGACTGTCAGTGGGAAAGATGCATGTAGGCCAAAAGGAGAGAGAACTATTTTTATGTGGAGAAAAGAATCACTAGCAGCTTTTGACAGGAACAAAGTAATCTGTTACTAGAGGCAGTTTATGGCAGAGGTCAGTCAGACAGCTGTGCATGAGAGAAAGGTAACCCAGTACAGTCACAGGGAACAAAATGCTATTAATGGCAGGAGAAAATGTTTAGCTTTTGAAAATATTGTTTACTATTGTGGAGCATGCATTAAGTGCTGGTTTGAAACCAGTATATTTTGTTTTTGTTGATATGCTGCTTCTCATAGACCTTTGTCCAACAACTTGCAAACTCTTTATGTAATCTAAAAGACTGTGATAAAATTTACAAAAGTAATGATAAAGAGAAATATGACAACAATAGCAGGAGAGAGAATATAGGGTAAAAGGCTCTGTATGGAATCTTGTCTGTGAATTATTTTAATGCATACTTAATCCACTAACATGGAAATTGTCAATCAGGTTTGAGACCACTGTGCTGGCAAAAGCTGGATAATGCATGCAAAGGCCAACACACTTCTGAGTCATTTTCTAGAGTCTGGTAGAGGAAGTGACAGCTGGTGGTGTTCTTAATATCAGCATCCAATCCAAGGAAACCAGCTGAAGCATGTAGCTGTGAAAATTCATTACCCATTTAAAAAGTTCAAAGGGTATGTGAGGAAAGTTAGAAAAAGACCTTGGCTTTTGAACACTCAGCTCTTTCACAGGAGCTCCAGGAGTTATAAAAACTTGTTTAAGAATGCATGCTGAGAATATTTCAGCTATATGACTCTTAAAAACTGGGCTTACACAAAGTATGAATTCCAAGCAAGTTGACAAAATCCTTTAGCTGAGATAGACAAAGCAAAGGAAAGTTCCGAACCAACCCACCACCACCAGCACCCCCCTCAAATTACTAAAACTCCACTACCAGTGTGTCTTTATATATATTTACTTTTCTTTGATATTCTTTAAACATATTTGTTGAGAAAGCATTTCTGGAAATTTTCTACAGAACCCAGCCCTAGATAAGCATTTAAACCGTGGGATCTCAACATCCTGGTTAGGAGTAGACACAAATTTGGGTTATATATTTGTTTGGCAAAACAAATGTGGAATGTATCCCTTTCTGATCACAGAGGAGGCTTATTCCAGGAAAGGCTTGGAAATGAAGCCTCCCTTGAAATCATGTTGCTAGTGTTGCTCAAGAACAGAGAGGATCTATTGGAAAGACTGACTCTGGGGCTCTGTGAAACCTGACTGGTCTTGTGTGCCAAGTTGGAAGACAGCTGCAAACTCAACAGGTTAGGGTTGGGACAACTACAATGGAAGAGTCATTTGGGGATGTAAAAGCAACTCTCTGTGCTGTAAGTGTCTAGGGAGAAGTATTTGACAGCATCTTGGTTTAAAAACAGCAGTAGGTAGCTATTCATAAGAGCAAGTTGGATATTATTACTCAAGTGTCAGATGGATTTATAAGATATTGATCAATTATAGATATTTTGTGGCATCAATGTTGTCTTAGCTGACAGTGTTTTTAGAATCTTTAAATACAGCTTAAGCAGGAAAAAAAATAACCTGAATCTAGATGCTTCAGGACTTGTCTAACATTAGAATTGTACAGGAACAGCTGGACTAAATTTTTGATAATGTTTAATAATTACCTCTTTAAAAGGAAATTATTGCAGAGTTGCTCACATGGCTTCTAACTGTTATACTGCTGCTCTTCTATATGAGCTTTTAGTTGATCACTCTAAGCTTTCATTGTTTTTTGGTAATTCATTTCCATGCAGCAAAAATTTGAATCTTCTCCTGAATCAAGGCCTTTCCTGTTGTTGGTAAGCAGAGGTGTTCAATTATTTTAATGCCCTTTTTCTCTTGCACTTTCCCTGTGTTTTCCAGAAGTTTTCATTTATTGCAAATTGACCAAGTATTATCACAGCATAGTTATACTTTCTATGCTTTTCATGTGAGAAAGTGAAACACTGACAGAAAAAATGTTGTCTATGGTGCCAAAAGGTTTTGGTCACCTATGGAAATAGAAATCAGCCTTACATCTGGCCTGATATTATTGTGTGCTAAAACAAAATGACACTGAGCTTTGTATGTGCTGTGTACCTGGTAAAGGCAGGAGCCCCTTGCTCTTTAACAATTCTATTTTCAGAGTATGCAACTGTCCCCAATGATTACAGCTCACAGACCCAGATTACTGCAATCTTTGGTCTTTTCTTTTGGCCATGATATTGTGGCTGAATTTACTATCCTGTGCATCTTTTAGATATATATTTTGCTTTTTTAGGTTTTCAGTGTTGGAAACAGACATGGTATGGATGAAAATTGGCAGAAAAACGTGAAAAGCTTCAGGATTTTGAGTCAGGTGGCAGAACATTCGGGAAGCTTCTGGCACACCACAGATGGTCGGTATAAACTGTTGTGGCAGAACAGCTCTGCCAGGAACCCCATGGAGTTTATTTCTAAAGTAAACTTTTAAAAATACAAAGGATAAAAAATTAATATAACTTGAGATCACTGGTAATATGTTAGCTTGTTGAAATGAAGTTCCATATCACCCCATCCTTTGCTCCCCTCTTTCCCAGTTATATAAAATTAGTATCCCCATTTTCCTAATTCCACCTTCTCTGACCTTTGTACTCTCTCAAACAAATCAGGTAGCTGGACTGGGGATACAAGATAGTATTAAACTGTACCAGAATATTGTATTAGGTAAGATAACAGGTTTTATTATATTAAACCATATTCTTATTTGAATTATGGATTATGAAGTGTGAAAATTTTGGCAGGATTGTATGACTCTAATACTAAAACACAGACAAGATTTTTTTTCCCTTGCTGATTTTTTTTCAGGGCTTGGCTTTTTTTTTTTTTTTTTTTTTTTAACAAAGGAGAAAATGTTCTTAGAGAAGAATAATTTTCAGCTGAAAAATTCCCAGGCACACAGAACAAATAGGATTAACACAAAGTTTGGGAAATTGATTTTTTTCAAGAATATTGGCAATATTTCAGGATTTCTTGCAATCGTGATCCATGGTGCTTGGCAAGTTTTAGCTACCAATTGATATTTCAAGAAGAAACCTATCTTCATAAAGCTGCTGTTAACTTCTTAATTTCTTTTACTTCCCTTATGAGCTAGAGAAGTCAGCATTTAGAAATGTCAATCAAAATATATAAAGGGACTCCAAGATAGGACACATATCTTAATAGTGATTCCATCGTACACTACTGCAAAAATGTAAATACTACTTTAGCAAATTGAGATACCAGCTAAAACTTTCTATCTCTGAGCAGGTCTTAATATCAAGTTCAAAATATATTAGTTGTCAAAACAAGAAAATATTCATCTTGTATGCCAGTACGATATATCTTCTAAGATAACCTCATCCTCTCCACCTTAAAGTCTCAAACATCGAATACATCGTGTTTGTTCTTTGACATTTTGATGTGAAATTTTACTCAAGATTTCATTAAATGAGGTCATAAAGGAGGACAAACTGAGGTTATCTGTGTGAATTTGATTGTTTCTGAAAGTGATGCATCTGTTGAATTTTCAATGAGTATTTTTGCCCTCTGTACCTCAGCCTTTCAATCTGGTGAAAGAACTTATTTCTTTCAGGTGGAATCACTGTGAAGTTAATAGCAAAATTCCATGGGATAGAGGCTAGACTTTTTGGGTCACTGAATATGGATCTGTCCTGGGAATTAAATTATAGGCTGAACAGAATACTTTGAGATTGAACTCAAATATGCCCAATTCTGTTGCTTTTTTTCTAAGTTTTTTCTCCCTTTCTCTTGTTTGAAAGGAAGGAAGTAAAACCCTTTCTAGGCTAAATCAGAGAACATAATCTGTAATATCTGTATGAATGGACACAAAGAAGCCAGCTTTAAAGCTTGGAAGATACTTTAGGGAGATAATATGAGGAGTTCAGCTTCAGGGAAAACTGGACTGGTTTATAGATAACATACATTCAGATAACAGATAACATACATTCAGCAGTAGTCTCATGTCTTTTATGTGGGATATGAATATTGTGTCATGTATACAGTGCCGTTTTTGTCTTGCAGAATGGAACCAAGTCAGGACAGCACACAAACAGGGTTATATAGCTGCAATAACCTATTCTTGTTATATAATTGAGTGTAATCATTCTATGATTTACTTTAATCTGTTTCTGGTGAATCTGCATGTGAAGCCATATTTTAATGTTTCAGCCTTGGGATTGTTAGTCTGGTGTGTTATTTGGTTGTTGTACCTTTCCACTTCCATAGCAACAATTTAGTTTTTCTCAGCACATAATAATTGTGAGAAAATCAAATTGCTTCTGCTTTTGCCAGAGGAAGTCTGAATATACCTTCACTGGTTAAACATCACTTATTTCCACTTGTGGGCTGGTTAAGCAAAGTCTTCTGAGTTGGTGTTGTGGTTTGACATGGAAGTGATTTTTTTTTTCTTCAGGAAGTTGGGTCAAACCAATCAGTGGTCAAGTTTGGATATTGGCACCTGAAGTGACCACTGAAGATAGGGATACGCCTCTGAGAACACAGGGGGTTAAAAGCAAGAACTCCCAAGAGCTCGCTCTTTGGTTCCGGTCAAGGTGCTGTGCAGACCTCCCCTGCCCAGCCATGGGGCTGGGTGGGGGAGGGGAAGCCATGCGGCCTGGTCGAGGTGAGCTGAGGGGTAGAAGGACTGGAACCGAGCCAGCTCCTGTGGACGGAAGGGTGGAGAGAAGCGGAGATGTCTTTGTCATTCCCCCCCCCAGAGGGAAGAGATAGAGAGTCCGGACGGCACCTGTAACTTTGCCGGCGCGGAGGAGAAAGAGGGGGGGGGAAGGCGCCCAGCCTTGGCCTTGGGGATCGGCTGCTGGGCAGAGATATCAGCTGTCCAAGGAGTCTGAGCTTTTAACCCTTTCCTGAGAAACGAAGGCTTTGTAAAATATTACTCCTCCTTGATTTGAAGTAGAAGAGAGACAGTCTGGGATCCGAGATGATGGAAAAAGAAATTCTCGAGTTGGAAGGAGATGATGGAGTGGCTTGTGGCTGGGCTTCTCTTGTTAGCCATAGACTGAACCAAATTCTCCTAACAGAAGCTGCACTTAGGGTGGTGCGTTGGTGTGCCAGGAGACCTGTTTCAGTGATCACCAGCAGAGGAGTAAAGAGAAGGTGTGGAGAAGCCCTCTATCCTCAAGGAAGAAGAAGAGGAGAAGAGGACCTCTGTTCTTGGACCCTCAGCCCCAGGGGAAAATGGGGGGGACTGTAGTCCCAAAATGAGAAACTGAACTGTTGTCTCTTTTGGTTCATGGCAAAGCATCCTTAAAGGAGCCCTATGAGCAGTCTGTCCATGCCCGGTGGTGAGAGCACCGTGACATGGAAAGGAGAGTGTCACCATGGCAGATTTTCTCTGGGCAGT
The DNA here is from genome assembly GCF_031753505.1 of Anomalospiza imberbis. Lineage (NCBI taxonomy): Eukaryota > Metazoa > Chordata > Aves > Passeriformes > Viduidae > Anomalospiza > Anomalospiza imberbis. The sequence goes on along the minus strand of NC_089684.1, from coordinate 32,352,927 downwards.
CGCCATGTGTGACATGGAAACACAAGGGTGGCAATTGTGTTTCCTGGGGGGGGTCTGTGGCACAGGAGAGACTCCTGTCTCCCTTGAAAGATTGAGTGTTTGAATATCTGAAGGGTGGCAACTTGATTAAGATCCTGGGTGGTGTCTCACGGTTAAGTTTGTTTAGAAATTAAGTGGGAGGAGGAGGGGTGTTTTGGGAAGTCTTCATCCAGGATTTAGTGTTTGTAGTTTTCCTAGTAGAAGTAGTTTAATAAAGTTCTTTCCTTAGTTACTAAGTTTGGGCCTGCTCTGCTCTGTTCCTGATCACATCTCACAGCAATTATTTTAAAAAGTATATTCTCATGGGGGCGCTGGCATCGCGCCAGTGTCAAACCATGACAGTTGGTGTTGCTCAAAGTAAACTGACTATAATGCAATGCTTCAGGCCCTCTTCAAGTATCCTGATGGTCTGAGTGTTTTTTGTTTGTTCCTGGACAATTTCTTCAGCAACTTTTCAGTACCTTATTTCCTTGAGATTTTTTAGAGAGTCACAGAGATTTTTGGTAGGGAAAGACCTCTAAGATCATTGAGTCCAACCATTAACCCAACAGTGTCAAGTCCAGCACTAAACCATAACCCCAAGTGCCACATCTGCATGTCTTGCAAATACCTTCAAGGATGGAGACACAACCACTTCCCTGGGCAGCCTATTCCAATACTTGATAACCCCTTTGGGGAAGAAATTCTTCCTAATACCCAACCTTAACCACCCCTAGTGCAACTTGAGGCTGTTTTATCTTGTCCTATCAATTGTTACTTGAGATACGCCAGTATTTTCACCAGCCTTTCAACTATTAACAGCATTGGGATGCAAAATTTAAAATTCTCTTCTTCTCACATCTTTAGAAATCTACCACAGAATTCAGTGAGAGCTCTCAAAACAGAGATCCCCAGGAACTTGACATTATAGGGATTTCAGACAGGGAGGTCTCCAGGCTCCTTGTTTCACTGAAAATTTAGGGTGATTCTGCTCATCTGTATTTTGCTAACTGTACTCTATATACACCCATACTGTCAATTACAAGAATGGAAAATCAAGATTAACCACTACCTCCATGGCCATTTCAGCCAGTCCATCAGAATTCCTACAGCTGCTCTCTGCTCATCAAACATCTTTCCCATCACAGTTTATCAAACGCCTCCACCTCAGCATTTCAAATAACTCAAGCTGCTTCCTCTTCTTACTTGCTCTCCTGCCAAAACCAGAAAGCCTTTATTAAGGGCTTCCCCATCAATCATCCCAAAGGCCCCTTCAGAGATCAGATTAGTGTTTGCAGCCTACATTCAGGAACAGGTTGAATCTGCCTGGTGCAATTCATACAAAGGGATACGGAGGAAGGGAGTGATTTAACTAAAGTGTGAAGCCTTGTTTCTGTGCTGCAAGATATGTTATCATCTCTGTGAGCAGTGAGGTATTTTCAGGCTGTATGGAGTTTTGCATGCAGGGATTTAGGATCTGCTATGTCATTTGGAATTGTTAGTGTTTGACTTTACTTCAGAGCCTGAAGAACTGGGTAAATTAGGCTGTGCTGGAGCTTGAGACTGCTGTGCTCAAACTGCCACTGTGATGTTGGTAGCTTACAGTCGGCTTAGCTATACTTACATCCTGTGCCATCATATCAGAGCTGACATTCCCTTCATGTTCCTAAGCCCATAGGGACTGGGAAAAGCATTTTAAAGAAAGCTAGATGCCTTCTGTTACTGATGATCTGCATCTGATGTCTTATGATTTCACAAAAAAAAAAAAACAAACAAACAAAAAACCCCACGAAAACCAAAAACAAAAAAACAAACCCATTAAATTCTGTCCACCTAGAAGAATGGAAAATGGGCTGAATTTCACTTTTTCAGGCAGTTCTGGAAGAAGTTCTGGGGCTGAGCTGGCTGTGCACCAGTTCATGGGGAGACCCACCAAGAAATCCCCATCCGCATAGGCTGCAGGTTCCAGCCTTCTCTGCTGAACTCTGTTGAACAAGAAGTGAACAAAGCACTTGATTCAAAAAGAAAAAAAAGGTGAAAGGAGCAAGTAATTTATTTGTGATACCAAAAGCAATCACTCTGCATGATGAAGTATGAGATTTTCTTTAGATAAATTACTTTATTCATGCAGTCCTGGTTAATCTAATAGCCTTACTAAAACTGCACTAAGTTCTTTTGCTGGCCTGTTGCTGTTGTGAATTTTGCATAGAAATCAAGATGCAGAAAGTTGATTTTACATGATTTAATTATAAAATAGCTCTCAGAGCAAAGTAAAGAGACTAACTGCTGCCTGCCAGCTCCAGGTGCTGTGGAGTGAAGTCCATGGAACTGGAGCAGGAGTGCTGTACCTTGTCACAACCTCACAGGAAAGAAACTGGATGTTGCCTGGTAACAGGAATTGTTGCTTTTCTTTTTCCAGAGGTTTAGCAAACAGCTGAAGCAACCAATTTGGGGAGCAGCATAAGGTTTGGAAAGAACAAATAGCTGTTGAGGAAAAAAAAACAGTCAAAGAGTGAGATCAGAGATTGTTACTTGGATACAGCAAAAGCCAACACTACAGAAGGACTGAGAGGAGAGGCAAAGGCGAAATAACAGTAGACTTATTTGAGCTCTGGGGGTACTTTTTTTTTTTTTTTTTTTTTTTTTTTCTTCCTGTGCTTGTACGTCTAGTGTCAATGCAGCTCTTCTACACCCAGTGATACAAAAATGTCTTTAGAAAATTTTTGGTGCAAGTCTTCTCTTCTTTACCTTCCAATTACTTGTCCTCAGTTAGATTTTCATGTTTATCTTCCATTGTATTTTTTACTTTTTATTTACTCTTGAGAAAGAGTTTCTTTTTTTATATTCTTTTTTCTTACCACATATGAAGTAAGGGTGGTACTGGTTTCAAAACTGGCAATTTCATTGAGATAACAGGGCTGCTTGACACACCTGGGTTACTGCTCCTGTGTGCCTGGTGCCTTTCTACCTGCAGTTTCAGATAGAAGACACTATATCATTAACACTAAATAATAATTTTTCTTCATAATCACAAAGGTCGCAGAAATAGATGGCAAATTTTGTTCATGTGAGAACAAGAAAGATTGGCGGTCCATTTTTGATCAGAGAACACAAAAATAATGGTGCTATCTTGGAGACTTCCTTTAAAAGTGCTGGTTTGAGTTCTGTTTTACAGGTGAAGAAGATGCATTGTACTGCTCAGCTCAAATTTTCCTTGTGGTTTCTTTCCATCCATGTGGCAAATGTACGTTGCTGAAGTCTCCTTGCAGATCAGGTCACAGAGGCAATTTATCAATGAATGTAGAGCAAAAAGGCTTATTTTTGATGTCTTTGCCATAAATAATACAGGTAAGTACACAAGTTTACCGGTGTGAGTTCTCCTAGAGAAGACATCCTGGCTCTTGGCTGCTCGTAGTACCTGTATAGAATACAGTATATATGATATTATATAGATTAGAATTACTTAAAACATTTTTATCTTTATTGTATTTACATTTTCACTTACAGGTTGCAGCTTTATCTTACAACTCAATAACAGGTTGTGCAACTTCCTCTTTGGTTCCATACAGCATTTCTAATGGAGATCTCTCAAAATATCTTGTTGGAAGGGAAATGCAGCATAAGGAGCTAGGTATGAATACATTTCACAGCACAGCAGGCCTTTTGAGGTAACTTCATTTTGGTACTGCCTTGTGATTAACATGCCATAATGGTCAGATATTTACAAAGATACTCCACTGAGTTTCTTTTCTGTGAGATGCCACTGACCATCATAGGGAGAGCTCATAACCTGCACTCAAGATCTGATATGACCATTGTTGTGATACAATATGGATTTTCACCCCTTGCCATCTCTGTTTATGTTAGTTTCCTCCTCTTTCAGATTTTCAGATTGCAAACCATTTTCTTCCCCCTCATGTAGAAAATCCCATTTCTATACAGTCGTTTTTCCTTTTCCATATTGTTAGGTATGAAAAGATAAATCAAACGTGTAAGTCTTGGAAAACTCTAACCCCTTTTCTAAAGAAACAGTATTTAAGTTCACTGCCTAGCTGTCAGATTTATTCATCCCTCTCCTAAAGCTATTTCAGTCTGCTGTAATTCTTTTGGAAATTGCTATCTTTTATTTAAGGAAAAGAAAAAAACTGTGAAGAAATGTGTCCTCCAGAAAAAAAAAAAATTCTTAGGGGACACAAAAAACAATAATTTCATAATTTAAATATTATTAAAGAAATGAATACACATATTTTCCATTGGGCTGTGTAAACTTATATAGTATTACAGATCATTATTTTTGTATATTATTGTACAGTTCAACTGTAGTTATTATATTTTATAATTAAAAGCATCTACCTTCAAAGAATAATGCAAGTGAAAGTTTAAAAATACTGATATAACATTAAAAATCTTTTGTTAAGAACAAGCAAGGAGTTTGTTCTCCAAGATGAAAGTTGCAGCTTTTGGTTTTCCTTCACTTGACATACTTCAGACATAATTCAGTAGTCATTGACATCTGTGGATCAGGCTTTTTTTTACTTTCCACTTTCAATGGGCATACTGTATGTGCCTTGTATTTTTTTTTTTTTAATACATTACTGGCCCCATAAGATGAGAGATTTGCTTTTCTTCTTTCTTTGCTCTGGAACTATTCTATTCTATTCTATTCTATTCTAGATGTGACTGAATACCTTTATTTGTGAGTATTCCACTTATTTCTCTGAACCTCTTTAAAGTGAAAGTCTTTACACAAGGGTGGAATCTGCCCTTTGCAAATAAACCTTAGAATGTGTGGAAAAAAGAGTTTGAGTAGTAATTTAAGTCCTCAGAGTTAAGTTATGCTATTGGCTATTATGCAGACTCTTCAGAACACTTCTGTGAAAACTTCTCTTTAAAATTCTTGGAAATTTCTAAAAGGAATATTACTAATCTTGGAAATTTATTACAGTCTAAACATTTCAAGCAGCTGACTCTGCACCTGTGTTCTCTATCAGAGAAATTTTGGCTATGCAGCAAACATAGGTTTTCACTTACACTCTATCTTAAAATGACCCATAAAATCTATAGATCTTTTATTTTTCATTTCACAATATGATGAGCCAGCTGGCAGAACTGACAGGCTGTTTGTGTGGAGTTATGGCTCTTCTAGAAGATTTCCTGTAAAAATAATCAGTGTGTGTTGAGATGTACTCAACTAAGAGATTTCCGTGTCTCAAACCATTTTCAGTATATGATATTAAAAGCTTACCTGGTGTGTTCAACTTACTAAACTTTGAGATTTTATTTTAATGACATACAACCTAGGAATTTTGGCTCTGGTGAATAATCAACTGTGAGAGTAACCTCTTTTTCTAGATGTCTTGTAAAGCACTTAAAACCCAATGGAGTGCACTGTTCTGTTGGCTTGTTAAAATAATTCACCAAAATAGCAGATGTTCAACAAGCTATAGGCAATCATGTTGTGCATCATAGCTGCATAATGAAAACCTTCAGACCTGTGGGCCCCATTGAACTGCTGAGCCCCTGGTGAACACAATCTCAACATAAAAATGAAACAAAATGTAAAGAACTAAGCTAAAAGGAATTCCTTTCAGCAGTCTGCCTGTTGGTGCAGTGCCATTAGGAAGGGCTAAGCTGCTCCTGGGTGTGCAAATGGTTCGTAAGTGCTTTCTCTGTATTGCACTTCCTCGTGTCATAGGCATGACAATTTTGCTACTGTTAAATTTGGAACCTTAATCCAAGACCTAGCTGCAAGAATAAACTGGCTAATCCCAGGACTGCCTAGATTTCTGTTAATACAGCCCACATGCCAAGTACAATTTTACTTATGGCTATGCCTAGAAATGTCAAATACTGAAAAAGACTGGGGATTTTGTTACTTGAATCTTGCCACCATTCATGAAGTGAGAGTTCCTCTGCCTTTTTCCCTTGGAGGCTGATGCTGACCCTCAACACAGTGGAGCACATGGGCATCCTGTTTAACCAATGGTTTAGTGATCAGGCCATCTGCCTGGGGTATTAGAGTCTGTGCTTTAAAATATCTGTCTGCTCTGGAGTCAGATCACAGCAGTTCCACTTTGCATTAAATATTTATTAGGCCCCTGAGTGAAAAAGAGGGAGAGAATGATTCTATTTCAGTAGACAAGAGGCTGGGACATTAAACTGCCATATAAGAAAGAAAGTTCTGTATAGGTTCTTATTCCAGTGAAAGCGTTTAGGGTAAGACCATCTCACAACATATTTTTCTTGGTCTGTGCTCTCTGATAAGCTTGAAATTTGTGCTTACTGTACACGAACTTGGCCTGTTCTTGAATCAGATGCTGTGACACACATTGGCTATGAATTTTGTTTTCATGCTTTGGGTGTAGGCATTAATTTAACACAATCAGTAATAATAATATCTAGATTTTTTTTCTCAATTTCTAATAGAATACTGCTATTCTATTTACAATCCAAGAATTGCACCTGTTTATGTTGAGCAGGATAAATGCTCCATGAAGCTGATTTCAGGAGTTCTATTGAATTGTCAGTCAATGGTGGGTTTTTTTGGCTTTTTTTTTTTTAATTTAAATTTTTTCCCCAAACTGATGTCAATGCCTGTGATTTTATTAAATGTTGTGAGTTCTGCTGAAACTCTTAAAGGGTGTGAGAGCATATTAAACTGGCAGGTTTTCTAGTGAGAAGAGTTCAGTTCAAGGCTGTAGGTCAGTATTTAATATCCTCCAAGAGAATGATTCCATCTTTATGAACCATTGTCTTTCTCTAGGTTGCCTTGAGAGATAGAACAGATAGACAGTTGGCTAAACCAAAAAGGCTCAATATGAGTTTAGACATGCCTTGGAGCTTAGAGAAGGAAACTATGTTATGGCACAGAAACAGTATAAAGAGGGGCTAAAACTCACAAACCCGATGAGTTTCCATGGTAAGTTCCCCAGGAGAGAGGGCAAAAAGGCAGAAAGAGCAGTTTCCAGTGACTTCCAGAAGTTCTCAGCGACCCGGGAGAGTGGGCAATTTAGAACCAGACCACTGAACAAACTCTGGCATCATAGGTTAAGTCTCACAAACATCTGCTGTGTTACAAATATCCATCTTTCAAATCCCTGCTTCCATCCATACATAAAACTCCACCGAAGTAGGTGCCACAGCGGAGGGGAGGGAGGGCTCCCAAGCCTGAGGGCCACAAAGAATTGCAGTGAGGGGTTTGTCCACAGCGCTGTAATCTAAGAACTGCGTTTGAGGTGCTTGGTGAAGCTGCTGAGCATCAGAAGGTGGCAGCATTGACGAAGGAAATGAGTAGAAAAGATGAATTAAAGTAAATATTGATATACATTTTGGCTTTTTTGACTTTGCACAAAGTAGTATCGTAGCAAGAAAATGGTAATAAAAAAATTGAATACAAAATAGACCTTATTGTGTCTCTCTTGATGAGCAGACCACTGAGTTTAACAGTATGTTATTGTTAATTAAGGTGGCCATCTAAATACCCTGGGCATTTATTAGTGGTGAACACAGTTATTAAAGTCACAAGTGTGTGGCAAACAGACTTTTTGCCCGTATTAATTTTTTTTTTTTGGTCTTGAAGTTAACATCTCCCTAATGAAGGCTAAGTTGCGATCTACTTGTCCAACAGGAAGCTCAGTGGGATGTGGTTTTGCTCAAACCGTTGGCTCTTAGATTCTCAGAAGGCAGGAAGATCTGTGTTTGACATTACTGGCACTGCTCTGGACTGTGATATATTTGGCCTCATTGATGCACAGCTCATCCATACCAAATGTGTGCTGAGACTGTGGAAGCGACCCCTTGCATGTTTGCTCTAGAGTTCAGCCTAAGCCTCCTCACCATAGATTTATATGTGAATAACACGAGAGTAAATGGAGCTTATGCTCTTCTTCTGGGGAAGTGTGGTGTTTGTCTGATTCTCAGTGCAGCATCTTGAATCAACAAAGCCCTGGCATTTATGGTTGAGATAGACGGTTGGTGACTGTGGGCTTAAGGGCATATGTATGTGGAACATAACCTTCCTCTTAAAGACACAAACAGTAATTTAGCTTCTATTGGTTTGGAAGGAACTTCCTAATTGGGAGCCAGCTGTAACAGGCAATTGTGACAATCCCACATAGTATCTGTGTCAGTATACTGTGTCCAGTTCTGGGCCCCTCAGTTTAGGAGGGACGTTGAGATGCTTGAGCGTGTCCAAAGGAGAGCAACGAGGCTGGTGAGGGGCTTGGAACACAAGCCGTATGAGGAATGACTGAGGGAGCTGGGATTGTTTAGCCTGGAGAAAAGGAGACTCAGAGGTGACCTTATCGCTCTCTTCAACTTCCTGAAGGGTGGCTGTGGTGAGCTGGGGGTCGGTCTCTTTCTCCGGGCAGCAACAGATAGAACAAGAGGACACAGTCTCAAGCTGCGCCAAGGGAGATACAGGCTAGACATAAGGAAGAAGTTTTTCACAGAAAGAGTGGTCAAATACTGGAATCATCTGCCCAGGGAGGTGGTGGAGTCACCATCCCTGGATGTGTTTAAAAAAAGACTGGATGTGGCACTTGGTGCCATGATCTAGTTGAGGTGATAGAACATGGGTTGGACTCGATGATCTTAAAGGTCTCTTCCAGTCTAGAAATTCTGTGAAATTCTGTGAAATCTCTTGAGGAAAAGGATTTTTCTGTATCTTCTTTCTTTCTTTCCTCTTTTTCCACTTTTTCCCCCCTATTTTGCATTTCACTCCCCTTTCCCTTTTTTTTTTTTTTTACCTTTTCTTTTTCCCTCATTTACTTTTCCATTTGTTTTCGTCCTTTCTGTCAAAAGAAAAATAAGCAGATTTCATTTGTTTTTTCAGCTTTCTCCTGCTTTCTTTTCTCTCTTTGCAGACTTTCAGCCTTGGGTAACACAGACCACAGAATATATTTTTCACCAGTTTCATTTTTGCAATAGCACAGGTCTACAGTGGGGAAATTGAAAGGAAAATCTGACTTCATGTCTGTGTGACAGCTACTTCCTCAGCTTCTTACATACTTCCTGATAGCTCTGATGGATTTATTGCAGCATGTCCATTGCTTGTTCCTGACTTGGTTATTCCTGTTTTTAATAGTCTTCCCCAAAAGTCTTCTTAAAATTAAGGAATACTGTGGTAAGATTTTGTATTTATAAGCCATCCCTTTCACGGAATCTTTTTCTGTTTGAAACCTCTTTCAGCACTACACTCTGAGCTATCAGCCTCTGCAGAGAACTGAGCTTCACCTTTTGTCTTGTTGTTTCCATTTTCTGTTTAGATTTTGTCATTCTCTATTGAGACTTCATTTCTTCACATTTTTTCTTATTATCAGGGTATGTATATATATATATGTATATATATATATACACCTCCTGTTTCTTTGTTTATAAATATACATATAAATTCATATCTGTATTCCTTCCACTTGTGTCCTGTTGAGAATTTAGCACTCAATCATCTTGTCAATGAAAATCTTGTCACTAAGAGTTTTGACTCCATAGAACTTAAGGTTAAAAACTTAACAAACTTGCTTCTTGGCAAGGTATTTATTTTCTTTCATATATGCTTGTTGTTGATGGGAAGGGGAAGAGTATCCAAAAATATTTTTCATATCAACCCTATAGGATTTTAGGTCATAGTACTGTTCTCTAGTTTACTCCTGTAGCAGCTGAACAGATGAAGACATATAGGGATGATCTGCCTCTTGAAAAGTTTATTTAATGATCTGTGTCCTGCCTTATGTTTAGCTTGCCACCCAGACACTTTGCCATTACTCATGTGAGGCCATAGTCATGATAGAGAAGTAAAAATCCTTTATCACGTTGCTGGCATGACTTAGAAAAAAAATTATGCATCAGGTCCAAACAGATGATTGTGGCAATCTGGATAGAGTGCTTGAATTTTGTGGTTATGTCTGCACACGGGATGAGTTTGTTCTGTTTTTCTTTTCTGCAATTTGGATTGTGCGCTGCTTTTTGTACTTCCCTGTTACAGCTTTTCAAAGGTGATACTTGAAATGCCTTTCTTGCATTGCAACACCTTAGACTGACTTAGAGAGTTTGTTACAGGTGACTTATGATCACTTTGCTCTTAGACATCTGATTTCCCTGTTTCCAGGAAACCTGAGCTGGGTTTGTAACAAATTCCTATATTAATTTAAAAGAAATACTAAAAACCTGCTGGCCTTGAAGCTATTCTGATCATCATCTAGTAGTAAAACTTTAAAATTAAATTTCTGTAGGTATTAAGTCCGCCAGTAGTGTTATGTTCAAAATTAATAGTAACTTCAAACCTTTTGTCCAAGTGCCTCAGCTAGCTTTTCATGCTGTAACTTTTGTGTGCATAATTAGATTTTTATGGATTTTCTTCTGATATTGTGTTTATAATCTTATCAGAGCAATATATTGTGTCATTGTAAGTATTATTATGTACTAGAAGCCATGAACAACGCCTCTTTGTAATAGCCTACTTGTCTGCTAGTCAATGTATATTATATTCTGCACAGAGCAAAAGGATTCAGCTTTTAGATTATAAAATTAGCATTCTTAAAAGATGGATTGCAGAATATGAAAGACTTCTTGAAGATTGCTGGAACATCAAATTATTTTTGAATGAACATTTTGTCGTAGATTAATCTCTTCAAGATGCCTGTCATTTTGCAAGTGTTATTATGGTAGACAAATAGGAATGAGTATTTCATAGCAAGAGTCTTGCAATTTCCAGATTATTGGTGTATATTCATCCATGGAAGCTAAAGGTTCAAGACTTGGCTGTTAGGAGAGGCAGTTGTCATGGTGTTAATGTGCCCATTTCCAGTCAGAGCCAGTGGGGGAATACTTGCTGCAATAGCATGGAGCAATAATGAAAATAACTCTTTATGAAGTAAGAGTTGCAGTTGCTCAAGTATAAGAAATAACCTTGTTTGTAACATAGTATAGAGATAAGGTGTTTTTAATGTGGTAGAAACTGGGTATTTTTCTTCTTTACAACTGGCATGTGAGCATGGAAATTATTTTTGGGAATAGTTAAATGACTTACAGTTCACTGTTAGCTCTAAGCTCCTTTGTGATTTTCAATTCTTTTTCTTAGTTAAAGGGCAAAGAGAATGGTATGTTTCTGGTTTTTCTGGTCAGCTAAGTCACAGGTACAATATTCAGTTTTTGAATTATGACATCCTTATCTCTTAACACATTCTGAATTTGAAACAGTGAATCAGCTCTCTTCATGTTAGTTCAACAGCAACTATCATGTTTGCTTCATTCAATTCAACATGAAATTTGAAATTATTGTTTGCTTGGGAATTTTTAAAACTCCACTGGTGCATGTTAGCTGTCCTCTTTAAAGAGGGATAGGTGAATTTTATCTGGTGGTTGTCTCCCACATGATGCTGTTGAGCTAGGGATCAAATCAGCCAGTAGAGTGCTAGGATCTCAGTGTAGAACTATCTTTGTAAGACTCAAGGAATTTATCAGTCTATTTTAGAGGTGGAAATGCTAGAAGGGAGTGTGTTTCTAATTGCGTTTCATTATTTCCATGTGCTGATTTGCAAGATTTCTGTATTCATGTGCTCTATTTCCAGGTGCCAGGTCTCTCTCTGGGTTACTCTGCTCCAGATGTTGATTGGGGTTCCCTTTGTTTAGGCTTGCCTCATTTTTGCCCCTTTCACATTAACTTTAATATTATTTATTTTCTCTTTTTTTCCCTGTATGATTCATTCATTATCAGGATGCCATCATATTAAACTGTTGAGAGAATGGCTAATGATGAAATTGTCAGCAGGTGCCATCACCCAGTTCATTGCTGAATAGCTTGACTACACATCTGCTTGGTGATGATAGCTCTGCTAGCCAGGTGTCTGATGCTGTGTATCTCCCATCCCCCTCTCCCATTTTTCCATTGTTTTCTTTCAAAATCTGTAAGGTTTTTTCAGGTAACATTTTGGGGTTGAATGGATGGGGTGTTTGTGTAACAGTACAAAAAAGTTTATGCCACTGTTGCAAGTGCAGGGACTCATTGTGCTGAGAGGTTTGTGATGACTGTGGGTCAGAGGCTCAGTGGTAGCAACTTTGTCCAGTTTGGGTAGCTTTGGTTGTAAGTGAAGTACCTTAAAGTGCCCTTCCATCTCAACAGACATGAGTTCTGGTCTTGGGGCCATCTGAAGAAAAAAAATTATGCCAACCAAATGAAATAGCCACTAATTTATTCTACAAATTGATATCAGAAGCAGAAATAACTATTTTGTTACCAAGATTTGCAAGGTGAGCTTTTCCTAATGCTGGCCTTCAATACCAGTGAACTGGGTAGCATCCAGTTAATAACCAGGACTTCAAAGTCTCCCAGAGTTATTATATGGTTATTCTGTCAGACTTTGCCAAATCCAGATGCAAATGTTAGGAACAAATATTAGGGTTTTGAAATTTTTTTGCGGGGGTAAGGTGTTGAAGCTTTTGTTTGACCTTTCTTCCATTTCTCTGCTTGTCTCCCAATGGTTGTTTCAGCTGACAACTGCTTTTGTTTTGCTAGCAGCTCATTCTTCCACAGAGAAGTGTGAGGGATGCAATGCCCAGGTTGCTGCACTGCTCTTCTTTCAGAAAAGGTGCTGCTGCCTGAAGTTGAACAGGTTAGCGTAATAGCCAGACCTTGACATCTTACAGCCTATAGATATTTTGTGTTTTTAATAAAGCAAAGTGAATACATTCACAACTTATATTTGTGTTTTATTTATTTACTCTTCAACCATGATGTAAGTCTCAAAGACCAGATGGCAAATAAGAGGATCCCTCAGATTGTTCTCAAAAGCTCAGGACATTGGGCTGTGACTCACGATTCTGAGTACTTCAGATAGACTCAATACTGTCAGTCTCACTTCTCTCAGCTGTTAGCTGCTTTGCAGTAGATAGGACAAACTAGAGAGCTTGATGGTGTGAATCACTTAAGTTTTTCCTAGCAGAGGAAGGTCTGCAGACAGTGAACACAATCCTGAAAAGAATAGTGGAACATTAATTGACACAGTCATGTTTTCAAGGAGTATTCATGACATACTGATATCCTGCCAAACAGTATTGCTGTGACTATAAATTGCAGTGACTTGTGGTAAACACACTTTAGCCTCTTTATGCTCCTTTATGCCTTTAAAATCCACTCAGAAAATGCTTTGCTTTTTCTTAGGACACTTAGCAGTAATAAACCGAGAGCACAATCACTAATTCTTCTTTTGCTTAAAAAAAAAAAAGATTCTATTTACCATAAAATATGGCATATAAATGAATAAAACTGTATTGTAAAGATTCTCATTGAATTTCCATCTACAAGATTGTCTGCAAAGTCTTTTAAAACAATATATATAAGGAGAAAACTGTACTGATTTTAGCCATTGAGCGTATGGGTGCCATTTTTGTGGGTTCAGGTCATTCTTGTAGAAAGGGTGGCCTGTTATTTGAAGTCGGGGCAAAATAGTGGAATTATGTGCAAAAGTGGAAACACAGACCTAAATATTCAAACCTGTCTGTTAAAAAATAGTCTATGAATTCCTGGTTAGGCCTGAAAACTGTGAAGTCTAATATTTTGTTGCACTTAGCTGATTCATTCTAGCCAAATTTGTCTAAAATATTTGTTACCAGTTCTAGCTCCTACCAGGGCAGGCACTTGGCAAAGATATTTGAAGTCTAATCAACTTTATTGTACATAAATATATAAGGGGAAAACTTTGCATTTATGTGATTACACATCTGAGTTTAAGAACTGCTCACAGGTGCTCTGGAGAGAAACATGCAGGTTGCTTGTAGCTGTCTTTGTTAGCACTAAGCAAATTATTTTGGAACTGAAAGTGAAAAGAACTTTACTGAAGGTTTCATTTCTTTCCTCTTCCTTAGCCTTTCTTTCTTAGTATCAATTTATTTGTATTTTATTAACAAAATAATTCAAGCTTCTGCATGAGATGCTGTTACTGTGATGAGGCACAACTCACTTTCGGGGATGTAGGTCCCTGAAAGGACAGTATATTTTATCATATGAAGAGGGATCCAGCCTTCATTAGTAATTTAATTTTTATATGTGGCCTACAAAGGTCTTTCAGAACAATTTTAAATTGGGACCATTATGTTCTTTAGTATTTACTATGCATTACTATTATTAGGCATTACTATTATTTACTATGTATTGCTCAGTGTTTGGTGTTTATCTAGTTCAAAGCAAGCGTAGACTCAAAAAAAAAAAGCCCCATCATCTCTAATCTATCAAAATTATAAAGCAAATGCCTTAGAGACTGTACAGAATCTGCAGTGTTCCATTTTTTTGACTACAGTCATTACCAGACACAAAAATTAGGTACAAATGAATAGCTGTCATGTGTTCCCCATCTCCCCCCTGCCATTTTGTCTTTCACCAAGCTACAGAGTTACTTAATGCTGCTGTTCATGTCAGGATTCTGCATAAATTCCTTCCAAGATTATTTTATGAGAAATATGTTTTTTGTAAAATACTTTAAATTTGCCTTGTCTACATATCACTTATTCTGATCAGGAAGTATCTCCTGTACAAGCTGATATCTACACACCCTTCTCATTGCAGAGAAAAAAAATCATTTATCTCCTTTTGATGGTTTGTTGCTTCACAGAGCTGTCATTCCATCTTGAGCATCCCCCTCTACAAAAGGAGTTGAATGAAGGCTCAATTGCTCTATTTCTGCCTCAAAAAAATGCAAAACTGTGTGCCTTGTCTTATTGGTAGTAAATGCTTCAGGGACAGCTTGATGCACAACTGTATCTGAATTGATGGGAGAAAGAAAAGATTAGGATACTGGTAAGAAAGTTAGAAAAAAGAGGGACTACCCTCAGCCTTGAAAAAAAAGACAGTGAAAACAGGTGAAGATGAGGAAAGTTTGGAGAATAACAAATATCAAGAACTTCTCTAAATATGACTTAATATCCTAAAAGCAATATTGACTTACAGATATGTATAAAAGGAATGAGAAGTGAAAAGAGCAAGGAGAGGAGCTATTCAAATTTGGATATCTAAAATGATTTCTCTAGTTAAATGTTTTTAAACATTAGGAAAATATTAAAAACATATTCACACACTGATAAAAAATCCCTCACAGATTCCACAGTTTGATCACACTGATATACTGTGCCTCAGAGATGAGTGGATGGATAAAATGCATGTGACAAAATCTGAGAGTCTAATAAAAGCCGTTGTTCAGAATAACTTGATGAGTTTGGTTAAGTCAGGAGAGGAATTACTCGGCCATTCTGTTCCTCTGAGAGTTTTGCTACAAACCTTTCCAATAGCCAGCTTATTCCTTCCCATGCCAGTAAAAGCTTTAGTTTTCATGCTTCATTGTCCTAAAAATAGAACCCTCATTAGTGTTTTGAGATTTATTGAGCTAGAATACAGTTTCATGCCCACAGCTCGGAAGTATTCCTCTAACATCTTGAGAGCTGAGAGAGACTGGTATTAACTTACAGAGTGATATGATGATAAGTTATTGAAATGTCTTTGTATTTTGTATTTGTCATTTATGTCTCTGTCCCTGTCATGGAAGCTGCTGTTGAAATCTTTCAACATCAACACTCTGCCATTTAAAACTTACCCTGCCAGCATGCCATCTGTTTTGATCAGGGAACCACTTTCTACGTGAGCAGACTCCCACACACATTGCACTTTGCAAGAGAAAAATGTGTTTGCTGGAAAGTAAAAAATCTAACCTTCCCTTGAAAAGCAATGCTCCTCGACTCAGTTTTTTTTTTTTTAAATCTTATAATTAGATGAGTTCACTTTCTTCCCTCTGTCTCCCATTGCTTTAGATTTCTAGACAATGGGAAAAAAATCATAATAAAGTGAGTCAAGCCCTCTATGTAGTTGCATTCTGTATCCTCAAAGCTGGTTGCACATGTTGATATATTTCCAGTTGGTACAGAAACACTGGCCTTAGAGTTTATTTCTATAGGAAGTAAATTAAGATCTCTATCCTGTAACTTACCATGTAAAGTAATAAAAAAGTCCATATCGCATAATTTCACTGATCTAAAATAAAATACATTCTTTTGGTCTTCCCTTATAAAAGTTGTTGTTCTTCCAAGTTGGTAAGATTTATGAAGGGTCCAACAGTGGTCAGGTGCTTCTTCCTTGTTAGTCCAGTAGCATTGCCTCTCATTACCTGTTTTAGGGAGTAAAAATTAGTAAAAGAAATCCAGCTCTAGATGTTTTAGAGCCATGTGAAATGCTGTGAAGGGCATTAGATCAGTAGTCTGAAAGAAAAAAAAAGAACTAACACAACAAAACCCCCTAGTGTTCCTCTGATCCCTATCCCCCAAATTCCCCTGGGTTGTTTCATAGACTATTATCCTGAAATTTATTGTTTTCTATAATTAATCTTAGCAGGGCACTAAAATCCCTAATAGACTAGTGATGACAGAGATGAAACTCTCCATCCACAGAGATATAAACACGTGGCCTGTGAAGAGTGGCTCAATGTTAGGAAAATCGTGAGGCAAGCTGTTAGTGAATTATTGTCAAGGTCAGAGAATGCACATTTATTTTCCTGGTAGTTGTATCATTATCAGGCTCTTATGATATATCCACTTGCACTGAAAATGTAGCTAACTTACCTTGGTGAATTTGATTTATTAGCATTGCAACTGACAAGGTTGCCCGTTTGTTAGTGCTTATTTTATATTTGAATAGCTTTCAGCACATAAATTTGAGGAATTGCTTGAATACTTTAGCTGTTCCATATTTCATGGAGAAAGCTAGAGTAGAAGAGTGCTGCTGTTGATATTTCTATCTTGATACTGACCACTTTTTAAAATAAATTAAAATTATGCTTGTATTTGTACTTAAGTGTTTAATGAGCAGAATTTACAGCAAACAGTAAAACTTGAATGTGAAAACTCATTAGTTTTTTTCTGAATAAACTGTGACATAACCTTACTATAGAGTTTGTTTTATATTCAGAGCATAAAATAAATGTCTTTTTTTAAAGACATGGAATTCAAAAGAAAGTAGCTAATTACAGGGGTTCTTCCTATTAATCTTTAGTTAAAAAATGGATAGAGATGGAATAGATGAGTAAGTAAATGGTTCAGGATGGAAGAAGCAGCTCTCAAACAGATCCAGAAATGAGGCTTGAAAGTTTCTTATTGACTTCAGTGGTGTTACATCAGGCAGAGGAGCAGAGTTTAATTACAGCCAATATTAGCTCATCATCTTCCCAGAAGGATGCACTTTTAAGTAAACACAATTGTATAAATAGCCAAATAAAGAAAAAAGCAAGACTAATTACTTGCCTTTAATATCTTCTAAAGTTCCTTTAACACGTCTCTATCCTTTCAAGTCACTTTCTTTAATGTGAGGGAGAAATGCTTAATTTAACTCACTTTATTCCCCTGTCTCAGTGTGGGCCATCACCTGCGTACCTCCAATTCTATAGATCTCAGGTTGTCCTGATTTTCTAGGGCTAGGGAGCAAAGCCAGTCAGAAGCAAAATTTACACAAACTCACAGTGTGATGGGGCACCTTGTCATCTTGTTGACACTCAGGGCTAATGTCCTGCCCTCTAACTTTATCTTTCCTACACGGAAAGTGAAGGTACTAATCTAATGTCAACAATTAGCAGCTGACACCAGAGGTTGTTTCTCCTGGATTGTGGATTTTAGCAGGATGATTCAAACAGGTGTTACCTGTAGACTTTACTGTGGACTTCTATGTGTCAACTATAGAAATCAAATGATACACACATAAATTGACAAGATGAGTTGGGCATGAAAGCTTAGGGCTTTTTCTCAGCAATTAAGTCCACCAAGAATATTAAATCTCATTGCCCTTTTCTCTGAATCCACTGGGTCAAATTCAGGCACTGAGTTTTCATGATTTCAGGCCTTTAGCTATATTAATTACTGCTAACTGAAAATCTGCCTCTCTGCTGCCTTTGTGCATAGCTTTCACATCCTGTAAGAGCTTTATTCTGGTGGGACAACAGAGTAGCCAATATCAGTAGAGAAGTTTATGACCAGAAAGGTCAGAAAGCAAAGCAGAGATTTGAGATTCTCAGTGAAATCTCCGTTGAATCCTGGGCACCACACACGAGAGGCTGCCTCAATATTTATTGCTGGGAAAAGAACATGAAAAAGTATTCTCTTCCTGAACTCATTGGTGGTTTCTGAACTGGTCTATGCACAGAACTGCATGAAAATTAGATCTAAGATATTTTAATTACAAAGTATCCACTGTATAATTAGCAACACTTAATACAATTTGTGTTCAATATATTTTATATGTAATTGAAATTCTGTAAGATTAAACTGTAATAATATAAATAATTTTCCAGGATGAAAAGTAGGTTAAAATAAGCAAATTTTATGCTTTAAACATTGAGTTAAATATTCCCTAGTGTTTTAAAATATTGTGGTGTTTTTGAATGTTAATAATTTCATTGAATAATAAAGATGAGCTTTCTTTTTATGCAATTAATACTACCCATATTTTTCAGTAGAGAAATGAAATGTTGAATCATACATAAAAAGTAGCTATGACTTTTATTACCAAACTTAATTCAGTCATTTCCACATCTATGGAAAATGTTATTCTCATTCTGGGGAAAACTTTAGGTAGTGAAAAGTAGTTTGTTTGGCATATATTTTGAGTTGCCTGAATCTATGGTTAGGTAGTCCCTTCTGGGAGGGGTGTAAGTGTGTAAGTATTACACACAGGCTGGTTCAGAACAGTAGTTTGCTCTTTGCAGTATCATATATCTTCAAAACCTTGTTAGTAACATTATATAAGGCATCTTTAATAATGTCTGAAAGGATTTTGAGAGGTTAATCTGTATTTTATAATATTTTAATTTTCATTTATAAAACTGCAGTCTAACATCACTGTGTGAAACCTATGTGCAAGAATAATGATTTCCAATGCATTTCAGGGGACCGTGAGTTTCATTTCTCAGGCTATTACGACATTTTCTTGCAGCCATTCCTGTGGTGTAAAATAAGGACATCATTTGAAGTATGATTATGCTTTGAATGCCCAGTGAAGCTTTTAAAATTATACCTGACATCCAGCTAGATGTAGATAGACATTGATTGTTTTAAATTCAGTTTTTTTCAAAAAAAGTCTGTTAGAATCCAAGAGAAAAGGAGGTGAAGAAACTTTACTTTCCTGTCTTGACATTCATTGTAGCTCCTGTGGTTTATCCCCAGCCATCCAACAGAATGAGTGAGAGAATCAGAGTTGTAAAATTGTGTGTGGTGGTCATTCAGGACAGGAGAGATGGTGTGCTGAGTGGAGTTGTTGGGCACCAAAGCCACCTCAGGTCATGTCCCTGCTGTACCTGCACTGCTTCTTGTTTCACTTGTCCTCCACTGGGGTTCTCTACTCTGGAGTGGTTCCTGCTGTAGTAAATCCTATAACATGCAACTCAAATAATGGTTTACCACAGTTTAAAGATAAATCCATTAAATCTCCACTCCTGGTTCCGATGGGCTAAATTATAGGCTTTGACATTGCAGTGGACTCTTCCTCCTACTCCTCTGACTAAAAGCAAAGAACTCCTGTTATGGGAATCCTGAAATCATGGGTATCAGAATTTTAAGGTATTTCTACAACATCTCCACCTTGGTCCCTTTGGATCAGATAAGGTTCAGCATTGCAATGAGCTCTTCCTCTTGCTTGGTCTTGGATTGATCCACAGATTGCAGCACCTTAGGGCTGTACCTGTTCCAAGTAGAGCCTTATCTACAAGGCACAGTCTCACAGATACCTGTGTTGGCAAGGCCTTCCCATGGCTACTGTTCCTGCAGGGGTGTGCCTGCTCTGCCATGGGCTTATTCATGGCAAACGCTTTGAGGTGCCCCAGCATGACCTCAGGCACAGCCACAAATGCCTCAAGGTGTATCTGCTGCGGAGCGGTGGGCTCATCACACTGTGAACTCACTGCTTCAGAACTTCCTCCTCTGCTGGCTTTAACCCCAGCACCATGCAGCTCCCTCACTCCCCACAACAGGATGAGACTGACCATCTAAAGAGTAACAGTGAGGAAACCTCGCTGTCTAGGCTGAAGTGAAGACAGGTCATTAGATAAAGCAAAAGTCACACACACAAGCAAAGTTAAACCAGAAATTAAGTCTCCACTCCCCATGGGCAGGCAGATATTCAGTCTCTCCCAGGAGAGCAGAGCCCCATCATGGGTAACGGTGACTTGGGAAGACAAACACCATCGCTCCAAATGTCCCCCACCTTCATTCTTCTTCCCCCAGCTTTATATACTGAGCATGACTCCGTATGTTATGGATATCCCTTGGGTCACTTCGAGTTGGCTGGCCTGGCTGTGTCCCCTCCCAGCTCCTTGTGCACCCCCAGCCCCCTGGCTGCTGGGGTGTGGTTGGGTGGGAGGCAGAAAAGGCCTTGGCTCTGTGTAAGCCCTGTCAGCAATAACAAAAATATCCTTGTGTTATCAACACTATTTCCAGCAAAAAAGCCAAATTGCTTCCCTATTCTGACTAGGTGTGAGGAGAATTAACTCTACCCCAGCCAAACCCAGCACAGTAGCTAAGAAAAGCTGCTGGCAAGTGTATTTCAATTACACTTCCTTAATTCTGACTTGGCTTTTGTAAGTAAAGCCCTAAGGATTAGTGGGACATAGGTCTTCTTATTAAAATACTTTTGTTTTTTTAGTACTGTGGGTATCTGGCATCCTTAGACAGTTGGGAAAATTAGAGACTTAGAATTATTACTATAGCATTTACTCATCAGAGTCATATAGAACTACACTGCAGTTTGAAATGGTCTATTCCTGCTTGTGCTGGCAGAGTAGCTGCAGTGACAGAGTGCAGTGTGGAATGTGTTTGAATAGACCTAAAAGTAATTAAAAAGGCAGTATATTCTGAGCTTTGCTCTGTTACTGCTGCACAGCACTCAGACTAGTTTGGTTAAAGCTAGCTCAGATACATCCATCCTAGCAGCAACTGTCATTAGTGTACAAGTATTCCAAGGGAATCTGATGTGTGTGCTCGTCAGAGAGAAAATGTTACAAGATCAGACTGTAATTATTTTATAACTGTGCAAGGCTTTAATTATTAGACCTTAATGACTGGCTTCATTTAAAGCACTTTAGGGATGTTGAGTTAAATAAAATGCTGTTGCTGAATTATTTTCTTTCCCAGCAATATGAGCACTATCCATTTCTCTCTCTCCCAGTAATATGCTGTGCCTAACAAACAGAAGAGATATCCATGTAATTAAGAGATTCTGGGTGCAAGTTCCCTGATTATCCTTGCAACAGCTCAACTAGAAGACACAGGGTATCCAGTTTTCAAGGCATGCACAATATGTTCCACTTTTCATCCTAACAGAGCTCAAATACTCCATGTTCTTTGCTGTTACAAAAACACAGCTAAAAGAGTTGAAAAGGCCACTGCAGTCTGTTGTTTCCAAACTGGCTGAAAGAGAGAGAGGGGAGGCAATACTAGTGAAATTTTGGTCAAGGTCACCAGTCAAGGATAACTGGTACGAGATCTCAATAAATTTGCATGGAAAGCAAAGCAAATCTTCTTCTGTGAGGGTATTATCCAAAATAAAAGATATTCGTGTTGTATTTGGTTTTTTAGTTGTTTTTTTTTTTTTTTTTTATTGCAGCCATTGCTTGGGTAAGTACTTCCTCTTCATATCTGAAGTGTGCACTGAGAGTACTGGAGCTGAAATGAAAACAATATAAATGAAATGTCATAAACTACTGCAAAATATTAGCGATGCTGGTTAGGGATAGCCTATGAACCCTTGTAAATACTTTCCTTGGACCTTACTGGACCTTACTGTTTTGAGGTTAAATTCAAATTTAAAATGCAAGACAGCTTGAAAAATCTGCTTTGAGGGAAAAAAACAATCTTGATAAGCTGAGGTTTTTGTCAGTACATGGGCAATTTATGGTGATGAAAAGTAAAATGGTATTTATACAGTTCCTAGTACTTTATTCCTGGAATCTCTAAAGATATGAAATTGTGATGGTAATATTTAATAATAAAAAACATTATTTAGCTATTTTTAGGCTGGTCAAAAATTCAAAAGAAAAAATTTCTCTCTAGTGATCATGAATCAAAATAAAACCTAGAGACTTAACAAAAAGATTGCAGAAACTTTCATTCTGGGAATATTGAAAAGATTAATGGAAACATTTTATTTCAGTAAGACTGAAACTCTTTGAAGCATACTAAGATACATTTCAATAAAATATTTGGAATTTGTGTAGTAATCCTCCTCCATAAAGTAATCTGGGATAAAAAGTAATCTGAAATAAAGGAGAATAGTATGGTTTTCAGTTGGACAAGTTATAAAATGCTATCCTTGAGTCGAGTATATAATTTTTTCTCTCTGGGAAAAAGACAAGTGATAACTGCTTCTCCAGGTGGAAACCTTCCTTTAGGTTTTAATGCTCGTCAGTTTGAATATCTAAGCTGGCTGTGGGCAGTCAGCTGTGTCCAGCGTCTCTGCTGATCCATGTAGTACTTGAGATACAAGCAGAAAGTGGAAGATTTAGAAAAATTCTGGGTTGTCTAATAGCAGATCACATGTTTGTATGAGAAAAAACCCAACACTTCGATTCTGCTATTGTAAAAGTGCTTAAGCTAATAAAAATTTTATCAATAAAGTTAAATATGAGGGTAATGGCCAGTGTTATTGAATAATATGAACACATATTAAGAAAATATTTTTTAAAACTTACTGTTCTGTAGGTTATGGTAACATAAAGAATAAAGCAAAGCAATTATCAAATCAAAGAGCAAATCAGATAAAAGATCTAATAGAAATGGAAAAATCAGTCATCCAAACATTAACTAAAATTTCAATACCATTTTGTTATGGATCCCAAAATTCTAGTCATTGATACTGGTGTTCATATAGCTGTGTAGACAGATTTTTAATTTGTGTCTGAAATATTGTCTTTCATCTTTGTTCCTGTGCCCTTCTCACGACCAACCCTTTCTCTCTGCCAAAAGAAGGATTTATAATGCTGATCTTAACAGTACACCCATTACAACTGTAAGTTTTATAACTCTTGAGTTATCAAACATATTAAAATCAAACACAAAAGTCTCTCACATTCCCAGGAACCATCTTCACCTCAGTCCTTAGAGAAGCATAGCTGTTTTCCAGCACTGAGAATTTCACAGCTTCTGAATCCAAGCGAGGAAATTATTGTTGTTTATGTGATATATGAATTTACCAGCTTGGACATCTTGGTATCTTTTTCATGTATGGCATAGAATGTGTTTTGGATGCCTTTCAGCTGTGTTTTCCTTACATCTTTTCTAAGCCACCCTTAGAAGTTAGCAGCTTTGCAAATAAGAGGAATGATTCACTTCAGTTTGTATGATGTTGGAAATGTAAGTCATCCTGTTGCAGAGCTTACTGAAATTAGTATATATTTCAGGATCAGCTTTTCATCTGTTCTTCAGATAGAGGGAGATTAGTGGGATAAGTTATTTTTTTGATTCTGTGGAAACAGGGGAAGGAAATCAGACTTTATTGCATTACTTTTGATGCATTTCATTCTCAGGCTGTTAGAACACAACTGGCGCCCTGCTGCTCTCTCTTGCAAACAGCAATGTAGAAAGGGGTTTTAGACAGAGTCCTGAGCATCCTGTTTCTTGGACATGGGGGTCTTCTGCCACAGGTAAGAAAATAATCTCTTGTGTGTAGTCCTGGCATGGATGCAGTCATTTTATCTGTGCTGAGTCACACCCCAAGACCCTGTAGACTCAGTGTAGGTGCTCCCCTACACAGAGCTTCCATATCCCACCCTGAGAGGCTTTGACTGAAGTGGGCTCCTCATGGTTGTGGAGATTTATATCCTGATTTAGTTGTGCAGGAAATCAGTGTATTACATAATATCAAGGCACAGAATTTCCTCCAGTTATTTTTATAAGTATTTGGTTAGAGCAGGTTCTTCTATTCAGCTGTTAGTTTTTTAAGAATTAGAAAGTATTTGATTTGAAGGAGGGTTTGTTTGTTTGTTTGTGATTTTTTTTTTTTTTTGCTTTGTTTTGTTTAGTTTTGTGGGGTTTGGGTTTTTTGGATTTTTGACATGTTATTTTTTTTCTTGTTTTAGGGAGAAATCAGTGGTATTAAGCAGTATTTCTTAGATGTCACTTTGCTTGTTGACTGAAGATGAACTGTTTCCTCAAGCACAACAGGAATGAAAGAGAGAGCAGTTAATTTTCTGTGTTTCATTCTGATTTCCAAATAGCAGAGATGATCTGGAAGTTGGATGGTAAGTATTTATCTTGCTGTTTCCCTGACTTTTCTGACTGTACGGCTGCCTCTCTCCACTCATCTCTAGATATTCATCAAGTGATAATCAGGTCATTATCTTCAGCCCACAGGAAAAGACTCCTCAAACACATAGTCTCACTGCTGGGCAGATTTGTCCAAGTGCTGTGTTTCAGGGGGAAAGTCTTACACTTCAGTTATTATCAGGCTTTTAGAGAGCTTAGCTGCCTGTTAAATGTGCTCCAAAAAAAGGATGTTCATGTGCACCATATTCTCAACGAAGCTTCACCCAACCCCTATTTTAGCAATTCCATCTGAAAATGCTTTTTTCTTTCATTTGGGAGATAAAACAAGAAGAAATCATCTTTTGAATTATCAGCAAAATAATGACTAATCATTAAACCAATAAGTGATTGAATAATTAATTATTATAGTAATCTAATTATAAAGATTGGATGACTTATTTTAAATTTTGTATCTCATTTCAAAAAAACCCATAAAGTGATCTGTGATGTAAAGTCTGTGCTTTTGCCTACATGAATCTCTTATGAGGAGACTCATCTCTTTAGAAGAGGAATTGATTCTTGTTCCTGGAATCAAAGCATGACAGAAAAAAAAGCTATGTAAACTGGATTTTTTGTTAAAGTAAAACCGTTTATTG
The DNA here is from genome assembly GCF_031753505.1 of Anomalospiza imberbis. Lineage (NCBI taxonomy): Eukaryota > Metazoa > Chordata > Aves > Passeriformes > Viduidae > Anomalospiza > Anomalospiza imberbis. Next base: position 32,327,998 of record NC_089684.1, on the reverse strand, counting down.
TCTGTGAGATCAAAACCTAGGGCATGAGAGCATGGAAGGAAGATTCCAGCTAGGAAATGCTCAGACTTTAGAGCAAATATACTTGTGATTTATGGAGCCAGTAACATACAGTAGCCTGTATTTTAATATCTCTGTTTTCAGTTTAACTCCGATATTATCATCTTAGAAAATCATCTTTTGAATTCTGGTTTTGCACGTTTTGGCTTAGCGTGGAGACAGATCTTTCTGTGTATGTGTCTGTGTGTGGGTGTATGTATATGTGTATGTACATGTCTGAATGTGTATATTTAAGACTTGAAAAATGCTGAGCCTGAATCCAAAAACCATTTGTGTTAATATCTTTTGGCTTTATATCCATCATTATTTGGAATGTGATTAAATCCCATTTGCTTCACTGGGCCCAAACCATGTGTTTAGAGTCAAGCATGTGCTTAAGTGTTTTCTTGAATAAGTAAACTTAAAGTGGATGAACTCTATGTGAAAAGGAAACATCTTTTTTCCATGTAATTGTTCAACATGTTCAATACCAAATGTGAGGTTTGATTAATATATTTTTCTTTAAGTTTAGAAGAAAAGAAAGAATCACATAGATTGAATTCCTTTTTTAATTGCATATTTTTCTTTAGTTGTAGGATATTATATTACTGTTAGAGCAAACCTCTAATTCAGGGCTACAAAGGAATAAAGAAATATTCCTAAAAATGTAGTAGCAGCATCTCTTTATTTGTCTATAAATTTATTAATTTACATGAATATTAGAATTTTGTTTCAGGGAGATTATGGTCTACCTTTGATTATTTTTTGGAGAAGCCTCTTTCATTTGTCACCCATGAAGTCATCTGCAAAACATTAAAGCTTATATATAGCAAAATCAATGAAGAAGTGTTGGTTTTTGATTTTTTTAATGCATTTTTTAAAGGTAATCTGTTTGTGCCTTATTACTGCTGAGATAAATGCCTGTTTAGGATTAACTTCTTGTTTGTCTGTTGATAACTATGGCTGTCATTTTTTAAAATTGAAGGCAAATATTTGTAGTATGAAAAATGAAATATTTTCAACTGTAGCCCTGCAGCAGGGCAGTTTTAACTTGCCAACACTTTTGCATTACTTTGGGAATATATTGAATCCTTGACATGGTAATGCAATTTGCAATAACAAAAATCTAATATCAGTATTTAATGGTAGAGAAATCCGCCTTACCTCATAGGCACCAGGTTCCCAGTGCAGCAGAATGGTAGGATAATCTGAAGAGTGCAAGCTGTCTCTCAGAAGTTAAAAAAATATGGGGCTCCTTTTAAGAGTGTCCATATGCTTTCAAATCCAGTTCAAAAGCCTATTATAAATTTTGAGCATGATAAGAACTGCTGCAATGATCTCATTTTTATAGTTTTCTTTTAAGTTTGGCGTTTCCCCAATTTGCCTGATAGCTGGCATTCTGACATATATATGTGTTCAAGTGCTTTCAAATCCAATTAATGCACAGAGTGCAAAATGTAACTCCTGTACCTTTCAGTAATTGTGGGAGTTACTCATGGCATCAAATGAACAGAAAAAGAAGACAAGTGTGAGGAGATACTGTGGGGATTTTTGATGTCTTTATAGAGCTTCCACCATATTTCTCTCTGAAACTTTTGGGATTTAGCGTAACGGATGCAGTACAAATAGATGGAATCAAAAATAATATTTTTAGTAATGTGAAAGAATTTAATTTAAATTTTAAGAGTCTTTACCTAAACCATACTGCTAATAACATGATTTCTTGAGAAGGAAACAGGAAGAGGATACTCTTAATCTCCCTCTGGAGGAGGAGCCTACATCTCTCCACTAGAGAGAAAATCCAAGGATTTGCCTCTTAGGGGAATCTCAGCCCTTTGGAACCCCTTGCAAAACTGCCATATGATATATGGCATTTTTGCCATGGTATACAAGGCATTGGCAGCCATTACTACCTCTGCTGATTATTTTACATTGTGACTGCTTGTTGCTGTTTTCTATTTATGTTCTGCTCATTTCACAGGAGTGCAGGTCTTATCCAGAGCATTCAGCATCTCTGCAAGTCTATTCTTTGTGGAGATACCAGGCACAGCATTTGATGTTAATCAGAAACGTGCAAATATGAGTTTTTCTCGGGTCTATTGAGTCAGGAGAAAGACTTCAGTGGAGTTCTATGTATTTTGGATCAGTCTGATGGTTCTGAAATTTCACCCTGAAAAATAGTAGTCATCAATTTCATTCTTTGTGAACATCAAAATTTAAGGTAATTGTGAGTTTTCAAAACAGGACACAGTGTAACAATATATATTAAATGTATTAACTCCATTTTTTATAGTTGTTTGCTATTATATGAATGTAATTTATTGTGCCTGCAGCAACCTGAGGACATGCTGGAAAATTAGATGATTCATTTCAAGTGTTTTATCCTAGTGAGCAAAATTTTAATCAGTCAGTTTTCAAATCCCAGCTCTGTTATTGGCACAGTCTGTAAACTCAGCAAGGTCAGAGAAGGACTCCATTGTAGACACAGCTAAATCATCTCAGCTAAATCATTACTGCATATGTTTTACTTTATCTGCATTATAGGATTTTTAAAGAAATAGACTTCTAGAAAGGTGCTCCTTGGAGGACCTATGACAAAGGTAATCTAACAACATAAATTATGATGAGTAGAAGATTTATCTTGAGCTATGGTCACTATTTCCGATGCAAATTTTTTACAGCCTCATCTTAAAAACCCCAAACCTGTAATTTAGTATAAAAGAAGGTGAAAATTTCATAACACATGGACCACTGTCCTGACACTCTCACAATTTTGTGACTGCATTGTTCATGGAGTATTGTGAATTTTACCATGCAGTGACCAGGATCTATGTTATCAGTTTGTTCTACCTCAAATCTTGCTGTTAGCTTTCATCAGGAACATTCTTCTTTTGGTGATGTTGTGTTAATTCAGAAATGTAAAGCAGTCCAGTATCCAATAATCAGCTGAGTATGTCACATGCATGCTAATGACACTGCAGGAAAAAAATCTAACTGCCTTAATTATTAGGCAGTAGAAATAACAAGAATGATAATGAAATAAAATTTTCAGAAGTATGCAGTGTCCTAATTTTAAATAAGCCTAACATCCATTAAAAGCAAGCATAATTAGATTCCAGTAGTTATAACTAGATTTTGAAAATGTGACATAGACTCCCATAAAATGTTAAAAAGCTTTAGCCATGGATGACCATGAAAACTACAAGCTCTTCAGGGTGATAGACTGATACATCCCAACATTATACTGAGAGTGAAATCATGAAACACACTGTACACTGCATTTTTTGAAGTAGGGGTTCAATATGTTTACAAATCAAATATTAATTTTTCACTATCAGAAATCAGAATACATTTCAAATAACCCACCACATTAAAAAAGAGAAATAAAATAAGCCAAAACAGTGATTTTTTTTGTAATATAATAATATCTAAGAGAGTAGAAGTCATAAAACAAAAGGTGTTTAAAAGGAATAAAATTTTGCAAAGTCTCAGAAATGTCAGAAATGTTTAGTGGAGCATTAAATTAGGTAAATGTGTAAGCAAGTTGTTACAGACTTTGAGTGAGAAAGGCATGAGTTAATGAGTTCTAAGCAGGGAAGGATATTGGATTCCATCTATTGTAATACCTACCTGTATTTTATATAAAAATATGTGTACATAAATATATGTATATATATATAAATAAATACGTACATGAATATATGGATATGATAACCAAAAAATCAAATGAGTTGAAAAAAAATTCTTAAGTCATAGGTACATGCTGCAGATCTTTCCAAATGTAAGTTTATATTAGGGCACTTAAATCTATTAATAAATTGAAACATCTACAGCTTTGAATATTGTCTCATGGTATATTGCCTTTCTATTATCTCATTTTCAAAAGTTTTATGTGACACTGCTCTCAAGCCCTCCTTTTGCTTTTGTTTTGCATTACTTTTGCTGCACTTGGGGATTTGGTTGAGCAGCGAATATGGCGGGGCTGGGTTAAGGGATTTGGTGATCAGAAGGATCTTGACAGGTTGGACAGATGGGAGAAGAACTGCCTGAAATTCAAATTCAGGGTCCTTCAACCTGGGGGGGAATAACCCCAAGCACTACACAGGCTGGGGGTTAACCTCCTGAGAAGCAGCTCTGTGGAGAAGGACCTGGGAGTCCTGGTGGACAACAGTCTTTCCATGAGCCAGAAGTGAGTCCTTGTGCCCAAGAGGGCAAATGGTGTCCTGGGATGCATTAGGAAGAGCATTGCCAGCAGAACAAGGGAGGTGATCCTGCTCGTCTACTCAGCCCTAGTGAGGCACATCTGGAGTGCATTGTCCAGTTCTGGGTTCCTCAGGACAGGAGAGACATAGAGCTCCTGGAATGGGTCCAGCAGGTAACAAGAAAGGTGCTTAAAGTGCTGGTGAATCTCTTGTGAGGAAAGGCTGAGTGAGCTGGGCCTGTTTAGCCTTGAGAGGAGATTAATAAGGGGAACCCTCGTCAGTGTCTGTCAGTGCCTGCAGGGAGGTATCAGAGGAGGTTTCCTGGTTCTGTTTGGTTGTGCTGAGCAATAGGACAAGAGGCAAAGGGGAAAAAATGATGTTCAGGAAGTTCCACCTGAATATGAGGAAGGACTCCTTTACTGTGCAGTGACCACACACTGGGACAGATTGTCCAGAGAGGGTGTGGAGTCACTTGTTCAAGAACAGCCTGGACACAATCTTATGCCATGTGCTCAGGGATGACTTTGCTGGAGGAGGGAGGTTGGACCAGATGGCCGAATGTGATGCCTCCCAACCTGACCCATTCTGTGATTCTGTGATCTGCCTGTTTTTTTAATTAAAAGTCAAAAAACGTAACATGTGTGCAAATTGGAATCAATTCTGGACCACTTATTCTGACAGATAATTCAGGTAATACTTGAATCCTCATAATGGTGCAAAGGGAGTGATATTAAGGAAACTATCATTCCAGTGTAATCACAGATTTCAGTTTTCCCAGGAAAATAGAGGAGGTTAAGTGAACATGGGTTCTCAGATCTTTTCTGGAACTTTCAGGGCAGATATTCTGGAAGTAGAGTGACAACAGAGTTTTTGAAACATGCTCTCTTAATTAGAATTCACCGTAAGGATTTTTGGCGTAATTTTTAGTAATGGTCATTACATTGTGGAAAACCATGTCTAAATAGTATTTACAGAGATTAAAATCAAAGATATATGTGTTACATATCTTATTCTTACTTTCTTGAGTGAATATATCTACTTTATTGAGTCTTTCATTAAGGTCTAGGTTTTCTTCCCTCAAATATGAAGTCATTTTTTGGGAGTTGTTGCCTTTTTGTTTTTACCTGTTAATTGTAAAATCCCAGATAAATGTCTACGTCTGACTAATAGCAATGCTGAATTTCTTTGAAAGCCCTAATGATGCCACCCTACCAGCAAAACAGCAGCATACAGTATCATCACACATAGATTGCCCATTTCTGATCTATTTTTTACCTGTGTCTCTTGCCTTTCTCTAAAATCTCTGCATTTTTAAAGAATTCTTCAAGGGTTGATATATGAGGTTGTAAGAGCTGAAAAAAATTGCTGATCCCTTTTAATTAATACTATATTGTCATGCATTTGCTAGCTAATTTATCCAGTGATTCATCAGTTTAGCTTTCAATATACATAATACCATTAAGATTTAGTAGAGCATATATTTGATTCAAAAGATGTATTAGACTTTGTAGGTCCCGACTTCCATTCAATATAAGATGACTTTATCTGTCTCATGAGGATATATGTGATTTCCAAAAGCCATGTATCTGGTTTTGAAAAATCCTGCAAGGGAAAGGGGAAAAAATAATTTATTGCAAGGAACAAAACATTCATTTTAGAAATCTGAATGTAGAAGTGAGCCACATTTATATTAGAATTTCACAGCAAAGCAATATACTGTGCCTGTCTCACATTTCCCATACTGAAAGGACTATTTTGATCATGATAACTTCACTGTGTTTATTGCCGAGTTCTGAAGTGAAAAGCACTTTGGTCTGTAGAATAGAAAAATCAATTTAGCATAAGGTGATCACATTACACTCTATTTATCTAAGATTACAACAATTTAGAAGAAGATTGAGAGTGAAAGTAATTGTTCTTTTATTAATCCAAGTAGCTTTCAAAAAGAAATCTACTGATTAGGAAGCTCAGCTTAACTTCTAACTTGAATCTCCCAGGACTTATTCTGGGAGGTTCTGATTTCAGTGATGTGTTCTGGCGATATCATAAGCAACTATCTTGCTGAAGTTACAGAAACAAGATGGAAAACAGGTTAACGTGATCTGTTAATGCCTTTCAGTGTTAATTTGCCATAGAAATGCTAATATTTTTAAATGTTCTGCATATATATGCTCTCTTGCCAACTGGTGATTTAAAAGCTGTAGCTTTAGGTAATTCACTTTTTAGGGATATAGATTTCTGGTTTTAGTTTGAAAAATTAGTACAGAGCTTTGAAGATGCAGCACAATCCCCTGTGCACCAAGGTTACCCTGCTGACCCTTCTTAATGTTAAGACCCTGCCTCATATCCCTTTACATGTGATATTTCCTGCCAAACACAAGAATAAAAAATTAGCTGAAAAAGTGCTTGTTATGTTTCCAAATGCAGCTACAAACTTTAGCTCACTGCGCCTGTGAACATTCAGTTGGATCTGACAATTTTTGATTCCACTCCAGTGAATCAAATAATGCAGCTGTTGAATCAGGGTCATGCAGTCTCTTCAGGCTTTTGTTCATTTAACATTTTATCTTAAGAAAACCCCTCAAAGTGCCTTGTAGAATCTCACACAAAATTCAGCCATTTAGGGAAAGAATGGCAAAGAAGGCAGAAGTCCTTATGCAGTAATTTAACCAAACATTTTCTTACCTTGTGGGGAAGAATGGTGGTCTGAAAACAACAGAGCTACTGATTTATGGATATAAATAAAACAATTACAAGGATCTCTGTAATGTAAATCCATGGCTTCTCTGTTCTAAATGCCAACTTCTCCTTGGACTGGGACCTGTCCCTGCATTCTGTCTCTTTGCAGGCACAGCTCTGTCCAGCTGTACCCCAGCCTGAAGGTGCATAACCTTGCACCAAGGGAGCAGAACTTGCATCTTTAGTGAAGTCAGGTGCTCTAGCTACTTTGCTCTTTTTCATGCATTTTGATGTTGGCAAAGAGAAAAATTTGTAGCAAACTAAGCTCCTATATGACACCAGCAGAGTGAGGCACATACTTGGTGGTTTAGTAAGTGAGATATAGAATAAATGGAGAGAAGACTTACAAGGACTGGTAAAATGGAGTATTAGTGTAGAGCCACTGTTTCCCTTATTTCAATATCTCAAACTGCAAAATGCTCTGCTGCCTTGCAAAGATATATACAATTTTCTATATAAGGCATCAATGCTACATAAAATAAGGGTGTATAAGGCCCTGTCCCTGTTTTGTAAGGCTGTAGAAAAGATCAGTGACCATGACTAATAGAGTGCTTGTGCTTTTTAATGTGTGTGGGTTTTTTTTTTTTTTTTTCCTGTAAAAAGTAGTGCTTAGGTCATATTTTAGATAATGAAAATTCCATTGGAGATAGTCAGCTGGACTATCAGTGAGTGGGGCCAGCCCTCTGGTATAGCACAGAATCTGCAAAGAGGTTCTGAGTAAAGAAATTTTATCATATTTGAATTAATTCTTAGGTCTTCAAATTTAAATGGCATATGGCTTTGAGGTGTTGAAATGGAAGGTCTTCCTTAGTTAATTTTTTTCTGAGCAATTCTAAATTAAAAGTTCACCTCTGTTAAAGCTATACCAGATGAGCAGGAAAACAAATATTTTTAATTGTTTCTGTCTTTCCTTTCCAATACTAATTAGAGAACTTTGTGCCTTTCAGTATTCCACTCCCAGTAAAGAGAGGTACCATTGCTGATGTCTTAATCCTCTTTTGTTGTAGTTATTAGGGGTTTTTTGGTTGAGTTATTTTTGTTTGTTTTGTTTTGGTTTTTTTGGTGTGTGTTTGCTTTTGTTACAAGGTGTGGGGAAAAATGAAGAATTGAGCTACATTTTTAGAAGACAGAAGTTTATGATTCTTGAGAGTACCCCTCAGAACTATGTCTTTAAATAGTTTTAGGCTAGAGGATCTGCTAAGTGAACAATAAAGGTTTCTCCAGAATGAGTCTACAGCTATTGTGGCTTCATAGAGACATTTTTATTCCCAGAGAATTGATAACAAAAGTAAATGAAATTTTCCGCATTTTATGGTTGGGCAACATGAATGGTCTTTAGAATGGCTACTAAAGACACCTGATTGGCCAAAACCAGATAGACTTCTTTACACATTGTTTGAGAATTAAAGATGTCTACTTGTCCCTGGCAGTTTATGATTTACAATTTCTACTCCCTTTAGCACCATGCTTAATAAGTCTTCAGCTTGGAGATCAAAAGTAGCTAAATGAATCATTGTAGTGGATTTCTTTATTAGTATGATATGCTATCCTAGATTCTGGAACTGTTCTCAGAGTTGTAGAAATAATATTGTTTTAAATATTTGTTGAACTGATCTGTAAAATTTAAATTCACCTTTCTTAGAACTTTGATTTGTTAGTATATTTAGATAAACAGAAGCGTTAACTTCAAAAATGATGTAAAAATGAAGTATCTCAGTATTGGGGTTTTGAAAGGAAGATTATTTTGCACCTCAGAATATTGAAAGACCCAGTTTTAGAAGATTTTGAGTGTGAATGTTGTTTCTGAACAACCTAATTTTGTTATGTCTTGAATTTGGTGTTTCATTTTGAAGAACTATTCTGCATATCCCTATGGCATAGTTAACAAATATCTATGTCAAATAGAAACAACTGTACACATCTGTAAGTAGTGATGATTTTTACCATCTCTTAGGAAAGCTTCAGAAGTTCTGTTTTGAAAGGTTAAACTACAGATGCTCAGAGCTAATACTAAATTCTCTCATAGATATTTTTTCCTTCGGACTACCTTTGCTTCTCCTTTTCCTCCATTTGTCAGTCACATCTATTATATTTCATGTTGTATTTCTCTCATGCTGGACATTTCCTAGTTATGTGTCTTGTTGCTAACATCATTCCATCTCAGATGTGTCTGTGATGTGGTACCTATTCTGTTGTGATATTTTCCTGCAGTACTGTTTTTATCTTATATTTTCTTTTCCATAGATACATTTATCTTTAGACTGACATGATGCTATTCTTTCTCCAACAGCTTCAGATATTTGCAGCTGACCCTATAGTTTCATCTTTTTTTCTTAGCCTTTAACATTTGCAGTTGTAAGTCAAGCTGATATTTTTATTTCCCAAGTGTCTGCCAGAGCTAATACCATTTTGGGATTGATCTGCAACTTTGCAGAAAGTAGCATTGCTGTGATGTCATTGCTGTACTTTCCTGCAGTGGCCACAGAGTGCTCTTGTCTCTGCTTCCCCATTAAAAACAGAAGACAAACAAACTGCCTTACCTTCCCTTCTGTCAAAACAAACCAAAAGCCTGGACAGTTTGATTGGAAGAACCTTTAGGAGAAACCTGACACCTCCAAATTTAAAATATTGTTTGTTTAAATATACCAGATAAGCTTTCAGAAAATGTTGCTTTCATTGTAGGATTTCATTGTTGTATAGCTTCCTACCACCTAACTTCCAAACTGTCGCCCTGTTCTTTTGAGAGTTTTAAAGTTCTTCTAAAAGTTCCTATGCCTTCTGATACTTATATATGTCTACTGAATTTTCTCACACTGTTCATATAAATAATGATTGTTTTGCACTCTTCTTTGTGGGTGGAGAGAATTGATGGACTGTTGGTTTGACCAGCGTGGTTGGAAAGGTGGCAGTTTCACCCTCCAATCCACTGTCACTTTTGCTCTTGTATTTATACTGGAGTCAGAAAATAAAGTTGGCCTTTTGGAGTTCTTTTTCTCTTTCCTTTTACATCTAGCCTGCTTCTGTGAGTTATTTTGTGTAGCGGTGTGACACCAAACATATTGTGAGAAGCAATGCCTTTAATGCCTTTAACCTCCAAGGTTATTCCTTGCTATTTAATAACTGGTAGGAATGCAGTAGGGAGCATAGATAGAGTAAGTCTAACCTGGGTTAACATAATAGTTTGGTGGTAAAACCAGTGTGGTCAAAATTTACAAAGAATTGCAGGTTCATTTCTTGGAGACATCCCACAGAAATAAGGTCCTATTTACTGCATCTGCTCTAACAAAATCCTTCATTGACTAAACACTGCTCCTTCAATATTTTTATTTTCAAGAATCAGATCAGTGGCTCCAGGATAATTTTGATGAAAAAGTCATCTTTTGAATGATTGGAATTAAGACATTTCTCACAGAGTCTCCTGCTGCTCAAGCAGTCATTGCTTCTGTAAGGAGAGGTTACCGTGCAGTGATGGTATCAAACTTTCCTGCCTCCCACAATGCATTCAGAGGTCAGCTGCAATGAGAATACAGACGTCTGTTTGACAGAATAAAAGGGAAACAGCAATCATATAAATCATCACGGAAGAGGTAAAAATTGATATCTTAAAAAAATGCCATTTCTTTTTTTGTTCAGATGGGAGGATAACTGAACAGGTTATATTTTTGAAAATCCTTTGGAAAAGGGAGAGGTAAAGGCTCTGCAGTATTTACCGTCACAGAAAGTAATCCTGGTTTTGGTTGGAATTGCCATAATGTGAAATTTGAAGGGGAACTTTCTTTATGCATTCATGTTTTTAAAAATTATTTTCACCTGTTCTGTAATTCTGAGATGATTTTTGATAAAAATAATCTATGAAGCTTTAAATTCAGAGTCACTGGTATTGACCAAAGTCTTAGTTTCAAATATAAGTTAAGTCCATATTCAGGAAGAAAATAGTTATGCCATTAACCTAAATAATTTCATAATTTTATCTTGGCTCCCTTGCTTCCCTCCAATTTTCTTCCTCCCAGCTATTTGTCATGGAACCTGCTGTCACTAAAAATATTGCATTTTATATTTTACATAATTATAGATTTATTCTCTGTACATATTTTCTCTCCCTGCAGAAATTATATACATTGTTATTATTATTTATTGCTATAAATATTATCATGTATCTGACACAATAAAATCAACATAATCTAAAGTAAATTACTACCTATTAATATTTCATACTGTTCTCTCTAACAGAGGATGTTTTAAAGATACAAAAAGAATTTATTTGGAAACATCACACAGAATGTTTCAGGCTAATAGTAAGCAATATTTAAACCTTTAAAAACAAAGCTGATGCTGAAAACCTAACAAATTAAAAGTATTTCTATGTGATTGGTCACTGTGTGTACAGTACTTTGAAAGGAAATGCTCTATCCTTGGTTAATTATGAGTGTCCTTGGAATTATTAGATGCAGTCGGAAGAAATATGAAAACATATGGATGTTCATTTTAATTTCTGATGCCCCTCTTACCCTTATGAGTTTTCCTTCCCCCCAGTTCTCTCAAAAAATATATTTTTAAGAAAGCTGGCTCATCTACCCTTCTCCAGGAAGTGAGGATTCATTTTGTACATGGTCTGGCTCTATATGCTGCTGTTTCTCTCTGTTGCAATTTTTCTTTTCTGTTGCAGTGGGATTTAGGAATGCTTCTAAACATTTTTTTTACAGATTTCACAGATTCATTGAATTGAAAGCTGGAAAAATAATGGAGACTGGCTTCCTGCGTAACATGTCTGAGGAACTCTTGCATGAAGCCATCACTTTTGAAATGTATTTTTTAGATAAACATCAAATCTTGATTTATAGATTCCAGATTATGGAAAATCAAGCATATGAGTTTTATCTTGCAACAGGTATCTGCAGTGTAAACAAGTGCACTTCATTTCAATTCTACATGTTGGAGTCTCATGTAGGCTCACACAGACTGTGATTTGTTGCACTAAATTTCTCCTGATATTACAGAACATTTTCTCTCTTTCTGTAAGTAAGGAGATAAGAAATTGATAGTAGACACACCAGGTTTATAGAGCAATACAGTAAGTGTTGCTGGTTTTCAAGCAAATAAGCAATTTCATTGTTATTGAAAATTGATATTGGCTATATTTGGCAGGGTGGTTCTAAAGGAATCATCCTTTCAGCTTTCTCTATATTCTTTTTTATTTCCAATGCTGTGGTTTAAAAAACCCACAGACCCAAACCCCACACCTCCACCCTCTTATCCCCCCATTTAATGTCTCTATATATAGTTTCATCCTTCATTCAGATCTGATTTTATCTTAGCCCTTCTTTGACTGGCTGCTCCATATCCCTTTGTCCCTCCTTTATGAAGGGATGGTGAAAGAAAATATATTCTTCATATTGTTTTCAGGTGGTGATTGCATGTCTTTCCTGTCTGCTCTGAACATGATTGATGGTAAGGCAACATTTTCTCCTTAACTCTGGTGTTGGCTGTTTTACTGATTTCTTGGAAATTACCACTTCCAATCTCTCATTCTAAGAACAGTGATATCCTTCATATTGATATTCACAGGAAGCAAGGGAAAACACTTTCTACAGCTACAAAATAAAACTATTTATGAGTTTAAGTTGCCATCTATCTATATGAATTTTGTATACATAACATATACAAGCTCCTCTAAACACCTAAGTCTTTTATATATCTCCTTCTATGCTTTCTGCTGGTTTAATCTGAGCTTCTTTCAGCACGAACAAGTGTTTTCTAGCATTCTCTTGAATAAACTAAGCACATTGATCTTATCTGGCTTTAAGGCAGATTTTTCAGGTGTCAAAATATGCTTTAATTGACTTTTAAATATTTTCAGTTTCTTCATATGTCTTTAAAAATTCAAACCCCAGACTAAACACAGTGTTCCAGCACTGGTGACATGAGTTTTTGAATTTGGAAATAATGAAAATAATCTGCTTCTTTTTGATATCCCTTTACTTTCCCAAGGATCAAATCAGTTCATTTAGACACAGCATTGCACTGGGAGTTCACAGAAAGCTCCTTGCCCCACTACAGTTTCAGAATAATATTTTTTCAGTGTTCCATCCTATAAATATGACCTGTATTCCCTGTGCCTAGATTTATGTCTTTGCATTTGTCCTTATTAAAATTTATCTTGTTCAAATGAAGGCACCTAGACAGCTGAGACAGGTTGTTCAACAGAACATTTGCCTTATTACTTGCCACTCTACAAATTTTTCTATGCAAACTCTTCAAGTTTTACCAGCAATCACTTTGTATTTTCTTCCAGATCATTGAAAATGATGCTTAAGGTTTAGATGCTGGATAGTCCATATTTAAAATGCTGGTAAATTAAAGAGGCATTCCTATAGACTGAAGAGGAATGCAGAATGTATTTTTAACCAGTATAGATAATAAAAAAAATATAATTTAAAATGTATAATTAAAAAAGTATAATTTAAAAATAAACCTTAATTATTTAAATACTATTTTAGCCCATTGTGTTTAATACAATTCTTTTATTTTAATATGTATTTAATACTCCTTACTCTGAGAAATCAGCAAGAACATGGTAGCTCAGAATGTGGAAATAAGCCAAATGCTTTACAGCCATGTAAGTACAGTATATTAACCAATTTTCTTCTCTCAAGATTGCAGCCAGAGTGCTCAAGGTACAATCACCCATTTCCATAAAATCAATTAAACTTTTGGGGAAGATAAGAAAGCCACATTTCACATTTCTTTTTTCTAATAGTAGGATATAAGCTGAAAAATGTTATTTAAATTTTAAAGCAGCAGTTTATTCTAAGCTTGCAGAAGATCGGTGCATCATAATGTCCCTGCTGGGCTGTGAGAAATGAAATTAGAAAATGGTGTCAGGTATTCTGGTTATGGGGGTGTCTCCTTGTTGGTCTGCTCCTAATGAAGCAGATCCAAACCAGAGTGAGCTGACCTAAGAAAGAGCTGACCCAAGACAGAGGTGCTCCAGTCCCTTGTCCCTCACACTGCCCAGAGCTCTGTGCTTTGTGTCAGTGTCCTCCTGTGGAATGCAGGCCTGGGGCCTTAAACTACCTCAAAACTCTGAGGCTGGTGATTATGATGACGATGATGATGAGGCAGAAACCTGGGCAGCTGGGCTGTGCAGTATGAAAGTACGGTCTGAGCTGAGGGAGGTCAGCATCAAGTGCAAATTTGATCAAGAAGCCTGTGCAATTTTTTAGGCTGTTTTGACTCTCCATTCTGTAAACTAAATCACGTAAGTTTTCAGTTCTTTGACTGGCAGGGTCTTAAAAAATATTTGGGTTTGTCTAGCTCTGTTTTCTGCTGGAGTCAATGTGACTTACCTTCCTGCCAATGATGGGAGGGGAAGGAGTTATTTACTCAACTGCAACATTCCATTATGGATTTTGTACTTAAAAAATTGGTTAAATGCATAAACAGCTGTAAGAAGAGATAAATCATTCTTTATTGCATTGCACATTAATTTTGTCATGCAGGCACCATCTTGGTGATGATTTTTTATTTGTAACCAACAAAACTAAGCTCTGTGAGCAAATACAAATTATGCAGAAATGTGTGATGTAGCGGGCATGTCACAAAGGGAAGTGACATGTATTCACAGATAATTTTTTCTGCAGGTAGATGATTAGAAATGAAATACATGTTGTTTTCCATAGAAACCTAAAAAGAGTGGTTCAATCAGATTAAATAATTTATAGATGTTACGGGCCACAAAATTACGTACACAATACCCCAAGCTGCAGGCAAGCGTACCTTCAGTAATTCACACTGCTCTATCTTTTCAGAAATCTAAGTTATTTAGCTCTGCAAACAGAAGTATTTAATTCATTTCTGTAACTACATCTTGAGTCACTTCTAATCAGCTTTCAGTCTCAACATTTTCCCAAAATTTCTCTCAGCCAGCCAAATCTTGGGATTGCTTGGAATGTCTTCCACTCTTTCCTTTATTCCACTGCCACTTTCAATCCTATCTTTCCTTTCAAAATACTATCCCTTGCAGATTTTGGTGAAATTTATTCTGGTTTTCTGCCCACCCCTCTGCCTAATTTTACTGCATCTCTTTCAGTACATTTCTTTTCACACCCAGAGTGCTGCGGCTTTTCTATCTGTTCCCCCTGTATGTGAGTCCACGACCATTTTATATTGGTTACTTATTTATGACCCATCTCCTGCAGCTACCAGTCTTGGTTCTCATCGCCCATTTTGTCAGGATTCCTGTCTCCAGTTTTCCTGACCACAGACTACATCTATCCAGATCATCTATACAGACTATTGTATCCTTAGCCCTCTTATTGTCTCTTTCCTTCTTGCTAAATTAAATTGTTTCTATTCATTACTTCAAGTTTCTTCCAAAATTCTACTTTTGTTCTATGTACTTTTACCTCAGCTTAATCAATGGTGATTTCTAAGCCTGCCAATGAAAAAAAATGTGATGAGTGCTATTTTTGTGTCTCTCTGATGCAAGATCAAGATCATATCCTTCTTGAGACAAGCTATGTAGAAGCTTCTCCCTCTTACACATGCCTCCTAGAGCTGGTGTCTAATAAAATGTCTCACATAAGTAATTAATTTGTAATGTTCAAGGAAAAGGCAGTTGAGGATGGCTGCAGTTTCTTCCTTTTCCTGTCTATTTCATGTTGCCTGTCTTTGATTGTAGATGCTTTGAATTTGTTATTGAACCTCTACAGAAGTTTGGAGAGTGAATAGCCCAATATGGAGATAATGCTTTTAGGAAGGATTCACTTGACTTACAAAGAATAAACTCTATCACAGAATTTCAGCATTTAAAGTACTATTACTTGCTGTGGTTAGCACATACAGCCAAATAACTTCTAGCTGCCTTCTTCAGAGTGCAGTGTCATGGCAATTTGTATTAAAATTCTTGAAAACTCACATGATTCCCCTGATTTACATAATTCTATTGATTTGACATCAGTAAACCAGCAAAGCTCTTGTGTAAATATCATGTAGCACCTGTAATTTACTAAGCAGAAGACAATTTTATTTCTGACCACTGAAAAGATTTTTAGCTGAGCCCCAAATATGGGATAAAGGAAGAAATGTGGCCCTTTCAAAGGGATGAAGTGAACAGAAGAATGAAAATATCTCTTATTGTATCTTGAACAGTGTTGGTGGTAGAGGAAGTCACAAGCTTCAAGGAGCCTGTAACAAATTCCAGTTAAGGAAAAAACTCTTGAGGGAGGTCTCAGATGAGCTTAGTTGTAAAAGACCTTTAGGATATTCTCTCCTACTTGAGAGATATTGAGGCCTTGTAAATGCACCCCTCTTTTGTGGTATAACAGCCTGCAGAAAAAACAGGCTCAGTGTTCAATGGATGAAGGACTCTCTAAAATACTGTGTAAATACTAGAGTAATTCACCTCTGCTGAACTACCTATAAATAATGTCTGTAAAATGATTGTCAACTCAACTTTTCTTCATCAAAGCTCTAGTAATTTTCCCTTTATAAGCATTACAAAATGCACCAATACAGTGATCCTGATTAGAAGAGGGACATACTCCATATGCTCTCTAGATAAGACAGGGATCTCTGTACGTCATATCTGTGAGCCACTGACAGTGCTGCAGGTGTGACAGAATGCTAAATAGCAGTAACAGATTTTAAATGTAATTGCAAGTATTTGATGACATTCATCCATGGCATAATGAGGCAGCTGTATGATTAGACTGTCCTTAGAAAATTGAATTACTCTTATAAATGGAAATGACTGTTATTTAAATGGAAGACTATTTGCATAAAATAGGCCAATGTTAAGTGACCAGCCGCTAAATAGGTGTGAAGTCTAATCTCAGAGTTCTGGGTCAAAGATGGATGGGTTCTTGACAAAAACTTTCATATTTGGGCACTAAACCTATAAATACATATTTGGTAGTCAGAAGGAGCTTAAACATCTAAAAACTGCAGCTCAATGTATTAATTTTTTTTTCTATAAGAACAAGCTAATGTTTGTAATTCGTTACAAAGTCAACAATTTCTCATAAATGGAAACAAAAAGAATAAAAAGTCAGGTGATGACATTCCTTTTCATAATGGACTTGGAATATTTCTGATATAGCTGTTTGATTCACTGTTATCTTATTCAATATCAAGGGCTTGGAGATAATTCAGTGCAACTTAAGAAATAAGTATCAACTACAAGCCCCTTAATAACAAATATATTCACTTTATCAACAGTAATGCAACAGGCCCATTTCTTCCCAGCAACTCTCTGTACCTTACTACGGTTGGGAATCACCTCACTCTGTTGTGAGGTCTCCCTCTGTTTTGGAAAACACCACCAAACCTTGTGACACCCAAATGTTTTGGAAAGAAAAGTTTTCCAGCAAGAGCCTTGGTTAGAAAAATTGTTGTAGAAGTTACCTGAAAGACCACTTTCTGTAACATTCAGCCCAACATTTAACGAGAAACCTGTCAAGATTTGCAAGGCTTGCATGTACCTATTGCCACAGACAGCTGTGGGCCAAGACGTGAAAGACTTTCTCTTTCACGTGTAAGTCTTTAAACATGAGGAAATTCAGTGGTTTATTCTTTGCCCACTGCTGCCTTTTTTGTGAATTCTCATGTGGCTTGACATTGGTACTTTTCCATGTCCATTAATAGATTTATGCAGCTCATGAGCTACATCATAATCTTCATGGTCTATAAGCCATAGTGTAGATTTGTTTATGAATAATAAGGGCTAACAAAACTGCATTATTTTTCCCTTATTTTTTGGAGGATTGCATCTCATTTCAAACACTCTGAATCAAACCAACTTCTCCATAAGTTTCATAAATCTCCATATTTCTTGATATAAAACTAAATATATTTAATTAAATTTAGAAATCAAACTATCTAGAGTCAAACCTCAGCAAATAATAGTGGGTAGAAGAGACTGATACTGTGATGCATAGTTAAATATATAAATGATCCTTTTGTAAAAGGTGATGTGGAACTTGCACTGGTTGTCTTTATTAGCTGAGTTTGGGCCCAACAAGGAGGTGTTGACCTGCCAACTTATTGCATAGTTTGAGTAGTTCTCTCTAGGAATAAGACAAGATGAGAGCATTTCTGGAGAGAAAGTGTCTAAGGCAAAGTTGTTTCTACAAAGATAATTCCTAAACGACAGAGAAAAGGGAAGAAAAGAATTGCTTAATGGCAACAGCAAAGGGGGAAAAATCTGAAATTTCTATTTTCATGAACTTTTACTTTCTCCCAGTTTTGATACCCTATTCCTTGAGTTAGAAACCTAGTGGTAGCTTAAATTATCTTTTTTTCTGGGTGTCTTTATCCTTGCACTGGTAAAAATGTAAAATGTACAATGTTAGCTCTACTCTGCCTCAGTTAAAATTGCAGTTCTTTAGTAGATAATGGGCTAGAATTCTCTCAGAGATTCAGCTTTCTCCCCTAGACAGTTTTCTAAAACCTTGAATTATACTTACCAAGGTGAACAGAGTTATTAAGTTGCATTTCTTAATATTTTCTTAATTTGAGGGTCCTTTCTTCTGTAATAGAAGGGTGAGGTAACTACAGAGAGGTTAGCCTGAGCATGACTATATCAGCACTCTGCAGTAAATTTTCATGCTCATCATGAAATCCCTGTTTCTACATGGTGTGGTAGGCTTGAGCTGCTATTAAAGTGAACTCAGAAGAGGTTCAGGGACTTCTGAAAAAATAAGACCTCCTGAGTGTGTTCACTCACCTAACTGAATATTTCAGTAGACTCAATGCAATTATTCATCAGTGCTGGACTGGCACAGAATATGTGAGTAGTCTCTTTTTCCTGGCTATGTTTATAAAACTGCCCCAAATTCCATTAAATAAAATTTTCCCTAAAATAATCAGTTTCATAACTTTTCATAACCTTCAGCACTAACCTTTTTAGAGACTTGCAAAATTGGATCTCCTGAGCTTTCCATGAAATCATCAGAAATGTGTAATGCATTAGGATTGTATTTGTTTTACTGCATAAATACAGGCAAGCAGATCTATTCATTTCCATAGCACTCTTCTCCCCATTAAGATTTTCTAAAGACACTGTTGTTTTTTTCCTAAATGTAAGTGACAAAGAAAAGTGTCCCTGGCATGTAATTTTAGTTGTGTCTTCTTCCCTTATGAGTCATTATTGCTGAAATCAACACAACTTGAGAAGTGCTCAGGAACTTCAGTAGCTCTTTAATGTTTTCAAATAGTAACATCTGTGCATGTTTATGACTTCATGCTCTGCCTTAGCATTGGCCTTGGCCAATGTTTCTGGCTGTTAAGTGGTTGTACTTTCAAAGAGCAGGGTCCCTGCACTTTGCAAGAAGCAAGAGAATGCAATTGAATATGTAATTGAGCAGAAAAGCAGCAATGCTGCAGAAACAGACCTGCTTTTATCAGAATTGTACATGTTTGTTTAGAACTTGTGCACATTCAGAGGTGACTGATATGCTGCTAAATTTTTCTTTTCCCCACAAGTCATGACCAAATCTTGCGTTTTACTCTCTACCTTCACTTAGAGACAATGATGCTTCTGGATGTGAACACCTCTGCATATTCTTGCAAAGAATATTATTATTAATATTTCAAATTGCCATCTAATATGATGGCTGGTGGAGGGCAGAAGAGACACAGAGGGAGAGAAGCAATAGAGGTGAAGAAAAGGTTGGCTTGAAGACATGTAATGAGTATGGGAGAGAACAGATCTCATCTCAGGGACCAGTAGTGACCTGAAACACCCCTTCTTTAGGAGATGGCTGGAAAGGAATCTGCAACCACTCTTGCTTGTACTTACATAGACAGTATCAGCTGGAAAAACCATGGAATTAATGCTAGTATTAAGTCTAATAACAGACGTGTACCTGTTATTCAGAATTGTAGTTTACTCCAGTTTATCATGGGGAAGTTCTGGATGTCCTGTAAAGCTTTTCCATGTACTTGATGATAAATACAGAAATCTTGAAAGGTTTATGCCAACAACAGAAGTTTTCTGCTTGATGTCCACATTTGAAATTAAAAGTCTCCAAGGAAAATTCTCTGTTGATTGAGAAGCTAATGACATGTTACTAATTACAAGAACTAAGAGACTGAAAATTGTACAACTTGTAAGAGAATAGGTTTAGGGTAACTCTGTTTAAAAGAGATTGAAAACCTGAGGAAACATCAGAAACAGACTAAAAATATGCAGCCTGCCTAACTTCCCCTGTGTAATGTGTGAATTTACAGATGACACTGAAACGAAATAAACGTTTACCTTTGTTAAACAAACATGAACACATTTTGAATGCAAAAGAGCCATATATGTTTTACTTTCAAATTACAGGTCACACCTGTATTACATACACTATATACTAAAATAAAGGGCATGATTTGTTTTCTTCCCCGTATTTTTCACTTCTGGCAATGTGCTGAACTGGCATGATGGGGCTTATAGGAATGAGCATCTTCAATTTTACTTTGCCTGTACTGTAGTTGTAGTATGATTATGTGAATATTAAAATAAATAGAAATCTTTCAAATTCATCAACACAGGACAAGATATAAAACATTACTAAAGTTAGAATATGTTCATTTGGGGAATAAATAAGAAGTAAGCATAGAGACAACAATTCTATTGTTTAAGGAAAGTTTCTAAAGGGAGCAATGGGAAAGAGATGATACTTACATGTACATATTTGAAGGCTGCTAAATGTTTTTGCTATCTTTGGCACTTCTGAAACAATTGCTGAATGTGTACGTTCCTAATAAGATCTTTTCTAAAGCAATTTTGGTGCTAAAAGGGGTCTAGCTTTCTCAGTGCTCATAAATACAAACCAGACCTATGTGGAGTGTGTGGTCCACTTGCATAATGGTTTGGAGTCCAAAATTAAGTGCAGAGTGGCACTGGAGATGTGTGTTTGCAGTTCGTGCATATGTTATTTGTTTTCCTGAGAAGTTTCTCATACCTTTGTAGAAGAACATGATGTTTAATGTCTCTTGAATTGGCTGTGCCTTTATGTATAAGAATAAAAGTATTTAAAATCTTCATTGTATCACTGGCTTTTTCATAGAGAGAATAAGTGGTTGTCTGGGATTGACTCTTGAGCAGAGCTTTGGAGAGCTTCCTATCTTTCAGGTAAGACCTGGCATGACTGGCTGGACTCTTAATTGTTCTTCCTTTCAAAACCAAATAAGCTGATTGCCTTTTACATGCAATATGTTGTATTCACTGTACATTTCTTACTGTAAACCTTTTGAGAAACCATAATGTTCTGCAAAGTCTAGAAATAGGTGTTCTTCTGGATTGGTTATTTACATTTGTTTTTAAGGAGTTCACTATTGTTTCTTCAATATATAGATTGAAGAAGATTTCACTGAAAAATGCAGGATGACCTATCTTGGCAATGACATATTTGAGAGACTTACATTCTTACAGATGAACAGAACCATCCGCTTCATATGTATAAATTTATTATTCTAAATTCCTGGGGTTTATTTTCTTACTGATTTTAGTGGTCAAAGTCATATCTTATTCTCAGATAAGGCCGTACACTAAAACATGACTGAAGTGCTGTAAAACACTACTGAAAAGAAAACTAAAAAAACACCCCAGAAACAGTACCCTTTTAAAACTATCAGTTATGCAATAACCCACCACACCTACAAAAAAGAGCAAGATCTTCAGTTGCCTTGACCTAAGCACGGTGATGATAAATTACAGCAGCTGAAAAGCTGACCCTTTATGCTTTTGATAATTTGAAAGGCTTATCAAATATCCTTTTAAACCATTTAAAAGACCTCTTAATAATGTTTCAAAATTGTTGACAAAATCTTCCTTTTATCATCTGAATCTTAGCACTTGAAGGAACATTCTTAGTGGAACATTTGCAATTTCAATTTGATATTAAATTATCGGTAGGAGAATATAGAGGTCTAAGTGTGTGGTTTTAGAGACATAGGGTAATTATATTTGCCTTGCATGAGCACAATGAAATGGCTACTCAGAGAAAACACTTTAGCTGTAACACGGAGCTTTGGCTGCCTATTTCCAGATATCCTTAAAAAGAGAGAAAATTTTTATTTATGCAAGACCTTGCATTTTCCCCTGCTTCCATCCATCCAAATGGCACGAATATTAATAAATTCACAAAAATATTTATTTGATGGTTTTGAAGGGTTTCCCTTGTTTGTTATCCTTTATCCTGCACTTCTTGTGTGGACTTGGACAAACAAGAGAGATGGAATCACAGTGAGGGGAGGAAGTAGGCAGTAACAAAAATGACCACCAGAAAGCAGAAAAAGCAGCAGGAGAGGGTAACAGCATGCAACTTTATTTTGATTGAGGTCAATAATCCTGATATTTTAGGGCTTCTTTTTTTGTTTACATTGAGTTTATCTGTCACCTTTGTGACAACTTTTTTTTAGATATAATACTCTTTACTGAAAATCCTTGTAAGTGTTCTTTTGCCTTCTCTTGTATCAGGCTCTAAATACACTTCAAGAATTTCAGGAAAGCTCATTTAATCTTCCAAAATCCTTACAAATTCATGCAAGATTCCACTGGTGACACTCCCAAGGAAAAATAAACAATAAGCCATACTTGTGAATTCATCTTGTGTTGCTTTCAGTGTAAGCTTTTTCAGCCAGCAAGTCTCACATAACGTTTCCCTCTTGGGATTCACAAACAGCTTGAGATCAGCCTCCTGATTTAAACTCAGGCTTTAAATAATAATCTGTTTTTGTTTTTTTCTTTTTTTTTTCTTTTTTTTTTTTTTTTTTTTTTTTTTTTTTTTTTTGTTGTTGTTGTTTTTTTTAAGTGTAACATCTCAGTAATAAGCAGAATTTTGTACCATGCTTCTGGAGGACTACTCTCCTCAGTGGGTGTCACAAAGTATTGAGGTAAGCAAGAAGTTAAATACATTTATCACTGATGAATTCTAATAAGCCTCTGATAATTTCCTATACATATTTTATCCTAGATCTTAATGAACATGATTTTGGCCATTAAATTAGTAAAATAGGGGAAAAGAAACATTTATTACAAGATGCCATACTTAAAAACCAAGCTCAATTACATACATGAGTTGTGATAGTGCTTTCATTTCTGTGAATTTCCTGATATCTTTTGATAATTATCAAAAGATTATAATTATCCTTGTGACCATGGTTGCACAACAGGTGTGGGGAAAGAAGTTCCAGTTTTAAAAGCTCCAGTAAAAGCTCTTTGTGTTACTGTTGACTACAACACTTCTCTGTAGTCTTTTTCCTAAGCCAAAACTGAAACTAAGCTGTGCTTATCCCATGGAGGCTCCTGTTGCTCTTAGCTACTTCACAACAGCTCTAGAAGCTGTCCATGGGAACAACCTTGTTCCCTAGGATGAGAATGTGTTACGTGTCCAGCTTTATGCAAAATTAACAATTGTCAAGGGGCTAGGTCAAAACATGCTAGGTAAACTTATTTATATTAAATGTATTTATACATTTAATGGAGCCCCAAAGCACAATCTCCACGACTGAATTAAAATTCAACTAATATGGGACTGGTACTCATGAACACTGAATAGCTTTTAGGAATTGATTCTTTAAACCAAAAATGCTTTTTTCTTTCTGAAAATTACCCAACTCCATGGGTACAAAACACATTGTTTTAATGGTAAGATAAATGAAACATCTGGAACTGACAGAATTAGTCTGCAGCAGCAATTGAACAGATGAGGAGACAGATTGGTATGGCTGTGAAGAAGCAAAAGCCAGGCCAGCCTGCTCCTACACATCCAAGAGAGAATGAAGCTTCATAAAAGTGTTTTTCCTGGTCTCACTGACACCCATGATTCACACAACAGCTACAGCATCTCTACAGGCAAGGCCACTTGCCCAGTGCTCTTTATCAGAATGGACAAATCTGTGTTTTGCAATGCTACCACAGAAAATACTTGTTTACTTTCATTCCTGGACTTCCACACCCACAATGTCAACACGAGCAGCCGCTGATTGCAGTCACAATGACAGAAGTCAGTCTGTGAACAACCAGAAGGAAGCCACCAATGTATTTTCCATTCTGACAAAGCAATTTTTAGATTGTAATGACTTTAAGCACATTAATAAGGACAGTAATTTAGAAATTATAGTCTTAAGCATTAAAAAGTCACAAACTCAAGAGCTAGTATTGATTAAATGGTTACTTTTGGCTTTTAAGTGTTTAAAAACATAATTTGAATTAATATTTTTACACAGTAAGAGACTTTAACTTGCAATGTAAGTTTGTAGAGATAGATAAGAATAAAATGTTGTTTTGTCTTTATTTTTATAAAGTACATCTTGGGACTTTGTGCATCTTCTAGACCATATGGTATTCCTGGGTTTCAGATCACACAAAAAGGTAAAGAGAAATAAATTCTATTCTGGTAGAGAGAATAGATAGAATATGATTAACTTAGAGTGAGTATTAGAAACGAAAATTTATCTTGAGTTTTTGGTGGGAGAGATATTCTTATAAAATTCCTCATGTTGAGTGTGTTCTTCCTAATGTTCTGCAAAACTGCAAATGTTTCCAATACTGATGCTAGATGAATTTATATGTATATATATTTTTTAATTTCAGGAATTTTTTTTTGTAAATCCATGTATTTCAGGAGCAACGCTCCATATTTATCTCCTAATGCCCTCCTGCTGAGCAGGCTTTGCTAGCTTACTTGAAAACTTTATGCTGTGCCTTTCAAACCCAATGTGCATGGTATTTGTTCTTCTGCGACTTTTTACCCCTGTTTCTTTGTATGCATGAGCATGTGCAAAGGTCTGACCAACAGCACCATTTCTAGCACGAGCCAAATCCCTTCCAAAACTGACTTGGATAACTTGGGGACTCCGAGCAGCAGTCAGATTCCCTGGCCACAGTCTATCCCTCAGGATTTAGGTACTGGGTTGAAAGCTTAGCTGATGGTTTTCCCATCAGCCAGGTTTCCTCTCAAGGACTTGGGTGTGGTTCTGGTCTGTGATCCTGAGACCCAACACCTGCTACTATCTGCTCCAGCCCTTGAGACTGTCTCTTGGATACAGATCCCTCTGTCCTGCCTGCTGTCCCAGCTTGCTCCTGCAGCTGAGCAGTCAGACTAATGCTGCTCCAGCCTTCTTTCTTTGACAGCTCCATTTTGCAGGATGGATCTTGTAATACTCAGCTGAGTCTCCCCTTGCATTTACTGCTTGAATCTTAAATTCAGCTTCTATTAGCTTTTCACTGGCCCAAGGTGCTAGTATAATGGACATCTGAGAGCCTGAACTCCTCTCCTCCCATGGAAACTGAGTAAAAATATTGTCACTGAAAAGAGATCTGCAGTAAAAGCTGATACAAAAATTCAAGACGTAATGCTTTTGAGATCTAAGGAACTTACTCAGCTTCATCTGTTTCAGTCAAAGGGCATTGAGAAACAGATAAAAAAGATCCGACCTTTGTGAAAATAAGACACTTATCCGACCCAAGCTTTCATTGATAAACAGAAATGATAATAAAATTGTGTTTGCCATAAATGCTTCTTCGGGCTTTCACAGATTTAACTGAGCTTAACTGAATCATGATAGCCACTAAACATTTTCTTAATCTACTGCATTTATAAGTCTCCAGATAGGCTGTTGCTTGCAGCAAAATGGGTTTTTCTGCTCTGATCTTCTCTTTTCTCTGAACTCCATAATCTTGGTGTAAGGAAATGCAAGGCTGTGAATAGCCAGTGGATTCTGAAGTGATCGGGTAATGAGAGTGAGTTAACATCCGTTCTGTCTCGCAGTGCCTTCTGTTTAGGTCTTTTACTCGTTTCAAAACCTAAATTTTTATGCAAGCAGACAAAAAAGGAACTGTCTTAAGCTACTATCAATAGGATACTTCTGTCTCAATGAGCAGGAATGTTTAGTCTATATACACATTGTGTTTTTGCAAATATTGTTTAAAAATACAAAGAAAGGCTCTGAAAACCTGTGCTTGACTGTTCTTCAGGATTGGATTGCAGCACGACATCTTGCCTTCAGCTGCTTCAGTGGCAGCCTACAGTTGTCCACCCCCAGCTCAGATCAGGCAGGGAGCTCGCTCGCAGTTATGGTCTGTGCTTTGGTCCCTCATTCTTTACAGGAGGAAGCAATCTGTTACAGTCTATTCACACAGGATTACTCCTGCTATCTGGTCCAGATCTGCTGGGCAACAAGGCTGCGAATCCTACTCCCACCACTCGTGCTGTGCACATCAGTGTGTGTGATGAGGAGGGGAAACCTCCGTGGAGTCACCGAGAGCTGTGGTGCCATTCGTCAGAACAGCAAAAATGCGACACGGTCTTGCAAAAATAAAGTTGCAACTGTCTTTTTTAGAGGACGTAGTTTCTTTTCATTTGTGATGCTCTCCTGTTTGAGTCAAAATGGCTGACTCTTTTAGGTACTGCCTATACATTTGTACTATAGGAAGAAGAAGTTGAAGCTGGGCTGTGAGATGATGTTTGTTGCATATCTTTGTAAAAAGACTTTACAATTATGTCCTCACAGTGCTGATTTCAAAGAAGTGCTTTTCAAGTCTATTTAATACCTTAAAAACTTCTAAGTTCATGCAAGTGTAAAAATAATTTTTTTAATACACTAAAAGAACACAAAATGCCAAGTTATCTCTCTTTTTGAGGAAAAGGGGATTTTTTCCTTAGGATAAGTGGATTTTATCATTAAGAGCTGGAAACTGATAAACAGGGGTGAAAATGGCTGGGACTGTGCAAGAAAGATATGCTTTCTAATAATATATTCAATTATTAGTGCCAGTATTCCTCAAAACATATTCAAGCAACTGTCAAACTAGCTGAATACCTAAGTCTTCAGTAAAAAACCCCAAACTACTAAATAATTCTTTGATTAAAAATGTTAGGATTAATTTTAAAATATTTCCAGCAAATGACATTGTTCAGCTGAATTGTAAAGTAAAACAATCAGAGATTTTCCCATATCTCTGAGAAGAAAAACTGACTAATTCTGTAAAGAGTTGCACAGAATTAGTTGTATTCCTTTGAGTCTAAACTGCATATTAAATTATGAATATTTTCACTCCTCTTGAAATAGAGACTTAATATACTGTTAAAAAAGCTAAATAATTCACTCCATTAAAAACATGAAGCAATAGCCAAGGCTGTGGACAAATACCAATTCTTTTATGTTAATAGCAATATTTATATGTTTGTCACTAGACATAAGTAAAAATAAATATGGATTCCTAAGATCTACTGAGCCATTTTGCTTACAGATAAAGCAAAGTTGGTACAGACACATTGTTGAGAATGGATATGATTTCTTTATTTGTTAATTACAAATAAATAGAAACCTGCCCTTTTTTGAAACTTTCATAATGAGAAGACCCATTCTCACTAATGTTCTGATTAAACAACTCAGCTTCTTATGCGGCCCTCTTGAGGCCAAGGAGAGACTGAGGGAAGCAGAGTAAAATTCTTCTTTTCCTGCATTCTACCCATTTTTTGAATAAAGTTCATATGAGTAAGAGGATATAGAGGGACTAGACTGGTTTAAGGTAGAGTAAACTGTGGAAAAGCCCTAATTCTTTACTTCTTGCAGTCATCTGTGGCCTGCAAGGGCCTAAAAGTCCTGCAGGTTGATCTGGAGATAATTTTTCATTCCTTCTCCTCTCAGCAAAATCTTTTGAACAAAACTTTGGGGCTGTTTCTTTCTCTTTATTTTCTGCCATGAGTTATTTCTCATAAAAGGTGATAGAACACAGAATGTTTCTCTTTCAGTGAGTGAGATAGTTCAAGGTGTCACTTAGTTCAAGGGTCTAAATTATTTCTATCAGCCAAAACCAATCCAAGCCAAAGGAGCTGATGACAAATATGTGAGAAATCAAACATATTTGATGATAAGGACATAATTCCAGAAACCTTTCATTGACTTGGTTCATCCTTATTCATGAACAGAGATGAGTCACAATCAGGCACTGGTTTGAACTTAGTTCAGCTTTTTTGTTTTGTTGCCCACCTCTATTTCTGTCATATGAAATAATTATTTTCTAGCAGAATAAGGAATTCAATTTTTGTCTAGTAGTCTGTTTTTGAGTTTTTGGTGTTTTAAATTTCCTTAGTTGGGTTATTTTTCCCTAAGGATACATTTGCTTAGCAGAGAAAATGTCAGATTCAATAGTTGCACTTTCTCGAAGCAGCTGAAAACAGAGTACTGTAAAGGAAAATCAGTGATCAATTTTGATGGGAAGGGCTGGTAATAACACTCATGTTGTCCATTTATGTAAAAGCATGGTTGAGAAATATCTCAGTGTTGAGTGAAGTGCTGCAAATTAGGCAGCTGATTTATACTTTGAAAAAATAATGCTATGCTGGAAACACTTGCAAGACCACTCATCTGTTATTGGCCTGACTCAATAAGAGAGTATTGCTCTCCCCAGAATGGCTCATTCTGTCCAACAAGGCCTGATTCAGTTTGTCCAAGTCAGTGCTAGTATATATATTTTCATAGTTAGGCTATGACAGATCTGGTGCTGGAAAGAAAAGAGAATCCCAAAAGCCATCTATCAACATGTGCCAAACCTATATTTTCTACAGATAGGTCCCACATGAAATAATACATTAGTATTAGCACTTCTGAATGCCTTGATGAAAATTACCTTGTACAATGAAAATCAGTTTTCCTTCCCTGGCTTGACAGATGATGTTAATAGGAAATCTGTTTTCTGAATTAAAGACTTGGTGCAATAGAGGCCAGAAGCTGCAAGGCCAAGTGTTGGATGGTACTGCTTTATCTAGGACAGCTGAATGGTTTTGAAAATCTGATCTTCAGAGCTGAATGACTGCCAAAAGCTGGAGGTCTTTACATGTTGCTCAGACTCATTACAAATGTAGGGATTGCAGAATCACATTCTCTCTTGAGCTCACTCGGTATAAGAACATCTGCACCCTTTCTTCCTCTCTGAAGGGACATTGGCAAGTTGCTGAGCTCCAGCAGAAGCATAAGTCTTGCTCTAATTCCCTTTTCAATCACCATTTTAGTTGACCTGTAGTCAGTCACACCTGGTTAGAATGGAAAAAATCAAAGCTAGGTTTCAATTTGGCTCCTCAAAATAAATGGGTTTTTAAGAAACAGTAAAATTAGTCCTGTCTGCTTCAGGCACATTTACCTATTTTCTTCCATACTGAGTAAGATAAATGACATTTTTTCCCATCAAAAAGAAGAAAAATAGTGTCAGATGAAGAGATGTTACTCTTTTTAGATTCCAGCATAACTGGTTTTCAATTATGTTCTCCTAAAATAGTTGGGCTATTGGTAATTAACCTTATTACAAGTGTAATTTCAAACCTTTTAGCACAATTTGCAGGGGCTGTGTTTTATGTTTGCTCACTTCCATTCTACAACAGGAAACTCGGGAACTGTTTATTTTTCTTTCTCTATTCATCACAGTTCATGCTCCCATACTTATTTAGTAACATGAAGATAAAGAACTGATGGGGCTTTTTTAATGGAAAACATGTAAACTTTTTTATTTCATAAAGGACAGTGTTATAAAGATCTTTCTGAAAATAAGATTTGCAGAAAGAAAAGGAGAAGAAAGAGCTGTAGCACTGTAAGTAAATTGTGTATTTTCAAATAAAGTTCAAATCATAACATAAAATAGGTGAGGAGATTTTGCTTTCTAAGACAGGAAAACAATCTGACCATTATGAAAGATTGTATTGCTCAGGCCCTTTGATGCTTTCTTTATAAAATCAAAAGCTGTTTAGAGCAAATTAGAGTACTCTTGATTTTGAAGCAATTGAAAAGAGAACAGTTTGCAGCAGTGATAAAACAGACTTTGACTCTATCAACCAAGGCTTTAGTTGTTTCAATTCCAGTCTTTATTCCTTTCCTGTGTTTCTTCTGACCCAGTATTTCTTCTTCCTTATCTTGTGTTTTTGTGCTACAGCTGAACAGAAATCTGCTGAATGGAACAGGGTTTGTTTGGGACCACAGCTTTGTATTTCTGAAGGGATTTGTAAGCAATCATTATGAGGGCTGCTATATTTTTAGAAGTCCTCTCACTTGCCTATTAAACACAGGGCTGAACAATAGCAATTATTGCACAAATACCAAGGTCCAAAAGCAGTACCATTCACTTCAATGAAGAGCTGCTGTGAAAAAACATTTGAAAAATAACCCATGGTGACAAGGGTGGGGGAAGAAGGGAGAGAAACTGCAGTTCAAAGGGCTTTTTCTGACGGAGCATAATTCATTCATGTGTGTACAAGATTCTTTTCCCTGTTGCTTGCATTTTCACTACAATAAAATAGGCCCATGGAAGTGCCTTGTGGGCAGAAAGTGAGTTCTTTAATGGAAAGGTTTATAGGACTGAAATAAAAAAAGGCTGTGAAACAGGGTATTGCTGGGAGGCTGGAAATGAGCTGGATCAGCTAAGAGGGGATCAGCTACAGAAGGAGTTGAAGGGAGAATATCAGCTATGGGATCAGATGTAGAGAATAGCAGGGGACAAGAGATGTAGTAGAAGAGATGTCAAGGAGTGTCTGTGAAGACACTTTTGAAGTGTTTTGTCTGAATTGGAAATTTCAGGGCTATCCTCTATCAATGTCCCTATGCTAATGCAATGACAGTAAGGGACCACCAAAGTATTGAGGTGTGTGCTAATAAAACCTCTATTTTTTTATTAAACAAATTGTGCTTTGGTGGACGTGAGCCCTTGTAGTGGCATATTTTGATTATTTGCAAGGACTAGTTGTACACTGCAATGGAAAACCCTGTGTTAATTTATTTCTGAGTTTATGTTTCTACTCATTCGATACTGCTGCAAACTATGGGCTGTTGATTTTACTAAGCTTTTCTCTTTTTTAGAAATGAAAATTTTCTTGAAAATTATCACTTGGTTTTTAAAAAAAAGTTATTTTCCCTTTAATTTATGGGACTCGTTGTCCTTTTCTTTTAGATTGTAAAAGGAATTATTAAAGGAAGGAATGAAAGAGCAAAAGGAATATGTGTCCTTTAGTCCCAAAAATCTTAGAAATATTGAAGATAGGACATTTGATACCATTTTCACTCATTCTAGAATTTCACTTTTTTTTCTTTTGTACTCCAGATCTAAACCAAACTTTTGTGTACATGCTAATATTGTCACAAGACAAGGCCACTCAGTTCACTAGACCAGGTCATCACTGGCGGCATCCATGGCCTTAGGAAAATAAAAGAGTCAGTGGCTTTGCTTGCATTTCTTTTAAAGCAGGATAACTTTGTAGTTTGGCCTTATCCATGTCTAAGCAGTGAAATAAAACCTATCAGAAATTAGAAAAAAAAAAGGAAAAGGTGCTAAATGGGAACTCTATTTATAACCAGGTTTCTTCCATTTGGGTTGAAAGCTCCATTCTCTTCCCTGGTGAAGTGTGGGTGTGCTAACCCAGCAGCTGAGCTCTGTGAATGAGACTGATCTTACAGGCACTTGGAAGACATTTCCAGATTTCTAATGCACAAAAATAAAGCTGATGAGACTATCATGATATAAACATTTAATTTCATTCTTAATATAAGCAGGAAATAAGACCAAATTTTAGATGTATTTCTTGAATTACTGTGGTTTTCTATGTGCCCTTGAAATGTGTTGCATGTAAACAAACATATCCTCTGGGTTGGATAACCAGGCTAACACGTGCATTCTTGATCCTTCCAAAGAATTTCTTGCCAATATAAAATTAAGTTGTTAAGCCTAGGAAAAGCTTAAGAACATATAATTTCAACAGATCTGCCTTTTTTTTCTTTTTTTTTTTTCTTTTCCCTTCTTTACAAAAATTGGAAATGCTGTCTGAATTGTTTGTGATTTTAAACTTGCTTGGAAAAAACACACAATTTTAATTGAGGGTCAGTTTATTCTAACTCTAGTAAGGCCCCGCTCATCTTTACCACAGGAACTCTTATCAGAGCTTGTAGTAAGCACACAGCACTGTACCAGAAACTCAGTTAGCAGACAGCATTTTTATTTCAAGTATTTAATGAATGTAGATGTCTTCAACATTAGTTGGCAAAATCACTTTACATAAAATGTGCAAAAATGCTACTACTTTCTCTAAACAAAAAAAAAGGTTGTTCTGTCTGCCTGTTAAGTTAGCTTTAGCAGTTCTTAGAAATGTCATTCATTAAATATCAAGCTAATTACTTGTAATATCAACCCTGAAAAGCAAACCTTTGTGGGTGCACTTTCAGAAGCCTTATTCTTCTCTATTCACAGTGTCTCTGGTACATTTCTAGTAAACAAAATGCATGTTTTTCCAATGATATGAAACTACTTCCTGAATACGTATCTTCATTTAAAATACAGAAGAGTTTTTCACAATACCTTAATGAAAGATAATGAAGAATCTATTTTTCATTTTAAATAACCAGGTTTAGAAATGTGGCTGTGGTACACAACAAATGAATTCTAAAAAATACTTAGTGTCTGGCTCTGACCAGTTCCATTTCTGGGGCTTAGCAGGGATTAGTTTTGTTGTTGCTGTTGAACCTGACACAAAAAGTACAATTACTACTGATTCAATAGCTATTTCTATACCATGAATCATTGCACCTTACACTGGCTGCTTGGCACTGGAATTGTGCTACCAGTGGTAGCTGCACTATTAGGAAGAGTAACAGACCTCCTTTTGCTGAGAAAAAGAGGTCTGAGAAAAGAAAACAAATTTCAGTGTTCCAAATCATTTACTATTGATTTACATGCAGCAACATGTAAATCAATAAAAATGAAGTGAAAACACAAATTTCACAAACCAGTAGAAATTTAAAAAAATGCACTGAGAATTTCTATAATATTTAGATTACAAAACCAGAATTCTTGCATTTGAAAGCTCTTAACAAGCCTTGAAGTAGCCCAAGTATGTATCTGCAAGAGAAAATGAAGATGAGCACTGTCATGGTTTGTTAGTTAAATCTAGTTTACATAGGTAACCTAAAGTAAAATTGCAGCAGTCCAGAGGAGCTAGGATAGGGTGAAAGCTGGATTAGAAGTGACAAAGAGTGAAGCTGGAAGATGAAAGTGTTTGGGAACAGAAACAGTAATTTTTGCATAGATAGCTGCTGTACCTAAATGTGAGTATAGGCAGCTCCTGCCCCAGAAAGTTTGCATTCTACACATTAAAAATGGTGAGTAAAACTAATGAGTTCACAAAATCAACCAAAACCTGAAAATAAAAACTCAGACTTCAACAATAATTCGGTATGTCAAAACAGAGTCTAAGCACTGGGTATTTCAGTAAAACCCATGAGGTTTCAGTTGTTGTATTTATTCATGTGGAAGTTAAGGTTTATAGATTGCTCAAAATTCCATTAGACAAACACCTAAGTTTTTGTATACTTTGAAAGTTTCACCAAACAAAACAAAAATATCCTAATTCCGTTAAGACTTCAGCCACTGGAGACATTCAGAAAATACGTATTTCTTGTTATGCAGCTTCATTTAAAATAAATGTAATGAGAGTTGCAATCTAGACATGGAGTTCGTTCTCTTATTTTGATGTTTGGATGAAATACAGTCTTATTTAAAATATCCTGGCAATATAAAAGACACCAAAGTGGATGCAAACTTCAACCCTGTTCTATGTCTGCTTTATATTTCTAGATCCTGGCTGCTATTTTTCTTGTTCACTGTTTTAAAGCACCCGTAGATTGACTCTATAGATAAAATTCAAATGCTTTAAATTAATTATTTAATACAAAGTTAATAAATGTACAAATAAATTATGAATTGCTATTTCCCTATTTTAGCTAATAATTGTTTGTAAATACTATAGATTAAAATTAATGCCCTCTTTTTTAAAAGCCATTAGCTAGCTGTGAATCTTCATCATCTCTGGATTTTCTCACTGATTTGTCAGATAATGTAGATGTATCTTTGTGGGATTCCTGCAACAGTCTTTGCCTGTAAAAAGTTTAAAAGCACACCAGGCTGACCCTGCAGATGGGAAAGAGCTAGATGAAAAAGCCTGACATAGAAATGGAACACAATGGCAGTTCAGAAGGGAACCTAATTTGGGACTGATAAAGCCCAATAAGAATCAGAAAACTTGGAAAGGTATTAAAAAAAATTAATTTACTTTTTAAAATTTTGATTCTGATTCACTGGCCCCTGGAATTTCAAAAGTTTATAAACATATTTTTTCCCCCATCAATCTATTTTTGATATTGCTGGTATTTATTAACTTCTCAGGCTGCAAGGTAAGCAGTGCTGTGTATAGTGGAAAGGCTTATTGCCAAGCTGTGGGAATATGCAATTGGAGCAGAGAGCCCAGTATATTGGGAACTCTGAATGTCTCTACATTAAGATATTTACTTCTGATCAGTAGATTGCTGCTCTTTTATCTTTCATACCTGAGTGTCTCAGATATTTTTCAAATACAATTTCTCATTTTAGAGGAGGGATTAATATCTATACAGGCGATAATCAACATTCTGAAGTATGTCTGAAATGTTCAAGGTTTTTACAAGTGACTCAAATAAGTGAATTTTTCAGTGGATTCCATGAGTTAGGCATTCACAGAATTAGCAGTTGTACAATCCCTCCCACAAAACAGAAATGTGCTTAATCAAATAAGTTTAAAAGTGCAATAGGCAGAAATATCTTTAAATCCTGTTCTTTAAATCCTGTTCTTCCTCACATGTAGAGGCTTAAGAGTGTTTATCTCCATGATTCCTAATGATATGGTGTGACTGCTCTATGAAATATAGAGCAGAATTTTCTGTGGTGTGCTTTGTTTGTGTGTTTGTTTGTTCATTTTTTCCCCAATATATTCTAGGAAGCAATTCGGTCCTAAGTAACTTAGTAGTTAGGGAGCTCATCTCTCCTGGTAACAGCCATGAGACTCCCATCATTTCCCTGCAGGAATTACCATTATGTTACATTAGAGAGAATGTTGAATCTAGCAGTCAATGAAGCAAAATCCTACACTGGCAGAGGTTGCAGAAGGCATCTGACAGTAGGAAAATTGATGAGCATGGCCTGAGCCTTAAGCATTTTATCACAGAATTCTTCATATGGTCTTTTTCCCTAGCATTTTTCATCTTTTAACATTAGTGAATATTTGACAGAATTTTTGTTGAGCTTGGGTAGAAGACTGAGCTCTCATGTGCTATTAAATATAAATATTGTGAACAGAAAAGAGAAAGTATAATATAGCAATGCAGAAAGAATTAATGAAGCTTCCTCATAAATAACCAATGCAGCCTCATCAGAAATATTGTGCAGTCTGAGTCACAGCATTCCAAAAGCACATGGCAGCAGCGGGGTGGCCTGTATACAGTCCAAGGCCTTGACAAAATTTACCTGGATTAAGCTTCAAAAAAAGAGTACTGGCTGAGCTACTAATAAAGGACATTTAAACAGGCACCTATGGCTCAGTGCTGTGGTTTAACCCCAACCAGCAGCTCAGTCACTCCCTGTGCTGGGATGGGGGAGAGAATCAGAAGAGTTCAAATACAGAATGTGAAATAATTTGGATAAATGGTGTATTTTCCTACTTTTATAGCAATTTTAGGAAATATTTTACAAAAAATATTGGACAGGGCCGAGATTACAAGTTCTGAAATTCAAAGTAAAAATGAGTCAAAACTCAGAAAATAGAAAAATTTAACAAAGCTTTACACATTCTCTACACAAGGTTTAGAAACTGTAACTCCAAATAAGAAATTTGGAGGTAAGAGTAAGTGCTAAGAGTAATTTAAAGTAGAAAGAAGCTGGGAGAGGCATTTCATCTACTAAAAGTTTTCTGTTTGACCTTAAAGCTGCATAAATCCTATTATTTAATGAAATAACTGTAAACTTATTTTAGTCTGTTTGAAAACACTTGTGAAGACTGAAAGGTTTGCAAGAAAAAATTGGAAATTTTATTTTCTGTTTAAATTTTTTTTCATCTCAAAAAGTAAATGTCTAACTTTGTCTAGCTTTGACAGTGGAAGTCTTAGGGAGCCTAGATAAATCAGTTTACCTCTTGCCTGAAGAGGCACATGATCATTAAGTCTAAACTAAAACCCGATTTTTTATTTCTTTAAATTGGGTTGTTTCTAATCTGGCATCAAAATGCCTGACCTTAAAGGAGTTTCTTGATTTTTAATTTTTCTTGATATTAAGGATGAGATAAGCATGCCATGCTACTTCTGTGGAAGGAGCAAAGTGTCATGGGCACACATTGCTGAGAAGGATGAGTTTATGGAATTTCAGGATTTGGAGTATCTCCTGTGACACTGCAAACACTTTTTCATCAGGACAAAGTGCTCTGGCTTTACTGTGCTGTTCTCCTTGAAAAGTGTTTTTAGCAAATATAAGCCACCACTTCCTCAACAGGGAACAAATAACAGAGAAATAAATGCTGACTTTAGGCAAATCCTGAAGCTCTGCAGCTAAAATGTTTCCCCTCTCCCCCTGAAATGAATTTCTATGACATTTTTGTCAAAAAGAATTTCTCAGGCCTAGGGTAGTATCTGCTGTGGGGAATAGAGGAGAAAAACAGAAATTCAAACCCTCAGGAAACCGAGCATGTAGGGGAGTGTTATTTAGGGTATTGAAAAAGTGAGGTTGAAATCTCTTTGCTTATCCATTCAAGGCATTTTATTCCATTTCAGTTCCACAATTGTAGAATCCCTTGGTTTTGTTCTGCAGCAAACCAAAGCTGAACTTCAAAATCTTAAAGTTCCATGTGAAATTATGAGTGAGTCTGTAAAAGACACGTTGTCCAGAGACATGACAGTACTCTTTATTTTTGTAGTTAAATACCTGATCTAATGAGGATGTGATGATGGGCCTGTGTTGCCACTGCAGTTATGTGGTTTTCACAACTGAACCCAGTGCACATTCTTTTAATTATTTTAAACTCCAACTCAGCTATTTACAATACCCATGTTCCTGGTAGGTAAGCTAACATGGTAGGTAAGTTACACAACCTTTGTGCTTGCATCATGACATTTTTAAGTAATTAAAACCAAATACAAAGTCGGAACTTCTAAGAAGAAAATGTAACCTGGATTAAAATGCACACAAGAAGTGGGGAAGTAGAAAGCATGGCATGCACAAAGACATCTTTGTTACTGGATGTTTCATGTGAAAGAAAATCACCTTGCTGAGTATTTCCATGTCTGATTGCATTTTATTTAATGAGAAAAGGCAACAGAGATAATGTAACTTGGATAAAGCAGTGAGTGTGCTCAGAAGATGCCTGTAGCTTTGCTTGCATCTGCACACAAAGGGTATTCTTGTTTCAGAATGACTTTCATGTATTTCCTGTAAAATTAGCAGAAACAAAAATGTGAGAATGGTTTGTTTAACTTTAAAATATGCTTCATAAAATCTTTCCCCAAAAGACGCATGAGGAGGAATACGTTATAGGCAAGGTGTTCCATTGCCAGAATGCCATTATTTTGAATTATTGATTTATTTTCTTTGGGATGAGATAGAATATATCTGTGGTGTTTTCAGAGATAAGATGGTGTTGTTTGCTTGTGATTTGCACTTTAGTAGGATTTTGCACTTGACCTGAAACAGGAGATCATTATTTAAATCAAAAGCCCTTTCAAAGCTAGCTGTGAATTACCCATTTCTGCAACATCATTCAAGGCTGATAAAGAGTTCTACTCTTTTTCATGCAAAGTGCTTGCATAGTTCAAATTCACCAGTTTAGACAGAATACCACAATAATCAGAACTGAACAAAATATGAAATATTTTTTCCTTCTATCATCTCTGATTCACAAAAGAATGATCAAATTCTATTCTTCTCATTGATGAATGATGACAGTTTCAATATTCCAGCATGGAATTGCAGGTGACTTTTTTCCTGTGCTGCCTTGTAGACTTGGGAGAAACACTTTGTAGATGGTCCAGACCATCCTCTTTAATGTACTTTATGCTCATTCTTAAGGTTAACATTTACCACACTCTCTAATCTAAAGAAAGAAGCATTAAGTTCCTGGTGTACTGTGACATC
Organism: Anomalospiza imberbis; assembly: GCF_031753505.1. Taxonomy (NCBI): domain Eukaryota; kingdom Metazoa; phylum Chordata; class Aves; order Passeriformes; family Viduidae; genus Anomalospiza; species Anomalospiza imberbis. Next base: position 32,290,066 of record NC_089684.1, on the reverse strand, counting down.
TTTGTGTCATGTAAAATGAATCCACTTCTTGGTTTTCTTGTATTATTTTATCTGTCTGTCTTCTATGCTTCTGTTTCTCATGATCTTTGCTGCACCTGTGAATTTTCTGGGATAGTAATTGTTCTATACTTTATGTATTCAGGCCATGTCCAGCATTACGGGACACTGGGAGCAATAATGGTCCAGTGGCACCTTGCCACAGAAAGTAAGGACCTTAGTTTCTGTGGCAAGGTGCCACTAACCATAATAGATGGAACTTTTTTTTTCCCAGGTTGAAAACTAGTAATCTCTTCCAGTTTATCATATAGTGCTCAGTCCAGTTTCTGGGCTGTGGTGATCTCTGGTTGGTAGCTTTTGTTCTCTTTTTATTTGGTTTGGGGTTTTTTGTTTTGTTTTTAATAACCTTTGGGAAAGAAGTCTTCTGAAGCCTTCTAATAGTCATCTGAGCAATCAGATTTCTGCATTTCAGCTTCTCCTCAGTTTCAGAAATATTTTAAATATTACTCTCTGAAATTGCTGTAAATTTTTAAATTCCACTTTGAGTAATTTTCTGATTATTTTTGTAGATTAATGTAATTGTTATATCCATATACAGCTTGAATGATTAAGAAAATTTAAGGTAGTCTCAGGCCCTGTAGAAAAGAGGAAGCAAAATAGCAGAGCTAGAACAGAATAAATTAGTTTGCTATCCCTAGTTCTGGAGTAGTTTTCCACACAGACATTATACTTAAATGAAACTTACTTTTATTCCAGAATAATTATTCTGCTCACAAAGCAGCACCAGCTCAGAGACAAAGCTGAGACTTCTAACACTTGGTAAGTTTATCTCTGAATTCCTGCTGTGCAGATGGCACAGTGGGCTGGCGAGCAACAGGATTGGGAAACAGCAGAGGAGTTGGCAGGTTGGCGAAGAAGATAACAGGTGGCTTGTGAAGTGGAAGCAAGGTCTTTATTGTAGGCCACCCTTGTCTCTAGCGTAATTAAGCTGGGAATTTGAAAGGGGGAGGTATCCTCACATGAAAGCATATCCAATCCATTGGACCACATACTGGAGACTTGAAAGAGGGTTTGGGAAGCAAAGGGAAGGAATTGTGAACTTTTGGATGGCCAGGGATAAAAATTGGAAATCTAGAGGGAGGAATGGCTATTCGAAGAGTCACTACATGCTGGGATGGTGGTAGACCAGCACAAATAGAGGACTGTGGAAGAAATACGCTGTATGGGGTCTTCAGCTAGATGGGTTTGTGGCTGTTATTTGTTTGTTCATTTGTTGTTTTTTTTTGTCTCTCTCAGCAACCTTATCAGAGTGCAGATTGCTGTTAGAGCCAATTAAACTCCTTTTGCAAGAGGGAGGCAGGAGACTGAACTCAATTGGCAAGTGGCTCATCCTGGTGTAAAGTGGGAGCAGCTCATTCCAGGTTAAACACATGCTTTGCTGCACTGGTTTACATGGAAGATTCTGAGAAGATAAAGCCATTTTACTCCTTTGCTACAGCATAGTATCAAATCGCCTGGCAGTGCAAGTTGTAAAGAACCTTTGCATGTATTTCTCAACTCCCACTTCTCAGGGGTTGATGATATAATTTTCCTTATTTTTAAAGGAGGACATACTTCAAGTTACGTGGTCAAATTTTGAAAAGCAAGGTACAACATACTTTATTTAAATAAAGAAAGAATACTTAAGAAAGTAAAGTGAAAATTAGTTTTCACTCAGCTGTATTAAGTCTTATGTATGGCAATCTGCTGATCAATGGTTTGTCATCTCAAAATGATAATTTTTGAAATGAATAGCATTTTTATGTGTTTGAAACTTGAGTCATGAATATCAGAGATCTTCAGAGATCTGTCCCATGCTGATCACTTGCATAGCAGGATTTTAGTTTCTATTATTAGCTCATAATCAGAATCATACTGATATGCACAGTTGGAGGATATAAGACTGCGTCAGACAATGTCTTCATAGCATTTGGGAAATTTCATGTGAATTGCTAAAATGCTCAGTAACTCTCTCTGTTACTTCATGTGTCTATCCTTTCCTGAATTCATACATTTAAGCCCAGACATGCAAAAGTCCCTTACTGTAGCGCTGGATCTTTGCACAGAAAGAAATTTTTGGAGAATGGTTCTTGAAGTTTTTATGCAGATCCTCTGCCTACTGCACCTCTATGTCCACTCTTTTCTCATGTTTTTTTTCCTCAGGTGTTAACATCCATATTTCATTAAATAACTAGTCACATCTCAATTGCACAAGAAGCACAATTTCATCTTCATATTAAATTATGGAGGGTGACTTTACTAGTCATTGTCTTGTCTTTAGACCACATGAACTAAAATGTAGATGATCTTCCAGCATATACCTTGCATGGCTTACAGGGTTTCCAAGTAGATGAATGGGGTTGATAAAATGATAGGCTTAGCCACTCTGGTGCTGGGAGGAGCAACATCAGGACTCCAGTCCCTAGATTACAACCAGGAGCAAACCCCAATATATAGCTAGCTAATATAGAAGCCAACTAAATTGGGCAGGGTTACTCAGTGGTGACAGAGAACTTATTAAATAAATGACCCAAGAATTATACACCTATAAAATGAGGTATTAAATAGAGCTATTCCTGAGCTTCTGCATGCATTTTAGCTCTCCCACCAGATAACAGTGGTGCCTGATGATCCTAAAATATACAAGGTTGTGGAGAGCCAGGTCTTCTATTTGCAATAGCGGTTGCTTGAATTGCATGCTTGTCTTCATAAGAAAAATGTTTAACAGTTGAGTAACTCATACCTCCCTGCTGGAAAACTGCAATACATGTCAGGCCACTGACTTTGCAGCCTTTAAAACCCGCATTCTTTGATTAAAAAAATGATAATCAGCCTCTAGAATTCAGAGGCAGTGGGTAAACTTGCTAAATGGAATGTCTGAAAGAATGGTTTAGTTGTAGTTGTAATGTAGTTGCCTACGTTAGTCTAGCATGTACCACATCTGACTTTTAAAAACAGATTTGTTCATTAAAACACTGGTAATTTGAAAAGTAATGAAAATGTTTGGCAGAGAGAACGGCTCTATATATGCACACCTGAATAAGCCCTGAATTTGGCATTTTCACAAAGGCACAAGCTTAAAATTGCATTTAATTGTATGAAACTGCTAACCCTAAGGAGTACAAAACACAGTAGGAGTTTGGGTATGGAAAGGAAAAGAATTCGGTCTGAACAGAAAACATCAACGTGTCTGTATCCCTCTAGGTGGTGTGGCCATGCTACAGTCACAAGTTAGTGACAAAATACAATGTGCCAGTCATGCTGTCCTAAAAAGAATAGAAATCTAGGATGTAGTGTATGGAATTGCGAGAGGTATGGGATAGTTTCTATCATGAAACAGGCTAGATAAGATGGGAATAATCAGGTAGGAAAATGTTTAATGATAACAGATCTTGAATACCATTTAACCATCCATTGATGGCAACAGAGGTAATAGATCAGAATATCAGATATCCATTTTTTAAGATGCTCTGTTTAGAGCTGTGTTTTGGGAACACAGGAATTAAAATGGTAAGGACATGCTTCAATTATATATGGGGTTATTTTGTTGGGATTTCTTTTCCCATTTTTTTTTAAATAGATGATGTGTCCTTCTTAAAAGGTAGCTAGATCGAAAATACATCATAGCAAAACCCTCATCTGTTAGAATTATTGGGTAGCAAGACAGAGAGTGGTCATTGAGGAGATGGAAATGGGAAAGCAATATTTTCCTTTTTTGAACCTGTACACTGAAGTTTAAAGCAAAGTATTGCTGTACTCATCCCCAGCATTTGTGGTTACTGATTAGGCAGATTTATTTCTCTGAACTTTTTTTAGTCCTGTCTAAGTTTGGAACCTTTTAAATTATATGTAGAGTTCTTGAAATATATGGCAGTCATGAACTGCCTAAGATTTTACTTATCTAATTCACAAGGTCTTTTTTCCGTCTTTCCAGACTACAGTATTCTTCCAAACCAACAAAAAGTAAAGCCCTGCATCAAATGCTAAGTCAGAAAGGAGGAATATGAGGTACAGATGAAACAGAGGTAATTGTTTTTAAACTTATTTTTCAATGTTTTTCTTTTGGTAATTAATATTGAAAACTGACAGAGGAATTAGAAAGCATAAGTCAGTTGCAGTCATATATTTAGATTATTTCCAAGAAGAACCCTTAGATTCTCAATGTCATTAAACTGCAAAACCTCAGAATCATGATTCTGGCTTTTGTTTGTTTGATGTTTATATTAACCTCTCCTTAACATAATTCCAGCCTTAGGAAACCAGGCAAGTTTTAGTATAAGGCCCTAAGACCAATTAAACTGGTCCCACTGAGGTTTAGACTGGTGTCTTCAACTGGAAGCAAAAGCTGTTGTTGTGCTTGTCATTATGGCTTGTGCTTATGCTTCCATTTTGTTTTACTGTCCTATTTTTATCTTCTGTGTGCAACCCAAGTGAATAATTTGGGATGTATGTTTGAGTTTGAGCAGTGTTTCATCTCCTTATTAATTTATATCTGCATGAATTTTAATTAGCTGGTCATCAAAATTCTACTCAGCCATACATTGATTATGTATATGCATATCTTCAGATTTTATTTGTAAAGTGATAATTTCTGGATTGAGAACATACTGACACTTATAAGTAATCACTGGGATGCAGTTCAGCACTCCATCTGTATTCAGCAAAATACTTAAGCATCTGCTTAATTTTAACTTTAGCTCAGGTAAGCATGAGATTGCCTCCATCCAAATTCAGCATAACATTTTAAGTATGTGCCGAACTTTAAACATATCCTTAAATCCTACTAAAGCTAAAATCAAACACATCCTTAAGTGTCTTCATGAATATGGATAACTACTGAATGAGGTTTGATGAAATGAACTTTGTTGGCCATTAAATAACAAGAAATGCCTGGCCATGATTCCATTAATGGCCTACAGGCAGGGAAGATATTACAGAAATATAAAACACTTTTTTTGTGTGTTGAAATTCTGGAAGCTAAACTGTGTATTATTGAAGATAAAGTATTTTTCAGACTGTGGGAGGTCTTTCTAACCCTCAAAAGATCTGTATCCATAGGAAGCCAAGGGTTCATTCTCAGCGTTTCATTAAGTTCAGAATGCTCAATAAACTTTTCATTCTTTAAACAAGACATTTAAAATAATGTATCTAAATTTGTCCAAAATTACCAATGATAATGAGAGTGCAGCCAATCACAGAAACCTGCAAAGGAAAATGCATATACGGGTGTTAAGGATGTTAGAGCTCACAGAATGTTTTCTGTGATTTTCTTTCATTTTCACCACTGATGTGTTTGATTCACATCCCCATTCTTCATTACAGTCCATTTTCACTTTTGCTGCCTCAACCTTTAACAGTCTTTCTGCACTATTTATGTGAAAAGCTCTTTGCATTTTTATTTCAGGTCCTCTCCTACTGCAGTTCATGAAGTCTTTCAACAGTAGGCTGTTAATCCTTTTCAGATTAATATGATTTCAGTGATAATCCTTTCATTTGTTGAATTTTTAAGACATATAATCATTAAGAAAGTGCTAGACAGATTTTCCATTAAAGCAGTTCAAAGCAGGTGGTATTTCTTTAATGTATGTTGGTAGCACTTTATGTTGCTCATTTATAAAATTAAATTTGCAGATTAAGAGAATAAGTCTAGAGTTAGTTATTGCTCCTTTCCCTTTGGTATTACATTCAAACCCAGATAAGGAAAAAGTACTCAGGAGTTTGCAGAAAAAACAGGGGTAGAATATCTGCGTAAATGCTCTTTTCACTACTCGATTGCTACTTTTCATTGGGAGTAAGGGTCAGCTTCTGTCCTCATACTGCAAAGCATTAAGTTAAATTTTTGTAGAAAGAAGAGTATCATTTAAATGTGACCTTCGCTTTCAGGTAGGCCATAGGATGTAAATGCTGTGTAGGAATTATTCCAGCTCTGTGTACAAGGCTAATTCTTACCTTCGTTGAAGTTAAACTTATGACTCTTTGCTGGATGGACCTGAAGTTTTATAATTATCTCTCAATAATTGCACACATAAATCTTGTATCATTAGAAGTTTTGATTTTCTGTTGATTCCCAGCTCACTGTCCATGACTATCCTTGTCAACCAAATTATTTTTCCTATTTTTTGTCTTTCCTCTGGCTTTCCCATTCTTTTTTGCCCACAGATGAATCAATATACATGAAGAATAGGCCAGGTATTAAAATACAGTGATACTGAGTACTCTTGTAAGCCCCATTTTAATTAAGGTGCCAGAAGCAAAGCTCCAGAGCTAGTTGACAAAGCAGAAATGCTAGAGATCTGAAAAACATTCAAAGTTCATTAAAACCTCAGTTTAAAGAAATAGAAGGTGTAGCCTGCCATAGTAGAATGAATTTTTACTTTTATGTAGTGAAAACTCAGAGGCACTTTAGGCAGGAAGGAAAGGAAGCAGACACCACAATGCTTTAAGAAAATCAGGTAGGTCCTGAACTTGGCAAACCTTTAGCTGATTTTGTCACTTATTTGCAGCTTTAAAATGATTTGGCCTTTGCAACAGCCAAAATAAGTGTCCTTTAATCACTTCCAACCTATTAACAGATGGGCAAACAGCTTTTATAAATGGGGCATACAAAATACTCCAATACCAGCCAAAACTAATTAGTAGCATTATCTGAACTGAAATTTGTAAGTGATGGAATATACATCAATGCAGATAAATTGATAGAAATTCCTGTTCAACCATCCCACTTGGTATTTGTTCTGCTTTAGTATATTCGAAACACTTATTAAATAAAAAGCACTTTTTTTTTTCTTGTTTAACTATCTTGTTCCATTTAAACAACATATTTTCCTGTAAACATTCTCTTTAGAGAAAGTGTAACTGAGAGAAATTACATTAAGCAAAAGGTAGTTTAGAATACATTTTTTTGTGGCATATAAGAGAAGGAGAACCGTAACTTGACTACAACCTTAAAATTAATTAATCTTAAAGAACAGCACAAAATACTGATATCAGTCATTATTTATACAGTAGTGCCAGAGCATATTAAATATATCTTTGCACTGCACTATTAATCAGAATATGTAAATTGCATGAAATTAAATTGTGATATTATACAAAAAAAATTGCCCCATGTATAATTCAGTAGGAAGAGCCATTCAATGCATTCCCATCAGATCTACAGCATGAATTTGATTTTACAAAGACATCTGTAGTGCAGACAGCTGCTGTACCTAAGTGAGGGTTTGATTGTACACTTGATCTTTCAAACAGCCACTTGTCCGTATCTTTCACATAATTTTTTTTTAATCATGGATCTACAAAAGAATGTAATGGTAACTTAATCAGAACTGATCAGAAAGACATTTTCGTTAAACAAAAGAAATAATTAAATGTGCCAATTTTCAGAAGACTTTCTCTCCCTCTGTCCAAGTACCTTGCCTTCCTTAAGCAATCTGTCTCTTCCTCAACTTACCTGTTGATTTGAGGATTATGTTTGAAGCATCAAACATTAAGTAGAATCTGAAATAAATATAAAAAATATGTTATGACAACATTTCAAGCTTTTCTTCCTTCAAGAGAGCATAATGGGCCCTGCCCTCCCAACACAGATAATTGTCTTAGATAAACTTTTTCTCAAAATTTGACAAAAAATAATATGTAGAAATGCTGTGTATACTCTATATATCCATGTAGATAATCAGTCAAGTTTTTTCCCTTCTTGTCCATCTAACATAATGTTGTTTCTTGGTCTTTGAAGACAGTGGGTTTGATGAGTCCAGAGATGTAGCCCTTGAATATTTCCATGCTTGGCACATTATCCTGTCTTAGAGCAGATATGCATCACCTGGACCTCATAGGCATGTCTAGAAAGAACTGAGGTGATGGGAATCCACTCAGGGTATTCCCTGTGCAACCCAGGAAACTGCAATCTTCTCAAAACCCTACAGACAAATTAAAATGTTGCTCTTCTCAGATAGACTCTCTGGGGAAGAGGGTAAATGCACGGTCTCTGCAGATATGGAGCTGAATGATGCTGATAGAGGGTTCAGCTCCTTGTTCAGTGAGAAAGGTTAGCGAGTCTGTCAGATTATGAGTGAAGGATGCAATTATGGTGCCATATTGTCAGGTTATATGGAATACCTGGAAGATTTTTTAGCCAGTAGAGAGATCAAGATTCATGGAACAGATTTGTCTTTGTGGCGTAGAGGGGAGTGATGAATAAGTGCAAATGGTATTTTTTAATTATAAGGAGATGGTCTGATGAGAAATCCTGCAGGCTTTTGGTTACACAGAGAAAGTACTATAAAATGCCAGAAAATAATCAGTTTCAGATGAAAGTCATCATCTAACTAATTTTCTTTTTTAAAAACTCAACATTTTATAACCTCAAAAACAAACAAACAAACAAAAGAACAAAACTACCAAAAGACAATATTTTGAGAAATACCCAAGTCTCCATTTCTCTAATTTTATCTTGCTAGCACCTCGCTGAATGAAGACCAGGCATAAAACCTCATTTTCCTCTTAATTCAAAGCTATTTCAAGCAGATTGGTTTCGTCTGGGCACAATCTGGTTGTATTAAGTAAAATTAAAAGTGACTTTATGCACGCAGCTACTCATGACTTTAAGTATAAAATTACTATTTCTACTCAGAATTTTATCTTCAGGACAAAAAGAAAACCTAAATGTCGTTGATGGAAAATTTTCAGCTATGGTTTGTTTTACATTTCTGCCAGTTACACTGCTTTAAATGCAAAATCCAACATTTTTTGTTATTTATCATATATAGTGATCGTTTCCTCAGCTGAGGCACAGTAAGGTAATCACATAGGAGGACTTTGGAGATGAAACTTCAGAGAGCTCCTTTCTACTCATTCTGTATCAAGATAAAATTGAGAGCTTTCAGAGTTTTAAAATTACTTTTAGTAATTTTACTGCAGCAAATACATGTATATTCCAGGATATTGAATATCCTCGCCTTTTTAGTATTTCTGTTATCTTGTTTTGACAGGAAAATCTCCAATACAGAATTTCCTGCTGTGTTCTTATGAAAAGGATTGGTTTCAGTGTATTTCTCTTGTCTCCTAATTTTTTTTTTTTTTTTGAGTGTATGTGTGAAATTTCTTGCCAAGTTTAATGAATACACATTCATAAAATCCATGAGAGTTTGCATTCATATGGAAGAAACACTTAAAGCTTTCAATGTCTTTCAGCTATAGCTTGTATTACCAGTTCAATTGTAAGAGCTGGCAGGTAAAATATTTCTTTAGTCTCACTCAAATTACCATGTATTTGTGCACAAAAATATGACTTCATACGACTCCCAAACAAAACCAAAGCTATATAGTTTACTAAGAATTCAAAATATTAACAATTTTGAAACTAACTTAATCCTTATAGTCTGCAAAGCCGTGGGCATTGTACAGATCTACCCAGCTGCAGCAGAACACTTGGCAAGAAGATCTGGATGTTAATTCTGTAATTGTAGATGGTAAATGACCAAAAGTTCCTTTTCAGTCTTTCCAAGCTATTCATGTAAATAAGAGGATTCCACGTGATTCTGCAATTATTTTAGGTGCACATTACAGTTTGCCTTCTAGAATTTTTATCCATAGTCCATCAAACTGAAAAAAGGAATATTCTGTCCTTTAAATTCTAGAGATCTTCAAACTCACAACAAAAATGTAACTCACTAGGAAGTCTTTGCAGCTTCTTGAGATAGTAGAAAACACCCTGGCAATGGAGAAGAACTTAAAGCTGTTGTTTGCATTTGAAGATACATCAGAAGGTGGGTTGAACACAGCATATTCAAGGCAGTAAAGGTTAAGATATTATTTTGGTTGTTTAATTCATTCAGTACTTATATTTTAGTAGTGTCAGAATTCTTGATTACTGTTATTTTGCTATTAAAAAGCCCCATCCTCAGCTAGTCTGACTGTCATGGTTGTTCTGCACCTTCAAGGTTAGGGAGAATTCAGTGAGACTGAGTGCTGTGCTGGTGCCCATTCCCATCCTTTCATCTCCAGAAGGCTCTGTATCAGTTTTTAGAGGAGAATGCCCTGTCTGACACTTGATCCCTCTGTCTCCAGAGAGTCGTGGTGTGCCTGCATATTGTACTGTCAATGCTGGGCTTGCAGCTTTTCAGGTAGAGAAACAGCCTGTAACTAACAGAATGTTCATTTCATTCTTCTTCTCCCACTTTGTTTTACATCTCAATTGCTAAAAAAAAAAAAAATAATAATGTATTTGATAGAAGAGATATGAGTAGAGACATGGGCTGCTTCTCCTGATACATAAGCAGAGAAGTGTTAAAACAAGAGGAATATTTGACTGATACCAAACCTTCCAAGTGCTTTGCTCACTCCCATCTGCATTCTTCTGAATGTTTTTTTTTGTGTAGTCCTTATCACCTCAAGGACTATATGATGATACTAAGGAAAAATAAAAAATTTAGACTGCAAAGTTTAATCTAAACTTCCTTTTTGTCTCATCCATTGCCCTTCAAATTCCTCTTCTAGAATAACAGGTGGCCATCTCATCACAGCATATGAACAAGATTAGTCAAGTGTACACTAGAAAACAGCTTCCCTCATGGAAAAAAAGTGAGAGAAAGAGAATTGGTGAGTATTCAACTATACATCCAAACACAATACTACAAGCTGGACTTAGGTATCCATTTTTTCACACCTAAGAATTAGAAATACTACTTGAATTTATTTCATCTTCTTTAAAAAGACATTTCAGAGAAGTAGAAATGTACCACCTGTTAAATAAGATGTTGCAGCTCAATGTACTGTCTTTTTTTTTTCCACTGTCTTTTTTTCATGGTCTCCAAAGATTAGAGTACAAACTCTGCCTTAGAAAACAGATGTTGATTTTCGTAAATGTTAAAGTGATATTAATTTTCTCTGCTTTGAAGACAGAAGGAAACATGCTTTAGATGCTCATGCACAACATGGAATGTAGTACGATCTAGCAGTGTTAAACCTTACAGGAAGTCTGATGGCTTTGTTAATCAATAGTTCATCAGCTAGATTCATAAGCTCTGCCTCTCAGGGAAAAAGTTTTGCAGAATCTCACCAAATCTGCAAAAATCTGTGAGTTAGAAGTAGATTACCTGAAATGTTTTGTGGGCATGAAGGTATAGGAGATGGTGAAGCTTTTTTAATTTTTATTTTTTACTTTTCTTTTCCTGAATAGTACAAAATAAATCATACAACACCTACCTCTGAGTTAGTCTCCTTAGCTATATTATTTAATATATTAATTTTCTCAAGAAAATGATTGACGGCCTACTGCTAAGAGTTTTCCTTTGGTTTTTTGTTTTGTTTTGTTTTGGTTTTTTTTTTTTTTTTTTTTAAGGAGTTGTGGCAAGGCATCTATGGGCATTTCCATTACAATAATACTGGGGAAAATGTCTTCCACTGAGTTTTCTCTTGCCTTTTACCCTAAGGGGAGAAGTTTCATATACTGATTTAGGTTGAGTGTATCTACTAAGTAAAAAAAGAATGCTAACCACAATACCTCTTTCTACCAGTTCTGCTGACCATCCCCTCTTCATATGGAGAGGTTCTAATATGGGAAAGAGACATGTTTTAGCACAGCTGAAGGATCAGCAGTGATGATGCAAGGATGATGCAAGGATGATGCATGACTTTCCCTTCAGCGCAGGAATAAGTCAGGAGCAAAGTACCCCAGCATGTAACATCTGCACAGGCCTATGTCTTCATACAAAGCATTTCAAGCATGCTAACTTGGTTCTGAAGAAGTATATCTAAAAAATGAGAAAAGTATTTCTAAAAAAACTCTCCAGTAACTAATACCTTACTTTAAAGATATATCTGACAATTTTTTTTTCAGTTTGTGAAATCATGATTTTCCTAGGGAGAATTTGTCAAAAAGATGGCCAGAAATGATCTTTCTGAAGTTTTGAGATACCATGGATACTCAATACTTCCCAGTGGAATTCAGTATGTCCTCCAGCTGGCCTATTCAGGCAAGTGGCTTCTCCTAAATTCTTTACAATAGAACAAAATTTCACCTGCAGGTGCTGTTGGTTTCGGGCTTTTTGCTTGTTTTTTAATCCCTTTTCCTTGCATGAATAAGAAACTACTCTTCTCTTCTTAGAAGTATAGTCCAGATAAACCTTACCTGATGTTGATGATCTTTTCCAAAACTGAGCATTTTATTGTTATGCTTGAAATAAAGTACATATTTTCAGAATTCCACTAAGAATGCTGGAATATAATCCCATACTATTTTAAAATATCCTTAAGAGGGTGTGGAGCAATTCTGTGGCAGGTCTGCACTTGCAGATGTCTTCAGGCAAACATTATCCCCTTTGTACACTCAGCAGTATTTGTGGTATTTGCCTTCCAACACTCTTGAACAGCTCAGTGCAGGAAACTTTTAGAAACATTCAGAGATGAAAACATTCTTAGATGACTGTTTTTAAATAAAACAGGATGTGGGAGATGCCCCTGGCAGCTTCTCCTGTAGCACACTTTATTAGCCCCCTCTTAGGTTGTAGTGACATATGTAGGTGTTGTGAACCAGAACTAGCCTAAACATGAGTCGTCCCAACCTTGACAATCACAACTGGGGGATTCTTGTGGACAGTGCTCTTCTTTGGAGGTTATGGTTAATTTTATGTATTAGCAGCTCCAAAGAATGCTTTTAAAGTCCAACTTTACTTAGTGAGAGAAACCCACATGTAATTGATGCTTTTGTCTAGTTAACGACCTACGTGTGGATTCTCTTGATCATAATTTTTTGCATGCCTTGTCCCAGAAAGCTTTCTTTCCAAGCTGCATCTTTGAGAAGGTGGTCTCTTTGAGTGTCTTACCACACATGGGACTTGCTTTCCAGTGTTGGCTCCTTGTAAATGCCATCAATTTCTCAAGGAAAATCATCTATCACGTGTCATTTAGGTCACATTCCTAAGACAGTGTGAATAAGACCAGGTATTTTTAGTTGTTCGCTCAGTCCCCATCACTATGGCAACAGGATATTTTGTGACCGTGAGACAGGTTTTGTCTTATATCCTAGATTTGGGAGACTATTGCTACTTTTCACTGTGTTCACAGATACACCAGGAAAGGTTCATGCTTCCCTAGTCATTATTTAATTTATTTAGAATCTCTTGAGTGTGAAGTGCTATCAAGACTTATTTGGCCATTTGAGGCAGTGTAGGCTTCTAATGCTTTTTGATTTTAAAACTCTTCTAAATTGTGAACATGTACATTATGAATAATTGCTAAAACATAGAGATATGCCTGAGTCTAAAGGGCACCCATAACGTGATTTATAACATGGAACCATTTTGAATAAATTCCACTTATCTGCAAAGTGCCTCTCTTCCTCAGTTTTATAATATAGATGTCATAATTCCTGAAGCCAAGTTATGAACAGAATGAAACCTTGCTAAATTGCTTGGGAGAGACAACTGCAACTGGTTGGATGTTTGGATTCCCTGAATACTGATTTGATGCAACCATACTCTGATGCAAAAGCATTCCATAGCATCAGTCTGCCTATTCAGGAGTGGAAAGATAAGAGAGAAGAAGAGGTTTGTGGGTCTAGGCAGAATGGTGGGGAGATCTACTGATCTACTTACAAAGGTTAACATTGCATCCTGCATGGCCGTGGACTGATCCATAGAAGAGTAAAACAAGAAAAGGGAGCATGTGGCTATTTAGTCTTAGCTTAGGTAAAAAAAAAAAAAAATTCAAACCTCTTGAAAATTTTCCCATCTCGTTTTACTCTTACTGCTTTTGCTGGGGTTTTCTTGTTTGTTTGTTTGTTTTTTAATTTAAGTTAGACAATACTGAAAAAGCAGTGCCCAGATGTTAAATGTCCTGTTGATTCTCCATTTTCAGTCGTAAATGAATGCTGTCTTTGGCTAATGATAGTTTAGACAGGAAAAGCTTGAAGCTTTTTAATTTTACATATTCTTTTGTGAGTTTTAAATACATCAGTATCAATCATAACTACAAAAGGATCTGCTTATTTTTTGTAAAGGTTAGACACCAAAGGTAGTAAATTTATCAGAATAAAACCAAAATATTTGTAGCAAAATGCTGATGTTCATCGTTAAATAACAAAGATCTTGTTGTCAAAATAGGAAAGAAGGCTATATGTTAAAAAATACCATGAAATGTGCATGAGAAAAATAGGTGGGATTAAAAAAAAAAAAGAGAGAATATATGATGCTGTACTCAACACAGTGTTTTGAGTCTCTGTTTGTACAAGCAGAGCTGGTACAATAATTTGACCAAACCAGACTACAGTAATGGCACTATCAGGAACTGAAGAGGAGAATGATACTTGGAGTGGACTCAGGAGTCCTGAAAGGAGGCTTGTACAGACAAACATATTTGTGATTTCCTTATGAAATCTGCTTTTCAGCTTCTGGAAAACCGAAAGCCCTTTAGGTCAGATGAACATAACCACAGATGATTTTCTAGATGTATCTATACATCTCCTGTTCTCCACAGTGTAAGGGAAAATCAGTGACTGTGTTACGACCTAGCACATTGGTGGCTGAGGAGTTAGGAACTGCCTAGAAATAATTGAATGAATTTCCACGAGTGGTGAGATTTAGCTGGTGGCTTTGTGAAAAAGCCAATTAAAATTAAGGTCATAGTTCAGTGATTTTGAGATTTCATACACAAGTAATGATGCTATTTCATCATATTTCAAGCCAATTTGTGCTGCTACACTATTCTGCTGTTGAAAAGCAGAATGCCATGCACTATGCAGTCAGGAGAAAGCCTCAGTGCAGCACTGCTGTACTTTGCTTGAATATAACAGGAAAAATAGAGGTAATAAACCAATCAATTTTGGCCAAATTCTTTGATGCATCCATTGACATTGTAGCTAATTGTCATGAAAAACATTTTTGAAAGTTTTTTTTTGAAAACAGTACTGTAGCCAATGTTTAAACATACCTTTTTTCCCTTCTGGTTGATTCAAAGTGCTGCATGTTTTATTCAGGTAAACCTTTACATTGAGCTTAGAGGAGCCATGCATGCCTGGAGGTTAGGTATTGGGAGTGCTAGTTATTTTGCTTCTTTATTTGCTGAAGAGTCCAGCCATAATATCTTGGTATTGGCTGTATTCTGCAGTCACTGAAATTACTGCTATTAATGATGTTTGGGACTGGATTGGGGAAATAGTTGTAGCTGTTTATATGTTGTGAAGGCAAACTGTTCACAGTTGCAGCATCCTGATAATTGGATTGTTTTCAAATAACATGTAAACACAGTAAGGATTTTCTCTGCAATTGGCCCTTTGGAGTTGCCTCTACTAAAATCCATATTTTTTCATTTTTGTGTTTGTGATCTTGACAACTAGTCCTGTATTTACACAAAATATCTTGTGTTTAGGCTAAGAATATGCAATATTGCATAGAATTTGAATAATTGCCTTTAAGCCATCTCAATTTATATTGGCCTTGCCAATTTTCACACATATTAGTGGGAGGCAAGGTTTTTATGGGAGCTTTTAGGTTGGTCTATCTTGACGTGAAAAAACAAATGAGAGTACAAAACAATGATCTCTAAGAGACATATCGAAGCAATGTATCCTCATTAAAGTCAATGCCAATTCCCTCTCAAGCTGCAGACAGGCAGGAGAGATGCAGGAGGTCCCTGGGATTCGGTTTTTGCATGAAGCTAACAAAGGATATTGGAGCAGTCCCTTGTCACAACCTTTGATTTGGGGCTTGACTCATGCTGAACCTTCAGCAGTTTTCAGTCCCACTGTGAATTCCATCATAACTGGTGCTTGTTGCTGGGACTTTTGGAAAGCTCTCATGGTTTTGGAGGTTCAGCTCAGAAATGGCACTGGCTGACTGCAGCTCTCACCAATGCACCCTGCAGTTATTTTCTCTCTCAGTTCTTCTTAACTGTGGTTTACATGTGTAACTATGCATAAATTTTTAAATAAAACCTAACAGCAATTTCTCTTGCAGTCATGCCAGAAAAGCCTTATTTATAGAGAAGGACCCCACTTTGTTGAGTACCCTGCAGATTCTGAAGAAAAATATACTTCCTGCATCACTGGTGGAAAATTGCCTCCTAAAACTGTTTATTTTTCATTAAACAAAATCTTAAAGGACAAGCAGCAAAAAGCTGTGCATACTGTAGTGGGAACAAAGGTGTGATAGCTCTCATGCATATGGCAGAACACAGTACTCAGGAGTTTCTCCCATTGTACTGTTGTTTAATAATGTTCTCCACACCTATGCAATAATGAGCCCTGAGGGAGATGAAGGTAATCCTTATGACCATTTAAGCCAAATATAACATCAAGAAATTTAAATTCTACTGTGTAAGAACTCTGCAAGAGAGCTAGTGATAATGAACAGATGCATTAATAAAATGCCTTAATAGAGCTATTGTAAAGCTTTGCATTTCCTTCATAATGGTTTCTGGATCAAAGCTAAATGCAAATCTATTTAGTGATTCCTTCAGGTCTTTAGGACTGTGGGTCATTCACTGTCAACTGCAGCAAAAGGAAGTAAAATACACAGAGTATACTCTTCTCCTTGATTGCTGATCCTCTCCCAAACGAATTACAGATTAAAATGGGTTTAAAAGCTTAAAGAACTCCCACAACATCTGGAATGTTTGTCAACAAGCATGCAAGAATCCCTGCTGGATGCAAAAGCTATCTAATCAATGTTTGTTCTAACCTTCCACATATATACCAAGAAAAGCCTGTGTGTATCTTTTTGTTGTTTCCTTTTTAAATCAATATAGAATTCATGCTTAAGAACTTAATTTGCTTGAGTATTTTCCTCTTTGCTTTTGATCACTATGCTCCTCCTGGGGGTGGCAAATAGAAACAGAAAATGCAATTTTTCGCACAGGCCAGAGTACCCTAGTCTAGCCACCAACCCTGCTTTAAACATGGTTAAAATGTTATTTCTTTTTGACAGCAATAATATTCCAAAGCATCATTATGGCTATTAATAATATTCTAAAGCATCATCATGGCTTTATGAAGATGTTTTGATAGGTTGAGAACTAAACAAAACAAATACATTACTTTGTTGATGAAGAGAGTTTTTTCAGGTCTGTTCATATTTTGTATTACATTCAGAATTAATCTCAAAATCTACATAAGGACAACCACCTGAAAAGTAAAATTTCTGCTTAAAATTCTCTTTTGCTACAATGTCTATAGAATAGTTGACAAGAGTTGAATTAGCAGTGTGCTGACACTGCTGCCTGTCATCCAGGCTGATGTTGTCTTTGGTTTTTCATTCTCCTGTGCTTTTTTTCATTCTTCCTGCCATACCTAACCTATAAAATCTTGGACTGGCTTTTTGTTTCGACTTAGAATCTGGCACTGAGGGTCTCGTTCTATGCCTAGGGCTCCAGAGCACAATCCTTACACTTACAGATAATACAAATAATGGTGCAGTGTCAAATATGCTCTAAAGAAAGATGGGTATGTTTAAATATAAAGGATGGATCTTTACACCTATACATAGGGTATATATCCTTCCATTTTACTGTTTTCTATGCTAACTGCATCTCCCTACCCCCAAATACAAGAAGGATGATTCCTCTTACAGAGAATCCAGTGGCAGGTTGTGAGTGGGAAGCACAGCAGGCTCATAGTACTTATCCGTATGGCCAGTAGTGGAAACAGAGCAGTTTTCTTCTGGGACCATCTGGCTGAATATCAAGGAGAAAGGACCTCCCTTGGACCAACATTCTTCATTACAATGTGGGGTGTAACCTCCTTACTGAAGCTTAGGATGGGGTTTTTTCTTCCTCTCTCCAATGACACCATTTAGGGTGACTCCAATAGGGTGGCTTGATCAAATTGTCCTTTAGCTATTTGGCCTTTCCCATGCCCAGAAGATTTTTCATTGCAAAGTTTCAGCACTTGAAGGAGGTCTACAAGAAAGATGGGGACAAACTTTGTGCTGGGCCTACTGTAACAGGACAAGGAGTAATGGTTTTAAACTGAAAAAGGGTCAATTTATATAGAATACAAGGAAGAAGCTCTTTTTACCATGAGGGTGGCGAAACACTGGAATGGGTTGCCCAGAGAGGTGGTGGATACCCCATTCCTGGAAACATCCAAGATCAGGTTGGTTGGGTCACAACATTCCTTGATTCAGTTGAAGATGTCCCTTTCAAGGCCCCTTCCAGTCCAAACCATTCCACCAGTCTATGATTCTATGATTTTACCATGCTACATCCTTTTCCACATGGCAGTTTGTGTTTTCATTAATGTTACTACAGGGAATTTGTGTTTTTATATAAGCATTAGTGTCTCAGTTTGCTAATATATTTCATGCAATAGTAAGTGCAATTCATTCCCTTGACATGATAATGCACACATCTTAACAGCTTTTTAAAGGAATAAGTAAATTAGCATATGTGCCATGCTGAAATGGTTAACAAATAACTATAATTATGCTTTGTGTATTTTGCATTTGCATTTCACTTGTCTTAATGGCACTGACTTTTTAAACATGTTTTTGTGTAGATTTTGACTTTAGTCCCTTAAATGGAGGAACTTCTCTTTAGGGCTCACCAGTGCCGATAGAACAAGTTCATCACTTCACTTGCCCTTTTTGCTGTTGTGTTGTTGACTGCACTTCTGATGGTTGTTCTCTATAGCACAAATCTTTCCTGTTGCCTAGTCAGTTTTCCTCATTTTTGAACATTTGATTATTTCTTTTCAAATTTACTACTTTGCACTTGTCTTTATTGAATTTCCTCTTATTGACTTTGGGCCATTTTTCCAATTTATCAAGACAATTTTGACTGCTCTCCTATAAAGTGCTTGTAAGTGCTTCTAGCATGGTGTCAACTACAAGCTCTATAAAGTGACTTCTCCATTCCATTATCTTAGTAGTCATTAATGAAAATATTGAAGAGAACTTAGGACAGACCTCTCTGAGACCTCACTTTATATTTCACCTCAGTTTTGACAGGAAAGTATTTATCCACCCTTTAAGTGGGATATTTTGATCCATAGTAAGAAAAAATGAGTCAGCAAAAAACAAATGAGCTTAAAGATTTGGTAGCTGTTAAGTGATTTACAAATTCCAGAGAAGAATAGCAGCATGTGGGAGAGAAATTAAATGTTTGCAATATATTGCTACAAATATGTCTTTTACATGTTTAAAGAAGGTTTATTCTTCAATACTACATGAAAAGATTTATCATTGCAGTATTCTTGGTCAAAAAAAATATATATATTAGGTTTCGAAAGTTTGAAGAACTTGCTGGCTGCAAAGAGATAGACCATACCAATTGATTCAACTACCATGCCTGTTAAAATACGCATTGTCATACTTATATTTTGTATTTCAGTATATGCACAGTAGAATGCATCTACACAGGTACATGGATATGTATTTCTAGTACATATAGAATATAAAAGTTGAAAATTTGCATAATATATCTTGAAATTAAAAAAAAAAATTATCCAGTGAAAGAAATTCCTTGCTACACACCAGGAAATGTGAATAATCACGAGTTCCCATACTCAAAGATGTCTTGACAGGGCAATGAATGTAAAGAGTTTAAGCATCTGTCTTGATAATGCTGAAGACAGGATCATTCTAATATTCAGTTTATGTATTACTCTATGGGTTATTATAGAGTGTCATCTCTTTTTCAGCAATTTTTAGCCATGTTTTGAAAGTGCAATGATATTTCCTATACTGCTGAGTTGTAGACAAGTATATATTATTCTCATTTCTTAAATGGAGAAATAAAGAGCAGTTGAAGTTGTTTGTCTCTGATTGTATACTGAATTGGTGCTAGAAATTTCAGCTGAATTATTTACAATTGTCTTCAAACTGCTTATTATGCCCATACTGAACAAATAGGTGCTTTCTAAAGGGCAGCTGATTTTTTTTACTCTGTCTTTCACACATGTGTTCACATACACACTCATGCTTAGTCCTTTCCTCTAGGAATTTACCTAACACATGTTCTCAACTTCTTGTTGCCTCTTGAGCCAGATACTACTCAAAAAAAGGTCCTTGAATTCTTTCTTGTAATAGGGAATATGTGCAAGAGGTTGATTAAGTTAAAAGGGTTTTTAAACAAAATCTGACTTGCTTTTTCTAAAACAAAATATTTGCCAAAGTAGAGCGTTTACTTAAGTTCTTTAATAGAATCCTAAAATCGTAACATTATTCTTTTTTCCTGTTACATTTTGATAATTTGACACATTTTAGGCAAATTGTCAGTGATAAAACATTCAACTTTTTGTCATAGTTACAGAAGCAGGAGTACAGGGTCTTTGCCCCATTAAAATTACTTTGCTAATTATGCTAATAAACAGATTTTCTTTTCAGTTGAAAGAAGTGACAAAAAAGCCCCTTCATGCTGTAAAATGGAAAAACTAGTATTTGCTGTGAAATGTTTGTAACTGTAAAATTTGTCTGTACAACTTTATATTTAAAATAACAGGATTGTTATATGCTGTCATCTTGACTGTTTGCAATATTTTTTATATTTCCCCTAACTTCAGCAAAGGCAATCCTTGCTTTATGCTGCTAAGTTATTTGAGAAACAGCCTTTTGTTATTTTAAATGTCCTGTCACATGTTTCTGTAATTATTGCTGAATTTAAATATCTCTTAAGTGTATGGCATAAAATTAATCAATAATTTGATTTACATAATTATTATTTCTTTTTTTTTCCTGTTCAACAGCATTCTATAAAGCCACTGATCCACCCTTCAAAAATAAAGTGAAAAAGACCCCCAAATCCTATATCAAATTTATGTGCAAAATCAATGAATCAACCGTTTCTGATATCAACAATTGATTCCTATATAAACCATTTCCTTTAAGCTTATGTCCAGAAGAATATTTTATAGGCTAAGATTCTGCCTCTTTCACACCTGATTGAAAAAACACCTACAAAAACACCTAATTAGGGTGCCCAATAATTATACGAATTCTATCATTTAAGCATTCTGTGTATCAAGATTTATCAAGAGCTATTTTTTCTTTTGGATTATGACCTTTTTGCCCTTTGTTGTAGTAACTCTATATAAAGTAGTTTTACTTGATATAGTGAGAAATAATTTATTTTTTCTCTAAATTATGTTTTGCGTTCTATTCAGCAGAAGGATTGAATACTTTTCTTGTTATCAAATGTTATATCTGCTTGAACAAAATAAACCCATAATATTGTCTTTATAACTCTCCTAGAGATTTACCAGTCCTTCTACCAATGTGGGATTTCATCATCAGTGTTTGTGTTTCTCCTAAAGAAAGCAGACTTGGCTGTCAGTTTTGATGGTGAGTAACTTCTAGGTTTTCTATTTTTTGTTTTGCTGGGATTACAGTGGTCTCAGTTTTGCTATTCTATCTCAAACTGAGTTTTAGTGCATTATTGCTAATTTTGTCTGTCACCCAGCAGAAGGGGACATCTCTTATCATGACCATCATTACTGGAGTTTTCTCCTCTAGGTCATGGATTATTATTCTAATTTCTTTAAGCTGTGCTGAAAGTTGCGTATCTGTGATAATTTCTTTTGAATCTATTTGAAACTGCACCCCAAGCATTGGATGCCTTTGCGATAACCATCCAATTTCTTGAAACAAAGTCTCTGGAACAGATGTGGAAAAGAAGATTCAAGATGTCTCTCTGCTGTAGTTCAAGGCAGCACCTAATAAATCTCTGTGTGGTAGATGACTGAATGCTGTAGAATTCTCATCAATAGGCTGCATTCTCTTAAAGAAAGTAAAAAAACCCTGTAGGCTAGAAACTGCAGCTAGTATATTTTAGCCACTTAAAAAAGCTGTGGGAAATGGTGGGTTTCTGCATTTGTCTATCAATAAATGTTTCTTGTTAAATGAAAGGGAAAATGCTATTTCCTATATCCTAGTTATCCTAGTTTCTTACCCAAGAACATGTATTAATGGCTGTAGCTCTTTTGTCAGAAAACATCCCACACTAAATGATTAAGTCCCAAATAGATATTTCTTTTGAACTGTTATTGTCTTTTGAATATACAGACAGGCCCTTGCTTGTAGTGTTTAAGCCAGAGGCCAGTGACATAAATAGAACTGATTTGAATTAAGTTCATCACTCCAATTAATTGTCCCAGTCATAGGATTAGAGACATGAGAGCAACTTTAAGTGTTGGCATAATGCTGTCACACTGAGTTAAATATTTGTGTGAAAGTAATTGAATAATGACTTAAATCACTTATGTCCCTGAAATAGTTTTGAAACAGTTCATGATTTAATCTCTGTAAAAATTAAGTTGAAAGTTTTATGCTAACAGAATAAATACATTTTCTAAATTTGTTTTTGCTATTTGGTTTTTCTACTAGTGGAAGGCTATTTGAATGTAACAGAAAGGGTCTAGGTAAAATCTAAATAATTTGAAATTAAATGTTTTATTAGTATCTGTATCCTGGGGAAAAAAACAAAAGGACCATGTGCATTATGCAGGTTCACTTATGCTTCACTCCATTGGATTCTGTAGAAAAAGTTGAAGAAAAGTCCTGGAAAATTCTTGTATCTTATGAAGTTTTTATAATTTTCATTCACATTTCTAGGTCAAAGAGAAAACTGGCAATCTATATTGAGAAAGTATTCTGGCAATATTCTGTTTTATTGATGGTTTGAACGGTGCCTTTTCCAGAACTTCTGTAAAAGCACTGGGGAAAAAAAAGTGCTATTACACTGGTTCTCCCTTTCCCTTGAATATGGAGTATTTTGAGCAATACATCATGCAAAGGAAATCTGCATTTACATTTTCTGTTTTTAAATATATTGTAAGGTGATACCTTAACGTACTAGATCATGAAATGTACTGGCCACAGATACAATTATAGAAATGAGATGGAAAGGGTAAAATGTAGAAAATAGAGATAACTATCCAAAATTGTCTGAATATGAGTCCTAATAAGTAAATAGATTTTGTGGTACAAGATGTACAAAGGTTCAATTTGGAGCAATATGAAATTATTTTATTCTTTCAAGTTCAGCCCACATAAAATTAAAACTTCCCAAGCACTCTCACCTGCAGGAAATTTCATTCAAATAGTGAAAAAAATTGGCATAATATTTATCTTCTGACAGTTTAAAGTGCAGAAATTTCTCTAAGTTTAGGGGATCACTCTTCATAACCTTGGTTCTGTCAAATACAAACATGCATTTATTTACAATTTCTCTTCAGACTTCACCATAACCTACACAAATTTGAAGTTATCTCTTCACCCCAACAATACCAGTTGTTGTTTGTATATCTCACTTTGGATGTGGTAGAGCAAGCATACAGAATTTTTATACTTTTTTTCCCAGATGGTGTAACTCCTTCTTGCTTTCAAATGAACATAAAGTTGAGGTAGGTAACTGCTTAAAAGTTCACAAAAATAGTGGAACACTGTGCTTTGTGGATAAATTGAGATGGAATAAAATGTGTAATAGATTTTTTCGCTGACAGAGCCTTTGTCTGTCGGCTTAGGAGAGGCAGCTAATCTTTTTTTCCCATTTACCCCTTCTCCAAAGTGTGATATCTCCTAGAAAGAATACATTTCAGCTGGCATAATTTTCAAAATACTATAAGCTATATTAACAATAAATATGTAGAAGTGTCTTAATTGCTGAAAGCTGTTCAATCTTTTAGGCTATCAAAATGCCCTTTGTAGAATATGGTGAGTTTTGGATGGTTTTACTGCACATTAAATACAAAGTCATATTTTAAGATGTATGCCAGGGCCAGCATTAAACCTTCCTGTCTTCAAAAACCATGTCAAAGTTCTCATTAACTGATATTGGATGATTAGAGAATAACCTGGGAGTCTCGGAGTCAACTCCCCTATGCCATCTATGTGTTTTCCATCACCCTGCTGTCCTCACTTAATTTAACATGGGAGATGAGGTCAATACATATGAAGTAACAGCTGAAAGTTTGAAGTTCTGCTGTCTTTTGTTGGTTCATGTCACAACCTGAGTGTTATTTAAACATCTATTTTTTCACTTTTAATACTGGCTAATACTCTAGAGGCCTCTATAAAACAGCTAATGTTCCCTTTGGCATCGAAATCCACTTACCTTAAGTGACTTCTGTTATACTTCAACCTGATTCTCAGAGTCACAATGGTAATATTCATTTTAATGTCCCAATAGACTCTTAGTATTCATCAAATATTTGATTTACATTTCTAATAAGGCTTATGGAATGCAGAGACATGAAACCCATACTCTGCCATGATTCTAACTACTGTCTCTTCCATAAACACTGCGAATTATTTCTTGAAAATAATTAAAATCTGTAATTGAATATACTAGAATAATTTTGGAAAATTAGTTTAATTATTCTAGTGCTTCTATTTGGAAAGATCACATAATTTATAATGAAAGAATAGGCAAATATGAATTTACTCTCACAGAGTCCTTTTGTTTATACTCACCTTTAAGGAAAACATATATACTTGAAATGCCTGCTAAGCAACATAGTTACAATGTAGATTTGTACTCCAGAATTCTACTGGAAAAAAATCAGTCTCAGAATTACTTCAACAATTAATAGGCTTGTTTTCCTCTTCAGGATTTTTTTTTCTATATGCATCCTTCAACATAAAAAAGTATTCTTTACATGAACTGACTCTCGCATATCAGCCTCCCAGTACCTGAAGTGAGCCTATAAGAAGGATGGGGTGTCTATTTGCAAGGGCAAGAAGTGATAGCGCAAGGAGGAATTGTTTTAAACTGAGAGAGATTAGGTTTAACCTGGATATTAGGAAGAAATTATTTGCTGGGTGGGTGGTGAGGGATGGCACAGGTTGTCCAGATTTGTGGCTGCCCCATCCCTGGAAGTGTTCAAGGGCAGGTTGGATGGGACTCTGAGAAACCTGGTGTTGTGGGAGGTGTCCCTGCCCATGGCAGGAGGGTCAGAATGAGATGATCTTTAAGGTCCCTTCCCACCCAAACCATTCAGTAATTATGTGATTTAGGCACAGTAAAACTGATCACAAAAATGAATCATATATTCTAGATGAACAATACTTATACACCAGAAATCACTGGTATGATGTGTACAAAAACAAAAGTGCAATAACTAGGGGGTAAATTGGAATTGTTACAAATCCCTGGCATATCCACACTTTTCCAAGTATACTGCTGCTGTATAGGCAACAGCCAACCCTTGTTAGGATTCATCAGTGGCTTCCTGGGCAAGAAAGTAAGGAAGTTTGTGGTTCATCAGAGGCATGAACACGAGGTCTGAAAGTTGGCTGTAAACATCTGGACAGCATTTTTCAGCTGCTACTGCAACATACTGAGTTGTAGGACTGAATGATGTTTTTGGCCATTATAAATATATTGAAGAGAACAGAAAAAATGTGCTAAAAAAAGACCTGAAGTAGAAAATTTGGAGGAAAAAGAATTGCATTGAAGGATTCCTCGTTGCTCAGATTTCCCACTGCCTCAGGAATCCCAGTAAGTTCTTTGCCAAGATGCCAGAAGGTTTCTGGCTAGGGACTTGATCCCAGCAATAGTTATATATAAATTCTCTGATGGAGAATTGGACTGATGTGGTGTGGGTAAACAGAGGGCACCTCTCATTCATAACCAGCACCAGTTGCTGAGGTTTTTTTAAAGTGTGGGTTAGAGCAGTAGTTTGGACTTACAAAATTCTAAATGTCTTGTGTTCATTACTTTAGGGGCTGCCCTTGTTTCGTGGAATTTAGTTTGTCACACTGCAGGGTTAGCTCTTCAACCAGGACAATACCACCATGTCAGCACACATGTGGAACCTGGACTAATTAGCCTTGCTTGAAGACATGGCTAATTAGTCCAGACTTAACATGAATCTCATCATATTTCTGAAAGCTGAGCTGGTAATGCTGCATGATACATGTCAGCCTACTAATTCATTCAGAGGTCTCTGTGGGCTCTCTGAGCAGACTGAGTCATCAGCTATGCCCTCAGCTGGCTCTCTTTATGGCAGACCTTATGGCACAGAAGCTCTTAGGCTTTCACCAGCTTCAACCTCAAAGGACTGACAAAGGTGTCCAACACATTTTCCTTATTCTAAACTTTTTCCATACTCAGTCTGCCAAGTTTTCTGTTCTTTAGTTCATGTCAGAGGCTCATTTGCTCATACAGGCTCCCGAGGTTTTTGTTCTTCTCTGTTTTGCTGGCTCTGGCAGGTGGATCTTCAGTGTCAGAGTCCTCTTTCCAGTCCTGACAGGGCCCCAGGCTCTGTGCACGGTGCAGAAGACAGTATTTATTACTGCTCCCACCTTTCACACTTTGGAGCAATGCTGAGGTCCAACTGCTGAACCACACAGCTGCCATGGGTGTCCTTTACAGCATCCTTCACCATGTATCAAGAAAAGTGGGATCAGATCTTTTTGTCTAAAGGCGATTATTTCCTGCAGTAGTGATTCAAGAAGAAAGAGGTAGAATCTGTTTGATTCCACCTCATTTCAATCTGTATCAACTCAATGGCTGGTATTTTGTCACCTAGCCATGCTCAGTTTCATATTTGGCTCCGGCTAACTGTATGAAAATGTTGCAGAGTGCGGCTCAGGAAGGACAAATAAAGTTATGTGAGGGGAAGATGGAGTGCATGGCAGGACAAGAATAGTAGATTATTTCCTTGTATTCTTCCCTCCAAGAAAACAATGTTAAGTGGTTGAATTACTTAGTAAATGTTACTCTTTTCATCAGGTCTTATTCCATACATTTTACCAAAGTGAATAGTGATTAGTAATAATACGTGAGATTTTAATAAGTCTTAAAAAGGTAATGTTCCATGTAAAGTTTGCTGACTTAGCCCCAAAAGAACAATTATAATAGCTGTGTATAATCACTTTTTTCTGAAAGAAATACTAAGGTTTGGACAGCTGGGGCTGCATGTGTGCATGGGGGGCAGAAAATTTATTTTATTATTGTCCTATTATTTCAAAAAAAAGATTACTGTGTAACCTGTGAACTCTTGGAGCTGTTTTCCTGTTCATGCCAGAGAGAATCACACATTTAGTGCTAATGAGCAGAATGCAGCTTTATGACTCTGTCTGAATATTTTCCCTGAGATGACTTCCTTTACCACTAAAATCATTGGCAGGGCCCCTCCAGTTGGTTTTAATGAGGCAGAATTGGACCTTTAATAAGCATCATGGTCACGTAAGCTTGGGGTTTGTTTTTTTAGCATCGTGCTTTTTAAATGTTTTTAGTTACTGCCTGCAGTGTATACAGCTGTGAACTT
Source organism: Anomalospiza imberbis (assembly GCF_031753505.1). NCBI lineage: Eukaryota > Metazoa > Chordata > Aves > Passeriformes > Viduidae > Anomalospiza > Anomalospiza imberbis. The sequence continues at coordinate 32,262,828 of NC_089684.1, read as the reverse complement.
GGATAATAAATAAGGATTATTTCTATGAAGAAACCTTTGGCAGCAATTTTTGCTTTGCTGAGGTAAGCTGTTAGTCATCTGCCACCAAAGGGTAATCAGCTAGATTTTAAATATTGCTGTGTCTTTCTACTTTTACTGTATTTTTGATTAGTCAATAAATACATGTTCAGTCTCTTTCCAAAGCCCAGCAATCAGTGTAGATGCAAGATACATTGCTGAAAAGGAACAAACCAACACCAGCTAGTTTTCGCTTGTTCTAAGAGAAGGTCAGGCTCACTTGGAAATTAGTGAAAGGTGGTAAAGCTTCATTATAAAAAACATCACAACCAAAAAATGGTGTTGACAGGTGGTAAAGTACATTCTCGTAACTGAATAAACTTATTCACTGATGGGAAAAGTGAAGCCAGAGAAACTGCACTCCCTAATATGAAGGGTGAATTTGAGCTTTGGCACCCTGCAGGCAAATACATTGCAGATTCAAGAGCCTAAATTTAGGCTTTTAAACCCATGTCTCGGAACATGGAAGATTTTTAAAAGACTCTAGTATGGAGTCAAGGAGAATGTCTGGTATAATAAAATAAATGTAGAAATAAGAGAGGAATCATGGTTTTCTGTTATTGCTTTTTATTAAATAATTCAGATCCAAACATCCTTGCCAACCTAACTCTCCCACCTGAATCCCCAACAAACAGTGCTATAAAAGTCTAAGAAATTGTAACAAAATATACTGTGTAATGGAATTTTTTGGCCTATTGAGTAAATAAAAATGGCAAATGGCTGACATAGTTAGGAACCAATAGATATATCCTGGCTTCCAGGAAATTAGCTGTTTGGGTTCTTACTTACACTGCGAAAAAGAGAGAGTTATTGGTTGCATGAGAGGCAAACTGGGTGTGAGCTGTATTCAGTCATTGCATATATTGCAACAAAACACCAAAAAAGTAGTGGTTTAGCCATATCTAAAGAAACTCTCCTGATAAATAAGGAACATAGTGTATCACCAGGTATTTTTCGGCATCTCTTCTATTTTTTGCCTCTGATATGGATGCAGAGAAGGTTGTGTGCATTATGCAGATGACTTTGGTTCAAATTTGGTTTGAATAAACCCCTACTTGGTATTTTTGCTTGTAAAGCCTTGAGCTGATAGCAAAGGATTGGGTTGCATAAAATTTCTTCACCTCAGTAAAGCAGTCCTTGCTCTAAAAGACTTCATTCCTTGGAGTAATCAAGGAATTTGTTATTGTGTAGCAAAGTCTTTCTCTTTTGCACTCATCTCAGTAAGCGGAATTTTCAGTTAGAAGGTAAATAGATAACATAAAAACTGCTGTTACACAAAATAATCAGATTTGACTGTACATTCCTGAAAGATATGAAATGGTGAGCACTTTCAGGCCCATTGATAAAGCTGTCAAGAGAAACTGCTAGAATATTCTGCTTCCCAGGTATCAGTCAGGTGTGTAATGTAGGAATGCATGATTTTCCACTGCTGTATCTTCAGCAGTGCAACAGCATGTATGTCCTGCAACATGCCAAAGGACAGAATTGAAGCTTTCAAGTAGATCACAAGTTTTCCTTTATGCCTCATTTTGATTTTTTTTCAGACTATGCCAGTTTTTAGGAGAAAGCTGTCCTTCAGCTCTTTGGGCTATATTCAGTCATTGGCTATATTTCAACAATACATCAAATGGATTGTGCAGTGTGAGCACGGAAGATGAATTTATTAAGATTGTGCACTGCATTGCTCATTCTGCCTATCCCCATTTGTTCCTTGTCTTTGGGATATAGTAGTGCCTTAGAGGACTCTGCTACTTAACGTTAGGTCAAACTGTGAATTTGAGAACTTTTGCAAAAAAAAAAAAAAAAAAAAAAAAAGAGGGAAAGTAAAAAAAAAATCCTAAAATTAAGAGGTATTGCAGAGAATCCAGCAACATGAGTAATTGTGACACATTGCAATAATCTGAGGAAAACTGAAGCACCGACAAAGCTGGAAAATGTGTTGCAGCCAGCCAGAGCTGAGCTGCCCTGGATGGCAGAAGAACACACAGACAGATTAGTTTACAGTCAGGTCTGGGAAGCAGGGCACAAAAAAAGAGCTGTAGAGCCTTGGGAATTGTGCTCATATCTGCCACAGTCTTACTGGGCAACCTGAATAGCTGTTTATTATGTTTACTATTATGTTTATTATAATAATGTTAAAATGATAACATAATTTATGTTTATGTTTATATTTTGTTTCCAATACTCAATTTTGACTATTCCTGTGCTGATGTTATAAGATGGATGTTGATGGTAAATCATGGGTTGGACTGTAAATCCCCCTGGGCAGAGCACCATCCTGTGTACCTGTACAATGCCTGGCACAATAGAGCCAATATCTCTGTGAGGAACTGAAGGCATTACTATAATAAAAGTATCAATATTTTAATCATCTGCCTTGTTTCATCTCTTATCTCACTATTGCTAGGAGTAATTTGGACATTTGTTTCCTTTGCACATTTAAAATGGTCCCAGGGAGACTTCAGTGGATTGAGGTTCAGGGATCATGTGGACCTGATTATTCAAATTCTCTGCACCTGTGGGGGTTTCATTTGCTGTTGCATGTTTCAAACTGAATGCTCGCTAAATACAATGAATTTAAAATATGGAAAAAATGAATTAAATGAAAACATTAGAACTGCATCTAAGTTTGTAATCAGTACGATGTGGGGGATGGAAATGAATGTGGAACCCAGCTGAACAGTGTGTTGGCATAAGAACTCTTGACTTACAGCTGTTCCTTTGTTCTTTTTTGTTAGTTTTACAGCATTTTTTCCAGAAAACCTTACTTTGCATGAAAGACAAGTTCATATGAGAAGATTGTTTAGCTTTGTGCATCAGAGTGAATTGAAATCTGTTAAAGTTGCACAGGAAAAAAATGGATGTGGGCAGTTTAGGCTAATAGGTAATTTCTGTCCAAAATTAAAAACTAGTGTTTTCTGAAATGTAAAAATCAACTTAGAAAGAAATATTCTCATTGTCTAGTAAGGCTAACAGGTCTTCAAAAACCGAATTACTGAGACAAAAGAAAAAATAAAAATCCATAATAAAAACTGTGCATGGAAATTGCCTGTAAATAGCTTTTCTAGACATTGTGAAACAATGAGACAGATGGGTAAGAGTGAAGGGCTCTGTCTGGTGAGCATTTGTACTCTGCTGCAGGTAATTCTGAGGTCCTCCTTAAGGCATCGCTTCAGTTGTTAATTTTTCCACAGAATAACTCATGAGGAAGACCATCAACCACTTTTCCTGTGAAAGTACTTTTCTCATGAGAGAGAATAATTCAGGTTGAAAGGACCCCCAGGATGTCTCTGGTCCCACCTCCCGCTGAATAAAGGCTGAACTGTGAAGTCACATCAGGTAGGTCTGCATTTAATTCAGTATGATCCTGAAAATCTGCCGGGATGGGAGATCCACAATCTTCCCAGGCAGGCTCTTCCCCTCCTTGACTGCCTCCATGGACAATAAGTTTTTCCTTTTATCAAGTTAATATACTTTGTTTTGGTTGTGTGGTTTTTTTTTTTCTTTTTGTGTGTGTTTGTTGTTGTTTGGTTTTGGTTTTGGTTGGTTGATTGGTTGCTTTTCAGGTTTTTGAGTTTTTCTTTTGCCTGGAACATGGGATTTCAAGAAAGGGACTAGGAAGAAGAGGCATTTGGTTTCCAGTCCATATTGTAACCATTGTTATTAGGCATTTCATGCATTTCACTGCATAAAGTACACAAACAGAAACACAGTGCAGGATTCTTACCCCTCAACCATTCACATGAGCATCCTGTTTACTGCATTAAAAGTCATATCATGGTGCTGGATTTTGTTTTTTCCACAGGTTCAGCTAATTAAACTTGAAGACGTTTTGCTGAGGTTGTCCAGTTTAAACAGGAAAGGTATCATATCCTGAATAGCCAGGTGGTGAGAGAGCTATTCAAACAGATGGACCTTGAGCCTCCTCCCTCTGAGGTGGTTTAGCCAATGCTTTAGCATCAGGGCTTGGACCACTTTCCTGTTTCAGAACAGTGAGCACTTTTACTAATCTCTCTCCTAACATCAGTTAAAGTGCCCTGTTTGTAGCTACTCTCAGCACCCTGTCAGCCACGGGCTGCATCCACCACAAGGCAGGTTTATTCCCTGCCTAGACTGTGATCGAGTTCAGCTGTAAATTCTGGAGCTAGCCTTCATTAGCTTTAATGGCAATGGTGTTAGGTGAGCAGTAGAAGAGTCTTTCTCATCAACATCTGCCTCCATGTTCTCCAATTTGCAAGGAAATTAGAAAACACAGCAACAAAAATTTCTCTGATTTCTCAGATTTTTTGTTATTTTTCTTTTTTTCTTCTCACGTTTTTGTTTGCTTCATCATTTGTTGCATGCAAGACTGCAACATGCAAGAGGCAGAACTGCTCGGGCTGAGGGGTTGTCTCATGGTTCAGGTGGCCAAATGACACTGTGAGGGACTGAGCTCCTTTCCTGCCTTCACTACCATCTTCTTAATGAGATCATCTTAAGATTTCTTCATCTAGAGTTTTTAATGATTTCTTTACAGATATTTCCTGTTTATGGACAAGCTGAAAGCTCACGTGTAAAGCACAAGTGAATAGGGGCTGTGTTTTAAATGCGTGCACCGCTGCTTGAATTACAACTTATTTGTATCAAAGCAGGCACCCAAATTACTGAATATTTAGCAAAGGGGTCTTCTTCTCTGTGCTTCAATTATATGATTTCTTAGAGGTGTTGGGTGGATAGATTAATTATAGTGAGAGCTGAGAGCACCAAAAAAAAAAAAAAAAAAAAAAAAAAAGCTGAGAAATCCACAAAAAAGCCTATGGAGAAATTAGTAATTTTGTATTCAGTGCAGGGCTTTGATGATGAGTGCTAAATAAGGTCTGGAATCAAACACAGAATGATGAAGATAAAAAGAAAAACTGAATAACTCCCCATTCAGTTGGTGTCCATTTTATGCACTGTGTCTTGTAAGAGGGAAAATGCAATGTTCATTCTCATATTTTATAAGTTTTGAGTTCTTGAAAATTTAATATTTGAGTAGCATGAGATTAGAGAAAATGCAGACCGTAAACAGCACAAAAGAGTCCTCTTCCACGAGGACATCTCCCAGGCGTCTTTTAAGCAAGATATAAGAGTTTGTGAAAAATTTTATGTACAAAGAGCTTTGTTGTTGTTGTTAGTGCAGGAAGTGAAGTTGCTTGTTATCAGTAAAACTCCCAGCAGCTCCTAGCTAAGTGGCTCCCACATTTCCTTGTCCAGCAACATGGTGCTGTGCACAGCAAGAACACCTGGGGGTAGCAAATAAACTTGGAGAAGATCTCATATTCCTGAGCCGACATGATGGGGCTGCTGTTGCGTGAAAAGGAATTGAAGGGTGGGATTCGGATATATGGAAGCTTAATTTTTAAGCTTTGTGATTAGAGGTGCAATCTTTACTGCCCTCACTTGTCCTCCTAACTGTTTAAGTCTCTCGTGTGAATGGCAGACCCCTCTGGAATCAAAAGGCAAAGTGAGCCTCAGTTTTTAATTTCTGCCTGTCAGTCAGTCTGAATTCTGAGCAGAACTGATGACCCATTTGCAGGGATTACTAAAGCTACACAGGCAGGAACCCATTTGACAGGTAAAGGATAACTCTTTTTCTTGGGTAACTTTGTGGCTGTAATTAACATTTCTGTTTTGTTCTAATTATAGTTTTTGTATCTTAGCCATTATGTTAATAGTGTTGTTCAGTAGTATGTGAGATTGCATTCATTATCACTGGTGAATTAAACCTTTATTAAAGAAAAATTCCCCCAGGCCTCATTCTGAAGTTAAGTAATTATTCATTTGGTTTTATCCTGGCAATTAGCTTATATACTGTAGCACTTGTGATTTGGTTTCTATACGTCCCCAGATTAGATTTACCCACCATGGTAAATAAATGCATAACAGTGCCCAGCACGTTGCTTTAAGTGCACTATTATATAGAAAAAAAAGCCCCAAAAACTTGGAAAACCCCAACCCCAGAAAGATTCACTGTTCAGTGGAAGAGCTCTGGAGCTCCCAGCAGACTGTACAGGCAGAAGGAGACTGTGCTGGACTGTTGGTGCTCTGTGGAGCAACAGTAATAACAAATGAGTTTATGGAGCCCTCCAACAGAGCAGTTAATTCTCTCTTCAATTGCAATGACTTCCTTGGTCAATATGCTTCATATCTGAGATATGCACTGTGCTCAGCCACACTTGCAGTGTAAATCAAGCCTTAGGAGAGCCTTCAGACATACATAAATTTCCTGGGTGATGTAGGCTTGCTCTCAGTCAAGAGAGGGGAAAAAATGTCAGGGAAAACCTTATTTGCCCTCCCCTACGTACTTGTAGTTTGTGAATGCCTCAAAACCACTGCTGGATTCAGCAATACTTCCTTGAAGAAAGATGAGGGTTATGCCTGTTTTTCTACTGGAACATGGAGGAATGGGATAATTAAGATTTACCAATAGTCACACAAGAAATCATCAAGAGAAACAGATTCTGACTATGTTTTCCCTGTGGCCTAATCAGATGTTTAACTATGTTAACAGGTTTTTTTCTCTTATCTCTCTTTTTAGCACACATTAAGTTTACAAATCTCCCAGAAAATGTGACAAATGCATTTGAAGTCTCTTTTCACCAATGCTATTCATCTTAAGCATCTCTATGGAGAGAGGGAACCATTGTCCTGCTTTTAATTACAGCTACAGTTTTCAGAAGTATTTTTAAATGGAAACAAAGGCATTAAAAGAATCAATCAAGCATCCTTGATTCCATGCAAGACTTCAGTGACGCCTCATATATAATCATTGCAGAAGGTGAAACCTAATGTGCTACCACAGCCAAAACATTAATCAACTACCTGAGAGTTCTGCCTCAAGAAGTAATTTAGAATTTGACCTTGAATTTGGGTAGCTAGTATGTATGGAATGCAGGCATTGCCTCCACTGTGTTGTGAACCCAGCAAATTTGCACAGATAGGAAAAAATTAGTATACATTGATTTTTGATAAGCATCATTTAATCTCTTGTATATTCTGGCAATATCTACCAAATACCCACAGGATCTAGGGACAACCTTAAACATCTCTAGTTTCAATTCCAAATGCAAACTGCATGTCATTTACCTTGCCTCAATATCAAACACATGAAGCACAGCAGAAATAAAATAAATAAATGAAAAATAATTTTGAAAGAAGCCACATAATTTTCCCATTGGGAAAAAATACTGAGAGAAGGAAAAGGGTAAATAAAATACTTGTCCCGTCCTCTAATTCATATAATGAAAGTATTTGACTTCAGGTTCTCAGAAGTTATCTACCTCACCTGCCCTGCTATCAATGGAAGATGCATACCTAAATATATTTGAGTTTCTGGGCTTCAGTTCCATACAGCTGAAGACAGAATGAAAGTCTGAATAGAATTCAAGGTCTTTAGTAAATCTTCTTAAGTCATGTATTATATGTAGTCTCATAGATCACATAACCCAATACAATATTGCTAACTCTGGGTGTTATCCCACCTCATGGGGTACTGAAGACGTTGCTTGAATAAAATTCACAAGATATTTTAAAATAATAAAGTGATCTGTAAGTGACAAATATTACTGCGCTGTACTATATCTCATCATTCCAGTCTGTCTGAGCTGTGTTCCGCAAGCCTCCCACACAAAAGTTGTTCTCCTGGGAATGTGCTTTGCAGCCCTCTGCATCTGCTGAGGGTTGGTGGCAGCGTGGTACAATGATCAGGGACGTTCCAATTCCACGCTTTGCTCCTAACCACTCTGTGGAGTAGCAATTACATCACTGCGGAGAGAAAGCTCTCATCAATAAAAAGACAATTGCAGATATGACCTGTTGTTCAGTTCAATAGTGTTAACTGCTGTTCAGGAGTAAAGGGAGGAGTAAACAGGTTTCAGCTGAAAAATCATCCTGTCACATTGCATTAGGAAGTTTTCCACATTTAATCATGTGTCAGGTATTTTGCAGCAAAGCTTTACTGCTTACCAGAAAAATCTATTTTTATTTCCCCAACAACAAAGGAAATCAGACTTGGGTTTTATTCCTCCTGCATTATTAGAAATCATGCATTCATGGTAATGAAAATCCTGAAGACCAAATTCTTTTCTTATTGATACCTATTCAGATGAAATGCTGCTGTTGGAGTGCCAGCAGGTAATGCATGTCCCTCAGGACATCCATTGCAGCTGTGCAAGAAAGAATATGGTATCCTCTAGATCTAAATTATTCACAATATGACAGACCTTTCAATCACCGCCCTTCAGAGAAGGTGGAGAACAAAAGACAGGAAGAGAACTAAATCTCCAGATTTTTCCACTACTCTAACTCTTTTCTGTTGAAGTAAAGACCCTTCAAGAATGAGAGGCCTTAACCTACATTCTTGATTGAAGAGAAGAATTTGAAAAAAATGTGTCACAAGTGACATTCAGCTACCCTTTGATGGGACATCAGACCAGCTGAGGAAGGCACTGAGCTGTTGGATAGAACCTACCAATATGCTGATTCTGTTTCCAGACAGTTTTGCCTTCATTAGCTACTGTACGTGCTTCCACTATATCAGATTAAGTTTTACAAGCTTATTTAGTTAGAAAGGCTGATCATTTTCCTTTTTGTATAGGGGAAAAAACACTCCTGTTTATTCTTTTGAAACTCACTTTCTTATTGAATGCTGAATTTCCGTTATCATAACTGTACTCAGTGTAAACAGGAAACATTTGCACTTTAAATCAAGCTATCATATAAAAAGTAGAAGGTATTTTAGTGGGAGAATTTGGGAGGTGGTACAAGGAAATTGTGACAGGAATGAGGAGGGTTTGATTTGAGCAGTTTATTGCTTCTGGTAGACACCCCAACAGTGAAACTTTTGCAAAATATTTGAAATCATTATTATAAGTGAAGAACTGTAAAAACCATATCCAGTTGGAGAGAAAATAAATTCTAAAATTGTTCAATAGTTGCTGATTTCATTTGTTGGTAAGCAATATATTTCTCTTAGAGGGCTTTATGTGTTTAAATGTTCAAATATATCAGCCTTGCATTAGAGTGATGTCTAATGAAGTTGGAAAATGGTGCAGCTCCAGATTGCTCTCTGCTCTGCATCACTGTCTTCCCTGGTGATCATAACAACATATACAATCATAGCAGCAGTCTCTAATTTTAAATTAGCAGAAAAAATTCTTGCCAAAAGGAGATAATGTTGATTTTCTGTTGGGCTCCAAGTCCTTGAAGTGGCAAACTGTGAAATTATTATTACAGAGGTTGATTAGGAAAACAGGCTTGCTTTACAGGGACAGGCCTCCAGTGCTGTTGCCTTAATGAAATCTGAGCATGTTGAGGAAAACTTCCAGATTTTCCAGTAAGAAGGTGATAAAAATATATTTATTAATGGTTTTAAGAAAAATGTTAACTTCATATTTTATATGCCATTACCTCATTCACGTCTCAATCACACTGACTCTCTGAACTGTTCAGAAAATAAATTTTAACCCATCATTTATTTTCACAAGTCCTTATACTTCCTAGATAGGGAATTCCTAAAATTTCAAATTCAGGAGTCTTTTCATCTGTAATATGTAGCAGTTTTAAAAAGAAAAGTCAGTAAAACTATCCATTTCAAGAGTATTCTAGAATTTACCTATGACAGGAAATGCCAGAACTCCAAATTCATTTGGGTTTTAGAACCCTTTCTTGAAGATTGTCCTTATCCGTAGTAATCTTGAAATTTTTGTTGGCCACTTTAAGTCAGGGTTCTTTATTCTGCAGGATACCAAATCTGCTATGAGCATTTGGGGCATAAGGGGTAATAGTCAAATATTCCTTTGAAATTTCCTTTGCAAATAGAGTAAAAGCCAGGATATATTCAGATTCTGCTCTTGAAAGATGTTGGTTTGACTGGTCACCATTACAACATGCTTTAGTAAACCTACAAATTTGTTTCACCTTGATTTGGCTCTATCTCTTACATTCCTAGATAAACATCCATGTTTTTACTTCCACTGCAAATGGGAAGAGAGTGAAGTTTTATTAAGTTATCAACAGTAATTTTTATAAAATCTGAAAGGTGCTTGAGATTTCTGCTTATCTGTAAGCAGAGTTCACAACATGCTGTGCATATGAACAGAAGGGTGTATTTGTATTCCTGGCTAAAAATGTTTCTATTCTTATTAAAGCATATTTGAATTCCATTGTAATAATGATAAAATTAAGCTTTTCCGTATTGATGTTGGGAATGGATTTCCTAAAGAAGCAGAGATAAAAACAGTTTCAAATCTGCACAAGCTTTTGCTTACCTTCTCCACAGTCAGGTGAAATGAGACCTCAGAACCAGGAATACCAAAAATGCAAATGACTTTACTACAGTGCAAATGTTTATCAATGTTGAAATTTTTTTTTTAAGTTTTTGTTATATTATTTCAGGAGGTTGTAGGGTCAAAAATAGAATTTTCAGCAGGTTGGAATACCAAGGCATATTTTTAAAATCCCTTTGACATATTAGTGTTTTTATTGCACACAGCACGGTAATGGCTTGCTGCCAGTCAGACACATTCTGCTTGCTGTATTCACACATTGAGGTCAATGAAATTCCAAAGTAGGATTACTCATTTGTGCCTAACAAATTTAGATGTACAGCTGAAATGACCTCTGGTTGTCAGCAGGATTCTCTTAAACCAAAGATCTTGAGTCTGTGCTATACAAGTTACAGTGGTTACAAATACAATGGTGATGAAAACATCTTTGGTAGATCTTCAGACCCTTCAGTTTGCTTAAAGAGTATGTGTTATTATGAAAAAATTATATTATAACAGCAGTATTTCTTGCAGCATGTAATGTTGCTGAGATTTTAATGTCCTTCTTTCCAGTTCTTGAACCCAGACTCACAGTTATGAGTGGTCAAGCATCTTGTTTGCCTGACTGTGGCTCTAAGCCGCAAGCTCAGAGTGACTTTGGATCCTTTCATCATTGTTGTCTGTTTGTCTTTTCTACCTTTGTTCCAACATTAGTCAACATACATTAGGAAACACAAATTCTAGATCACTTTTCTAATTCCCAGTCTTGGGTTTGGTAGTTCCCTAACACCTGGGTTAGATGTTAGGAACCCAAGAGAACCCTGTGTATTTTTTTCCTGCATATCATAAAGGTTTTCTTTTCACCATTTACCCATGGAAGGTAAACTGCTCCCCTTTCAGAGCGGGGTTAATATAAAATGCATATTAGCATGAAAGAGAGAAATTAATGTAATTCTGTGGCTACAGACTTTGTCATACTCAGAGGCTTGCTATTTACTCATCCAATTGTATAACCAATTGTTCTCATAATCCTCGGCATTTAAGAATAATGTTGCCATGGTAATCTTAGATTCTGTAAATGCTTATCTTTCTCTAAATGGATAGCTTTAAAAAAATAAGTCAGTTTTCTAGTACCCAGAATACTATTTATTGCCTTAAAAAGCCAAAATATACCTCTGTTGTAAAAAGAGACCAGTTTGTTCAGCCATAATAAGTTCACAATCTGCAGAATCATGACCCTACTGATAGTGTTAACAAAAGCTTGCTCCTTAATTATCTGCCTAGTATTCAGCTGCTGTTTCCCTCCTAAACTTAATTATAATTCTAATAGCAGCTGTGCTGCCATTGTTTGTTGCAATTCATTTTAAGGAACTTTGATTGGATGGCATTGGTCTTTTTGACTAAATGTGCAAGGTTCAAAGTATCCACTGCCACTAATAGCCCTCATCTCATCTCAAGATTATACTAATTATTTACATAATTACATATTATACATTATGGAGCTATTATGTATTATTTCTAAATTATAGTTCTCCATCAAATTTGTTGAACAAAAGAATATATATATAGTTTTATTGTCCTTACTCATATTTCAGTGTTGATGGAGATATGCTTATGATTAGTCTCTGTTTCTGTGTTAGCCAACAATTGAAGTATCCTTCCACTGCACTGCAAATTTATTAGAGCATTCAGGAGTCTCTACTGCTTTCAATTTTGACTCCTCATTTATTATTTCATCTGTACATCTATGTCAGTGCAATTGATGTGATAAGCAATTACTTTTACAGGAACAAAAATGTCCTCATATGTCCTTCAAGTTTTGAGGCCTTATTATATGGTAAATCTTAGTTTGATGCAATAATCGCAACAGCTAGTGGAAATAACACTTCATAATTACCACTTATATAATTGTCAAAAGCCAGCACATCACTAGTATAAGAGTTTATATGATGGAATATTTCAGCTCATTTATACAAGAGGAGACAAAAAAAAAAAGTTAAGAAATTGCGGCAGGTCTTGGATTTTGGATTGGATTCCATGTGCAGAGCTAGATCTATTAACTTGATATCACTACTACAAATACAACTTTATTTTAGGATAACTCATATAGGTCAAGGAAAATAAGGTAGTAAAAAAATGAAATGTTGGTTATCTTGAGAAAAGGCTATCTGTTTAACTACAGAACAGAATTTACTTGGTGTTTCTAGATGAAACGAAGTGCCTTGAAGTGACAATTTTCTTCTGAGGATTGTGGAATCATGAAGCTGGCCTTGAGAACACCTACCAGAAAGGCTAGACCCTGAATTCTGCCTTCTTAATAATGGAAATTGTGATCAAGGGCACCTACATATATGTAGGGCAGCAAATGGCTTGCTGCCTTGCCAAAATCTCTGGAGTGACAGTGCATTAAATCATTATCATGCTTTTGTTTGTATGTTCTTTCTAATATGCTCTTTTGAAATGCCACAAAACCCCCTCCAACAACAAGTCTGCAAAGCATTAAAAGCACCCTGTTGGAGTTGCAAAGGCAAGTGATCTGTATTTTGCACATCAGCTGCACTACAAATGTAAATTGGCCTCTATGTATATACATAGAGTAACAGTCTTCAGTTGCACAGTCATGTGTATCTTTGTGAGAAATTGCTGCCCTATCAAGAGTTTCAGATTTTGAAGTGAGAGAGATTGCAGCCAGGACTCCTCCATTTTGCTGCAGAAGCTGGAAGGTATGCAGCAAATGATGATGAGAATTGCAGGGAGAGAATGGTTAGTCAGTTAAGAGTATTCAAAAATTGCCCACAGCAGCTCCGCAGAGTTTCTTTGTGCTGAGAGTTCATTTATGTAAAATTGTTTGCAGAGGTATTCAGTATTTTTGGATGCCTGACTTGGGATCACGTTGACTGATATGCAGAAATGCTGAAGATTCAGAGCTACAACTGATATTCAGATTTCTGCTGCAGCTTGAAGATAGTGTTTCAGGCATACAAAATAAAAGTAGAATTCCAAACACACTGAAGATGAGATCCAAGATGTCAGAGAGCTGGAACCCACAATACATTGATGCCCTCATCCTTAATCTATTTTTGGTCAGATTTTAAAATTTATTTATTTGCATGGTTAGTGATGGGCACAGTCTCATGGAAGAAACTACAAAAGCACCCCTGTGCTGTAAATGAAGTGTTTTAGCTCTTTTGGGAAAAATATTAGACTCTTTCATGCATTTTTGAGTACTTACTTAACTGTGAAAAACCTGATCCTCAGTGCCTTAACTCCTAAGCAGTAAAATGGCAGTAATAAAACCTATTTCTTCCAGAGGCTGTCACAAAGGTAATTTTTTTAATGTCTCTGAACATCTGATACTCTCGTGGTGAGTCTCATGAAGAAGTAGGAAATTGCTAATTTTGTATTCTGCTCAGAGTATGAGTACTTTATGGTAATCAAGCCCTAGGATAACACTGATAAAGTAGAAAAAAAATATCCTGAGCAACTGCTCATGAGGTGAACATCATCAGTTGGGTATAGTGAAGGAGACAGGACTGTGAAATTAAGGACTGTATAATAATGTACATGCAAAAGGAGTTCTGATGCTTGCGCAGTGCTTGACTTGGAACATGAGAACACGGTTCTACATGTAGGATTCTAAAAAGTTTTGGTTGACAGTTGTTTGGGAAGATACATACATCTAACTTACAGCTCTGCCACCTGTTATTAATAGAGTTTTCCTAAACCAGAGGGAATACAAGTTTTATTGCACCCCAGGCTCTCATATGTCTCTATTAGGGGAGTGATTAATACACTTTTTCTTTTTTCAGAGCTGGCTACCAAATATTTACCATTGAAATTCTCTGGAAAACAAATATGAATCTTGTTAATGAGACAAGTCTGCCATGTTGATGAAAATAAATGCAAAGTTTATTCTACCAGAGATTCAGGAGCACAATCCATTTAGAGGAGTATTGTATGTCTGTAAAAACTATCCCATTGTATGAAATATGAAAATGTATTTTAGTTGCACATTGCATTTCACATGTAATCCAAACTTTAATTATTGTTCAAGATTTAAAAAGTAATTTTCATGAGGAAGAAAATCTACCTTTTTAGTACGAAATCTGTGTTCCCTGTCTTTTCTCTCTTACCTATGTTCTTGCTATCTCTTCATAGATGGAGTTCTGGTCTGAAGTTGGAAAATTCTGTGGATTTCCTTAGATTTCTGTTCCAGTGCTGTTAGGAATCTTTTTTTGTAAGTCCTTCATCCTCTGAATGTATTTCTAAATACTTACAAAAGGCACTAATATGTGGGATTCAGGGTCATTTTAGTGTTATTTCTCCTGCTTCTTTGCCCAGTGGTTGAGGAAGGCTAGCAGTTCTCCTATGTTACTCCATTTTTGAAGCAAAATATTTGAAGGGTCTTGGTTTTGCCCCAGAGATGAACATTTAAAAGTAGTTTAAAATTAGCTGAAGAATCTGTTTGGTTCTACAGATTACTTACATTTTTACTTGAAAAACGGAGGGAAAAGAAAGAGAGGGGGGCAAAGTAAAATCCCAGGGTATACCTTTAAGAAACGTCACTTTTGAGATTTCAGCCTAACCTGCATTCTTGCATATTTTTTTAATTAGCTTGGATAACTTGTACATTCCTTGTTTGCATTTCTTTTTAATATATTTTTCTGATTTGATATTTTTTCCTCCTATTTAAAAATTAAATGCAAAGTGGCATGTGGTGTGAGGTGTCAGATGTGGTTTTCTTTCCTGCCTCTGAAGCAAATAACACATAGAATAAGTGCAAGTATAGGGAAAAAAGGTCAATCCTTTGTATATTATTAGAATCAGAGTTCCAAAAAAAATTCAGAGGAAAACCTGGGCTTTCTAATAGCAAAGGTATAACATTTTAAGAAAAATTAAAATCTAGGATGAGAATAATTATAAAATTTTAAAAAGAAAGCAATAATGGATAATTTTTTTCCAATACAAGACTGTATAGTTTTCAAATCAGGTGCAGCACTAATGGTAAGCAAATTAAGCATGCATTTTTGTGGTTTTTGTATTACTGGTCTTTCTCATCTGCTCAGATCATTCTAGCTAACTATTTTTTATTATATTAAACATTTTATTTCATATTATAATTATTAAGCATACATGTCTCTGCACATTTTTAGATATTGTCATTGAATACAGGATGGCTAACATAAGGAAAGTTTTCAAAAAGAATTATGGTAACTAAAAAATTTCTGAATAGCAGTAAGAAGTAATGTGAATAAAACATCCTTCTGTGACTTTTATAGTGAGGTTATATAAACCTGATTCCAGTTGTAGAAAACATTTATATTTTGCAGAATTACAGAGTAAATGCTCTAATTCTTGCAAAGACAGCGCTCACTCACTGCTTGTGGAATGGGGTGAAATATGTTGAGTTAGCAGCAGCATAATTCCCCTGGTTAAATTTGTACTTTTTAATGGCCTTAATAGTGTTCTTTCTAGTTTATGATTTTGCTCATGCTTGAAATTATCTGCCTCACTTGCTTTGAAGAAAAAGAAAATTCTTTTCCTTCCATCAGTCTAAAAAGGTGGACCCCATATGAGCTTTTCCACCATATATATGATCTTGGCTAGAGTTAGGATCACAGTCCCAAGTCCAGACTGAGTACCTACATACAGAACTTCAATGTGGCAAACACAGGAATATATGCTATCAGTACTGAAAAAGCAAAACTAAAGTAGTTTGTCTGATACATGATAAAATTACATGTATGTTCACATAAAGAAGGGGATTTAAAAATTAAGGGAGTTTAACTTTTGACTTTTAAAAGAAACAAACAAATAAATGTTTGCTAAAATGGATAAAATGATTTATTTTCTGGAACTTTGTGATATATTCTGAAAGAAACAAACTCATTATTTATCCAAGTATTTAGGACTAAATTGAAGAAGGAAGAATTTTTTGTGTGTGTTTCCTGATAAATCTGGCTGTTCTAAGTACCTCTGTGTTTTATGGTTTCTGGTTCCCATGTCCTGTGGGACAAAAGAGGAATCTATTTTTATTGTTGGATTTTCAACAGAAGAAGCTTCTTGCAACTGTTAGGGGCATGACCTTCTAAATCATGGTAAATCACAAAACCTCGCAATCAGTTCTTTAAGTATATTTTGTTACTGTTGAAGACCTAATCCCTACATGGGAATATTTTATATTCCACATTCCACATCTGAGTGTGATGGATCTACGATCCATTTTCTATTATATGTTGTGAGTCTTTTTGTGTACTCAGCATGCAATTTAACCTGGACAAATGCAAGGGGGCTTAAAAAAAAACATTTGAAGGGTATAAAGGGACATTGACAAAATATAGTTTTCCTGTGAAAGTGGTGGGGAGAAATGAAGAATTAAACTGGTAGATTTTTGTTTCTGAAATTCGATAAAATTCATGATTATTATACTTGGTGCTACATATGAAACTGTCTTAAATTGTTGAGTGATAACAAAAGCACAGAACAGGAGACCCATGTTCAATTATATTTATATCATAGACATGTTTAGTCTTTGCCAATTCTCATTTCCGTTGTTCATCACCATGTTTCAACATGCCTTTGTAGCAAGTTGCAAAATGACTGCTTTGCTAGCTGACTTAGCAATTCAAATTTGAAGTATCTCTTCTGTAATTCCTCTAGTAGGTTGTCTGGCTTTTATGTTTTTCTCTCCAAAATAGATAATATAGTTTGTAGTTTTTCAACTCTGGGAGCCAGGCTTTTCTCCACTGGTTCTGAAGAATAATAGCTACTGACTCCAATACTATTTCTGCAAGTTCCATTAGCACTCTGGGATGTATTCCATCTGATATCTGTGAATATTCTTTTGTTGCAATAAACATTTTGTACATTAAAAATCAATTATTGCATTACTTTAATAAGTCTGGGTAAATATCTTCTGATGGATTATTTAGGAAGAAATCTAGGAATGTGTTTGTTAGTGTCTAGATGGCAAAGAGGGATCTGGATTTACAAAGAACAATTGAAATGCAGGGACAGAAATGTAGAATATCACAACACCAGCTCAGCAGAACCAGAACCACCTTCACCAGTTCACCAGAACTTATGAAGGGTACCTCTGGGGATTTTGCATGCATATGAATTGCCTTTTTATTATTAATAACTATTAACCATTACTCTTAGTGAAAATTGTAATAGTGACCAAAAAAAGATTTTAAAATGTATTTTTGTCAAAATGAAAGCGCTTCTTGTTTATAAACCTGACCCTCCCCTAGTATATTTGTTTGATTAGTTCTGCATCTTCATCTTGAAGTCAAGTTTCAATGAACTTTGTTGTCCTTTCTCCTTGTCATGTGTTATGTACATTTAATTATGATATCGGAGATCAATGATCCTTACATTCATTTGCCTAGACTATGTCACTTGATGACAAGGTTTTGAAATGCTTTTTTAACAGTTTTGCCCTTCAGCTGTAAATTGTGATTCTGTATTTCTTCATTAATGATCTTGGAGTGCTTATGTAACTACTTAAGAGAAAATTTTAAATGTAAGATGGCTCTATTAATTTAAAAGCAGGGGCATTCTACTTAGACTCCCTTTCCTTGCTCAAGGAGTGGAGCATTTTTCATTTTGATAAATGATTTGCCTTGTTAAAACTTTTTTAACTAATGGATAAAGAAAAAAACCCTGTTAAACAAAAATGACATGACAAAAAAAGTTTGACATTCACTTTATTTTATACAGAAATGAATGTAACACAAAGTGGTTTTATTGAACTGTAACAACAAAACATTGGAAGCTCAGTGTTGAATTTGCCTTGAAATTTATTTCTTGAGTAATATAGATCCATTTTCCTCCAGATGTAGGTTCAGAAATGTCCAGGTAAAGACCAGCACCACCAGCAGTGCAGTGCTATAAGGAACTGGGTTCATTCTGTTCCAAAGGGTGGTTCAGATGTTTGAGTGTCAGTTTCACTGTCTTGGCTCTGTATTGCAGTTGGATGTTAGTCACACAGGAAAACTGACTTGCTTCTAGAAAGGTTTTTGTAGTTGCTGCAAAAAAAGGTCATATCCAAAAAATTGCATAAACTGTTCCTGTGGTCAAGAGCAAGGCCATTTTTTCCAGGGAAGTGAGCCCTCCAAATGTGAGTGCCACAGCTCCTTGGTCTCATGAGGTCTCAGGTGTCCCAAGTGCAGAAGGACAAATGTAATGCACACTTACACGTGCAGACTCCTTTACAGACTCCCTTTTTTTGGTTCCATTTTTAGACGTCATGATCAGCAGACGTTAAAGATCACTGTATAAATTGTGTTGATAAGAGCTCCTAACTTGGAATTTTATTTCCTCCTCATATTTTTTGTCTTTTTTTTTCTTTTTTAAAATAAGATTCTCTTAACAAATATTTCATTTAATCAAATAAATAATTTGATTTATTTGATTAAACAAATATTTCATTTAATCAAATAAAGTAGTGGTCTGACTTCAGATATATTACAGTTTGTGATCAACAAGCAGTAAGTATCAAGACTGAGATTTTCAATGGGTCTGATATTACACATTCATCTCCCATTAAGTCCTGAATGCCGTTGAAAATTTTAGTCATGCTTATCACTGGACTCTACTCAGAAAAGATTGAATTGTATTATTAAGTGAGTGCCATCTGCATATTGAACTAGCTGAAGTATTAAAACAGTAATCAATTAAATCTCTCAACTCTAGACACCTTTGTACAGTTTTTAATCCCATTCAGCAGCACCACAATTTATAACCCTATATTCATCTCAACCTTTTAACTTGCTGAAGCTCCCAGTTCCACCGAACGTGTTTCACTTATGTAACAAAAGTAAACTTATCTATACAGGTTGTTACTGTGAATGTCAATTGCATTTATATGTATATCAGATAAAAGATGTTGGTCATTATACATGTTTTTCCCTATTCTTCAACTTCAACTGATGCTATAAGAAGCATCAAAAAGTCCAAGCTGATACATTTACCCTGTCTCAGGGCATGATTCCACTAAGTGGATGATGAATGCATTCAGGGATTGTGTGACCAAACAAGATGGGAAAATATAAGGAAAAAAAATACATTAAAAGCTTCCACAAAACTATGAAGTGTGTAGCAGGCTTTAGTCCCTAGTGTTAGAATATATTTCCTTACAAGAAGTTAGGGATCAGATAAAACATCAGATAAAATGTGTGTGGGAAATGGTCTGTGATTTACTCTCCTTATACCCTTCCCCCTTACTTTGTCATTTAATAGAAGCTAAACTTTATGTTAGAAATTCAAGCTGAAAATCTTTGTTGGTTACTCCCACATCTTCATGGGATTTTCCTGCCATTCATTTTTGCTCTAAACTTATTTCTGGGATATTGGCCCAAAACCATCACTCTCTATAGGTTGCCCAAAAATGTGGAATTTTAGAACACTGAAACAAAAACGCCTACTTCTACAAGCATGGGGTTTTTTGTTAAATGTGTATATAAGTCAGGAGATTAGTGGAAAGAAGTAATAAATGGCAGGAAGAGGGGGAGCCACCCCTTTTCCAGACATTTAGTATACTTGTGTTGCTTTCAGATGAAAAGAGACATGGATTGAAATTAAGAGTTATGTTCATCTTTGATATGTTAACAAGATAGACTCTTTTTCCATCACTTTTTACAAGTGTCCTTATGACAGCTGCTGTGCTGAAGAAATTATTATTCAAAAATAACTTTCTATCTCACTCAAAATTTAAGTTGTCAGATATGTTTTAAGCATATTTAAAAATAAGTTTGAAATTTTTAGTTAATTTTTTGTGACTATTTTTACATGGATAATAATTCATTATTCTAACAGCTGTAAACCTCTGTTTGGAAATTAAATGTCAAAGAATTTTTTTTTACCTGCAGATATAAGAGATACTTCTAAGGCAAACATGCAAAAGCTTTTCACTTTTTTTCATGTACCATTAAGACTGTCTTTAACTGTCCTTGAACTGGTTCTATGGCATGGTGAATTATACATTCTTTGGGGCAGATCCCTGTCTGCTGGAAGTACTCATAAATTCATTTATTTTAATGCAGCAAGGCTGGAATATAACACCCGTAGACAGGTACCATTTGTGTGAGATGATTGAAGTCTGCCAGGACTTCAAGTATTTAACTGCTCGCCTCATGCTGGTCAATACTCTAGATACCGACTTTTCATTTAAAATACTTATTTAGATCTTTGATAGTACATTGGCCTGACAGATTTTGATTGTGACATCGACAAAAATAGAGGAGGAGACAAGAACAGATCTCCAAGTGGGATTATGATGCATATGCTAAGATCTGCCTCTGGAGGCTGCTGAGCTTTTGCTCAATGACCAGGCTCTTGCATCTTCCTGAGTTACAGCCGATATTAAGCTGGTTGACACGAGAGATGCAATAGTTGCCTTGAAAAGAGATCAGTCTATTGAAATAGGACTTTCTGTAGCTCAGTGTCCTCTTCCAATAAGCATTTTAGCTCTGGATAGACCTGGACATTTATTGTGTGTTCCACCACTAATACTCATAAACACCTCAAGATTCATATGTCCTTTTTTTGCTTACTGTGCCTGTTTTCGTGGCTTCTGAGACACCTTGAGCTTTTCAGTGGGTAACCCTGAAACACTGAACATCCCCTTACCAAATCACCTGTAGGCAGGGCTTTTACTGTTTGGTACACATCTAAACTAAGGTAAATAATCCTTCAGCTGTGATTGTATTTAATTTACAAGCAGAAGTTCCCACAGACATATCTTTATGCCACATATGTAAATTATGGATTTTTTCTAATCTAGAAATTGTACTTGTGTTTAAATGTGCTGGAATTAAGCTTTTAAGCTTTATGAAATATAATAGTTTTTTTCATATCATTGATATACAAGGCATGTTTTCACAACACTTCTGCACTTGTATCAACTATTATCACTTCTACATTACCAGTAAGTACTGTGCTAACATCTCTTTTAAGGATGAGTAATCTTCAGTGTATTTTTTAACTAGAAAATGAAAGATAAGATTCATTTCCCCTCGGCAAAAATGACTCTATGGAAATGCATCTTCCCACTCAATTTATTTGCCAGCTCTTGTGTTCGGATTCCTTTGCTGATTAGGGAGCCAAGACATCAAGGTTTAATTCACATTGAATTTTGTCACTGTGATAAGTTTTGCAAGCATTTCAACTTCCCACATACTCCAGTTTCAATATTTGAAAATGGGACAGTATTTCAAATTCACTTTTCTGAAATGCCTTTGGGTGAAATAAGAAGGCATGGTTTCCTTAGCTGAATAATGGCATGGGTGATTGATCAAAACTTTTATTTTGCCAGGTGCAATTTGAAGCAAATACTAAGCAGTATAACACTATCAATGATGACAGAGTTGTCTGTTCTTCATTAGATCTGTGGTACAATATTTGGTCTTGATAGTTAAAGGAATGACACAATTTTTTTACTTTATCAATTACAGAAGACTTTTTCCTCTATGCAACCAGACCATGCAGGAATTTGGGTTTGTTTTTTTTCATTGAGTTTTTTTAACTGCAAAATAAGACTTTTTTTCCAATGTTTTACTTCAACAAGGAAGCAATGCTACAAAAAATTTAATGTTGTTTTGCTTGCTGGAAATATACACTTACCGTGAAATTATGAGTATTGGTAGTACAACAATGGGCTAAGTGTGGTTAATTCAAATGGAGAAGTAAGGTTGAAAAAGGTTTTTGAAGAGAAAACTTTCACTGAGAAACTGATTTAGAAACCCACTGTTTGGTACCAGAGCCTCTCTGTCTCATGGGTGTTGAGGGTCTCTCCAGGGATGCTTTCCTGGTGATATTCAGGATAGACACAGTTCCATCAACCTTTCCTTTGGTTGCTGGACTAATCTATAATAAGAAGGTCCTGAAAGCCCTGTGTCCTACCAGTTACAGGAACTGTGATATTGTTTGATCTTCTATGTGAGAAGCAGCTTTGTAAACAGGGAACTAAAAAATCCATGAGGAAAGAAAGAAGCAGAGAGGAAGCAATGTAAAATGGAAGGCTGAAGCACTGACATGTCAAGAGGTGGAGTGATTATTCTACTACCTGAGGAACAGAGGATATGACAGATTTGTAAAAGTCTGTATGTAGTGCATACTAGCTCTTTCTTTTAGCTTTGATGTGATTTTACCAGTTTAATTTACATGGCACAGCTTCAAAAATAATAATAAAAAAGATATTGCAGAGTTATCATGGCAAGTGTTTCATATGGTGTCAGTTTTGGATAAAGGGATAAAAAGTTCTAATAATATCTTTCAATCATTAATCTCTACAAGATGTCCTGAAGACCAGAATTAGAGCAATATGTGGTCTTTGCCATCTTTGACTATTGTGTCTCAAAGACACTTTTGAGCACTCAAAAAAAAAAAAAAAAAAAAAAAAAAAAAAAAAAAAAAAAAAAAAAAATTCAACACTTAAAAAGCACAAAAAACCCTGGTAGAATTTCCACAACAATCCAGTTCCCCATTTATATCCCAACAGGGTCAATTGTCAATGCATTTGACATAAGAAAAAATATAATGTTCTCACGATTGTTTGTGTGCTCAGCTCTCTGCACCCCATGCTGTAAATGCACCCCAGGGTTTCAGATCCATGCTGTGACCAGCAATATGTGCCCAGTGGGCTAGGACAGCAAGATGTACTGTGTGTTTAAGTTTTTTCCTCTGCATTTTTTGTAAAGCTGCTTCTTCCTCTGTATTAGCCTGGCAGTATAGCTTTCTGTAGTGTGAAGGATTGTAAAGCTAAAACCATGTTGGAATGCAGTCTTTGGACCCACAAATGAAAACTCAAGCTCTCCAGAGAAAAGTCTTTGTTTTCTAAATGATTTCAGGGTATGCAGCAGGACATAAAAGCTGCACATCGACACCAATATTTGTAGAAGGTGCAGATAATGCAGTAGCATCTCAGTGCCTCACTTCAGGTGACAACTGTAGTTCTTTTACAGTGGCATTTCACATCAGAGCACTCCTTAGCTTCCTGAGTTGTATTAGATATCAAAAGATTCTGAAGTGAAATTCAGCCTAAAAGTAATTTAGAAATATTGGAAATGACAGCTTGGCTGCTCAGAAAGGAAGATTTTTTTAATATGTTTTTTTCCCCCACAAAAAGTGGACTGAAGTGTCTGAAATTGCTTTAGAAGAAGGCTAAAGGGAAATGTCACATCTCTTCTAGTCCTATTTTCATATGATTCTGGGAATGTGGCACTCAGGTTGGTCATGATCTAGCCATAAAATATACCCATTAATGTGAGTAAAGACAATGCTTGTCTAATTTTGTGTGTAAGGGGGTCCTGTAATGGCAGCATTTTTCTAAAATTTCATCCATCACATTGCAAAAACAGAATTTGAAATCAGGGCTGTGTGCATGTTTGTGACTACTCAATTAAATCTCACCTTAAATTCTATTCCTGTTTCCAGGTTTGATTAACAGAGCCCTCAAAAACACATCTAATGGAACATGAAGTCTTTGTGTTGACTTTCAAATAGGATTTTCATTGCTCAGGCCTATTCACCTGGAAGTTTACTCAAAAGGTGTAGAGGCATGCCAAGGTGTAATTATAGAAAAGTGCCACTAAATATTAAAATTATTCCAGGCATCTATTCATAGTGTCAAGCCTGAGCCATGTTGAAATGTTCCAAGATTATCTAGAATTCTAGAAATGCAGATATAGGATCATTACTAAACTATTCTACATCTAGTAGTTGCTTAGATGTAAAGCATAATTCATTGCAACTTGTGGGGACTGGTACTTGCGTGGCATTTCAGTTTTATTATTTTGATAACAAACACAATATCTGCTAAGATACAACATAGAGATAAGATACATCTGCTAAGAACAAACTTCCCAAAGCACTTTAATACTGAGAATTGCATATTTATGTCCATCCATTTTATGTAAGCATATAATAAATAAATATTGTATGTATGTAATAATTATCTATTTTATGACATCAAATTCTTTAAGGAAAGTGCAGCTGAAAATTTAAAAAATATTTTTATTTTTGACTGACATAGTCAGCACTCTTTTATCAGCATCCTTTGAGTGAAAGATGTCAGCAGTCATCAGTGTTTTTTTTTTCTTTAAGAATTTCCTTCAATGTATTTGAAACACAAATTTCAAACTCTTCAAAATAAAGGAGAAAAATTTTAATCAAGCTGTCACTTTTTAAAAGTTCTACTTAACTGAAGTGTCATTGTCTCCCTGTAATCCAAGACCAATCTTAAAACTATCAAAGCTAGCGGCCAATATTATTTGTATGTTCTTTTTTTAACCACTGCTTATTACTGGATTATGACTTGCTCATAATGAAGCAAGGTATAAGCCTTTCTAAGTAATGATAATAAAATAGTATTAAAAAAGAGATTTAAAGAAAATTATAATTCTGTTATTAAATGATGTTACTTATTAATCCAGTGAGCCAAGGACATGAATCCTAATTGAAGCCAACTTTGTTAGAGAGTTTATGAAACCGAAGTATCTTAAAGGTCTGCAAAGATGTAACAAGGTTACCATCAAGGATTGCAGTATGAATCTCACTGGAATTCTGCCCCTGAATTTAAGATTTAAAATTCTGAGGAGCACTGTTGATAAGTTAATGGCAGAATAAGAAATATTTGTCCTACTCTGTGCAGGCTCTGCAATTACTTCCAATTTACATCCCAACAGTTACATGGAGAAATCTATGCTTCGAAAGGAGTGAAAATAATTTTTGCTTGCACATTAACCAGAATGATGGAAAGTTGGTTTAATCTAAGAAGCTCCACTTTTACTTCTCCCAAAAAGAAAAGATAATGAAGCTGTCCCATTTATTAACTATGGTAATTAATTATGGTACTGGTCAATTCAATGACTAGTAGAAATACTAGCAAAATATGAGGAGTTTGTCATAGTTCTTGCCAACCATTTGAGAGCTCCCTTGAATAAATGTTTCATAATTCATACAGAATAATAAAATACATGTAGTTCTTTATGAAGAACTGGTAGACTAATAAGACCATATTGTCCTTTAGTCACTATACTAAAACATCACATATGAAGGCAAAATTCAAAATTTGTCTTTTGTGGTTACTGGCATAGATTTGCAATCAATAAAGCAACTGATTTGCTAACATTTTTCTCAGTTAAGGGTAGGTAGAGGAAGAAAATTCTGAGCAAATTCTAAAAGGCATTCAAGTTGGGCTCCAGGGGTTGCAACAAAGCCTTGACTTCAGAGGACCATAATTGTCTCAAAGAAATTACTCTACTGTATTATATCTATAGCAAAATACAAAGACATGCAATTTTAATGACTTAAAAGCTTTGAAATTCCACAGCAAGAAGAGCTGTATTTCAGCTGTACTTCAAAATACTGCTGGGAATTGGTTAGAGTGTAACCCTGAAACCAGACCCATTAGAAACCAAAATTGCAGTATTACAGTTAAATAACATGATTCTCAGAATGATGAAGCTGTAACCAAGACAGTGTTCCAAGAGCTTCGAAATGTTTTTTGACTTCACAATTACCACCTACCCTTCTGAGATAGATGTCTGGAGATAGCTTTGCATCTTCCTGATAATTTTAAGAAAACAAGATTAAGAAAACAGGGCTAGTGTGCATGGGAAGGGTGGGGTAGGTGTTGGGGAGAAACTTAATTGCACTATAAAGGCTGTTTTTTATTCTAGAAAACACTTATTCAATTAACTAAACACAAATATAGTGTCACAAACGCAGTCAAGAAATTTAGTACTGTCAAATCTGTGATTCATGCTTGCAGTCTTCTGAATGTGGAATTCGTTGGCACGGTTGATTTCTAAAACCCTATAAAGGTATTCTATGAAACTATGAATTCTCTCTTGGCTCTTGAATCATATTTGGTCTAAATTACCTCACACTTATTTGTAGTCTTTTTCCCTGTTCTAACTAGTTAGTGTGCTAATTTTCACAAATATGTTTATGTTCTTTTTCTGTAATAATTAAAAATTAAATTATTTTAAAATATGCAATACATTCATCTCCCTTTGAAATCAATGTAGAATACATGCTTTGTAATCCTTCTAAAAAGCCTGCTTGCAGTTGCTTTGGGTACTACAGGCAAAACATTGTTTACATCCATTCCTTTTGCTGCCAGTGGAATTCTTTAATATAACAAGTCAGTCTGCTGAGTATCTCCTATGGCCCAGACATTTCTGGTATTTGTAACTGCTTTCAGGATTTCAATCACAAAGAGAAATGCTGAAACTGTTGCTAAGCGAATGCCTTCCTTTATCAGCAGCGAAGACATTTCAAGACATCTAATTCAAATTAAGAAATTAGAACCAATTATTTTGGCAAACAGATTGTTTGGGATCTTGATGACATCTCAATAGCTAGAGAGTATGACAGACTATCCACAGACACATAAGGAGCTACATACATGCAGACATTTTCATTGCTGCATCCCATAAAACCAGACCCATGAATTAATAGACTCAAAAATCAATAAAACATTGGCCACATTAAAACACAGTGCTAAGCACCAATGAGAAGACAGTTTCTAGTTAAAGTCCTGGGAAAAATAGGAACTTATGTGTGTCCGGGCACTTCTTCTCCCCCAGAGTAATTGTTACTGGCCTAATTCCTTCATCTGTTTTTTTCTCCTGAATAGTCTCTAGCAGGTGCCATATTTAATAAAAATGCTCCCAGTCCCGAGCAATGCACTGGAGTTAATAATGGAGTGGCAAAGTTATAATGCTCCTTAATCTGTTTTCACTTGGTTAACCTGAAAATAATGTCCGCCTGCCCTACTGGCAGCTCCAAAGACTACAGAGAACAGGTGGGGTGTTTTCTTTCCAGGAAATGTCAGTTTGATGTCTGGAAGCAGATGTAGTTTTCCCCGACTCAGTGCGGGTCTATCTTCTAACTTAATCGGAGCTCTAAATAGCTGACAGGTGATAATACATCTAGTCAGCTCTAAGCATATTCTGACTACACTGCCAGCTAGTAAAGGGGAAACTTTCTCTTCTGCAAAAAAGTGAACACCTTTTAGAGCAAGAAAGTATGTTTAAAAAACTTTCTGATTAGAAAATCAAGTCAGATTGATATAGCAATAGATCTACGTAAGTGTTGGATCTGCGTGCATAGAAACTTTATCATGATATATTGGTGATCTGGTATTAAAAATAGCTTTCAGGGAAGAAGAGATCATTATTTAAATCTCCATTCTAGGCACCTATAAGTAAAGGAAGATACAGAATTGTATATGTAATCCAAGCTCTGATGTCAGCTCTACGGCAAGAATCTAAGCCTAAATTCATAAGTAGTATTTTTTCTTTCAGAAACCCATTTTGAGCATTTTGGGTGGCTCCAGTGTGGTTCCATTAGTGCAGTTCTCATGGGCTGAAAACTTCTTCTCCAGGCTGTGGTACTCTTTTGGTGGCTTCTGCAGTCACACTAGATATTCCAGGCTTGCATTACTCAGTTTTTCTGAGAGAAGTGAGAGAGCAGAGAAAAATGAAAGGAGTTCTAGTATTAGTTTTTTCCACTCTCTCTCTCTCAATCCTTCTATTTCCGTTCAGCCCGCCCTGGTTTGAACAAGGACCATCTGTTCCTCTCACCTTCCAATTCTCCACAGAAGTTGGTCCAACATGTAGAAAGCAATATTTTCTTCCATAATAATTTATTCTCTGAGAGTTGCACCACTGATGATACTCAGCTAATACCCAACTTCCATTTCCTGTTCCTGATTGTTCTTGGTGAGTATTGTTGCAAATTGTGTCCCCTAAAGTGAATATTTCATATAATAATGAGATAGCATCTTACCCCAGGTTACGGTAAATTTCTGATTTGAATTACTCTGCTCAAAGGTTGTTGGAAGGGAAATAATTTTCCAAACCTAATTTTTAGGAGAACAGTGATTTTGAGCTGTATAAAGTGAAATTCTGAATAACTCACCAGGTGGATGGTCTTGTCTTTTGGCATTGTGAACTGCAGGAATTCAGATTATGTGTGTAGATAACAGACAGACAGATTGACTGACTGACCAACCCACTGACCAACTTTATTTGCTAAGCCTGAGATTAATGGAACAAAATTCTCTAGCAACTTAAAACTTCCTGAAAAACAAGATTTAAAATAGAAAGGATGACACAATTCTAACAATAGCATTGTGAATGAAAACATTGTCATTCTGAATGGAGATCTACTTGAGACAAATTGAATAACAATGCTCTTTTTCTTCATAAAGGCCATTAAAATTTTTAAGGCTATGGGACCTGGATAGAAATAGGTTTTAAAAAGCAATGAGGAAAGACTAACGCTCATTGCTAAATACTTACTTGAAGAGCCCAATTAGGTAACAGTTTGTGTTAATTTGTGCTCTCTGCTAAATCTAGGCTGAAAAGCCTCATTTTTACATTGGTTCAGATGAAAAAAAAAACCACTCTTTTTTTTCCTAAGTATCACCACATAAATATTACGAATTCTTTTAGGAGTGTGAAATATTTTTTTTCCTATTGCAATGGGAGATAAATGTTATTTTTGCATAGCACCAAAATACAGAAATCCACCAAGAACATTTCGCTATGCCTCACTATGCTGTTTCAATGGAGTATCTCTGGAAATATTGCAGTTTTCTATTGTTTTTTGGAAGTGCTAATATTAGCATGAGCTCTGATAAGAATTATTTAAGAACCTAATTGCATGCTCTCTATTTGGCATTTGAATTTTGCATCTTTGGAATTCATCTTTTCAGAGTGCTTAATTTAGTTTCTATTAATACCCTGTAATTTAATAATTGTAGTGGGAGGCTAGGGAGAATATGGAACAAGGAAAGATTTGCATATTTCTTTGATACAGCAGTTTGTGATAGGCTCTGGCTTCTTTTTTTTTATTTTAGACTGATCTTTAAAAGCAGTTTTGCTAAGGCTGGTGTGAATACTATGGAGCATGGAGAGACCAGATGGGGAGACCGTTTATCCTTTATTCCAGTCACTTGTCATATGACTAAGGAAAGGCTGAATCAATCCATCAGAGTTCTGCAAAACACTATTAAGTAATGTAGTTCTTGATTAAATCTTGCTTGCAATGTAGATATCAGCCTGAAGAAATGATCTTCTAAACTAAATCTTACTATGAAAGCAGAAAACAAATATTGCTTTTTTTTTTCTGTTGCCCTTAGACTATGTTGAAAAGCACATCTAAAAAAAAATGTGGCTGTGATTTCATGTTTGAGTTTTTGCCTGTTAAAACATATTACTACAGGCCTCTGTTTTTTGCTCTTGTAACCCGAATTAGAAAATAGCATGCAAGAAAGAAATCTTCTGGAAAGATTGGCTAATGGCTGTGTAAACAGCAAATGCTTGCCACATATGGGCATTAGGAGATTTTGTTGCAAAGACTCAGTGACTACTGTTAACAGGGTAGAGCTCTGAAATGTGATAGCAAGGAAGATCTTTTGAGAGAGGCTTGGAAGTTGTTTGGCAAAAGCCTTTCCAGAGGCTTTAGGACCTTGGGACTCAGGGCCTGTGCAAAAAAAGGACTACAGCAGCTAAAAGACAAGGCTGGGCTGTGCTGCTTGGATCTTCTGCAAGGGCGTGGAGTGATACGAGTGATGGAACACAGAACTGTGAGGCTATACCTTGAATCCTGTGTTCACCTTGGGTCTCTTCACAACAAGAAGGACATTGAGGTTTGGGAGCATGTCCAGAGAAGAGCAATGGAGCTGGGAAAGAGTCTGGAGCACAGATCTGATGAAGAGCAGCAGAGGGAGCTGAGGGTGTTTATCCGGGAGAAAGAAAGCCTCAAAAGTGACCTTGTCATTCTCAACAACTGCCTTAAAGGAAACTGTTACCAGGTAAGGGTCAGTCTCTTCTCCCAAGTAAAAAGTGACAAGACAAAAGAAAATGGCATCAAGTTGTACCAGGGGGGATTCACCTTGGATATTAGGAAAAATTTCTTCACTGAAAGGGTTGAACAGTATTGGAGTGGGATGACTAGGGAAGTAGTAGAGTTGCCAACTCTGGAAGCATTAAAAAAGCTTGGAGACATGGTGTAGTGGTGGACTTGGCAGTGCTGAGTTAATGGATGGACTTCCATTAACTCAGATGGTGATCTTAGAGGTGTCTTCCAACCTAAATGATTCTACGATAGTCAACAAAACAGGGCTTAAGAGGAGTCACCTCAAGCATTTGCATGTAAGCAAGAAAATGCCTGCAAAGCGTCATTATGGGAAACCTTTTCCTGACCTGTTCTGGGAAATCCATGTACTAATTCTTTACTGTGAGGGTGTTCTGAGCCCTGCCACTGCCTTCCTGATAGGTTTTGGAGCCGGCACCTTCAAAGATATCCAAAAGTCATGGTCCTAGACAACCTGCTGAAGGTGTCCATGACTGTAACGGAGCTTCAACAAGATGAGCTGCAGAGGCCCTTCCCAGCCTCAGCCATTCCATAACTCTGTGAGCTGATGAGAAAATTGGAAAAGGCTACTAAATATTTTGATGGTCCTGAAAGAAGCGGGCTCCCTGCTGCAGGTTTGACCAGGGTGGACTAAAAGTTTCAGGAGCCTTCTTTAATAATGATGAGTAGAAAACCTCAGTTTCTAGTCTCAGTCTACCTTTTTTAGCTTTGGAGAACATGGCCAGGATACAGCAAGTATTAATGGGGACTAAAGAGTGTAAAAATACTCACACTCATGGAAGCAGGGATCTGAGTAACTACCCAGTTTGCATTTCCAGTGACTGTTCCCTTTCCTCAAATAACATTACCTTCTGCTTTTCTTGTTAATAGGGAAAGATCCTAAATTTCTCTACAGATTTTACATGGAAATAATTTTAACTACCCTATTTAAAGGGCTAAACACAGATTATAATTGGAATGGTATTTGAGGTCACTCAAATAAACAAAGTGCATTGAGAGGAGAGATTTGACAAGGAACCCCAGTCTAATAAATTTTTATTTGGTTGGATTACAACCATGCATGGATTATAAATGTCATAGCAATTCTGTAGACAATTTTCCATCAATTAATAATAATATCCCTGAAAAAATACCCTAGATGCTTTGCACCATATTGCCATTTCTCTGCTTGCTCTGGAAAGATCGAGAATGATAGAAATACTTGCCACAAGTCTCTGCACTTTACACAGAAGTTTCCCTTTTTGTGACAGTGGATATTTGATGCCATGAATCTATGGATCATAATATTTAATCTTCCCATCTTCTCAGAGCAAAAATATTCTAAGTAAATTTTTTGTATCTGTGAGAGCTGAAAATACAGAGAATAAGAAAATTTAGGAGTCCCAAAAGCATAAAATAGTTTTATCTATAGTTATTCATATAGATCAGTTGATTCTTACAGAAGAAGTGTTGATTTACCAAGATAAAATGGCAAATTCTTAAAGGACAAAAGATGTGTTTATTGCTAACTATGTACTGGCTTTCAATTGATCAGGAGTTTTTTTTCTCCCAGATATAAAAAAATTATTGAAAAATACGTCCTGGAAAAATGAGCTGTATGTATTATCTCTGAAATTCTTGATTTAGCATTTTTATTTCAACATTTCTATCTCAACACCTGACTCCCCGGCCACTTCCTCTGAAAGCAAATGTTGACTTTTCAGGAAATTATGAGCTTTGTTGAATGTTTTGAATTTGACTAAAGGCTGAGTAAGGATTACTTGTATGAAAGAGTTTTTATAGCAACAACTTCCCAGATGTGTGGGTATGTTTGAATTTTTCAGGAGTGTTGTACAAGGACATGATGTAATGTTCTGTTGTGAACTCCTAACTTTCTCAGTTTTTCAGAGTTAAAAAGGAATTCTTGCTTCAAAAGCAGCAGTAGGAATAATTTTGTTCTTTAGCAAACAGTCTTGGACAGATTGCAGAAATATGTTAAATAATTATTACATTAAGTTTGAATGTTCTATTAAATTAATTGCAATATTATGTAAAATTAGTTTAATTAATTTATTTTACAAGGACTGCAATGAAATGTATAGAAATTTGTAATTAGTATTTTAAATAATACAGTGAATCTTACAATAATTTAATTGTGTATTTAAAGATAATACAGGTACAAACTGGAAAAAAATAATTTATACGTATGTGCATATACATGCTTGATGTGTAGATTTTACACACACAAATATATATTTATATTTATAGAAATATGACTGGGGAGCTAGTAAATAAAGCAGAAATTAAATAATCTTGGATAGCCAGCCTTCAGATGTCCTCCCTGTGCTTAGTCAGACAAATGAATTTCTGCATCCAGGTGCCCAAATCTGTTTGCACCTCCAGTTCCTTGTACGTGGGTTTTTAGCAGCATGGAGTGATGACTGGATGTGTATTTAACCAGCCTGATCTGAGCATTTGGGGAAGCTGGTTACTGGCGCATGCTGTAGCATGATAAATTAGCAAGGAAGTACAGATGCAGTGACTGTTTCCCCACTGAATATGACTGAAGACAATAAAGACTTCAGAATATTAGGAAATAATTGTGGTGTCTGTTGTCAACTTGATGCACAGTTTTATAAGGGAAATAAACCTTTTCAATTTATTTCTTTCTTGCTCAATATTTCTCTCTCTCCTTTCTCATGTGGCCTGTCAGCCATGTGGATATTTTGCTGAAAGAATAAAGACAGATATATGAGTAGGAAGGGAGAGAGAACTCAGTATAACTACATTTTCCTTTCATATATGTCTTTTCCTTTGGTATATTTCCCTTCAAGAACATTCACAGGGTGAAAACAACATAAGGGCTACTGAAAATATGTAGCAATGTACTGCATGTTTCTTATCCTCATTAATTCAAGACAGATAACATTTGAATGTAAAATAGTCCTCAATATCACTACAAAAAATGGAAATACAAGATGAGCAATGTGGCATTTGTTTCAATGATCTTAGAATGAAGTTCAGTGCACCACAAGGGCCTATGGCATAAATATTCAGTAGTGTTCAGTTTTTTCAACCCGCATGTGAGAAGGTTCAAGAAGAAGCACTATGGGACGGCTAATCTGCTTTTCCAAACCAAATTGGTGTGTAGACTCTACTTCTAAACCCTGGCTAAGGAGTTCAACCACTGTGGGGAACTACTTGCTGTTCACATCCACTGTTGGATGAGGTGTAAATCTCAGTTTTAAAGAAACTTAAAGGAGCCTGAGCACTCTGTGAGAGCGCCAACGGAGTGGAGACCCCACCAACCCCACAGACATCTATGTTATTGAATGTCAGGGAAGCGTTCTATTAAATTTCATGGGTTTATGGAAAGAATCTCTTCTATTTCATGCTGCATCAAGAGGATTTCAAATGAAGATTTGGGTACCTGATTGTCCAGTTTCAGACATTTTATTGAAAGATTTCTTCAGGGTTCAGGACTTTCCTCCTGTACTTCCTGTTCTTCCAGACCACTTGCTATGACTAGACTCAATCCCCTTTTTAAGATTCCTGGCATGCATAAGGAAAGATGAAGCCTTTTCTGTTTTGCTTCTATTATTGCAATTATGTGATGAAAAGGAGAATGCAATCCAAAATACAGAAGCCCAAAATCCTCAAATGCAAATGCTCTTGCAAATGAACCCTCTGCCCACATGGAGTGAAAAGATCCAGGCTCAGATTCATAGCCTGGCTCTTATTCTATGTATGAGACAGCTTACTGTAAGACCAAAATCAAATTATCTCTGTGTTCAGAAGACAGTTAAAACTGCATTAATCTCTGCACCATCTAATTTCATTTTCAGATTTTTGCATAGTTTGTCTTAGCTAATGAAGAATGCTGACAGAGCAAACCATGATGTGAAGAGGGGAGCTCAACTCTACTGTCTTTAAAATGGTTGTTTTCCAAACCCTTCTGGGCAGAATGACATGAACAGAATAACAAAACCGACTTCCAGCTCAAAATCTATTTTGGAAAGATTTATGTTAGTGCTAGAATATCAGGGATGCATTTTCAAGGAAGGATAAAAATGCTAGGAAAGTCTTTATTTTGTGAATATTTAATTCCTAAAGAATGAAAAGTTGCATAGGAAAGGAAGAGATTCTTTTTCATAATTTCAGATTGCATGTAAATGTCAACATACACAAGTGCATTTACAAAGTGATGTATTCTAAAAGCACCAATTTATTTGTACTAGACCATCATTTCAGTAGTTTTCTTTCAGACTGTTATTTTTGTATCAGGGAACCCAAATTAGGAACCTTGTGAAGTTTGAGATGTTTCTATTAATTTACACCAGATTCACTTTTTCTAATTCCTTCATGATTGGCTCAGAGTCTTTTATTTGACTTGGTTCTGCAGAAGATTAGCCCTCAATATTGAAAATATTTTTATTGAGACTGGTATATAAAGCTGACAGGGCAGCTTGAAAGCTGAGGGAGCCTTACAGTTGTACCTGCAAGGGCCAAAATGTTCTCCTGATTCAGCTGTGACTCCTGGATATGTCCAAATGCCATTCCTCCTTCACACAGGCAAGGCACCAAGTTCCAGGGATCCTATGTTTCTCTTTGCAGCCCTTATTCTGATGCACCCATCATTAAGCGATCCCCTTTGAGCAAAACTCAGGAGTTTCCTGTTCTTTCCCATTTAATCTCTTCATCAAGCTTGCATTTGGTCTAGTAAATGTCTTCTTGGAAAACTGAATTCAGGATCACATACTCAGGTAACATTCAGCCTTTCAAAATCAACTCAATCATCTCCCACTAGATGACTTAGAGCCTGCTCCACAATTAATTTTACCCTGGAAACCATAAAGATCTATATTCTCTTGAGAGAAATCTAAGGAGTTTTACTTTGGCTTGGTTTTGAGGAATGGCTGGTACAGGGGAATGTGAATTTGTATCCATTCCATTCAATGTTTATTATAATACAGGGAACATATTTGCACAGCAGTGTGATGGTGCAGAATTATACCACAGAAAATGTAAGCAATAGCACTTTCAGGACCCATAAAAAAGCCAAAGATAATGCCCTCCCATCCTCCTACCAATGTTTGTTTGTCCCACAGCAGTAAGACCACCCTTTATTGGCAAATGCAGTTATCTCACTTGGCATCTGAAGAGCTTCAACACCAAGCAGACTGCGGCTCTTTCTTCTCTCTCCTTAATACGCAGAGGATTACCCTTGTGAAGAACTACATAAATAGAAAATGTGATGGCTTTGCTTTAACTACAATAAGCCTGTCTCTTTTTTTTTTTTTTTCCCCGGCAACAGTTTAAAGTGTCAGTTTTGCATCCATATTAAGTGTGAATTCCCTTGTGTAAATACCATTAAGGTTAATAGAATTTTAGTTTTACTGCTTAATAAATTTCAGAGTGGATTAAGTTTTGAGAAATATGTAACCAGTCATAATGCACACAGCATAATCCCATATCAGCATACATATACTGTAGCTAAGTCTGGGAAGTGCTAACAGAGACATGGCGCGGCTTCATATTAAATATAAAGAAAATAGAATAGATTATTTTCAAGTTTGTAACCTAGCTAATATTTCAGTATAGTTTGTCTTTTATTGTTTATTGATTTTTTTCACTTCTACTCACTTTAAAATTGCATTCTTTCACATATTGTTCTTCTGGATTTAGAATAATAATGGATTATTTGAAATATCAGCTTTTCCAAGTTGTTAGAGCACAGTGCAATATTATATACCTAGTGATTACTGAACTCTTTGTACATTGAGTGAGTTGGTACTCAAATGCTTGGATTTTAAGGGAATCATCCCATTTTAAGGTAAGTTCCCATTACATATTTTGGGAAGATCCTAATGACTAACATACGTTGTACGCCACATACATTTAACAATGCATGTATCCAAAATTTATGGATCTGAAATTGATTTATAATAATAATTTCCTGTCAATTTCCTGTAAAATGACTGTATTTGTCACACAGGAGCTTTCAGAGACTCAGTTGTCTTTCTCCAAGTGCTGTTCCATTGGATTTACCAACTTTAAATGACATGTTGAAGGTATTGGAATGTTTCTTCTCTGGAGGCAGACAACATTCCTGAGCTTTTGGTCGTTGGTGCTGCTCTGAAGTCAAGGTGAGGCTGTGTCTCTGTGGGCTGGCAACCTTTCCCAGACCCTCATGCTTCTCAACAGCAAATTTAGCTAAAAAAAGCAGACAAAAGATCTAAGATTTCTATTGTTCCCACACCTCTGCTTTTGTAATAGAATTCTTTGCTTTTTCCCCACTGCTCACATCGCTCTGTATATCTCACTGTTTGTGTTGCAAGTGTGGTGATTTGGGAAATCTGCCTATGTATAGCTGTAAATTGCAGACAAGGTTGTGAAACAACAAAGTATCTGGTTATTAGTTATATTCAGGAGACTGACTGAAAATGTCAGTACAGTTTTCCATATTTACTATCTCAAAGAATTCTATATCCAGTAAGAATATTATTAATAGTTTTTTACATGCCAGCCCTGTAACTCTGCCTGTGACCTGAAAGCCAAGCTTTCATCCTTGCTTTTAATAAATGTTTTGCAGCAGAAACTTACAATACAATATTGCTGCCTCCTTGAGCCAGCATAGTACTGAGGACTGAGGCTGTGTTCATATCTTCATTGCTTCTGCAAACAGCTGAAGTAAAAAAGGAATAAGCTACAAAAAAACCTCCAAAAAACCAAACAAACCCAAACAAACAAGAAATTATTTTTTATTAAAAACAAAGAGTTGTGATCCTAAATAGTTACAGGAATATCAGTGGTTCAAAAATGTCTTCATTGTCCTTTTTAATGATTAAAACTTTCCTTTTAGTGTCTAAGGAAAACAGATACAATGGCATCCTTCTAAACAGACAAGGTGATTTATGCTTCTGTATTGTACATAATGTCTTAAAATTGCAAAGCAGCAAATATGGTTCCTTCACGTTAACAAGATTTAGCCAGGAATCTCAAGTATCAGTAAAGACCTCAGCCTATAGCTTCCTTCTCAAAAAAGGATTCCAGCTGATTCTGTTTGCTTTACCTTCCAGTGTTCCAGGTCATACTTGATTTCACATTCAGTCTCGTAAGTTTTTAGTGGTTGTCTGTTTGAAGCCTGAATACCTTTATTCCTGTTTCTATCTAAAAATGCTTTCCTTTACAAATCATCTGTACTTCTTTGTCTTTTCTGTGTGGCTATAAATTTTGGTTAGGTTTGCAACTGACTGTGTGACTAAGTTATATAATTATGTCTCTATTCAGTTTAAGGTAACATCCATCAGGGTGAGTTAGGCTGCTGTACCTCTGATGCTGGCAAATGCAATGTGTGCATTTATTGCTGCATTTTAAGCACAAATTACATAATAAATATTCTTTTTAACTTCGTACTTAATTAACTTTTGCCAAATATTATTATCCTAACTTTCAAGATAAGGAAACCGAGGCAGGTGACCAAGGCAATGTTACTTTGCCCCACCACAGCTATGAAGCGTGCTCCAGGCATTTAGCAAAAGCAACAAAAGGTCACAGAAATGGCCACTTAAAAACCAATAAATGATCTGTTTTAGAGTTTCCTAATTTTTTTGCCCACAGGAAAAATACTCGGCATCAGAATCTCATCAAAATGTGTCACCATTGTGGAGAGGCTGCCTCTTCTGAGCGGTGTACTTGTACAGCTGTGTGTGTGAACACTACAAATCAATTTTTAGGTAGCATGGATTTGTCTTGGAGAGCTGGCTAATGGCAGATTTTTCTTTATTTGTTCTATAATCATCTTGACCACTTTTGAGTGGTCAGTTTTTTTATTGATTTAAAAACATGTTCGTTCTTGTTGGTTTTGGCTTTTGTAATGAAATG
Source organism: Anomalospiza imberbis (assembly GCF_031753505.1). Classification (NCBI taxonomy): domain Eukaryota; kingdom Metazoa; phylum Chordata; class Aves; order Passeriformes; family Viduidae; genus Anomalospiza; species Anomalospiza imberbis. The sequence goes on along the minus strand of NC_089684.1, from coordinate 32,224,729 downwards.
TTTCTGCTGTTGCCTCCTGTGGCTTCCTACTATCCAGCCCCACTTCTGACACACCCCAGTGCTGATGAGACTTTGAGAAGTCACCAGGACAGTATCCAACAAAGGGAGTCTTGATGGGAGAGCCTCCAGTACAAAACCTGAAGAGACTAAGTGTAACCTGCAGAGGAAAAAATAATTTTCACATGACGCTTCTTTTTTTGGATTGTTCTCCAAATTATCAAAGGTTCTTTTTTTTTTTTTTTTTTTTCTTTAACTTGGGCAGAATAGGTAATAGAAAAGTTTAAATATGTGTATTATTTAAATCTTTATTTGGTAACAGATTATTTTATACAGTTCAACTCTATGGATATGGGTCTATTTTCCATAGATCCTGCCAAGACTTTCCATTCTGGGGCTTCCTGCTTATTTCTTCCAGCTGCTTCTCTTTCTTATCCCTTCTGTTGTTATTCTCCTCCTGTCTCCTTGTTTTCACTACCGATGGAGGAGAGGCTTGTTTAGACTTTGAAATCATAATATAAATGTTCTTGGCAATTGTTTTTTTCTATACTCTTTTTAATTATTCTCCTGCGATTCCAATTGTATTTTCCAGTTGGAGACCATCACAGAGAACTGTGTTGCTCAGCCAGAATGTTAAAGGTGCAAATAATCTCTTGAGAGGATTCATAAGGAAGATGTTTGACATTGAGACACAGCAGGAGTAACACAGTCGCCAAAATGGTGTTGGCTGTGTCCACGTGATGCAGGAAGGAAAACTTCTTATGCAGCTCTACATCTCCTGCTTAGTCCTTAACCTGTGCCACTAAGTCTGTCTGTAACACAAAACCTCCTGCCAAACTCACCATGACAGATCACCATCAACAATAGTGGGATTCGTGAGACTTGTTGGCCCAATCTGCTCCAATGGGGTGGAGTAAAAGTATGAAATAGGACTGTGCATGTGCCTGTGTGCATCATTTGAAGCCTCTGCTGTAGTAATGACAGATAGTTAAAAAAAAAACCCAAACCAAAGAAGCCCCCACAATAAACAAACAAAACAACAAACCAAACAAAACCAAACCAAAGCAAATAAAAAACCAAAACAAAGAAGCAAACAAAACCCACTCCATTTATTTACATTCTTTTACATCTGTGGAAGTCATTTGACCACCTGGTAGTCTGATGGCACTAATGCTAGTCCTCTTAGGGAATTGGTCCTTCCTCCTGCAAAAATAACCACTGCCATGGAGGCAGCAAAGTGCTGTTTTCTCACATCTGAAAGTATTTGCAGAATGAAGTCCTTTGTTTGTTTTTTTTTGCCTCTGTGTGTGCGTTGGTTTTCTCTACTTTTGGAACATATTAGAAAGCATCCTGCTCTCGTTATTCTTTTTAAATAGTCTATTTTCTGTAGAAAGTAATATCCACATGGTAAACTCCTATTCATCAGGACTGTGCCAAATATGTGCCATTTTATAGCTAAATATATGTTATTTTATTTTACTTTAAAGTGAGCCAAAATACATACCAAGAACATAGCTCTGGATGGTATTGGTCCTATATTCAAATGAGTATTTACTGTGTGAGGCACTTCTGTGCAACAAGCTGAGTTTGTAAGGGTCTGCTTTATGAATGCAAAGCAGAAAGCAGTATTTCTTCCTCCTCTTACTGTGAATTTACCTTTTATTGGAAAAACATGGATTTTCTTGCTAGTCTTGAGGAAGAATGTCAAGCATGACATTATGTACTTGATGCAATTGTACCTGTCTCCCTAGTACTCCCTTTTCACTTGAATTTTAAGAGTGTTTCTCCAGGGAACATAAAGAAGAGGGCATTCAGTTTGAGGAAAATAAAAGGTTAGCACTTAGGACCTTCTGTGTCAACTCTAATATCATTCTGTAGATGGCTGGCTGATGTACAATGGTGTATTTTGATCCCATTTTTTATTCCCTCTCATTGGGTACTAATAAGTCTTTCCTCTTCTCATGTTCTGATAATATTTTTCTTCCTTGACTTGGTCAAGATGAGAAAAATTTCCTACACAAACTCTCCCCTTCCTTTACTATTCACTAAAGTAAGACCAAACATCAGGCAAGATTAAATGAAAGAGGAAGATTTCTGATGTTACAGGACCACATGGTAAATAGCTTTCATTTTCATTATTTTGCTTCATAAAATGTTAAAATGGTCTCTTTTTCTCTCTGTAAGGATTGCATTTTACATGTCTGACTCCAATTTTCTTTTTCTAAAAACAGTCAAAAACATTACAGAGCAACTGTGTTAGCAAATGCTAAAACTGAATAAACTGAATGCTTTAGCATGGCCAGATTAAGGATGTGTTAGGGTGTTTATAAAGTGAAAAACAAAAGTTTATAAAGAATTAAGAGCAATTCAAAACAGAAATAGTTCCTCCTTCAACAGTTGGAAAAGAGTTCTAAATGGCCTGAAAACATACTGACCTGGAAGAAGCCAGTAATGGAGACTAGGAATAACTTTAAAATTTCACATCTTAGTTGGGCAGTGGAAATTAGATTTGCTTGCAAATACAGCATGGTTCTATAAAAGAAGTCAATTCTTCACTTTAGCTAATAATTTCTTTATTTAGCATATGAGCTTCATCTTATTGAAAACAGCCCAAAGAGTCATCCTGATTTTTCTGAATAATTTCAACTGGGAAAAGAACTTCATTAACCTTGTCTAAATTATGTAGAATTTGGGGCTTTGGTTTTGAAAAGTTATTGACCTTTGTTACCAAGTTTCTAGTTATTAAACTTCTGATTTTCTTCTAACTAATATAGTTTTTTATTGTTTCTTTACCACAGCATTTTCCAGTTTAAAGTCAAAGAAAACTGAAGTGTCAGCTGCGTTAGCAACTTCTTCAGTGAGAGAAGAAAATCACCTCTCTTATCAGGATTTCTGGTGCCACTGTGTGAAAAGTAACTGGTGAAGCGTTTAGAATGCAATTCCAGTGTAGAGAAATTCCTTTGTAGGGAAAAAAATACTATATTTGAGACTGAGCAAGACAGGATTCCTTCATGCTGAAGACCTGCTTAATGAGGACATAAAAGTGAAAATCCAGCCGGTTACAAGATATTAGAGCACTTTAAAAAAACATATGTATCAGTTTGATAGGGTGAATCAGTGTGCAGTGTGCATACTGGGGTCAATGTTCAAAACTCTCATAATGAATTGATAAGGAAAATGTAAAATTCCTAGAGCAACATACAAGTCAATGAATCTCTTTATTTAGGCCTTTTTTTCTTAAAGCCATATAAGGGACAAATTTTTATTCTGACAGTCATCCTTCTGTGAAAATGCAGGAAATATTTCAGAACTGGTGGCCTAAGAGAGTAAATGGCACCTCTAATTTTTCTCGATGGATGCAGTTCTACCTCAGTCTCTGAAACTGGCCTGTCTGCTGTGCAGCATGGCGGCAAGTACTGAGCACTGCAGGAAGTTTGAGTTTGTTTCTTCCTGCATGCACAGCTCATGACTGATGCAAGAAAATTGTTAAGGGATGTTGTTTTCGCAGAGTATTTTTCCCCATTGCCACACAGGCACACCAGCAGCTGGTTCAGCATCCAGCCCACCTGGAAGTGTGAGGCAATGGGAACTCTCTAAAATAGATGTGCTGCTGAGGGATGAGTATCTATCCTCTGCCAGTGGATACCCTTTAGGAGTTTCCAATTGTCCATCCCCTGCTGTTCATGTTCATCCTGCCAAAACAAGATGCTTAAGCATCTGGCAGAAGGAAATCAATTGATTATCATTTCTGAGATTAAAAATGACCCGATAGGTTACCAGTTAACCACCCTCCTGCTGGCTAGTTTGAAGGCACAAGAAGGTTGCATATGAATAACTGATGCTTCAGCTTTCAGGATAACCTGGGTACAGAGGGATTCTACCTGCTTCCTCTCAGTGGAAAGTGTAGGGTAGTTGGAAAGCTTCTTTTTTTGTTTTCCTCCATCCTTTTCAATAGAAATGCAAAATTCAATCTTGTGAATCGATGCTGCTTTGGGTCACATAGTCTGGCTCTGTTCAGCTACTAAAAAGAATTGCCTGTTCCAGTCTTTTTCATTATTTTAGTTATTTTATTTTCTATTATTTGTCATTTCCTAATTTTTATTATACACTAAAATGTTATATTATTATATTTCAATTTTTTCCTAAAAATTCTTCTGCTGTACTCTTGACCTTGTAAATAATGCCTTATCAAGGGCTGAACCCTGTTCTACATTATCCCCAGCCAGCTGCAGCCCATAGCTGTCTGTCCAGCTGTGCTCAGGGAGCAGCAGCCCCCACACCTCTGCCTTGCCGGGTCCAGGTGCTGGGGGTCAACTCCTCCCATTTCCCCTAAATCCAAACTTTACTGGCCACTTTATGGTAAACCTGGTGACTTGTGCTGCCAATTATTGCAGCCAGGGCATGTTTTCTGTGAAATTTACAGTTGTTCTGATATTCATTGGTACATATGCTTGCTTTACATACCTCTTTGGAGGAATTAAATGGTGTTTAGTGGAATGACAATATGTCACTCCAGATCTGCAAAAGGCAGTGTAAGGTCAGTGAAGAGAAGACTTCACCTTCCAATAGTCAGTTTCTATGTATAAATTGGCACTTGATGCTCATCAAAGAACAAGAAATATTGGATAGGCTCTAAATGTCCATTGTATTTTTGAGCCAGCTACCTGATGGAAGTCATCACTTATATGTAAATGAACTGTCAATGACTTGTCTCTGTTGGCAGTCGCTGGACTGTGAAGGGTATGTCTTAATAAGAACCAAAGCTCTTCACAGACTTTGATTTACTGGAAATAAAATAGAAAAGTCCTCTGAGACTACAAAGGACACTTGTTTCAGATAAAATGTCTAGACGGTAGCAATATATTTGGGGCTTTTATTATAGTGAAACTGCAAATTAGAATGGAGTGCTGAGAAAGTTCCTATGACCCAGCTGAGTTCAAAAACACAGTTTCAGACTGATCCTTGAAACATTTACACTCAAATTAAGTTCATGAGCATTCAAAAAGTGAAAGAAAAGATGTGCAAGGTCAACGTTCAGGTTTGCTAGAACTCTAGAGCTGCCCAGACTTTCTATTCTCTCTGACAAGGAGGAATTTGCAATGCAGCTCTGATTTAAATCAGCTGAAGAAAATCCAAATCATGTATTGTGTTTCACTGTGTTAGATAACAGCCTGCTTTACAGTCCATTCCTGTTTGATGTCTTTTTTCTTTGATTATTGAAAATAAGAAAACAAAAGAGAGGTTAATTACATGAAATGACATATTTTGGGAAGGAAAAAAGGAAAATGAAGCAGGACTAGGCTCAGACATTCTGTCCCTTGTTTTAAGGAGGGAAAGTCATACAGCATTTCTGGTATAGATTTTGAAATTTCAGAACACCCAGTTTATCTAAAAAATATTATTTTTTCTCAAACTAATATTTTAATATTATCCTCACTGTCAGTTTTTTAACATCCAGGATATTTTGGAAGATTTACAGATGTTGAAGAAAAGTTATTGTGGTAAACCTTATGCCTTTTGTTGAGGTCTGTGTAATCTGAGCTCAGTATTTTTGCCCAAGAGAATTTGCGCGCCCAATAGAAATATTATACATGAGAGCTTGGGTACTTAAATTAGAACCTTGGCTGCCTGCATAGCTAATGGAGAATCCAGAAGACAACTCAGTGAAGCATCAATTTCAAACACCAGAGTGCTCTGAATCATTTTGTGTGTGATTTATCACAGCTTTCCAGGAATCATCCTGTGCTCCTAGTGATCACTTCCTTATCCATCTGTACAGACAGCAAATGGAGACACATGGTGGTGCACCCTACCAGCATTTCTTCCCATTTGCCTTTTGTATTGGAAACTCTGGCTTTGGAAGAACAACATTAGTCATTAATTTTCAGAGAATTCATGTACCCATGGTCATGTTTTCAGATACCTGAAACAATAGCTCTGGGAGATGTGGACTGTCTGGGAACTGATGTGACTCCTTGCATCAGGTAATTAAAAAGAAAAATCAATTTTGTTAGCTGTCAATTTTTTTCACAGCAGCGGTTTGTGGTGCTTGGTGGAGAGTAACCTATCTGTGACGAGGGTCTCAGAGCAGAGATTTTTGTGGTGCTCTCAGTCTCTGAATGCCAGTTCTGAAGTGGAAGGTCAAGATGGGATGCAGACAGAAGGCTTAATACTTTTGGCTGACTTCAATGAAGTAATCAATTTGCCATTGTCATCCAAATATAAAAGCAGAAACAATTTAAGAGGATCACGCTGAGTCTGCAAGCAATCTGAAATCTTATCTCTGAGATGTACGAAAGGACCCTTCCCATTCAATAGGCTGCTAACCCTGGAAGCTGAACAGTAATAATTCAGGGTCCTTTTGAGTGCATAGAAATCTAGATTCAGCTCAAGGCTTGTGTACCTAGGCAGTCTATTAAATGATTGTGGTCTCTGGTTTTAGTTCCACTGTAAAATTAATGTAAAGCCCTAAGGTTAAATGATACACATTGTCAGCATGATGACTGCATTAGCTGCAGCTGTTCCAAAAATAAAATTTATTTGATAGTAACTGAATTTCTACATAGTCCAACAAATGAGTCATCAGATAACGTCCACAGAGATCGATTTTATTTATACTTTCAGAAGATTAATATTCACTGTTTTCTAAATCTAAGGGTATGCATAACACCAGCCTGAATTAAATCTAAGAAATGTAAATGGATAATCAGAATGTCATTTGGGGCTTCCTGCTGATTCAATATTTGATACGCTGATCGTAGCCACAGTGTACCATGTTCTTTTTTATCCTGTCATATGGCTGGTAAATACCATTACAAATACAAAATTAGCAGACTCAATCCCATACAAGTATAATTTGATGCAAGTCATAATATAATGTTTACAGACTCGACTACTCAAGAAGGCTTTGTTCCCCATCTACCCCTGCATGCAGTCCTTCAAATATTTGACAAGTCACTGCTGTCAGAGAGCACAAAGGAGGAAAAAACCTACATGCGTTTAAGAAAATCGAGGTTAAAAAGCAAAGAAATCAGATTTAGATCGTCAGCTTTAACCAAACAGAGGGCAATATTCCTACCTATATCCTTGTTGTTTTGAATTATGAGAATCAAACAATACCTGTTGCCACAGAAATAATGAAAAAGGCTGTTTTCTCCATTTCCCTGACTTTATAAGCTGTACAGTGTTGTAGTAGTTTCACTGCCTGAAGTACTATCCAGAACATCTATTTTGCATTCAAGTTAGTGCTATATTTAGAACCTATTTTTATTCTGCCTAAAGTAAACAGTACACCAGACCTTAATGTACCCTCTAACTCCAGACATGGGCACAGAGGATGTAGGCTAAAAATAGCTATTACTCTTGAAGCAATAATTAATTTGAAAGCCATCACCTGAATTCCCAAGCAGTAGTGAATGATTAGGACTCACTTGTCTTCTCTGCTGGAGAGAAACCTCCTCAGCAGATCCTCTTTTCCAGTTGGCAAATTTAAAATTTGTGCAAAAATAGTAGTAGAGAAAGTTAGAAGAATTTCAGCATGCCATTAACTCCTGCAGGAGGACAAGGTACTCTTTGTGAATTCCTCCCAGCAATAATAACTTTTCAGTGCTTTATATTCTCCACTTGGAATAAGGTAATTATCAGTAGGAGTAGCAGGGAGGAAGAAAAATAAAATTGTTTATTATTGGACCAATTGGGCCAAGAGAAATGAAGGCCAAACTGTTTTTTGCTTGTCTGAATTTGATTTTTATTCAGTCTGGATGTGTTTTTTGTTTAGCAGAGAACTTCAGTGAAGAGTATGTTGTTTTATGACTGAGGCCAATAGAAAGTCATTGGCATAATAAAACTGCAGATTTTAAAATTTCAACGCAGCTGCTCTGTGACTTTTAAGCAACTGTGAAATCACATTATTTAAACTGTGTTTGTAGGGACTGATGCCTGGATCCATCTTTTTTCCTCCTTTTTTTTTTTTTCCTGAAGAAGTCAACAGAATCAACAACTGGTGTTGCAGTCTAACCATTTTTGTGAGTGTTCACAAACCTCCATTCAGAAACAGCCACCTGGTCACTCCATGCTCCACTCATTTATGAGCATGATGTTACCAGTATCATCAATTAATATGCTAATACTCTTTCACTGGTGAAATTCCATTCATTTAATGACAAACACACTTGTTTGGAGACACACCAATTATGTGCAGACTGGCATTTCAATTTTTTTTACAACTGCTTTCTGACTCCATAGGCTGCAGCAGTTGGTAATACTAGAACATGCTTTTACACTGCATTGTACCAAGAGTACATAAGAAGCATTTATAAGAAGCAATTTTTGCTTCTCATCGACCAAGTCCTTTGCAATGAGAGGTGAATTCAGGACCTATGCCTTCCACCCTGAGCCTGTGACCCCATAAGCATCCACAAATGTGAGAATTTATGCAAGTAATATCAAAGTGGTTTTGTGTGCTTGCCAGAATGGTGACAAGGGATAGCTTGTCTACAGTCAGGGTCACAATTGAGTTACAGGGTAGGAGCTAATCATTGTGGTGATTGACCCTTAAGACTGAGGAGGTCAATAGGTCAAGAGCCCTGAAGAAAAAATTATAATCCAGTTCAGAGATTTCTGTGGGGTTTGTTTGTTTTGGTTTTTTTTTTTTTTTTTTTTTTTGTTTTTTGTTTTTTGTTTTTTTTTAATTTTTTTTTTGTTTTTTTGTTTTTTTTGCTTTTGAGCTTAGCTGATAGCCTCAAAAAAGGAGTCCAGTAGCTGCTGAAAGAAAAATGGGATATAGAAGAGGCACTGGAGAGGCAGGGAAAATGGGACAGAGCATTTGAATTGGACAACCAGGGTTTTTTTTTATATTAGAAAGATATATTGTAATATATTTTACTTCAGAGGAACCCAGAAAAAAAGACCACATACACCTTTACCAGTACTTTCTGGGATAAAAACTACATGGGAATAACTGTGCATTAAAGGACCAGTAATCCAGATTACACCCACCCTAAAGTTGACACAGCCAGAAAGTTATTACACAACTCATCAGCCTCTTGTGCAGGGTGTGTACATGGTAGCCTGATTTCAGATTCACAGAAAGAAGGTGTAACTCCCAAGGCATTATTCCTTTGCCACATAGGGTATTCCAGGGTGTACATGGGGAAATTGATAAAAAAAAGGGCTTTGGATTATGTGCTCACAGACATTCCTGTGTATGTAGGATAGGTTTTGAGCTGTAGAACCATCCTTGAACTTTATTGCTAATGACTCCCTCTCTGGAATTACTGTGGTCATCAGTAGTAGGTAGTTATTCCTATATTTGGATTTGAATGATGACTCCTGCACAGGCAAGAGGGAAACTGGGGAGCTGGAACTAATGATCAAGTTCTCTTCCAACCCAAGTCATTCTCTGATTCCATGAAGCTCTAACCATTTTCCTTGCATACAGTACTCCTGCATGACTGAAGAGAGACATCATTTACCCTGCAGTGCATAAAAGGAGTGGGCTAATGTATGAAATGTACTGGTTAGATAAAACTTCACTCAAGTCTAATATCTTTTCTTCATATGCAGACAAAAATAACAACTCAGGGATTCAGTTTCTGTTTTGTTTATCCACTGCACAAAGAAAACAAAAGTGCATCTGTTGCTCGTCATTCTCACTCATTTCTTTGCCATCTCAATCAAATTGAGATGAATGGCTTATGCTTGTCCCTTGAACAATAACACTGCTTAAATACATAGTCTGGGATCTCCTTCTGACAAGTTTTAATTATGGGATGAGTCAAGCTGGCATTTACCTAGGGAGATCACACATACAAAGACTCTGGTATCAGACTGTCTATGCTGCATTCTGAAACCAGTAAGCTGAATTTCAAAAATGCACTGAAGAAAAGGTGTGGCATTTGCCGAGAGCCTGTAAATTCAAGCACCATAAAATCTTCCCAGCAAGGCATGTAACAAGAGCTTATCAGGTTCCCTTGCAAGGAAGGGAAGAGAAGGCTTCATCCAATTGGCTCGTCAGTTGGGTTCATGCATAACAGTTGGAGAGGAGAGACAAGGTGGATGGGAGCAAAGAACTGAGTAAATTCACAAACTGGAAGGAGCAGAGAGCCATGCTGCTTCCCAAAAAGAGTCTGAAGTGGGTGTTTCCCCAGAGATCTCAGCAGAATTCAGGTACCAGGTTATGATCATGGTTCTAAGACCAGGACGATAGCTAAGGTTTATTACATTTTAAATATTTGGGAGTCAATTCTGTCATAGCGATAGGATGAACAAAGGAGTGACTGAATGAATGTGGTATTGAATGTCTACTGAGGGCAGAATTCATCTGTTTGTTACTGGAAGCTTTTGCATGTTACAAAAATATGAAAACCAAAATTATTCCTAAAATCCTGTATCTATTCTTTCGAGGATGCCACCATGCTACAACATAGACATCAAACAGCAAAATCTCCAGACAGCCCCAGAGATGGGGTCAAGATAAACCTAGAGAAGGGAATACCTACAGTATACCTGAAACACGAGAAGAGGGGACAGAATAATATGTTATTTTTCTGGTCTTGATGAAAAGAACCATATCTCTGACTTTACAGACTCAAATATCTTACATTCACAATGAGGTGCTTGATCTTATGATTATTTGTAAGCCTAAAATTTTTGTTACACTGGCATAAATAATTATTGGCAGAGAGGAATCCTCCAATGTAGAATTCACCCACTTACTGCTGATCTAGGGCACAAGCAATTGAGTTTCTACCTTCTGCTCACATCTAACATACTGGCTGCAAATATAACCCAAATTAACCACACTTAAATTGTACTGGGTTCTTGCAAAGGCAACAAAATTTATTCTGGGCTTGATTTGATGTCATGAAATGTAATAGATTTTTGCAATGCCTTGACATTACATAACTGACCCACAGTAAAGCACACACAAGAAAGCAAATATCAAGCTCACAGTGCTCTGCAATATGACATTCATACCCAGACAGGCTTTCAGCACGGTGTGTTAGGATGAGGTTGCAGAGCAGGAATTATTCCTGGATGGGTAAGAAGCACCTTTAAAACCCCTCACTGAAATTATAATGGATTCGTATTTCTTTCCTCATGTTCAGCAGAGACAGAAAGAAATCAGTAAGTAGGAAGTTCTGAGACTTCAAGGTTATAAAAAGAAGAGCCATAACTTTCCAGTAAAACTGAGGATCTGGTAACATTTATGTACTTTACTTTGAGTTTGACATGATATGCATGTTGCTTACTGCAAAACAAAGACAAGGTGGTGCTTTATTACTGGGAATTCGGCTATTTTTGTTTCTTCCTGGCTTCTCCATTTGCTTTATTCTTTTTCAAGGACTTTATTTTTTTTCAATTCAGAGATCAGGAGAAGAGCACTGATCTAATCATAAAATATACATTTCAGAAAACAATAAAAGAAAATGGATTTTAAAAATCAGGGGAATACTTGGTAGCCTACATATTTATAATTGAAAGCTGTTCAGGAAGGAATTACATTTTGTTCAGTCAAAATTGTTCTAATCCCAAGACAAAAATCTTCCTGGATTTCAGGAACTAATAAATCCATCAATCAGAAACCAAGGAATAAAAACACCTGGAATTGCCAGTAGGATGTAAAAGATAATAGCAAGAAACCTGTACTGAAAATAAATTTTTGTCAAGTGGAGAAAGGTAAAACTGGTAATGCAGTTCAAAATATGTCTTTTTTTTTTGTTTCTTTTTTTTAACTAAAGCCTCTTTGAGAAGCCCAGTGGCCTCTTTAATAATGTATTTCTGAGCTTTAATTGGTTTGCATAATATCTTAACAATCCTTTAATGAAATTTTGATGGATAAAAAAAAAATTATCCCCACAGTTTGGCTGAACTTTAATCTGTGAACTAAAACCAATCTGATTTTGCAGCAGGAGTGTCTGAAAGTGGATACAGTTCTTTCATTGACATCACATTTGCTGCTGGAGCCAATCCAGCCTCACTGGAGGTTTACATGCAAACCTGACTCACTGTGGGTCTCCCATTCACATCTGATCTGCTTCCAGATCTGATGTCAATGGAAGCACTGTATACTCTGTGCTGATGCTATTCAGCTTGGCCTCCCTCCAGAAACTTAATGTCTTTCTTCAGTTGCATCAGTGCCTCTGAGCAAAAAGAGAATGACATCCGTATGTTTTAAGATAAAAGTTGAGTCAACATTTCTCATGAAAAAATGTAGGCGCTTGTAGATCTACAATAATACAGTAAAGGGGTACATTTCTTGAAACAACAGTTTCAGGCTCAAAGGTGCTGAGGCCTTTGTGTGTGTTGCATTTTCTTGAAAGCCATCAGCCGAAAGATACATGAAGATTGCCATGGTTTTCTTTTGGCAGCTAAAATTTGAACCATATAATTTACTGCATATTTTTAAATCAAAGAGGATGATTTGACAACAAATATGCCAATAAGTTATCATTTAAAGAAAGTGAAAGAGGACCTAACTCAAAAAGCTGAGGAAAAGTACTCATAGCCTATTTCTGCATGTAAGCAGGGCCCAAAGATTTTTTCTGAGGAGAAATGCATGTTATTGCAGTTGCATTATGCAGGAATGCAAACAGATCCCAAACAATTCAAGTCACTTGCATGCACAGTGAGACCAGTCTGGCATTTTAAAGTAATTTATTGAAGGATTCTTCAAATTAGCATTATTTTTCCAAAAGCATAATGTCCTCCAAATATAATTTGTAATACATCATGAAGGAGATGAAAGCCTAAAAACAACTCAGTAGGGTAACTCCAAGGATGGTTTAAAAAAAACCAAAACAGCTATTTAGCATTTTTTCAGTAACAGTGAACTAAGAAATAACTGGTCCTTGCCAGATACCTTAATTTGTTAAAAAGCAATCTCCAAATCTGTTTTCTCTGTATTGGCAGGTAAAGTGAGCTAAATTCTTAGATCTTTATGAGGTTAAGATGACACCAGCTCCTGTTTGCTATGGAAACTCAACAGACAGATCTAAGCACCACCAAGTTAGATAAGCACAAATCTGACTTGAGCTCATCCATGTCTCCTGACCAAAAATCTGATCATGGTTGTTTGACTTGCTTATTAGTTTCCCTGAGTCTTTATTCACAAAACCACCACCAAACACCATATTCAGGGCATTTGCATCATACCAAACTGCTTTGGAATGCATAACATGGAGCAAAACATGCAGCATTCTGTGAGGGTGATCACTTTAGAAACAGCTGGAACAATTCAGGGTAGGTATCCATATGTTTCTTCACCTCAGTTCCTGGTGAAAAAATGGCTTGAGAGACTGAAGGAAATGAAGAGTGTGCTGGTATTTTCTTCTTCTTCTTGGTGGGCAGGGGAAGGGCCATGTTGTGCTGAGCTGGGAAACAGCAATGCCATGATGTGCCCCTGCCTTCTGGTCTGTCTGCAGGCATGTTCAACTGCACTTAGCAGATACTTTGCATAGCTTTCTAAAGCATTTTCTTTCACTGCTGTGTAGAAAAGCCACACATGAGAGATCTCTTTTTTTAAATTATTAAATCTAAACATAAAAAGAAAATTTCACAAATCTGTTGGTCTGGCTGGTTCCCAGTCATGTGTCATCTGAATTACATTACCACAATATTCCAGACGTTAAATTAAAGACAGTAGGAACAAGTATAGTTGACATCTGTGCAAAATTTAAAACTAAGGAACTTCCAGTGGTTTCTTTAATCCCAGCCAAATTATGGCTTTTACCACACTCTTCCTTCTATGATGCCAATTTTTTTCTTCTCTCTCTCTCAAATAGACTCACAAGATCACAACCATGCAGCTGCAAGGCATCCTATGCTGTTCCTGTGTGGGCTGGCCATGCCAGCAGTCACACCAGGGAGAAGATGCTGGCACATCCCTGAGGGGTCATTGCCCTGGCTTGCTTGCTTTTTGGTACCACCAGAAACATGCAGTGCCTGGAATGTCTGCTGTGCCAGGAATAGCTTTCATACCTTGTTTCGTCTAACATTGGAAAGAAATTAGTAAGAGTTAAACTCCTTGCTGGGAGGAGTGTCCAGCACTGTATCATGGCATCCAGAGGGACTGTGAAATCCTTGGGGATTTTCAAGTCTTGCCTTGGCACAGATGTGGCTGATCTGAGCTAGAGCCACAGGGGCTTGGATTGGTCACCCTCAAGATTCCCCTTCAGTAAATGTTTTTAATAATCACTGCTCTGTCCCTGGGGAAATGGACAAAGACCATTGATAGTGGCACAGCACTGATTGCTTAACTGTAGTTATGACTTCTGACAATCCCTCTGTGGTGAGGTGGAAGAGGTTTATGTTTCTGCCTCTTCTTGGGCTCAAAGATGGTAATGGCTCATAGTAACCATGCCTAGGAGCAGTCAAAGATGTGGTTAAAGTGAATGAGCAACCTTTCGTTCAGGGCAACTAAACCACCAATGAGGGTGGTAGTGGAGAAAGCCACAACTCAAGGCAAAGGCTGCTGCGGTCTGATCAGCTAGGAGCTAAATCACATGCACACACAGGGGAGAGAGGGGGAAAGAAAACAACATTTTTTTTTGGCTGAGGCTGGCAACTCCTGCCCAAAATCAGTGGTGCAGGCAGAGGCTGCCTGATCTGGTGCTGTGTTGCAGGTTCCCCTCTACTGCTGCCCTACAGCGCCAGCACTGTCCCTGGGGCTCCTCTCTGCAGTGTGTCCAGAACACAGGCTGGCATACATGGGAGCCTACCAGGATGTCTGGTGATTCCCTGCATCCCCTTGTTTTCCTCCGTGTTTGTTCAGCTGTGAGTATATTTGGAAACTCATTGGTGGCAAATGGGCTGCTTTGACTTTGCAGAAGGAAGAGTGTAGTAAAGACACTGTTTTCCACATTCTCTGATTGATACCAGTCTTCACTCCTCTTAATTGAAACAAGCCACTATGGCTTTGAGATTACCCTAACCACATAAGCAAGGAAAAAAAAATAAAGAAAAATTTTCCATTTTGGCTTTGTATGTCTAAACATGAACAGCATTTTCTATGGAGCTGATCAGGCAAAAGTAAATAAAATTTTGTATACTGCCTCAGAAGAATCAATTCCTCTACCTTTGATATTTCCATCAATAATTATTTTGATGTGGAAAAGCTGTAATTTTGTATGGTCTTTTCCCAAGAGGGAGAGGAATAAAATAACTTGAGCAAACATTGAGTTTTCTACCACAAGGAAATGAATACTTTGCACAGAAACACAAGATCTTCTCATGCTTCTGGGCAGTTCTGTTTCCTTTGTGATTGTTATCCCTCAGAGGTGAAAATTGCAATGGAACTCTGCTTCTCAGGTTGCAAGGTTGGGTGGTTGGATGTGGTTCCTGGGAGGCAGCAGTCAGTCATGGAGGCAAAGCAGACCATGAGGAGGACACTGGCATGGGATGGTTGAAGTGCCAGCCTTGATTCTTCCCCACCTTCCCAGCCCACACAAGTGTAAGTAGAACTGGGATGAAATACTGGTGCTCTGGCAACTATCACATGTGTTTTGCACATTGTTTGGTGGGCAGAATGTGTCCACTGATCTTCCTGCTCTTAGCTTGGGAAGGAAACCATGAGACCTCCCCTCTCCTGGACTGCCAGCAAAAGGTAGAAATTCAAGATAAAATAAAGGCTCCACCATGTCTATTATTTGCTTGTTAGGTGCTGGCAACCTGCCCTTGGTGCCATAAGGCAGAAATGTGAATTATGACCATCCCCTGAAACATCTTCACGTTGTGATCCGGACCTTAACTTCTGCATCCACACAGGCCAAGTGAGTTTTAACAGAGTGTGTGGGAAATGTCCTGTGAGTAAATCTGTGCATATTGTTCTCTCCAAGGGATCACGGCAGATTCAACAATATATGATAGCTTATTTGCATTTCCTTGTTCTTTTTCATTTACTTGATATTTAGTTATGATTTTTAAACAGCTACAAGAAATGAGATTCAAATAAATAGTCCAACTGTTCTTTAACATCAACCAGATATCTGATATCTTCTTGGCAATCTGGGATCCATAAATCAATGAATAAATTGCCATCATCCAGTGAACAAAATAGTCATCTGAATAAGTACAGCACAGATGTGCCCTTTGACTTGAGTTACATGTACTGTAGGCAGAATACCTTAAACATGATGCAATCTTTTATAATACATGCTTTTTTTGTGAAAGTAACATGTGTTTCCAGTTGGAATTGTTTGAAGGTACTGCTACAAATGATGGCTATTATTGTCTGTTGATGTTGGCTAGTCATCCTAGAAACCTTTTTTCTCCCTGCTAGTAGAAGAGATCACTTTAACACAAATTAGCTCAATAAAAATATTTATTAAAACAACAGTCAACAATCTGCTCCTCCTAGCATGCATCCTGTATGGTATTAGAGTGAAAGCACATATTATCATGTTGCTGAAAAGAAAACTACTGAAATAAAAAGATTTAAAGAAGAATAACAGTAAACAATCTGCTCAATCAGGCAGCCTAACTACTTAGGTGTGTAATTATAGAAATGACACAATGTTTATGCAAGTGACTTCAGAATAACAATAAAGTGCAATGTGTTTTCTACCAAGGAAGGTTTATTTGAATAAATATGTGATGAGCCCGGCAGGGCTACTCACATGACAACAGAAGGGTAGACAGGGAGAGGCATTCCCTCATGCACAGTCAAAAGGGCACAAAGACAAAGCTATGGAATATGAGGTTTTACCCATACCTGAAAGGTTAGGGCTCAGTCTCATTGCTCTTTAGCTGCGTTTCAGGCATTTGTGCAGAAGGGTTGGGCAGAGTAAACAGTGCTTAAAGCTGTGACACTCAAGGCTCTCCACTGTGTCGGATGAATGAGAAGTTGAAAAGGTGGGAGGATGCCTGTTTGCATTTAGTGATCATGTGTGTCTTGATTTGCCACTGTCTCTGTTCCACTTTTTTTTATCTTGTTTGCTCCTGGTCCAAGAAAGAATCCTAACCTCTGTGTCTTACTTCTAGATATCTCTCCTAATCACTCAAGTTACAGAGCAAATTCATCCTCTTTGCATCTTTCTTGCTCTTACTCTTACAGCCCTACTATAATTCTTACGCTTTACAGCCCTCTTTCATCTCTAATCTTCCCGCTGTGACAGGAAAATGTACCCTGCAGCAGTGCTTTATGATGTCAGAATGAGAGGCTTGTGACTGGATGAGCAAAAGAGTATTTAAAAGGCAAATTTAAATGTACAGGTTCTGACCACATAGTCATCACTGACCTTAAAAATGAAGGGAAAGGCCTCTTTGTAACTTGACCTGCAGTTTGCCTTCTGCAACCTCTAAAGTACTTCAGAGTAGAAAATAATGCTGGTTTGAGAAGTGGCCTTCTGCATCCCCTCTGTGCAAGGGTTCATGGTGGCAGGGTGGCACTCCTTGGAGTGTTGGATCCTCACTGTTTGTGACCAGACTGTTTTCTGTGGCATTTCGTCAGATCTGAAGCTGGCAAACTGCCTTAATCTGATAGACTGTCATGGTATTTGTGTCACATTAGTAGCTGGATCTCAAGCCAGTTATTTCCCTAAAGGCTGTGGCCATAACTCTACCCACTGGTAGACATTGCCTCACACCCTTATCTAGGGGTGGCCCAAGGTGACCTCCTGGCAGTGCTGGTAAAAATGAATTATGTTGCCTCAAGAGTGCAAAAATATTTTGGCCACTTTTTTTCCACAGGTGGAAATGGAAGATGGTATCTAGGGTCAGCAATCTGAGATGAAATCTCTGAAGACTTAGGTTCAATGCTTCTTCTGTAACGTCATGATAAGACAAAAAAACAACAACTGCTGCTGCGCCTTATGCAGCCTGTGAGTCCCTTCCAGGTCCTTCTCAGGCCTGTCCCACACTGTTCTGCACATCACAACTCTTTTGATGTTTTTCAGATAGGATTTTGATTTTCCTTTTTCAATACATTATTTATATTATTATATGGTAGGAGATATACAGGAAAAAAATTGACTTAAAGAATTTCCTGGCTGTGGTAGAGGCTTTAACTCCTAAGGAGCCTGAAATTGCTGCCACTTTTTTTGCAGCATTCCTCATGTTTCTCTCAACTTTCCAAACCAGATCCTGGAAACATCAACTCTGTGTTTGATTTAAGTTATGCATGGAATTTAATACACTTAACTTGAACATAGACTTGAACATAGATGCCAAAAATTACTAGAAATATTTTGTAAATCCATGTGAATTTGGTGTGAACAGCCAAATACTCTGTGCCCTCTGTTCACTGAGCCTAGGAGGAAAAGGGGACCAGAAACAGCTGCAGACCAAAGAAGAACTAAAATGCAACACCTATAAGTGCAAATCCATGTTCTGAAGGACAGCCTCAGAGCTAAGGCTGAGCACTGTTTCAATAGCTAGTAATGAATCAAGGCACTTCTGTACAAGGACTGGGCTGGATGTGCATCAAAAATAAACATGATCCAGAAGATCAGCTGCTCATTTGGCATTCAAAGACACTCCCTCTACCATCAAAGGTATCCCAAAACACCACAGGGTATATACCACACTTTTTGATCCTTGGCATCAGGGTGGTGCATGTCACATCTTGATTGTACAGTTGCTGAGACAATTGCAGTGGAGCTGTGGGTTTTTTCCAAAGCAGGTTTGACACAGGGTATCAATCCCCAGGCTTTGACCAAGGACTGAAGTTTTTCAAACGCAGCTATGTTTGCATTCAGGAGCTGGAGAAGAGCATTACAATGGTCTGAGTTACATTACAAGATGAGAGTGTTAATCACACAGAGGTGATCCTTGCAGTGTTGGTACATCCAGCCATTGCCAGTGCTGAGGTCAACTGTGAGCCTCTGAACCCTCAACTTGCACCAAACCAAGCCTTGAGTCCTCCCACAGTGGGAAAAGTTAAATCACTTTTGGGGCACTTAAGGAGACTGTAAAAATATTGGAGGTCTGTCAGCACTTGCATGACTTAGCCTAAATCCTCTCAGCAGAGTGAATGTTCACAGTCTGAGGGGAAATCTTGCCTGTAGCTGTGCACAAACCAACTAACTTAGACTGAAAGGACCAAATTAACCTTGGATAAGAGCTTTTTGTGCATGGATGGTTAGTGGATTAAAGGAGATGTCCAAGTGAAAGCCCAAGCTAAGCAAGGGGAAGGAACAGCCGGAGCCATGCACTTGTTCAGCCCGACCCTGCTTCTTTTACCGGGAATTTCTTGTCTGCAAGAAAGACATCAAGGTGCTGGAGCATGTCCAAAAAAGGCAAGGGAGCTGTTGAAGGGTCTGCAGCACAAGTCCAATCAGGACTGCCTGAGGGAGCTGTGGGTGTTCAGTTTAGAGAAAAGGAGGCTCAGGGGAGACCTTATCACTCTCTACAACTGCCTGAAAGGTGGGTGTACCCATGTCAGGATCAGTCTCTTCTCCCACGTACCAAATGACTGGATGAGAGAAAATTACCTTAGGTTGCATTGGGGGAGGTATAGATTGGATATCAGGAAAGATGTCTTTATTGAATGGATTGTCAAGCACTGGAACAGACTGCTCAGGTTTCTGCTGGAGTCACGAGGCTCGGAAGTGTTTAAAGACATGTAGATGTGGCACCTGGGGACATGGTTCTGTTGTGGACTTGGCAGTGCTGGGTTAACAGTTTGACTTGATGATCTGAGGAGTCATCTGCAACCCAAATGATTCTATGCTTCTCCCATCCCACACCTCCAGCCTCAGCGCTGTGAGGCTGCAACCAGCCGTGCTTCTCAGTGTCCACTTCTTGCACTCCTTCCAGGGCTCCTGGCAAAGCTCAACAGGAAAACTGGACCCACAGTTTGATATTCATTTACTGAGAGCTGGTAACTCCTTCTAGGTTTTTTTCACACCCACCCACTCACACTCGACAGGAAAGAAGGGACCTCCTGCCGCTCCCCAGCACATGGTCACCTTGGCTGCAGCTCACCAGGCAACCACCTGTATTTGGAAAGCAGGAGTCAACTTAAGAGCCCATTTTAGACATCACGATCTTCTTTCAGTGAGCAGTGACATATTCCTGCTATACCCCATTCACTACGGGAAGAATAAAGATGACTTATGGCAGCTGGTGGCATTTGCAGGACATAGAGGGACTACTGCACATTGGTTCCATGCTGACACAGGATCAGTGATTGACTGACAGATTGAGATAAGACTATTCCTTGTCAAGATGCTTCCGGGTTACTGAGAATATAAAATCAAAGGCTGTGTGGAAATACTGCTCAATGCTGCTGGTGTCTTGGAAAAAGCCATGCACAGAAAAAAAGAACAACAGCCAGCATGAACATTCAGAGCAGGAATTACAGTCAGGACAACTAAATCAGTAGATTTTTAAGACTCAAAATAAGCTTCAAGCTGCCTTAAACCAATTCTTTCAGGACTCCTTTTGTGTACCTATAGGAAAGAGGGAGTAGCTGTCTTGCTGTTGTACTGTGCACTCTCCTGTGGTGCCAGAATGGTCTTCTGGCAGTCAAAGTCATACAGGAACAGTCTCAGATGTCTTTCAAATTGAAATTTGGGTCCAGTCTGCTGTGTAATGAGCAAAGATCAGGCAGTCACAAAGATGCTTATGACCATTTTTTGATTCTCTGAATTTAACTGGATACTAAATGGATTAGACCAGATTCTCCAATCTGCCCTCATTGTTACACTAAAAATATTTTGCTGTAACTTTGCAGATGGCAAGCTTGACATAATATCCACTCCTTTATATTTAAGTTTTAAGTTAGCCTTATAAGAAAATCTGTTATTTGCCCTACTATGGAAGTAAAGCAATGCAAAGACATTTACAGAAATTACATTTTGATACATATCAAGCAGCAAAATGAAATTAATATAAAAATACTTATATTTATGTTCTTTAACCAGCAACTGGAGTTAATAATAACTGAGGTTTGGAGTTAATTATAACTGAAGCTCTGGCTATTCATTTTTATGTTTAGGACAAACTCCCTGAGGTTTCTGTGATCAGGATTTTATAGCCAGAGACAAGAAATTTCACCACTACTGGAAACATACATATTCTTGTCAAGTCAGTTAGAGACAGAAAATAATCATTTTGCAGGAACATGCCCAGAAAAACCTAAAAGGTAGGTTTAGTTTAGTCATGGAAGACCTCTCTCCTAACTCCTATATGCTGCAGACAGTAACAATCACTGTGAAAACTTAAAATATTCAGGGAGAGAGAGAAAACATGAAATAAATGGTTACAATTCTTCCGTTCTCAAACCTCTCTAGATGCACAACTACCACCAAGCAGAACCAGCAAATGGGAGACCTAATTTGTGAGACACAATTTCATTAGCCTGTGTTCGAGCTGCCTAGGAAACAGTTTTCCCACACAACAGAATTTGTCTTTTCCTTCCCATTCCTTTCACCAGAATGGAATCCAAGATTCATGAAGAGTTTTTGTGGAGCATGAAGGTCATTCCTGGAAAGTAGGTCTGTGGAAGATCTCAGTCTAGGGGGTGTAGGCAAAGTGGTTATGCTGTCCTTTTCTGCTTCTCAGGTGGGAGAGGCTTCTGTGTGGGCACTCCACTCTCCCTGTGACAAACAGTAAACACTGGACAAGAGGGATT
Organism: Anomalospiza imberbis; assembly: GCF_031753505.1. NCBI lineage: Eukaryota > Metazoa > Chordata > Aves > Passeriformes > Viduidae > Anomalospiza > Anomalospiza imberbis. The sequence goes on along the minus strand of NC_089684.1, from coordinate 32,203,158 downwards.
ATACAGGTTAAAGTTCAGTGGAAAATAACTCTTGCAAAGCATTTTGATTTTGATGGAAAAGCATTTTCATTTGCTACAAAAAAGGAAAACACGACCCCCACCCTGTAATAGCTCTGTTTTGTATGCAAGCAAACACAATTCCCCCCAACAATAGCTCTATTTTGCATGCAAGCATAGACGCATTTCCCTTTGTCTTTTTTTTTTTTTTTTTTTTGAATACTTTAAAAAGAAAAAATGGTGTTTGATGCTAAGTATTAGTGCAGATCCCTCACAAATATTTTTCACTGGAAAGTGTGCACAGGAAGGAGGCACATAGGGGGGTGGGCAAGTATGTGGATAGACAAACAGCTACCTAAAGGCAGGGACAGCTACAACTTTGGAAAACCTTTGTTTAAGCTGCACTGACCATTATTTCCTGGGGATGTAATCAGAAGACCTTGTGTCCAGGTAGCTGCAGTCTGACAAAATTTGATGACAGAGAAGCAAACAAAACATCATTCATAAAACATGTCCACAGTACCTGCACATTAACCAAGGGGTCAGCTGGCAGTGTAGGAAGAGCCAGCTGACAAGACCTGGAAAGTCAGAGCAGCTGCACTCTAAGCCCTATTGCTATTTATTATTTATTCAGTTTGTTCTTTTTAAGATGGAACATGCAGAACAACACAAATTTGCTTTGCCTTTTAGAATCTGCTTGAGCAGACCGAGTGGATGCCTGTTAGTGGACTTGCCTCATAGAAGAGCACTTACCATCATCAACAAGGGGGGTGTCAGGGTAGATTTACAGCATTTTCTAAACTGAGAGGTGTCTGAAGCATGGGCTGACACGAGAGGACATGTAGCCCTGGGTCCTACAAAGCGGGAAGCCTGTTGGAACAGTGCTGATCTTGCTCGCCTACAGCCATCCCTGTGGGTACGTACCCTGAAGCCAATCTTGCTAGCTGGAATGCTGCCAGGAGGCAAACTTTAACACCCACCAGGTTAACCTACATCTGCAGCAAGGCTTTCTTTGTTTATCACTTGGGTGTGGTGAGATTTCTCACTGAATAAAAACAGTTTCTTTTCATGCTGGAGAGAAATAACTGGAAAAGAAAAGAAAGCTGACACTGCTCTTTGTGGGAAATAATGATTTTATTTTTTTTTCTCCATTTGTCCTGCAAGTGGCATGATGTGAGCCTTCTCTGAAGAAGAAAGGACATAGCTGCAGTTAGCTTGGGAATAAATATGCTCCAGAGGTACAAAAGCTTGGGCTCTACACTAACCACAGCAACATGACTCCTGTTTTGGAGCTGTTTCACATCTGTCCAAAGAGAGAGGCACAGGCAGCTGGAGTTCACATCTGAGTAGAAAATGGCATGTACACATACCCACATGTATGCTGGAGAACCTTTGAAGCACAGACAAAGCCTCTGAGAAATGAAAGGGATAAAAGGGAACACATCTTATGCTAGCATCAGCTAGAGGAGTTTGATGCAATCTTTACCTAGCAATGAGGCTGAGGATCTGGGTCTGTCACCTTGCTCAGCAATGGGAGATTGATGCTGAAAGATGGATAAAAGTGGTCCATGCAGTGTAATTTTTTTTTTTTTTTTTTTTTTGATGTCTTGGTCAAACTGTTTGTGTGAAGGAGGGAATAAGCGCTCTTTCCCTGAATTGGCTTTCATTGTGTGTGGCTATTTCTCAAGAGAGTCTTGAGCTGTATTCACAGGTCTTAGATGGAGTAAATTTTATTCTGTTCAACACTTTTTCCCAAATTATCTTCGATATCAATGCCAGACTAGCCCCTACATGGCTGAGGGAGAGCTGACACGTGGAGCTTGAGAAAGCTTCCTGAGGGTCTGTATCTTAACCAGCCATGCAAGTTACATCTTCACAACAGCAACTTGTGACAAAACCCAGCACTGCTGGGGATCATTGACATAGTGACAGTTTCACTGCAAGCTGAGTGACCCAACAGTCACACTTCAGCCTCAGCCAGAAGTTATTTGAAGTTTGTTGCCTGAGATTTAGTTTCTTTTCCTTGTGCCTAAGTCTCCATGTCTCTGTTCTTGTAGGTGAACAATGAAGCAGAAACCATAGACTTTGAAGGAGATCCTGCAAGTATTTCAGCTTGGATTACTGCCACATTGTCTTCACTGGGCTTCATTTTTTGTGTAGCTTCAAAACTGTTATTGTCTCTGATTAAGTAAGTTGTGTCACAGAGCAATGTCTTTTCAGCTTTGTCTGCTCCTAAAGGAAGGCTGGTTTTATTTCTCAGCATAATGCAAACCCTACAAAGTTTACTTATGATTTATATTCTGTTGAAAGTTATGAGCCTTCATGAAGCCTACTGGCTAATAATTAATTAAGCTCATTTTAAGTCATTAATCTAGTGTTCTGCATGATCTTTCCAGAAGACATTAAAGATGTCTGATGCAATGTTTATTCTCAGCTCTTTTGATGCAAGTCTTCTCCATAAATGCCTGTCTTTATTTTCCATTTGCATCACTTGCAAATGGTTATCTATACAAGCCTAATGGTTTACAGTAACTCTTCAAAAAATAGGTACTTCAGCTGAACCCATTTAAGATGACTTTTCATAAAAGTCTAGTATTTCACCCAAGCACCTTACGAACAGAAAGCCAAGCGCTTTAAATATTTCAGCATTATGATAGCCTAAACCCATTTGCTGTGGTATTGAGGACTGACACACAAATGACCCTGGGCCTCAGTACATGGAAATTACTTGTAATTACTCTGTATTTTTCAATCCCCAACATGTTCATCTCATAACTATTTGGTAGACACTCCTTTGAGCTGGCTCTAACATTATCAGGGGAAATTCTGAGATCTCTGCTGGAGCTCTCCAATTTGCAGCTGCGTAGGTGACCTATTTTTGTTTAGGGCAATGTGTCTTTGGTTATAAAGCCATCATTCTTTATAAGCCTCTTGCAGGGGGATAAATGGATGTATTTTTTTTACTCTATGCGACATTTTTAAGTGGATAGACAGATACTCTTTGCCCAGTGTTTTTTTAATCTCCACTTCATGAAAAATGAAGGTATTTGGCCTGGAATTTCAATTTGATTTATATTCAGAATTTCTCTCAACATGTTTAAGTCTAGCTGATATCAAGACATGAACAAAAGCTTTAATCATTACCAAGGGTTTCTGTGTGATTTAATAGTGAGAGAGGATGTTGTCTTTCCTCATTATTTCATAATTTCTTATAAACTAGGTACCGAATTCACTGACTTTCATCCAAAATAAATTACATTGAAAACTTGTAGGAAAGAAGGCCTTGAAACAATATCCTACCATAATTTCTGTGGCTCCATCCAATCTTGGTGCTGTCTCTCAATGATATACATAGAGCTGTGAAAATGGAAATATCTATATTTCAAGTCATCAGGAAATAATGCTTTTTCTCTTTGGAGGCCAAATTCTTTAAGAATGGAGAGAATGCAAATTAGAAGTGAAAAGGATTTGGTCCTTACTTGCCAAGGGGAGGTTCCCATCTTTTCTCACTGAAGTGCATTAGGATTTTTGCTATTGACTTGCCTGAGAAAAGGGTCAGACCTTAATTTGAGGGAGGGGAGAACATTCAGCTCTTTTGTATTGTTAGCTAAAATAAAAATGCTTCAGCTAACTAAGCTTGTGACCGTTTGAAGAAGCAGCTTAGCGAGAAATATTCTCAGTTTTGTAAAGGTGTAAACCCCTAGAAATTAGGGGTTTTTGCCCACCACAGTGGCAAATCTACATAGGTTAATGAGGGGCTCTAGTACCTCTTATACCCCATAAAAGCCAAATCTAAACTCATTGAGGCAACTTGACCATTTACATCTTGCTAAGAGAAGAATATTCAAACCTTAGAGGTTATTGAGATTGTGGCTGTTGCCACCACTATCCTGGGGAGCCTCCTGACAAAGAATCAACCAAACATAACCCCACCTTTCTCTTTTGCCATCAATCAGTGTGAACAACCTGCTCTTGGGCACAAAGAGTACATTCTGGTCTGACCACATGGATAATGTGTTTTCCAGTAGTTTCTCTGTTCAAGCAGTCTGAATAGTCACATATTTATGCTGAAGTGTTTCTTTTGTTACCTTCAAGACAGAACTGGGAACTCAAACCAGATGAGAATAAGATCTATTATAGTGCGATAGTACTATAATATATATTATAGTATGATATTCCAGCTTTTTACTGCTGCTGAATATAAAATTGACAATGGCTACCTTCCAGCTCAGGCAAGGTAATTGCAATATTTATTTTCAATGTGCTGTTTGTCACTTTCCCCTTCAAGTCAATCTAGCCCCTCTTAATGCCTTTTTTTTTTTTTTTTTTGCCTTTTCAGTGGGTAACACATGGAATGTGAAGGCTGTGTTTAACACCAAAATTTCATTGTACGGGAGCACTGGGCTCAATGTATAAAACAAAAACATAAAGTAGCTCTAATGAATTAGGTTATGAACAATGGAAATTAGGGCATATTTCAAAAGGAGATTAAAAAAAAAGTAGAAACCCTTTAAGGCAATTATAAAGCATAGACCATATTTATACCATCCAACTCAGTGTGATATAGGGTTCGCAAAGGAAGTTGCTAGCTAAACATGCATGCAAAGTTCCCTGTTCTGACTAGTCCCAAAAAACCTGCTTAGGAGTATCTGTAGTTGTCTTTTGGAAGTTAAGAGTCCTGCCTATTAATGTTCTGGTGTAGGAATCCAAAAGCTGGCATTAGAGCAGTCATGGTCTTCACTGATGATCAGACATCCTGTGGACATCTCCTGTGATTCTCATGCTTACATTTCAGAACATCTGCTGGCAAGGAGGTACTGAAATATTCACCTGCATACAAGCATAGCTCAAGTGTACATTTATATCAGCCTGCCAGTTTTAAGAGACTGTGTCCCTTCAAATTGCTCAGCAGTTTTTAAAAACTCAAAGTTCTAGTTGTCAGTAAACATATCAGGTGGGTAATGCAATGTAACCTGTAACTCTGCTGCTGGCAGGGGATATAAAGCTGCATGAAATCTCTTTTTATCTCTGCAGGAAGATTTGTGGACTCGCTGCTTTCATCTCATGGTAGTTAGTGAATTGACTTTTTAAAGAGTGGATAGTTTTCTCTGTGTTTGGTCACCCATTTCTGAGAAAAACTATTAAAATTCAACATACTTTTGCCAGTTGGACCAGCTAAGGATGCTTCCTTCTATTTGCTCTTACAGCTCCTGAAGGATGTGTGATTCAAATTCCATTGGGATTTCTCTTTTATCTTTGCAGTCAAAAATATCCCTGTATTTTTTTCCACTTTTCCTGGAGCAACATAAGGGCTGTGTGCTAACGTGTGCTGCAAAAATGTGTTTCAAAAAAAAAAGATTGCAGCTATCCATTTGAGTAACTTGGATTTATTTCGGCTACAGCTCCAACATCCTTAATTGTATTTTCCAGTAAAGTTCTTAGGATCTTGTTTGCAAAGATGTAAGCTGGTATGGCAAACTGCCTTGTAAAATCGGAAGTTTCTTGCATATTCTTGCAAAAAAAGCAAGCCCAAGAGCTAAAAAAGGTTTGAAGTGACAGCTGTGGGGCAAGAGCTATATTATCTTAAATCACACAGCAAGAGCAGGGAATTGCCACAGTGATCTATTAAACATGGAAGGAATCATATCTGTAAAGACCTCATGCTGTAAACCAGAGGCAGCTGGAACAGAGACACCGAATGGAACAGAGATGGCTGAAGGACCTTGTCTCCAAGTGGTTGCTGAGCGCCACATGGTACCAAAACCAAAAACAGCCTAAGTAGAATGAGGATCTTCTGAATCTCTCTCAGAGCCAGATCTCTCCAGAAATGTGGAAGGCAACAAAAGGAAATTTAGGAGGCACTTTAACCTGCATTTGTGAGGAGGTAGTGCCAGTAGGAATGAACAAATTCTGAAGATAGCCCTGCTCCTGACAGCAGCTGGTTCTCCAAAGCTTGTTGCAGTCAGTAATTTCCTGTTAAGCAGAACAGAGGCTGACTGTGAAGTTGTAGTGCAGAAATGTGAAGAACCCTGAATTCCATGTAAAAATGAAAACATATGTGTAGGATTGGCTCAGAGTAAGCAGAGTCTTACAATTTTGAGGACTGTTTCACAGCAGAATGTGCCTGGGAAGAAAATTAAGAGGAACTGCTGGAAAACCCACAGTAAAGCTGAACAAAACTTATAAAATGCTGATTAATGCATGTTAGTGAGGAAGGAGGTCACTTGGCTCAGTCTCCAGAGTGAACTCCACAATTCTTTGACAGAGGATTGGTTTGCTGTGTGAAGAAGTCACTAAAACCCAACTTCTCCAGGTAAAAAGGTGTTCAGAGATGTCCTGGGTCAAAATGAGAACATGGCATCATGCATACATTGGACAACCAATACTTAAAAAGATGGTGTCAAAAAAATCCCCAAAACCAAAAAAAGGCAATGGGTTGCACCATGTTTTTAATTGATGGTGGGCACTCTCAGAGTGTGGCCAGCACAGGCAATGGGTGACAGTTACACCTCTAGCTTAGCTGAGCTCCACATAGCAGCAATGAATATAAAGACTGTCAACCTGAGAGTGAATATGACAGCTATTATTTCATTTTCAACACCGACACACAAACCACTGTTCCCAGAAACTATAATAAAAGAGCTTAAAGAAAAGCCTCAAAATAGAAGATAAATTCATAAAGAAAGCTATTTACACATCAGCCAGAGAAGTATTTTTCTGTAGCAGTGCTGTGTGCACTATCCTCCTGCACTTGGAGACCACCACACCAGAGGGATGATCATGGTACAATATGGCACTGTCACAACAAATGACTTACTGCTTTCTTGACGTTAGTTTTCACGTACCAGAAGAGACAAACAAGTTCAGGTGTCAGTAGCATCACAGACTAACTGGACATTGTTATTAAGGTAGGGTAGCAGACAGGCTTGGACACTCCTGGGATCCCATGTTACGTGAATCCCATGTTACGTGAACCCAAGTGAGCTCTAGGGAATACCTCTGTGGCATCAGGTTGTTCAGAGATCTGTGCTCTGCACTGACTGGGCAGTGTCTAGAGCACAGGGGAGAGTGCAAATGAAGCAGTCTTTGCCAAGGTCCTTGCTGCAAAGTGGTGACTGGGCAGTACAAGGGGCTTGAGCTCATATGATTAACAGTTTCTATTCTTCTACAGTTCTCCAATCATTATTCTGCTGTAACCAGAGGTGGGATTTTAGAAACCAGATCTTTCATGCAACTGAAGCAGAGCAGTGACTAAAGTTCCTCTTGCTGAGCTGGATAGTAAAGCTAACTGGAAGTCTTCTTTCTGTTTTAGCTTATTCTTCAAAATGAAATGCTCCAGTGAAAATACATTGGAAATTTAATGTCTTTATAAACACCTGAAAAGCAGAAGACCAGCTTTCTTTTTTCAGTTATAAGTTTTGGTTTTCCACTCTTTTGAAAAAGATAAAAAGTTTTTTTGGCTATGAAAGAAATTGCAAGAGAACTCATTACAGAGATTTTCACCCAGCTCAAATGCCATTCTTCAAGAAGCTCTACCTTTTTCCAGATTTCATCTGACGGCAGTGTTTAAGCAGGCAATTTGTAAAATTTGGTAGCTGTTGTCATTTGTGATAGGAATTGTTCAGAGGCATTGTATCTGTTGAACACATCCATTTCTTCTACTAATTAGGATTGACGTACAAGTTGCATCCAGGTTTTGAACTGGTCTGCAGCAGGCTCTGAACTTTTTGAAGTTGTTTACAATGACTGAAGTTCTTTGGCTTGTTCCTCCCACATTACTTTCTTGCTGGCAGTGGTGGAATTGAATGAAGCAGGCAGCCGAGTGGATGTTTAGTAAAAATTATGTTGAATGTAATGGAACTGATAAATTCCATTTCCTTTTACAAAAATGTTATCTGGAAGGTGTGTTCAGCAAAGCACAGCTGATATAATGCTCTGGATGGCATAAAGGGTTTTAAGAAATGGCTGGAAAGAACACGTGTGTGCACAGCATAGCATTTAGGTACATCCAGTACAGCCTCTCCATTCATAGCCACAAAATAACTAATTAAATAAATAAATAAGAAACACCATAAATAACTTCCAGGCCTTAATTTAACATAACTAACAAATGCATAGGGCATGCTGAGGTCATTGGGCTATACGTTACCTGGAAATTTATAAAATGTGTATTCTGTCAGCCACTGGCTCCTGCTTGATTTGCAGATCAGCGTGAAGATGTTTTGATGAGTAGAACAAAAATTACCTGTGTTGCACCTGTCTGACACAGCCTCTCTCAGGTGACAATAAACATTGCAAGTACACCATGAAGAAGCTGAAGTACCATCATAACAGGGAAGAGGTAGCGGTTAAATTGCTTACACTTGAAAATCAGGGTTTTTTTAAAGTCTTTTCTTCCCTTGTTTGATAATAGCCTTATTTCTTTAGTTTTCCCTGTGAGGTCCCACCTAATTTTTCTACTGAGACAGAAGGGTGGAAGATGTGTGAATAAAATCAGTTCTTGTATACTGCTACCAATTTTCTCTGCATAAATCATAGGTCATATGTGCCTCTAAAAGGCAAAGATTTGGGCGTAATAATTAAGTAACATAACTGAATGCTATGATTGGGTATTTAATCACATAGGAATAGTTGCATACCTCATTGACCATGAAAATGCTCCCTGTGTGCTTTTTGGTGTGTGTCACATATATTACCAAGCATATATTATCATGTAAATATTGATGGTGAGTAATTTAGGATCAGTAGTTGCCTTCTTTTCAGAGCACCTCAGACATGATGGTTACTTTTCTGTCTTGTTGGACTTGCACTTTTGGGGCCATTTACTCAATTTTTGCTTACTAAATTGGGAACTTCTTGAACAAATATAGTTCACTTTGTTCATCTTCATATACTCTCACAAAAGCCATTAATTGCCCAATGAGCCCAATGGACAATTAATGGTTTCTGTGAGTATTACATCAAACTGGTTACATATGAAGCTTCTAAATGGAGCATAGCATGAAGTTTAAAGAATACACAGAGAAGAGGTGTGCTCTGATTTATGCATCCAGCTTTTTTCACTGACTGGAGTCAGGACCCTGAAACTCAGGCCTAGCAGAGGGCTACAGAGTGTGACCCCCCCAACACTGACAGCATGAGGACCTACCTGCAGTGTGCTAATAGGACGCATGAAAGTGTGAACCATGGAGGCTTGGATCAGAGGGAGGTATGTTGGCAAGAGCAGGATGCTCAGAGGAGCTGCCAGAGGTACCCTGGGCACATTTATGTGAAAACTCCAGTATGGGCATTCACAGCATTGGGGAAGAGCTGAGTAAGAGAGTTTAGGAGCCTGCTTTTCAGTCATTCTTGAAATGAATGGAGTCAGAACTTAGCCATGGTTACTCACTTTTACCATCTGTTGGAGTGGAATAAAAACTCCTTTATATACAGAATAAAATACAAATACATACACATATATTTATGTATGTATTTATTTACACACACACACACACACACACACACATATATATATATATACAAAGTGACTTATAAAGTTTCATGTATAATCTTTCAACTTGTTTTAATTAATTCAGAAGGAAAATATATATAAAACTGATGTTATTTCTGATCTAAAATTAATAGTGGTTGTTTGCCTTTTTTTTTTACATGTATTAAAACAACATTATTTTAGAAGACTAAAGGCCAAGCAGGGATTTTGCTTTCAGCTTGCATATTTTTCCTTTTCTTATCTTTTTTCATGTATGTATTTGAACATATTTTCTACTTTTACCAAAGGACAACACATGTTCCATATACAACAGAAAATATACTCAGTCTAAATATGCACCAGGGTAATGTTATGAATTTACTAGTGCTGCTTGAACTAAATGATTACTTTTGTGTAAAGGTATTTCCATATGTAAATTTCTGTAGCATCAATCTACATAATTCCAGTTAATAAGCTGAAAAAGAAAATTTACTCAACCATAAACAATGGAGATGTTCTATGATTCCAGAATTTTGTGACATTCAGTTCTCAAAAGCAATAAATTATTATTCCCTTTTGAATGAAGTTTATTTTTTGGGTTTTTTTGTTTGTTTGTTTGCTTGTTTGTTTTTTATATTGTGCTTTATTCTTTACTGCATTCTTTGCTCTTAGCATGATGTACCTCTACGTGCATAATTTATATACACAGATTTATGTAGAAACATAGTGGTATATGTTACTGGAACCTGATGGAGGAAAAAAATAGTCAAATCTTTTGTTTGTTACTACCAAGAGGTTATTGATAAAGGAGAAAGAAAAATTAGACAAATGCCAATTGAAATATTGGCTGATAAAAAGAAGGGCAGCATATTTGTAAGGACTTGATTTGTAATGAAACCACGTTATCTTACATTTTCCTAGTTCCCTAATGAGACTTGGTTTCTCCTCATCTGCTTTTAATTCTGAGTTTGAAAACATGAAAAACTTATCTTCAAAATCAGAATTATTTATCCATATGAGATAAATGCTATCTTTGTGTATCAATAGAAAAATGGGTCTCCAATACACAAGGTGTGATAAGTGGGACTACTGCTAAATTCTTTTCTTGGCTGCTATCCCACCAAGTGACTCATATTTAGTTAAGATTTTGCCTTTATTACACACTTGGGGTCAGTATCCTGGAGATTTAGTGGTTACTAATGGTTACTCGGCCAGAGAAGTGAAGGAAAAAGTAAGGCAGAAAAAGCATATGCATAAGGTATATTTTTCCAAGTCCTGCTGTGAGACTGCAAGAGTGAAAGCTGAAGAATCTTCTTCTCATTCCCTCCCTGTCCCCCATTATCTGTCTTTTGGGGACTGAAAAATACCCTTTTAATGGTCTGAAAAAAGGAGAATGATGGCAACGCCCTTTTTGAGTAATCCTAAAAAGTCCTGTTACAGCCATCCAGGAAAAAAAGGCAAAGATCTAATTTATATCCAGCAACTGTGAAATAACATGTTGGGGACAATATACTCTAGATGCTTCACTCCTCTGTCCCCCAGCATCCAGATGTATAATCCATGCTGTAAACAAAAGCAATGAAGGATGCAGCCAAAGAAAAGAGAGATTCTGGATACAGCTAAATTCAATAATTAGTCTAATCATATAATATTAATTTTTCTGTATTTCATGTAATTGTCTCTTCCAAACGTCTGCTCATGTATCTGTCTGGGATTTAGATCATGTTGTCGTTTCATGCCATTACTATTTGATCTAATAGCCCAAAAGTTTTATTAATGGTTCAAGGACTAAGTGAATTGGCCACTTAGACACATGCCTCCATTTCAGCAGCTTCACCAGATGACCATTTTACCCGAATGACTGTGACAGGAATTAGAGCTACTGCAGCTCCCTCATTCATCATTCCTCATTGACCTTTAACTGCAGCCAAACTGTATTGAACTGCGGTTAAGGTGTCCGGGGGGATTGTGAGTTGCAAGAGGAGGGGATGGAGTAGAGAGCAAGGAGGAAGAAGAGATGGTTATTCTTTTTTTGGGGTGACATTGACCCCCTTTGAAATTAATCACAAAAATACCATGACACTGAAGGTGTGTGGACCAGAATGTTGCTGTGCAATTAAATGCTGAGTATTGCCATTTGAAAAGAATATATATTTCTCTGTCTTCTTTAGAAGATTAAAATGAATCATTTCTGTTACTGAAAGAAAGTTATGTTGGAATAAAATAGTCTTTGGGACTAGAATCCTGTTGCCAGCTTAGCCCTCTGCTACACAGTTTTGCGGCTAATCTGGGCACACAGAAAGGATTTCCAGCTGCTCTGTGCTTTCCCTGCGGAGGGATTTTATTGAGTGCTTGTGTATATATGTGTGGCAGCACCTCTTTCAAGCACTGCATGCAACAGACAGGGAGGCTTATTGGTGGGTCTGGTTTGTTGATGCGTTTTTGTTTGGATTTATATGAGGGTTTTGTTTGTGTATTTGGTTTTTTTCTTTGTATCCCAGAGGAAACAGCTGGGGAAAAGATTTTGGTGTAGACCTGCAGGCTTCTTATGCCATTTTTTTTGAGCTGTTTGTTATGTTTGAGTTAATTTGTCCCATGTTTAGAAAATGTGGACTCCTAAAGAATGTAGATGTGCATGTGAACCATTAAAAATAAACAAATATTTCAGTAATACCACCCAAACTGTCTTCATGTTGTTGGATAAAATAAATCAGTGTGGGTATTTGCAGTATGATGAACCAACACTTGGGAACATATTCCTAAAAGGAATCCCTTCAGCATAGGCTAAGACCCACATTATTATTTGAAGTCAATGAAAATACATTTGCAAGTAAGAATTGCTCACACACATATGGTCTTCAGTGAGGGAACATGTACTGGCAGCCCACAGATGAGATAAAATTTCAGATAGTTGTATTAAAGGTTGGGTTTGTATCTACTAGGAAAAAGATGGAAACTTATTTATGTCTAACAATGTTAGCCTAAAAGTCTAGGTTTTTAATAAGTAAAAGTTCCTGAAAGCAATTATGTAAAATCTCCATCTTTAGTATGGTTTTCATTTACTAGATAGCTTCTTCCCCAGTTGGTCTGTTTTGAGCTCAAGGCTTCAAAAGTTTGCAAGAAGCAGTCATTTTTCACATGATTAACACACAAAAGGAGCAGACAAGCAAAATGGCATTCTCTGTTCCTTCATTATTTTTAAATAATTAGTCCATTTGATTTTAATTTAAAATACATTTTTCAATTTCATTGAAAGAACATGATATATTTATGGAAAAAGCCCTTAAATACAGCTTTTTCTCAAAATCAAGCCACCTATTTCTTCCCTTTTTTCTCCCTTCCTTATTAGAGTATTTCTGTACCATACACCAAAGTACAAGAATCAATCACCTGTTTCATGCTGAAAGCTACATTTCACCACATTAACCCTCTTTTTTTTTTCATCACGTACATGGGCAAGCCCTGAGTTGGTGTGAGATGATCTCCAGTGAGGTTAATAAGCTGGTTTCTAAGTAGAGAACTGCAGATCCAGTCTTGCATTTTCAAGGCCATATAACTGAAGTTGTTTATGATATAAATATAATTCACAGATTGCCTTTCAATTTGCTGATAATTCTGCCACTGTAACTGTTGCTGTCTTAGTTACTGCTTTGTATATTCCAATTTTCTAAATTGCTATTTTACTTTTTTTTCCTTTTTTTTTCTTTCCCCCCAGATTTGATTTCACTTCTTGCTATATGCTAAAGGCAGGCTTCAGTTAATCATGGATAAATTTTAAACTTACTTTTCAAATAGTTCCTTTGAATTTTGTAGCCAAAAATCTATATTTCTTAGCAGCAGAGTATTTGGTTTTTTTCCAGGTACAGGGCTTTTTTTGCTCACACATTGGTTCATTTGCAAACATTGGTACCATGTAACTAAAGACATTCCTAAGAGACCAAAGCTGGATTTTTTAGTATATCATTATCACGGTTTCACTTACAGGGAGGAGTAGGATTTCATCACCTCAGATCCAGTGTCACTGTAAAATCCATGCCTACAGTTTCAGTGAAGAAACAGAAATACGCTGCCTGCACTGATTCTCGGTGTTTATACTGAGCATAACTGTGATTTTCCATCTTGACAGGAGGATCAGTGTGCAGTCTGTGAAGGAGGCTAGGACACCAAGGCAGGAACCCAAAATCCAAGCCAGCACGTGTTGCCAAGAGAGAACGAACTCCAAGGCTGCAGTGCAAGATGTAGGTATGCAAGAGGATGTATTTCCTTAGCAAATGGATAGGTAAACATCTGTAGTCTGTCAGATGGAGAGGAGAGGAGGGAGTAAAGAGCAGTCTTTAAAGTTTATCCTTAGTGCAAACAGATTAAGTACAGTTTACTTTTATTTCTGTCATCTACATCTGTGTAATCTGTGTCATTGCAATTGGGTTTCTGTTTTGGATTCTGTAAGTCTAAGTAATCTGCTTTGAACTTTCACCTAACTTCAATGAAGAATTATTTCAAGATGACCATCTAGCACCAAATCATTCAGTGGCTGTCCTTGCAGCCAGAGGTCTGAGCCACCCCTACACACACCTGGCAGTTGCCTCCTTTTTTCCATAATACTCAAAGGCAAGAGAAGACATGCCTGTGTAGGATGCAGTAGTTTGTGTTGAGAGTTAACAATATGAATAAAAGAAGAAAAAAGTCTTTCTGCAACCAGAAAAACTCCGGCACGTGACAGTTAATGTGGCAGTTGATGTGCCTCATTCTGCAGAGTCCTGGCAGAGTTGGGAGGCACCATTCAGGGCACATCTATAACACCTCAACCCTTACTATTGATCAGAGAGAAAATCACCAGCTGAAGAAGGAAAGTTTACATACCTGCTGTTATCAGCTCAGATTGGAAATGAGTAAATGTGGAGAAACAGTGAAAATATTTTTTGTTGTCTTGATTGCATTTTAGAAACAAAAACCCTTTGAAACAAAACCAGCCTATAAAGTCCTTTGTCATTATTCCTTCCTGTTTCCCTTCCAGCCCAGCTAGTGTATTTGCAGGCATGTGAGCTCTTTGGAATAATTCTCCCATGTAGGAAAGTATGGGTGCTATGAAATATTACTGCAGTCCAGTTATCTCTGAAATGCTGACCTGCTTGGCTAACATGGAGCTGAAATTCAGTTATTCCCTTTGACATGGAGTCAGCTGGGAATTTACCAGATGAACTTCCTTTGACTTATAGCTACCACCCACTCAATTCATCACTTCAGGGAAGCTGGACTGCCTTGCACTTTTTCTTTCCTATGCTTTTATCTTTTGTTCTGCCCCTCAGAGAGATCAAGGGGTAAAATCCAAACCAATATTCAAAGGTATGTGATTTAAAGCACCAAACAAGTAACAGATCTTTTAAAATTGCATATTATACAGTAATCATGTACACCAGAATTTCCTCCTTTTTAATATAGAAAAATTAGCTAGAATTCTTCATTAATATTTTAATATGCATAAATGTTGAGTTCCCAACTATCCACATGGTAATTTACACTTCTGCTGTAGCTGGTGGGAGGTGGTTTGTTTTTCTTTGTGCTAATACAAGGATCTCACTTCCTGTGACAGGAAAGCTGCAGACAACAGTTGCACTGCATGGGTGAAAGGCACAAAAGGAAAGAGAAAATATATACAGAATAATTTTTCTAAAAAAGAATAAGAATAGATGTTGGTCTAATATCTCTCATATCAGGCAAATTAAAGTAGCTAATAAGCATTTTCACTGAACCACAGAATGGCTGACTTTGGAAGACATCATTGGGGATCATCTGGTCTCAAGCCCCTGCACAAATGAGTAAACAACTCTCAGCCTTGTCTTAGCTAAGCAGCCATTGGTGGAAATTTTTAAAGAATTAATATATAAAAAGGAATTTTTTCCTGCTCAGAACCTAGCCTGAGAAGAGGGAAGGGATTCTCAGCAGATATGCAACATCTTAGAAAATTAGGTAACCTATAGCTTTCCCAACATATACATGTGGTACTTTCCCACAAGCTCTGGGGATATCCATGAGAGCCACCATCCCAGTGGCTCTCTCCAGTGCAGGGCACTGGAACTGCTGTGGATGAAAGTGGTTGGAATGGGGCTGATAAGGGAAAGCCTGATCTGGCACAAGACCTTTCCCTTTGGCCCTTGGCACATGGGGAGAGAAGGATGCCCTTGGTAAACTTCAGTGAGTGGCAGGGCCCTGGGTTTGGAGGCAGGGAAAGCCTGGACCTACAGCTTGTGTAAGCCTGGAGAGGGGCTGCCAGAGGAGAGGGAAGTTGAAATTGCTCGCCTTCCAAAGCCCAGGGCTGACCAGTCCCATAGAGCTGCTCTCATACACTTCCCAAAGCAGGTACCCTCCCATGCACTTCCCAGGCCAGATGCCCTGGTCACTTGTGCCTGGTGTTTCAACACCAAGCCTTCCCCTTTGCTTTCCTCAAGAATCATGCGGATTGCTTTTCAAAGTGTGTGAGTTTTGTCACTGCATGGTTTTGCTGTTGCTGGCAGCATTGCTGCTGTTTTCCAGGTTTTTCTCTTAGGGGAACAAATTATATAGGGGCATGGGTAAGGGCATGGGGTTTGCCTGGATGTCTGTTTCTTCTCTCTCTTTTTTTTTTTTTTTTTTTTTTTTTTTTAAGTGGCAGATTTCAACCAAATGTGACAGAGGGTTAAAGCTCTCCCAGATAATTAACAAATGCCATGAAAATAGACAAATGGGTAGAGAATACAGATGCTGTAAATACCCTTACTGTGGGAAAAGCTGCTGAGTGGTATCCCACATTGTCAGGCACTAGAACAACCACATGAGAAAAGGGCCCCTGTAAATGCCCCAAACACAGTTTGCTTCAGCTGGGTTTGTATTTCATACATGCTAGAGCCAACCACTTGTAAGACAAAATTCCAAAGATAGCAGGATTAATTCCTTCTGTGCACAGCTAGCTATTGGTTTTCAGACTGGAGTCCCCTCAAAGTGTTCCTTGGGCTCAAATGTTGACATTTTTAAGAATGCTATTATCTACCTGTAGCAGGTATGATGAGGTGATTTAAACAGGAAAGATGCCAATGGCCTTTTTCCTCTCACAACCACTTTACCTGCAGCAAGTTCTGTACTTCAAACATTTAGAAAAATGGGCACAGCTAAACACTACCAACCAAACTGTACCTGTAAGGAGAATTGGATGCAAAGCTGCATATGTTTAGTGTGCAGGACTTAAGAACAGAGAGTGGAGTCCAGCTGAGGAATTAGGAGAATCAGCTCATATTACAGGGCACAGTGATGCCCTATCTGTTATGGAGATGCAACAGTTCCGCAAGATAAAGGGGGGAAAATGGCTAAAACTAACACAATCAAGAGCTCTGAATGTTTTAAGTCAACCCCTTTGTTAAATATTCAGCTCTCATGGCATCCTGGAATAACACTGAATGAAAATTACACAGGGAAAAATAAGGCAGGAGGGTCCTGCTGTGACCAAACATTCCAGCTGTGCATGGATGCATCTGAGGCCCAGTGTCAGGTGGTTCTGGTCAGCTTTAGGAATACAGTAAATTCCAGCATCAGAAAGATTATCTGAAAATAGAGAAGATGCCAGGAAGGTCATTTGCAAACCCCTTCCTGAGGTTCTGAAACTTATCACCCTTGCTCCTAGATTTCTGCTATGCCGAAAACTTAGGATGGGTTTTGTGGGATTTTAGCCAGAGTCCAGAGGAGTAGTGGTTAGAAAATAGACACTTCTTGGCTCTCTAGCCCATAATCAGGGGAGTGGTTTAGATCTGTGGCTCAGCCCAAAGTTCAAGGGAGTGAGTAGAGTCAAACTTCCTTCTCTAGCCCAGCTCTTTTTGAAGAAACATTTTAAAATAAAAGACTTTGCAGAATTTTTTACTAAGAAAACACTCTGTTGTTTTCATAGTATCAACCATGTCTTCAATATTCTGTGCTATTTCCAATATTTCTGCTAAAAGAAGAAAGAGAAAACCTTCTTTAAGTCTCGGTTTTAGTTCAGCTGGTTGTGCACCATGAGTGGGTGATTTCAGGTTACCTGCTCTCTGTGCCATGACACGACTGCATGCAAATCACTGTAGTATTTTAGCACATGTTCAGTACCAACAAGCCAGCATAAGCAAGTGGCGAAAACAGAAGTTTAATCATTACTCCATGTTCCTGGTGTATAAAGAGAGATACTGTCCACCCACACAGTCTGTGATCAATGCCAAATCTTTTGCAAACTTAGGGCTTTCGTTCAGTTTCTCTGATTTTTGTTTGTGCATCCTTCCTGGCTCCCATTGTTTTGGTGACGTAATGAACTCACTGACAAGGAGCTATTCTGACACAATGCACAAAAAAGAAGAGTGAAGGATGTAAGGCTGAGTTATAACTGATAAGGAGGAAGGTCCTCGCACAAGGAGAGGCTGAGAGCAAAATGTCGTTGTATCTTTCTGGACTTCCTGAGGAACCGTGGTGGCTTAGGCTTGGCAGGATGTCACCAGGCTGTACACAGTCACACAGAGATGTCCACCTAGGACCTTTTTACCCGTGTTCCCCTGCCCTGCTCACTATTGCCAATGTTTTAAGAGCTGCTGCATCTCTTTCTTCTCTATGTGAGAGCTTCATAATCCACTGAGCAGAAAATGGGTCTCATTTGAATGAGACCTGAAATAAATAAATATGGCCATGGTGACATCACTTCACTAAAAGAGTGCCAAGATGAGAAGCTCTGGAGATTCAAGAACACTTCTCTACTATCCTTGTTAAAAATAGATAACTTAAAATACTGTGTTGGGTTGTAATCACTAATAGACATGTCTCAGCCATGTATAGAGAGTGGAGAAGTTTCAGATGAAAATAATTCACCCACTGCAGACACAATGGTTAAGAAAATGCTTTTCACTTTACAAAAAAAAAAAAAAAAAAAGAAAAAGAAACACAAAACACTGGGGCAGGGTGGTGGACCTCTTAACACCAAAATTAGGAACATTACATTAAAGTTCTCTCATGTCATAGAACATGGGCAGGCACTATTCATTTCAAGGGAGAAATCCCCTGGTAATATGAATAAAGAAGTATTGGAAAGGAAGTCTATGTAAAAGAGTGGTAATGAGTGAGTGCATCCAAAATAGCTGGAACGTTGTGCTTGCCCTTCTCTTTGGCAATTCTTATAGTCTTGGTTACATTGTAAACCAGAGCATCATTGATATCCCCAAAAACTCAAAAAAAGTTGAGAACTTGTGTTTCCACAAGAACTTTTTATAGGAGACATAGGCTCATTCACCATTTTTAGCTTCTACAGCCATAGAATCTGTACTATTTACAATGCAGAGAGTCTTGGGGAAAAAGCAATTATTAGTAAGACTTTGTTTCATTTTGTCCATAGAAAAAAGTGAAGACAGGCTTTTTATGCTGGAAATTATGAGCAAGAGAAAATGATTAATTAAACCAGCCTTGCTGAAGGTTGATATCTGATGGGTAAAAGGACTAAGGAACCTAATCTACTTGCTTGTGAATACACAATAGATATAAAGATTATCAGCAAGGGCAAAGGAGGGGCATTCTTAATCTGAAATAGGTTTTTGCAGCTTGTCTGCCTGCTGTGGGCCTGAGTGTTCATACAGACATCTACAGGTTTACTTGAACTTAGAAATCTCACTGAACTGTTATATGTGAGACTAACATAGCTGACTCATGAGTAAATGGGTTCAGCCATACAGGACTTTTTATTTAATTTTCTTTCTCCTTTCTTGCTCTCTAATTTCTTATTGGTGAGAATATTTTGTTTCTCTGTGGCTCCTGCTAAACAGGGTCATTTTTCTTCTTGCACACTGTGGTCCCTTATCAATATCAGAGTAAATTTTGCCACTGATATCACTGAAGATAGGTTTAGACCTTTATATGTAAGTATATTATTGATCTAGAAAGGTAAAACAAGCAAAGAAACATAAAATCTCACAATACTAATATATACAGTTACAATAATAGTAAACACAGTTTTAAAAAATTCTAAATTGAGAAAAAATCTGCTAAAACACTGGTTAGGAAACATGCATCATTAATTCATATATGCTGAGAGAGATTATGAGGTCACATACAAACAAAGAGGCTTTGAGATTATGAGGTTGGTCTGATGATAAAGCAACAATCCAATTTACTATTATTTGGTTTTAATGAGTCTGCTTTACTGCAGGACTCTATCCTCCTATGCAGTGCAGCACCTTTTATATGGAAACTTAGGGAGATGTACATTGCAACGGGATCAGGAAAATTGTAACTCTACCTATTTCTTAGCATCTTATGAAAGAAGGCCCTAAGGACTGTACATTCCACAAGATTGTAAAGAATTGTTTTGATGAAATAAATATTAAAATGTAAATTTCTTGTCAATATTGTTGAAAGCATCCTTTTAGATGTTTCAGCATTATTATAGTAAATCAACTCCAGTTTGCAAGATCCTTGACACAGATTTTCTTTAATATGTATTAATACTATGTATTTTGCCTTTTAAGGTCTGTTATGAATAGAGTATTTTGTCTCTATCTCCCCCAGCTAGAAACACAAGTCCCATCCTTGAGTATTTTAAGACAACCCTAAACCATGCCAGAGTTTCTTCTGGCCCATGGTCAGGCAAGAGCTGGAGAAATAAGAGTAGAAAAATATCTCAGAGTGACATTTCCCTCAGCTGCACTGGGAAAGACTATACAGAGAGAGGGCTGGGGAGCTGGTGGCTACTGCAAAAAACAAGGCTGGGCTGCTTTGGGACTGTGGCTTCAGGATTAAAAAAAAAAAGAATAGCAAATATTTCACTCCGGAATGTTCAGCTGGGATTGGTCATGAAGGTTGAGCTGTTTCTTTTACCCACTGGTTTGCTTCCATGAGTGGAAAATTGTTTTTAACTATGTGTGGTTGTTTTTGAACTGATGATTGTGTGCAAAACACAAGTGCTTCCATCAGCCTGCTCTGAGAGGGGTTTGTGCCACCTGTGCTTAGGGTGGGCAGCCATGCAGGGGGCAACAAAGAAGAAAATCAAACCCCTGATGATTTTCTTTTTTTAAAAAGAGGAAAAAAACTCAACAGATTCTATCAGTTGAGCAGTTCCCCAACCAGGGGAAGTGCTTTTTCCTGACAGCAAAAGTCAAGAGGGCAATAAAAAGGTTATTTAGATGCTCTGCTCTGGAGTCTGAAATGAAATTGCCTTTTATGACTAAAAAAGTGTTGGCATTTATAACTAGAAAACACTTTGTTACTGTAATGTTGGTTCTTCTGGACTGGGCTTGGTTGAGTTTTGTGGTTTTTTTGTTTAAAGAAAGATTGATAATATCTGGGTAACAATTTGGATGGTGAGTGCCTCACACAGTGTTTAGGATTGGGGGCTATGCTATTTAGGATAGACTTTGAGGCCAGAAACAGGCCAGGTTTTAGCCCCATTATGTAATATAGAAGAGCTACTAAGGGAAGTTTGTCTTGCACTGCCCAGGCTACTAAACCTTGGTTTTTTAGCAGGCAAGTGATCTCCGGGGATGATTTAGAAACACTAGAGGACAGAGTACTTCAGTATTACTGCCTGCTTCACTTTTTGTTTGTCTGTGAAGGTGCCCATCAGTGCTCATAAGACAGATTATAAATAGGGGGAGGAAAAACCTGGAAATGCTCAAAGCACACTACAAGCAAAAAGAGGAAGAAAGTATTATGAAGACAATATTTGGTTCAGCTTTCCTGCATCAAGGAAAGGGAAGAGACTGCAAATGTGTGCTGCAGTCTGAACCCAAGCAATCATTATGGGCTGATACATGAATCGGCTGCTCATGAAAGATGAACTTAAGTATCCAACACTCTCCCAGAAATAGACTCTGAAATACATCTTTTGCTGATATTTTTTTCCCTCAGCTTGAAAAGACAGAGCAGACTTAAACATAGAAGAGTAGTTAATAAAATATACTTGAAATATTGAAATGAAACAGGAGAATCCTGGGCTGAACTGTTTAACTTTTGAAGTACAAGACATTAAGTTTATTCATTATAATGACTTGTTTCTCTTCCTGCTCCAAAGAGAGGGAGTCCAGATTTTTCCATCTTGTTCTTTTACCAGGACGAGACTGATGGTGAATTTATACTAATCTTTAGGTAACATTAAGTTGAAATTTGAAATATTAAAGAGCAGAGAGGTCAGTTCAGAGCCTACTTAAACCTCTAAGTCATGTGACCAAGGAGGCAATGAAACAACTGTAGGTGACAGTCCTGCCACATGAAATTTCTGGAGAGAAACAGGCAAAGAGGACACTGATCTGCTCACTGAAAGTGTTGAGTGGATGTGAAAGATGAAAGCCCTAGCAGGAGAAATGCCTTTCTGCTTTTTTGGCTGAGCTTCTAACAGTGAGCCACAAAGTTGTCATTCGGCCCCTGTCAGCTGTAATATTTAAGCCACATGCAAAGCAGCTCCACACAGCTGAAAGGAGTGCTGCTCGATTGAGGAGCCAGATTTGTAGCCTGCCACCAGGGTGGCCAAACATGCGTTGCTGAGGTGTGAATTACGAAAGATAGTTTCCAAATGTCCAACGGGCAATAAACATTCATATAAACTAGACATGGGCCCGTGCCAAATAGCCCCAACTTGCAGGGTGTTTGGATTGCAAACATTTGATCAGGATCCAAACTTTGCAGCTGGCCTTATCTCTGCAGTGGCCAAGCCATACCTTCAGGGTTTGTGGCCACCTGGCACATTCTGTGATCCAAGGATGCAGTATCTGATTACCTGCTCCTTTGCTACCTCCAGCTAAAAGTCATTTTTATCAGCCTGCCCTGTGCTTCCTGCCTTTCTCTGGTATTCTTTCTCTGCCTTCATGGCTTGTCTCTCTCTTACTCAGACTGGAAGTTCTCCAGATTAGGGGCACACTCTAAATCTGTTGTGAGCAGCTCTGGGTAGAATTGCTGACTGTTCCAGTATTGTGGAAAATCATCAAGGAAAGTGTAGGGTCTGAGCATGAACTTTGCACCTTCCATGCAAGGCTGACAAAGAGGACTGGACTGCTGTACAGGTGAAATGAGGTAGGCAAGACATACATTCAATAATGTACATAATAACCCAGCTCCACTCAGAGGAAATTCTGATGTTCTAAAAGACACAGTAGGGCTTGTTAGTAGGACTGGTTAGCAGTCAGTGCCTGTGGAACACAAGCCAGAGCCATCCCTGGGTTCAAACACCAGACTCTGTAACCATTTGTGTTTTTCCTTTCCACCTCAAATCCCACTAAGTTTCATATAGGGATTGCCAGTTGTATTCCATGTGTTTTTATTCCCTAGGATGTAATCCATAGAGAATGAACTGGACTGGCTGAAACACACACTTGACCCTCTTCTTTCACCTCCAGCAGCAATAAACATGAAAGGAGTTGTGTGATCACCCTGCTCTCTGTCCTTTCCTCCCCGGTCCTTGGTAGGGAAGAAAATAAAACACAAGACCTTGCCCTAAACCTTAAAGCCAGACCAACATTGAGATACTACAGTTTCAGGGGTTTTTTGGCCTTCTGTAGAAGAAATAATCAGGAATTATGTAAATTTCAAAGAATGCTGACTATCACTGAATTCTAAGAGGTTAATTGGCCTATTAATTGCCTGTAATTAATAGATGCATATACAGACAAAAGAAGTGGAGATTTTATGGCTATGAAATTTGTCCATTAGCTACACTTCACACTCATCAAGTCCAATGTTACTGAAGCAGTAAAACTATTGATCTACATATGGATTCTGCTCGGGTACTTGTGATGTTTATTTAATACCCTCCTCTTAAAATGGAACAAGAGGAAGCTGAGCTTGCACCTGGAGTTTTCTCAATTTTCTCTTTGCACTTAGTAGCTGAAAAAAACACACAAAATTTTATTCTTATTTCAGCCCCTTTATAACTATCTCTGGTTTTAGCTGAACAGGTTTCCCGAGTCTAAATTTCTGACGATAATAATTCTATTGTTGACTCATGGTTTCATGAGGAAAAACTTTGTACATTCCACACTAATAAAATATCTCCAGGGATATTATCTGAATTTCTAGAAAATAAAATGTTAATAATGTTGCCTGAAAGATCTTCAATTTCCAGTTTTTTGAGAAATAGCTCTGTTCACTGATATTTAAACCTAGTGCTTTGGCAAGTCTTCAAGGCTTTGTATCTCATCACTGTAGATATTTTTCCACTGTTTTTTTTCTGTCCTCATCAATATGGGAACATACCAGACCAGGTTTTCTATACAGACCTGCTGGATCAGAAGTATGCCTTTCTTTAGAATTCATTTATTTTTAAAAACAATCTGGATATAAGACATCCCTGTGTGTCTAGACTCCCAGGGGTAGTCATGAAAGTAGACCCAGCTCTGCTCTGTCAAAGCCCTGCAAGCATCAAGGGCCTGCCAAGATCATCAAAACACAGTTCTTTAAAGTGTGGGTGTAGGTATGAAAATTGCTCCGTTAATACCACCCAGTTTTATGTCTCCACTCACGTGGGAGTGCAGAATATGTCTGACAATGTCTTCAGCTGTTCAGGAATGAGCACTAACCTGCTTGTGTTTTCTGCTTGCTTATGGGATTGGAGTAGGCGGGAAGGATTCTGTTTCTTTTTCAGTTCACATCTCACAAATCTGCCAATATGTTGTCACCATCTTCTCCACTCAGACTGCTGCAGGAACCCCAGTTTCATAGCCTGTTCTCATTGCTGACTATTTTTTGGGGGCTTGGAGGCTTTTTTTGTGTGTGGTGAGTTTTTTGTTTAGTTGGGTTTTTGTTTGTTTTTAAACTTTGGTTTTTTTTTGGTTGTTTTTTCTTTTTTTTTTTTTTTTTGTGCAAGATCCAGAGGTGATGGTCTTCACAAGGCTGTCCTGCCACAAATGATCCTTGATGGACTCACTGAGACTATGGGCAACCCAGCATTTTTATGAGGGGCAGCAGGAAGGCAAATTTCACTGCAAATCTACGACAATGCAGCTTCGACCAGAGACAGCTCCAGGTTTTGCAGAATCACCTACTGAGACCTCAGGAAAGGTTGGAAGGTCAAACAGTGAGCTGTCTCCCTTTTATCTACTTGTGAAGGCCATGAAATTCTTTGTAGACATTTTAACAAATAATGCTTCAGAAATACATTTTCCCATAACATCCTACTCCTTTTTTTTCTTCACGAGTGTAAAAGCCAACAACTCAGCACGCATGTTTTAAGTTAACTAAAAGATAGTAAGAATGCATGTTTCACTCTTCCAAAGGGGTCATTATGAAAAGGTGAGGTTAAAAATAATGTTAACATGATCAGCAAAGAATGAACTCTTCGTTTTTCTGCATCTTTTAAGACATTCTGGAATGTCCCTCTATGAGCCCTTCTGCCATCCTCCTTCCTTTCCCTTTTAACCTACACCCAGACTTTACATCACAGAAAAGGAAGGTTTTTGCTACCTCTGGAGGTAACTGAAGGAGGAGTCCCTCAATGCTCTATCAGCTCAATTTTAGGATGAAGTCAAAATGCATATTTTTCCCTCCTCATTTTTCCCTTTTGCCTTTGTGTCACCGAGAAAATCGGGCACCCAGATGTAGTGGTTGCAGAGATCTTGCAGGATCCATCTCTCTGCTGCTCTAGTTTCCCTCTTTAGTGAATCCCAGAGAATTTGCAGGAAATTTGAATTTCTTTGCTACTGTTCTATCTTTAAAAAGCAAATGTTACTGAATGTTTAAGACTATTTTTTTTCTAACAAATTGTTAACAGATTTGGGACTGTCTTCGTAAAAAAATGCAGAAGATTACATCCTGAAATACATCCTTGTATTTGTGCCTATCTTCACCTCCTACTCTTGGTGTCTTGCATGGACTGTGGAATTTATGACATGGCAGAGGGAGCTTCCTGCTGAACAGCCTTCCTCTAGGAGAATGCTCAGCATCACCTTGGATGCAAGTTTCCTTCAGGTGTCTAAGATAGGCAGCAAGACCCACAATTCTGCCCATTTAGGCACTTCTACAAGCATTTTGCAAGCCTAAATATCTCTCAGCATCTTATTTCCAAAAGCTGGATCCTAAATATCTGGGGAGTTTTAAATGAAGAGTTCCCTACCCTGAAATTTCAATGTATGGTACAAAGCAGTTAAACAGCAGAGTTGTGTTTTCTGTCCTTACCACACAGGGTTATCCTCTGAGATGGACTAATATTTGCTGGCCCTAAAGGCAAGCAGAGACACAACAGTAGTTTAGTGGTGATTTCCTGGACTTTGGTTTGGAAGGGACCCACAAGGATGAACAGTATGAAAATGTCATAGCTCAGGACAATAGCGCATCTTCATTATCAATGGACTTACTAGCATAGCTATTAGCACCATGTCAATAATAATCTTACCATCAAATTGATGATGATAATTATTATTAATATAGCAATGAACATAAGTAGCAATGATAATTCTAAATGTTAACACAGTTATGAGCTCTTTGCATATTCTGTGAGGAGATGTGCTCTTTACAGAGGATCTTATTTCATTATTCTTATTTATTTCATTTACATAGGATCTTCTTATTCTATTAGGCTTTCTCAGTCCTCTTCTGCTTTTTCCCTGGTCCCCACACCTTGTAGCTGCCGTCTTTCCTTTCCTTTCTGTTGTCTCAAACATCACTCTTCTACTTGAATATTCTCCTATTCAGGGAAATGTGAGTCTCCAATCCCACAGGATTTTTTTTCCCTGCTGTTGGAGTTGTGTAAACAGAGCTGGGCTCACAGCACACATGGAACACTGACCTGCAACCCCAGAACTGGGATAGGAAACACAGTCACAGAATCTGCTCAGTTGGAAGGGGCCCACAAGGATAGTCCTTTTTTTAAGCCCCCTTAAGGTGTTGGAAAGCCACAATGAGGTCTCCCTGAGGGAGCTTTCTCTTATGCAGGCTGAACAATCCCAGCTCTCTCAGCCTGTCTTTGTAGGAGAGGTGCTTCAGCCCTCTGATCATCTTTGTGACCATGATCAGCCTTTGGACCTCTTCTAACAAGTCCATGATCTACCAAGATCAAAAGATCCTCTTGATCTCTTTCTCTACAAACCTCATGTGCAGAATAAGATAAAATAGAACAGAATAAAGCTGAATAGCACTACAGGACATCATTAAAAGGTGAATATACAAACCAGAACTTTATAACAATTAATATTAAGAACATAATTCTTCCAGTGACATTATCTTTCTTATAAAATCTATTCATCCTTTCATCCTCATCAAGCGAAAAGGCAAGTTCAGTGTGGTTACTGCCTTGGCTGCTTGCAATTTTTTTTCATGCTGTACTGTGCACTATCTGGACATTGAAACTACTAACAGGATTTGCATTGTCTTCAAAGTATAATACAGCAGCTCATGTGGGAGTGATGAGGTTCCTAGGTTCCTTCTAGTTTAGTATTTACTTTTTCTGTTTTGGGATAGAATGCATATCAGCTGTGAGAGAGAAGTGTGGCACCTACAGACTGAGGCAAATCCCTTCTTTTTTCTGCAGAAGGACCAACTACTGAGCCTGGAGCTTCTGAGACAGATGCAGGGGAAAATTGATCCTTTTTCCCATTTGTTCAAATGCAGTTCAAAACTGTAAGCACAAATTGCATTTGCAAAACATGATAAACTATCCCTTGAAAATTTGACTTTCTGCTTTCCAGGAGTCACACAACTCTGGCTGTTTTGTTTTTGATCACTTCCTCATCACATTCAGGCCAGATCTAACAGAGAACCATGGTCAGAAGAGAAGAAGAATAATGAATTCTAAAACTGATGTATAACCATGCCATTCATCAGCAACATCTTTGCATTTCCTAGGTGTTTAAAGACCAGGGAACCTGTCAAGCCTGGCTATTGTGTGGGTAATCCCCAAAAGAGAAAAGTGGAAAACTTCATCTTTTGTAGTGAAAATTCTGCAGAGCGGGCTGCCACAACTGTGACTGAGTCCTACCATTGATGAAAAGGACAGGGAGGAAATCAGATATGTAACAGCAGTGCCTGGCTCCAGCAACTGTGGAAACTTGCCATGTATTCTGTGCGTCGTTTTTATAGGTCTGATCATGACATATGATAGACGCCAGAAAATAGGCTCTTATCATCATTCCACAGACAGTCTCTCTTTTAGTATGTGCCCTGGGCATGATCCTGACAGTTTCACTGGCACAGATACAGAAGGAAGTATTTGCTTTTCTCTGTAACCTATTTACAGGGATTTCTTCTGAACTCCCAGAATTTCCCCTGGAGTAGGACAACCCCATGCTGTTCCCAGTTAGCATTATGAATAACATTTTCCAATAAAACCGTGTCTGTGTTCAGCCTGAAAGATTTCTGTCACAAGACATTTGCCAACTGCAGATCAGAATTTAGTTTGGAATTTTGAATTTTGGGGCAGCCTGCTCCTGAACTTGTGACCTTAGGAGCACAAGGTCATCACGTCAGCATGAGCTAGCCCTTTCCTGCTTGGCACAGGGAGCAGAAAAGCCCGGGAAGATTTGGCTATAAAGTAGGCCACAAACCTTGGAGTTTCAGTCAGCTGTTCAACAGAAATTACTTTCTTTGCATCAAGGAAAATGAGGAAAATGGCTTTTTATATTTGAGTTAATGCAGGCTCCGAGGAAGATATTTAATCTGGGAAGTATTATATGTCTTAGGCCTGGAAAAAAGAATTCTCAGAATTTCTACTTCATAGGAAATTGTGAAATCTTTTAGGTTCTGGTTCAATTTTGATTAAAGTGAAATTTTGAAAAGATTTTCTTTTGTACAGACAGAAAAAGCTACTTTACCACCAGTTCTATTTCTGCTCCAAGCTAGGAATAATTAGGCAAAATGTGGCCAAATAAAAAGAATAACCCTGCTACTAATCTCACAACAGTGAAACTTGAAAGTTCACAGCACCATTGATGCTATTGTAACTAGGATTTGAAAGCAGGAGAGGAAATAAAGTCATTGCCTTGTCAAAGAGATGTAAGACTTATATGAGCTGTATATTTGCTCTGTGGACAGTAGGAAAGCTGTGGAAAAAAGAATGGAAAAAATAGGAGCACTTGAAAAAATATAACAGAAAAGTAAGGCAAATAGGTAGAACTACAAAATAGTTTTGGTTAAGAATTTAAATTTCTGTTTTCCCCATGCAGTCTTGAAATAGCAGGGTAAATTTTGCAGAATTGCTTGTGAACCTACTACAGGAATCTCCACTAAAAATCAAGAGCTAAAGGGCTTTTTGCCCTTTAGAAATTGCAGCACCTGGTCCAGGGCTTCCTCTCTGGGATGTCTTAGATAGTCAGAATCTTCATGTTCTCCCTGTGCAAGGAAACAGACTTATCTAGCCAAGAAAAATGAAACAAATTACCCACTTCTAGTGGACTGGCAGACCCTGAAAACATGTACCCCTTTGGGCTCATATACAGCAGTTAGCTAAGATCTATTTGGCTGCACAAAGTGGTCAATAACATCATTGCTAGCCAAAAGAAAACAAAGAATTTGTCTTCAGGTTTTTGTTCTAAATAAAATGAACCTGATCATCATTAAAGATATGGAAATGGAACACAATGGAAGGGATGAAGACACAATACTCTATGCAAAGTTAACTAAAACAAAGTTTTCATGGGAATATGAGACCCTGAATCTTTTTCTTTTTTTTTTTTTTGCATGCTCTATTTTGTACTCTATTTTAACAGAACAGTGGTTTTCTTTTTTCCACTTTGTGGAATATGGACCAACAGATCAGTTGCACAAGATGTTTGCTGCTCCCATTTTTCCGTTTCCTTTGGCTTGAAAAAAATTCCTCTACAAACCAGATTTGCAGAGCACTGAGTCGGGCTCGGTGTGGCCTGGCTGGTCAATGGGCTGCAGCAGCTGGCCCATGGTCATGAGCCACCTCCCCTTGAAACTGGTGTCTTGAATTACTGAATAAATTCATCACTTTCTAAAGATAGAGGTGACAGAGTGACAGCCCTCAGGCTGGGCAGACAAATTACTCTGTTATATAAGAAACTTGGCCTTCTGGGCAATGTCAAAATTTGCCTGCAAAATGTTTGGCCAAAGATCAGCACTAAACCAGAGCTGTGATAGCTTCACTTTGTCTGACTTCCCTATGTCTTTCTCTAGTATGTGCCAGTCTAATCTGGTCAAGAGCCACATTTTAATTGCATTTTAGATTTTATAATTATTTACATTTTACCTTTAGTGTCCCTGTGAGAAGTAGGCTGAGATAATTTTTAAAAGAGGACTGAGCAAAGAGGAAGGAGAAAGGTACCAAAACGTGTTTTAAATCAGATTCCTTTTGTGAATGTTGATATTTCCTGGTGCAAAACAGAGAGAAACATTTTGCTTGCCTCTTGCCTCTTGCTCAGACCTGCAGCTGGTGGGATGAGCATTAGCTGTGGCTGCACACTTTCCTTGGGGGAGTGACCAGGCCCACCAGGCCTTGGAGTTGCAAGTACAAATAGCTGAACTTCAACCAAAGGGGGAGATTTTTATAGAGAGATCAACATGGACCATGCTGCTGAGAGCTCTCTACTGCTTCATATTTGTACATGAGACCCTCAGAACAATAATTAAGCACTTAGCACAAAGTCTTCATCAGTTTAAAAAATCAGGATTTGCTCTGAACACTTTGTGCATCACATTACTACAGAAGACAAATTCCAGTGGAAAATAGAGAAGAATTAATGAAATGGCTAAGAAAATTACTCTTTTTTATTTCCCTTCATAAATCTGATGGCATTTTGCAAGCTGACCCATCTTTGCTTATAGATTTTTTTAGCTCTAGTCTCAGATCTACCTGTTTTGACATATGACTAGAGAAAAACATTTTGTAAACCAAAAACTAATTTTTTTTTTCTCCCAGAATGGCCTGGGGGACTTACGACATAGTCTACTGTTATTTAAAGCTCACTTTTTGGAAGTGTGTTAGAGTAGTGATCCCCTATCTCTATAACATAAATCAGGAAAATATTTATTAGCAACAACCCTCTTATGCGTAATTCCAGGATCATGAAAATTATCTTCCTCCATTATGTTCTTAAAAATGAACAATGGGCATATTGATTTTCACACTGCAACATAAAACCACAGATAAATCCAACTGCCTCAAGCGTAGAAGGCACAAAGCTCTTCAAAATCATAAAGTAAAATCCACCTTCAAACAAAATCCCAGTGCAATGACCTTAGTCTGACTCCAGCTTTCATTCTGAATATATTGGGAACCAGATTCTGGTCTAACAAAGAATGAACTTGCTACCTTGCAAATGCTCAGCAGAAGGCTTTTCCCTCTCTGCTGTCTTACCGAAACTTCAAGTGTGTAAGCAGGGGAGCCTTTGTGAATCAGCCCTATGCCTGACTTACAGAGGTGAATGCTATCCTGAATGAGAGGAGAGAAAAAATGAGGTGGTTCAGGCTGAGCCTTGCTAGATCTAAATAGTAGTTTTAAATTTTCAGGAGTGCAGCTGATTAAATCTGCAGCTGTCTAGGTGAAAGCAAGTGATTGGTGGATCTCAGAAGATTTGGGACTGGATTCACCCATATGGTTTGAGTCACTCTGACAATAGAAAACAGCTGTAAAACTGTTTCCCTGGCGAGAAAAAGTTGGGTTTATGGTTGCTTTGCGTCTCCAAGCATCTGATGAATACAGTTCTTTGTCTCAAAAAGCATCTGAAAACCCAGATGCTTATCTGCATTTCTCAGCTAAATAAATTGTGATAGTAATTTTGTGGTGATAGCTCTTTGTGAGCTTTTTCAATAATTTTTGATATTGAGTAGTTGGTCAGAGAATATTTGAATACAAATTCTGTCTGTGCCAAGAGGAGGTATTATCTCTTATGGACTCCATCTATTAAAAGGAAGGCTCTGCTCTGGGAAACTCACAGTCTAGGTATAAAACTGCAGGAGGACAATTAACCATCAGTCTAGACAGGACAAGTCAAACAGGGAGGGAATAAAGCTTAAAAAAGTAGAGTGACTGGGCACTCGCACTCAGCTAATTTTCATGCCTTAGTAGGCCTGCAGAGGGTTGGTGGGTTTTTTTATCTGTTTCTTTTATGGACTCAATGGAAGCACTGGGGCTTATAGATTTTATGAGACAAGTATTTTGAGAAGAGGCTTTCAAGAATAATGGGTGGAGGCAGACTAGATTAGGTTGGGAAGGAAATTTCAGACAGGGGGGATCAGTTGAAGAAGGCACCAGAGAAAGAGCTGGTGAAACAGATGTGTGCAGCTGGAGCCAAATAAATGAGGCAAAGTTGAAAGGATGGGAGCAGAGCTCGTTCAGGAGATTTTCCATACTTCTACTTCCACTCCCACTTCAAGACTGAAATGCATGGAAAGAGAGAGAGTGTGGAGGTGCTGATGCAGGAAGGATTGCAGCGGCAAAAACTAACTCAGAACTCTCAGCTTTTGAAAAAGACATATTTACTGTTCTGAATTGAGAGCTTAGACTAGAAATATCCATTTCCCTGTGCTGGGGGTTAATGACATTTTCAAATTCTTTTTATAGATTCCTTTGTAAGAAGTCTGCTGTGTTTTCATGTTTGCTTGAGACCGCTTGCACACTTGTATTCTTTGAATGCAGACCCTGGAGACCAAGACTGAAAGAGGTGCTTTATTGTTTGCTTTCTTTCTCAGTTCCTCTTTTTCTTCTCCTCACACAAATATCTTTTCTCTTTTTCCCCCCTCTCCCCTATCTCTGAAGGCAATATTTCCAAATGTGCACTTTCTCAGTCTTGTCTGAATGCTCTTTAGATTAAAGGTCAAAAATACATTTCTTGTCATTGTGTAGATACCAAAGAAAGTGATAAAAACGGAACAGTATCTGTTCTGCGGACTACATTAAAAATAACTGAAAGCAACAGCTTTAGGACTGATTTAAGAAGTCATGCAAATGTGTAAAATCTAACAGCCTTAGGACACAGTTTAACACTTTGAGACATGCTGCATGCTTTTAGAAAGTTCCTTTAAAATTTGGCAGGAGATAAATCACCTTTTCCAATTATTTTGAAATTATGCAAGCTCAGCACACTACAACTTTTGATCAGAAGCACTTATTGAAATGCATATTCTCCAAATATCACCTCTCAAGGTCACTCTCACATTTAGATCATAACAGACTTCAGTGCACTGTGGTCTGAGGGCTCTCTGCACTTCCACTAGCAGCAGTGGGAGTTATATGGGATGGAGAAGCTCTAATTGCTTTGGGGCTAGTAAGGCTTTGCACCCATTTTAATAACTTTACATCACTGAAATGGCAATGCAGTGACAAAAGAGGCTTTTTGAAGATCAGCATTTGAAGGGTTTTGCATTCAGGGTTGGCTATTCCTCTATTCCTCATGACCATAGGAATGTGATAAAATTTTATGAAGTTAATTAAAACACTAAATATTAAATAGAATTTAAAAGATTAAAATAAAATAAAATCAATCAATCACAAGAAAAGCCCCTGGGATAAATATCAACTGCAGAATATTCTTCAGCTTTTCCTATTGACATTATAAGGTGTGCTATGCTCTTTGCCAGTATGGGATACACATCTATTGACCATGGGAGTGAAAAAGACACACCCAGCCATTAAGTTTAAACAATTCAATAGACAATGACATGCTAACAGTGAAGGAAAAACTTTTGTGTTGTCTGAGAAATAAGCATATACCTACATATAAAGTAATGTATTCTCTACTGCTCTGTGAAAATCAACATTCTCTGACTGATAGAGGCACTTCTAAAAGGGTTATTCAGTGCTTAAGAGAGTACTTGTCACTTGCATAATTTTAATAGAATTAGCAGACATTCTGATAGGATTACTTCTCATGATAATCCATCTTCTCTGTAGTACTGGGAATTTTTGGTGAAAAATGCAGCTACTGGCTTAAAAATATTTTTCTTAAGCCTCATTTTTAAAAGTGCATTGTGTAATTGAGCATTATTATTATTATTAGATATGGACACTTGCCAAAACCCCAGAGCCTCACAGTCCAAAATTGGGAGAAATTTGAGACCACAGAGCTTTCAATTTTGAAACCATTTCTCATTAATTATAATTTATTTTTATTATTTACTTTATATTATTGAATCTGGATACAAGCAAGGAGAAGTATAGAGAATAAAAATGCCCTGAAAAGGGCATTTTATAAAATAGATCTGACATTGGAAGTACATAGTAGAGGACAGGCAAGGAGAAAGCCAGTTAACTTCACACTAAAGAAAGGCTAGGAATAAAGGGTAGAGGATATTGGGAACAATTCTACCTGGCAGCACAAGTAAAACATTTGACCAAGCTGAGTACCTTGGAAGACTCCTGCCTTCCAAGGAGTCTCAGAAGCAAGGACTAAAGAAGACAGTTGGCAGGGAAAAGGGAGAAATAGCCTTGATACTTTTCTGTCTGAAGCCTAATTTCTAAGACTCTGTACAACCAGATGGTGGGGAAATGCCTTCTTGACTAACCATGGAAAAAGACCACCACGGTACAAAATTAGAACCAGTTCAACTTCTTCTATAGCACATCTGCTGCTGCTGATTTACAGTCTATACCTAAAATAGAAAGGGGAGAGCAAGGATCCATCTCTGCCTGCTCTTTTTCATCTGCTCTTTTGGCTCATAGGAGTTTTTGTGAGCAGGAGTAAAGTAGCCTTCAGTGCTATGTAATGCACAGCTGAGGCAGGGCAGGGAAGGACAAAAGTGACTGTCATGCTGCCCAGTAGTGGCTGAGGCTCTGCTCAATATTTTGGAGGAATGGAATGTAACAACTGGTACAGAAGAAGGCATCTTAAAGGACCATGGATATGTAAGATAAGGAATTAACTGGACCCCTGTGGTAGCAAAGAGAAGATAACAGAGTTTTTTGGTACCCAGAAGTAAAGTTTCCATGGTAACCTTCCTATGGAACAGGGAATAAAAAATATTCTTCCTTCAGGTCTAATACCACTGCTGAGCTGGAGGGTATAAATCAGTAAAGGTTCTTTTAGGATTTCTCCATTGCTGGCTTATTAGGCAGTCTTTGTCTAGATGTCCTTTGAGGTTTAGATCCAGTCTTCCCTCCCAACTTAGATCATTAAGACCTTTAAGAGAACTCATTTAATTTGGACTGAAGAATTAATATCAACCTGGGGTCTCAGAGCTCACCTGAGTTGGAGACAGTACCTACCATCAAAGAAAATTATTTTTTCAAACCATCTCAGCACATAAACATGTTTATGAAGTATCTTCTTGGATTTACTAGAAATAGTTTCACACACATATCTGAAATTTGTGATTTAAAAATTCTGGCCTACTTGAATATAATTTTTATTACAAAAAGCTACATTAATTTGTAACTGATTTCTATGTTAGCTTGCATATGTATGCACAAAAATGAGACTTTTTCCTAGCCCTGGGGAATAGCATTTATGTTAGAAAGGGTAAGAAAACTGGTTTGAAAATGTATAAGCAGTATACAAACTCTAGGGAATAGAAACAATCTCAATTTTTGTAGTACTGTTTTTTTAAATTTGTAGCCACAAAAAAAGTAAAAAACATCTCTCATTATACAGACAGGGTATGTCTTACACTTATTAGGGATTCCTTAGTATGATCTTTTCTGTAGAGACAGTCAAAATGTGCAAAGAGAAAACAAACATAAACTGGAAGTTGAAGACAAAGGCAGGTGAGGTTTTTTGAAAATGTACTGAAAAAGGAAGAGAGCAAGGACACTGAAGGATTGCAGTTTTTATTATCTTGCTTGGACTAATGCACACGTCAGTTGTATGTGGTGCATAGCATATAAATGAGATTTATTTGTAACACAGAACAAAATATAAGCAAAGAAGACTCTCGCAAGAGTGGAAATGTGAGGCAGGACTACCTGTGCAGCATCCTCACTGCATGGTACCTAAAGGAAGTAATCTCTACAATTAGAAATCACCTTAGGTGAAGCACCAAATCTCCAGCAGACCTGCTAGAAATCTGGACAGTGTTAAGATCTGTATAGCACTTGGGCATTTTTACACAGGACTTTGGATGCTGTGGAGTGTAACACCCTTGATTCCTAGGAGATTCCAAGGAGAAATCATGCTAGCAGTTCCAGAGAGCTACAGCATACTCAGCAGAGAGTGCGTCCCAGGTGCTATCATAATTAGGTAAAGCTCCCTTCAATCTTTCTCTCAACATGGGTTTAGTCATAAGTCCCTGGACAAGGTGCTGTGAAGCTCTGGGCATAGCAGTGGAAAAAAATTTGAAAAGAACCAAAACAGGAATTAATAAAAAAGAAAAAAAAAAGAAAAAAAAAAAAAAAAAAAAGAAAAAAAAGAAAAAAAAAAGGAAAAAAAAAGAAGAAGAAGAAGGAAAAAAAAAGAAAATATTAATAAACTGGCGAGTAATCCCATGTAAACACAATGCAGTACAGAGAGGGAGCAAATGATTCAATGAATGGAAATGGGACATGGCTGGCTTGGCAAGTTCATGCAAATATCACAGAAAATAAAAACAATGCTCGTGGTTTGTGTCTCTTTGTAGCTCTCTTGTGTCTAAATGCATGCAGACCTCCAGCAAGCAGTTCTATGGACTGTGCAAAGGGAAATGGGAGCCTGCAATGAGAGTGAAGTGGTTGCAGAAACTCACATCAACACTCTCCCTAAGAGCATCAGCCATCTCGCACCATGGCCCTGTAGAAAGGAGGAGAGCTTCTGAGTGACACATCTGCAAAAGGAAGGTCACTCATTTCTGATAAGTTGTTGTTTCAAATTAGGAAGAAGTTATGTGGTTTAAGTGTAACAATACTGATTTTCTGTTTATCCATATGTGTCTCAGTCACAGAAAAGGCCTGTGGGTGACGGTCAGCATGTTCTCCCCTCTGTTTACTAGTTAAAAGAACTTCATTTATTTGCAATTCTGTTTTCAATTAATTTGGGAAAGAATGCCAAGCATATGGGATTTTTGGTAGGTTCGAGTTCTTGATGAGTTTGGTTCACAATGCAGTATTTGTGTCACCTTGTTAGAGCACAACCTTCTCCAGGGCTTGACTCTTCTTTCTGTAGCCCATGGTGTGAAAGAAGAGTCTGCAAGGTTAACTCACAGATTTTAAGGCATGCTATTTTTTTTCATTCAGCTACTTTTGAAACTTCATTTTACATCTCAGTGACTTGTTTTTTAAATGCATTCTCTCTCCAATAGTTGTGTGTTATTGTAAATGTAACAAAAACCATCACTGAATAGAGTCATCAGGTTATTAAACCTTTGAAGAAAAACACTGTTTATCTTTGATCCAATAAATTTTAAAATGCTATCTTATTTGAATTTGGTTTTGTTTTAACTTAAGCTGATATTTAAAAGATCCAGACACTTAACTATAATTAAATACTTATTCAATATATCTAGCTGTTGTTTATTTTACTAGCTATTAGCTTGTAGATAACTGCAACTGAACATTTCTTTTCTAGCTTATAGTATTTAGAACATGAATAATTATTCCAACATACATGCACAAGATAGTAAATTAATATATGAACAGCCTTTCCTGTGGCTAAGTTTTTGTCTGGTAAATATATCCTCATGCTAAAGACTTGATGGAATACATAAGGCACAGAATATGGTATGTGTTACTTGCTCTTGGGTGGTCTGCAGCTCAAAGACCCTTGCCATTTAGTGAAGATACAATACAGTATTTTTCCATGACTATTTACATTCCCTATTTTTCACAGCATCTTCAAATACATACATTAGGCATTTCTTCCCTCTTGTCTTTTTTGATCTTCTTGGAGACAAATTTTATTATGGTGTCAAAATATAATACAATCCACTCATTCATTAGGCACAGATCTTATTGACCGAAGCCTTATTTATTGTAGAGTGAAAGACAGCATATTCCTGAAGAATGGTCATGGAAGAAAAGAAAAAAAAAACAATGAAAAACAAGCTTTAAAATAATAAATCATTGTCTCTTTTATCTCACCAATACTTTTGTACAGCTGGGGGAATTATTAAGAAGATACTGTAGAAGAGAAAATCTAAGAAATCCTGCAATATTCAGTGTCATTGTTTTAGGGCTTTCTAAGGAGGCAAGTTCTGCAGTCCTTTTGAAGTTCAATTATAATTCAGCAGGAGGAGGCATGCAAAAAGAGTTTCAATCCTCATTGGAAATGAAAGTTACAGGAGGACTGGATGTAGAGTGAAAATAATGACACTTTTTTGTCACTGATCTAGCCTGGGAGGATGCTGTATAAAATTTTAAATCAGTACTTACTTCAACCATATTTAAGATAAAGTCCTTCCCACATTTTCATTTGTAAAACCAGTCTGGAATATCATGGAGGGTAAAAAAAACCCTAGATGTTCAAAACCAAAATAAAATAATCAAAGAAATGGTAACACTCCTTGCAGTGGTACTGATAT
Source organism: Anomalospiza imberbis (assembly GCF_031753505.1). Taxonomy (NCBI): domain Eukaryota; kingdom Metazoa; phylum Chordata; class Aves; order Passeriformes; family Viduidae; genus Anomalospiza; species Anomalospiza imberbis. The sequence continues at coordinate 32,165,360 of NC_089684.1, read as the reverse complement.
GCTTTCCCTTATAAAAAGGCTTTCCTTTAAAGGTCTCAGAGCAGTGCAGCCATAAATCAAACATGATGACTATGCAAAATTTGTCATGATAAGGTTGACTGTGTTGGGTTGGTACGGTTGAAGAGCAGGTTTTGACTTTTGCAGCTATCAGATGGTATTATATCCCCATACAGGAATGATGGAAGTCCAACTGAGGGTCATACAACTCTTTTGACCCTAACACAAGCAGACACTTCATTAGGGGAAAAAAAAAAAAAAAAAAAAAAAAAAAAAAGTTTATTTTGAGGTTTTAGTAATGAAAATCCTCAAAAATTTGGTTTTGCAACAGCTTTGCTGAGCTATTTTTTTTTTTTTTTTTTTTTTTTACATTTCAAAACAAAAATAAAGCATTTAAAAAAAAAACCTTTCAGGTAGTGGAAGATTTGAGATTTTAGCAAAGGTGATTATGGTATCAGGTTTTCTGAACTTCAATCCTGGTTCTGTAAATGCCATTGCATATCTTAAAATTGGAATACACAAGTACCCAATGTGTGATCGGCAAACTCATAATCTTGATTATACATTTATTTGCAGATATTTAAAAATTAGTTACAGAAATGTAAAACACCTGTTCATATAAAATGAAAACAATATTATCTGTCACAATTTTGCAATTGTATATAAACCAAACATTCACCACATCAACCATTACCCACAAGCTTAGGCACACAGAAACTGTGGATAAAGGCTGTGGATAAAACAGATATAGCAACTTTCTGCTCATTATTCCTCAGTGAGACTATTTATTTTAGACAGTTGGACAGATTTAATTATTCAGGGAAATAATTAATATTTATTTATATAATTAATATGTGATTACTGAAAACTGACCAATATGGATAATAGTGTATTTAATACCAACCAGTGCTGAACTGCAATTTTTCTTAGTAAAAATCAAAAACAGACCAGGTAAAAATTGTTATAAATTCTTTATACACAATTTATATAAGTTATATATATGTATAAATACATATATTATAATATATATATATATACATATACATATATATATATACATATACATATATATATGTATATATGTATATATGTATATATGTATATATATATAAAATAAATTATATAAATTGTATAAATTGTGTATAGAAACAACTTCCAAACTATCCTGGGAATGGCAATACTAGCAATATACTTCTTTCTCTACACACACCCCAGAGTAGTTAGGGTATAGTGTTTTACTTCAAAGAGAGCTCCTGCATATCTAAAATTGGACAAAAGTTTGTTTCAGAGCTTGGTCAAGATTTAGGGACAGAGTGGGCAGTAACAAATGGGGACTCAACAGTAAAGATGAGTCCATATCAAGCAGAAAATTACTTTGATTGCACACTGAGACTGCATTAAAAAGGTGTGTAGTGGAGCAGGTAAGGACAGAGGATAAATTAAAGGCAGATAAAGTCAAAAGAAAATGGAAACCATCAGCACAATTTACATGGACTTGAAGACAGCTTATGTACAACACAGAGTAGACAAAAAGCTAATCTCCAAGGTCAGCAATTACAGTGAAAAGGATGAGTTATTTGTACAGACACGAAAGTAGGCTTAAACATCAAATTCAAGGCAATTTTGAACTTCAAAAAGAGGAGTGCAACTAATGGATCTCTACAAAGGTAATCATTAAGGATGAGTCTGTTCAGTTTTTACACTGATGACCTAGAAGAGGTAATGCAACTTGGAGACAGAGTAGAGCCAGAGTGAGAGACCAGAGTTATCAAGTGAAAATTGACTTAGTCTGGAACCCATGGTTTAGAGCAGAGCTGAGACTATTAGTGACAGAAATGAAATACACGCATCCAGCAGATGTGCGATAGAAACCACTAATAAAGAGAAGGATCTCAATGAAGTAATCTAGAATAGAAATTTGTTTATTAGATTCTAAAGTGAAATAACTGAGAAAATTACCATAAATATAAGTTAGAATAATATTTGCCAGAAGACAAATATTACTGAATATTCAAGCAAATCTTTGAATGCATGTTAGAAATATATTTATGTAAATACATCTGCACTAGTAAAGCACTCCAACTATAAAGGTAACTATCAGCCAGCCCAAAATTTAAGAGTTAAGCAGCTTTCATTTCCTTGATAACAAGATAGAGTTTGTATATGGTACTGAATACATTCAAGATACATATAAGGGAAGAAACCGAAATGTCATAACTTTTTTTTGTACAAACACATTAGGTTAAAATTAGAATATATTAACTAATTAAATAGATAACCCCACATGATTTCTTTTTTTGCTTTTTTAGTTATTTCTCATCAATACTTTCCTGTTCTATATTTTATGAAACAGTTATAAAACCAAAAACTTATACAAGTTTTCAAAAACTGAAAATGAAATTATACTATCCATGCTTTTACCTTTTAGTTAATTTGCAAAACTAGCATATTTTGATGCTGGAATTAAAACATCTTAAGCAATTAATCCAGTGTGGTTTATTAATCTGAATTTATAAACAGAAATGTTACATAGGTAGTTCACATTACATAATTCCTGCATGAGATAATATAAATTTCCTTATCCTGGAAGCTTCTATATCATCATGAAATTTTCTGTGCTGGAAACTGCTCTTGGCTAAAATTTTTTCTTTTCAAATTCATAAGCTTAAAATTGTTTCACTCTTTGACCTGTGAGCCAAGATCCCCAAAGCTTGATGAAAATTCAAATAGCTGAGGTATAAATATCTCTGAAACTAGGTTTATAATGGAAACACAACCAGATCCTTCACTACAGCTGTGCTCATGGGGGCTGTTAGGGCAGTTTACAGAGCAATGAGTGCCAAGTTATAAGTTTATGAGGAGAAGCAATTGACTAATAAAGCACCCCTAAACAAGAAGAGAACACTTAAAAATGAAGGAGCTGAAAATTCCTATTGGGCTTTCCATTGGCTGTGTCTCTGTGTGCAGCTTCTTTGTTTCTCTTTCTGCTTCAGAAAACCATTGCCTTGGATTCCTATATTTTCTTGTGCTGAATTCAGTAACCACACTTTCGAAAGGCTGAGGAAGGGGCGTGTGTGAAACCTAAAGATAGAAGCCAGTTGTCAAAAAACAATTTACTATTCTCATCAGTCTCAGCCTTCCCTCTTTTCTCCTTATTACATGACTGGGAATGCACCATAGGATGACAGCAAGATAAAATTAGAAATGGCGCCATTTGACTTTGGTGCCTTTTCACATCAATTTACTCCTGTGAGTTTTATCATTACTTTTAAACACAGCAGAGAGTACTGGTGTCTATGGCAGACTATCAGGGCTTGAGAAAAGAGTGCATAAAGACATGGTTTCATTAATATTAGGATATAGGGGCAAAGTGGACAAGAGAGACAAATGCTATTATTCCAGTCATACAAATGAATCACTAAATAAATGTAATGCATGCTATGACTGTCATTATATAGTCAGCACTCACTGTGGGAGAGATAACAGAAATATTCTTCTCAGTTGAGAGATGATTGGTGACAGCTCAGAGTGATCAGATTTTTCTTTTCCAGCCAGAAGTGATTGCACTCCATTTTGGAAAAGATATTGAAAAGATTGAGTGAAACTCACCAGTGGTGAGTAGTGCTGAAGGTGGATGCATGCACCACGATTATTTTACCCTGGGACACACATGATGCAGGAAGTGCTAAATGCATCCCATGTCTTGAGACATATGCATGAAGAACAAAGAAAATGACAAAGTATCCCACTGAATAATTTCTTCTTTCCATTTTTGTTGGCTATGTGCATGCTCTTCACTGAGCTGCATACATATACTTAGCAAGAGTAATAAAGAGATAATTTGGACAAGATGCATGCTTCATAAAAAGATACATATAGCTTTAATGTGTCTGGCTTAAATTAGTGAGTGGTTTCAGAATGTGAAGTAGTTCATTGTGTACAACTTAAACTCCTTCCAAATACTATTATTTGACATGTAGCAGCATAATGAATCTTCTTAGAAGTAGACCTCCTTTTGACATCCACTGTCCCGTGCTTTCTACCTGTCACCTTTGCTTGTGGGATTGCTGCCAATTGTCTCCATGTCACCTGCTGTGACAATGGACTGTGATAGAGGATAGGTAAAGGTAAATTGAGGATGTCCATATTGTTCCACAGTTTTGCTCTACAATAAAAACACAAGCCTTCAGAGCACGGGAACTGAAATTCCTTTGACAAAATGGGATTGTCCTGGAATTTGTTTTCTCCAGTCTAAGCAAAGACATGGTTTGTTATGGCCTCCTTTCCTGTGAGCAGGGAAGGAAAAGTGAAAATAGAGAAACGAAGCAACATATTTCTCAGTTTTGATTGATGAGATCCCACATTGCCCTGGAGGACTTTTGCAGATGGAGGTTGTCCCATGACTACAACATTTCCTTGTCTCAGCACTGATGTTACCAGGGATGCTCATACACCAGCAAACAGGATAACTTCCACACCTGCTGCTAGCTGGGAGCTGGGTTTGTCACGTCTCCAGTAGCAAAGATGCTGACTTGCTACTGATACATAAAGTGGTGTATTGGATCCAGCAGGCAGAACTCCTTGAGATAAGCAGTTTGACTGAATTCCAGCATCGCTTTTACTCTGATGTGTCTGTCTGAAGTCTGAAAGACCAAAATGCAAGAGCTTTAGATGTTATTGCAGATTATTTTGATTTTTAATCCTACAGTTATTTGTATAATGGTGAGGAGAGAGAAGAATGATCCTTCAGCATGTGTGCTAAACTCTTCAGACAAGTGTGTTCATATGCTTGTTCTGTATACTTCATACACTGCATATTGCAGTGGAAGAAAAAAAAGAAAATTGCACATCTAAACGAAATTAAATTCAGAACCTCTAATATGCCAGGTCACAGAAAGCATGTACACTTTTAAATAGGACTGCTGCTTTGGAAACCAAGTAGTTCTGAAGTACCGTCTACATGTTGGCTCTTGACTCCATGCAGCTCCATTAGGTAACATTTTAAAAATAAAGCCACTTAATGATGAATGTTCATAAATGAAATATGCATATTCCTCATAAAATGCTTGTCAAACAGCAGTGCCCATCTATTTTTAGCACACAAACCAAAAAAATCACATTAATCCATATTGTTGTGAAAGCCATGATCTGCCCTTGAGAGTCCTTCCTAGGATTTTAAATAATGAGTCTTAAGAGGCAGCCTCATTAATTTTTTTAATAAGTAGCTAAAAGGTAGAGGACCAACAAATGCAGAATATCTTACATTTGGGGTGCTTTTATAACAGCAAAGAATTTCTTCTCCTGGAGCTGTGTGACTAACCATTAGGATTTCTTAATTCCCTTAAAGAAATTTAAGTGTTGGATTGACAAAGATGTGCCTATTACAGAGCCAAAATTTGTACAGTGACAGACCAGGCAGAAGGATTCTCAGTAAGGGACCACTGTTATTAAATACACTGTCACAGAAAATCAGGCCAAAACCAGATCACACTTAAAGAGACTGCACAGCAAGGCGCACCCTTTTAAATTAGACAGTCCTCCTGCACTCCACAGAGTTTGTTCTGTGCTGGAGTTTAATTTAATTCAACACCACTCTTGCTGTATTCAACCTTTTGGCTTCCACCATCTTTTCTCCCATGTTTTGCATCTTATGGAGACTATTTTTAAAGTTAATTAGCTTATCCAAAATAAAGCAGAAAAAGATGCAAATCTAAAACTATCATTTAAAAGTATTATCATGTAAAACTGCACAGTGTTAGTTAATTTTCTTCTTTAGTTACTCCTTTTCTAAGAAAAATGAAGTTATTCACTTGAAAATTATTTTAATTCTTTATGTACACAAATCTCTTAAAATGTTTTTTTTTTTCCTCTCTTAAAATGAAGTAGCAAATATGGAAATGAAATATTTGATAATGAGAAAGTAGGCAACTGGAGGGTAGTGGAAACACGAATCCTAAAGGGAAAATATTTCACAAAGAACAAATCTTGACTAACAAACAAGTACCTACTCTCAGAATTTCACCTGACCACAACCCTGTAAGCTGCTTGCTCCACAGGAACATCCTTTGTGCTCATTAAATATACAGGAAATCTTCCAGACAAGAATGTCTGATTATTTAAGGAACAACTTAAGAAAAGCTGTGAAAACCATGATACATTATTCGCTTAATAGGACCCAGCAAAACAGGAAAATAGAGAGTATGGTGGATTATTATTCATTCAGCACTCCAGGAACACTTACACACCTCAGCCAATGTTGCTGACCTCTGTGCCAGGAGCTGCACAGCCAACCCAAACCACTTGTCTTTTGTACCCATAGATTTATAATACCAACTAACAAAATAGGGCCAGACCAGGATAGAAAAATTTAGATGAAATCCTAACTAACTGCAGCTCAAAAGGAAAGAAATGTATCCCAAACCTCAGCAAAAGGACAATTTGTTGGTTATGCTATCATTAGAATTCTGGTTTTAGATAGCTAACTTTCCTATGGGTATAATGCAAAGAAAATGTTGCTGAAAAGTACACTTCCTACCTTTATTTTTAAATCAGTTTTAAAAACACATGGCAGACATGAAAGCAGCAGTCTTAGGCCGGGCCTCCCACATCTAAGCAGAAGAAAAATCTTCTAGGAAAGTTTTCAGGGTCGAGAGGAACAACAAAGAAAATTACTCTAGAATACCATAATGAACCTTTATTTTCAGTTTCAGAATCATCAAGTTGCCTCCTATAGCCAGCTGTAACTTGGCAGCATCTGACAACATTCTTAGGAAAGCTGGACAAGAATGATCTTGTTGGAACTACTGTGAAATAAAAGCAGCATTTTGAAAACTTTAGACAACAAGGAGTTGACTGTGGCTTGACATGGAACATGTATCACATCAGGCTCTATGCAGACCTGTCCAGCATCTGATACTGAAAAATGTTTTCAATTATAGCTTGTGTAGCAAAATACATTATTAAACTTTCAGACAGCACAAAAGGGAGTAAATACTCCAGTGCATAGGATCAGGAATTAAATGGTTTTGTCAAATTATTAAATGAACTGAAATAGGTAAGAAATATCTGAATGGAAATGAATTGTAAGTACTCCACTTAAATAAGCATAATCAACTGCATTCAAATATAGGGTTGAAGCCTTGGGGCATCTCTCCGCTCTGTGCAACTTTTGTGCCCAAGACTGACTTACTGCAATTTTTCTGTATTTTGAATTCATCAAGTGCTGCTGGCCTGCTTTAGATCAACTTTTCTTTTTTAACTTGGGATTATTTTTGGAAGGCTGAAAAATGTCCAGGGAATATGGTTCACTTGCATTCCCAGGCAGGCTGTTCATATCCATTTATTGATCAGTTTAAAAAACACAAAGACAACAAGAACAAAACACTTCTGCATCTTGTCAAGTCCACCTGGCATTTACAGAGAAAAGTCCAGATGTGCTTGGAAATATCTGGCCAAGTGACAGGCTTTTGCATCTTATTAAGCAGCAAAAAAATATGTTTGTCATGGTTTGACACTGGTGCAATGCCAGCGCCCCCTTGAAAATACACCTTCCCAAATAAGTGCTGTGAGTTGTGATCAGGAACAGAGCAGAGCAGGCCCAAGCTTAAATCAAATGGAAAAAACTTTACTAAGCTACTACTACTATAATGAAAGACACACAGAATCCAGAATGAAAACCCTCCAAAACACTCCTCCCCCCCCACCCAATTTCCAGCAAAACACAGTGGGACACCACCCAGGACTCCTGATCAAGTTGCGACCCTTCAGATAATCAATACTCAGTCTATCAAGGGAGAGAGGAGTCTCTCTTGCACCATAGACCCTCCAGGAAACACAGTTGCCACCTCCTGTGTGTGTTTCCATGTCACACATGGCAACCGTCCGGAGAAAAAAAATCTGCCAGTGTGACACTCTCCTTTCCATGTCACAGTGCTCTCACCACCGTGCATGGACAGACGGCTCATGGGGCTCCTTTAAGGATGCTTTGCCAAGGACCAAAAGAAACAACAGTTCATCTTCTCATTTTGGGACCACAGTCCTCCCCCTTTTCTTCCTCCCCTGGGGCCAAGGGTCTCAAGAACAGAGATCATCTTCTTCCTGAGGACAGAGGGCATCACCATGCCCTCGTCTTCCTGAAGACAGAGGGTATCACCACACCCTCCTCAACTCTTCTTTGTTCACTCCACTCCTGTGTTGGTAGTCGCTGAAGCAGATCTCTTGGCTCACCATCGCATCCCCCTAAAAATGTCTCTGTTGCAGGAGAAATTGTTTCAGCCTATGACTATCAAGAAAAGTCCAGCCACAAGCCACTCCATCATCTCCTCACACCTAATAATTTCTTCTTCTAGCATCTCAGGTCTCTACTGAGATGTCTCCTACTTCAAATCGAGGAGGAGCAATATTTTACAAAGCTTTCATTTCCCAGGAAAGGGTTAAAAGTCTTGGACTCCCCAGACAGCTGAAATCTCTGCCCAGAACTCCAACTCCCACGACTGGGCACCTTTCTCCCCCCCCCCCCCCCCCCTCTCCTTCTCCTCTGCCTGCAAATTCCAGGTGCCATCAGGCTCTCTGTCTCTTTCCTTCTTGGGGGGAGGAACAAAGGCATCTCCATTTCTCTCCACCCTTTTGTCCACAGGGGCCGGCCCGGTTCCAGTCCCTTCACACCCTGGCCTACCTCTTCCAGGCCACATGGCTTCCCCTCCCCCACCCAGCCCTGGCTGGGCAGGGGAGGTCTGCACTGCCCTCTGACTGGAACCAAAGAGAGAGCTCCCCTGAGAGTTCTTGCTTTTAACCCCCGTGTTCTCAGAGGCGTGTCCATGCCTTCAGTGGTCACTCCAGGTGCCAATAGCCAAACCTGACCACTTCCTGAGAAACTTCACTTCCATGTCAAACCACGACAACGTTTCTACAAAGTGCTTAAGATTTTTCATTGATTTTCCTGGAAAATACCTTTTCTACTATTCTTGTTTTAAAGCATCAAATGATTCACCCTTGGAAAAGGATAGGTTGGTTAAAAATGTTTTCCAATTTTGGTAAACCATTTTAGACATTTTTATGAGAAAGGAAACAAGATGTGAAGATACTCCAGGTAGACAGCCTGACAAATCATGCATCTGCCCCACCAGCTTAGTAAGTTATGGAATTAAATGATGGTAACTGTATCCTAACAATGTCAGCTGAATTTTATCTACACCTACAAGTTGTAAAGTTAAAATAGCCCAATGGAAAAGGAGCTGAGTACTGGACTCTGAGCTGCAAGCTGCAACATGAATACTCAGCATTACACAGCACTTGACAAGCCCCCTATGCAGGTGAAGCAACAGAGGCCGTCACGACAAGCAGTTTCAGAATTTTAAAGCCCATGGGGTAAATATTCTGCTTATTCAGTGCCTGCTAACACAGAGATAATTGCCAGTAGCTGGAATGAGCTGAGGAGTTACAGTAGATAATTCAATGTGCTATACAATTATATGTGTTCTTCTATTATTCATACCATGACATTTGTTGGTTGTTTCAGGAGTACTAAGTGAGGCTCCTATGGTTCATGAATTACTTGAATTATGCATGGTTATGGGTAGGCATTCACCATGTACAAACTGGTTTTGAATCATGCATTTCCTGGGGGCAATATTTCTCATGGTAACTAGCAAACTTTTTAGGTCTTTCAGAGCCTGGTGTCCATTAGTAATTCCTACTTGTGGCAGTGATCCTGGCACATGTGATCTGGTAAAGGTGGGAGATAATGAATGTCTACATGCTGGTAGATGGGAATCAGCATTTGTATTTATTCATGTTCAAGAGGCTATCTCCCTCACTTGGAAATAAATGATGACATCAAACTGCTAAACAATGATCTGCTGTCTGATTGTCACTATAAATAGCAGTCCACAAGAGGGAGGTGGCAACAGATCATATTTTTTATATTTGGAACTGCACAGTTATTTCCCAGTTAACAACCTTGCCTTGGGAAGGTAACTTATATTCTCAGCTTTAGCCTTTTGTTTCTAGGTGCCTCTTTACCATGTTTTCAGTTGTTCATTTTTCTGAACAATACTGCCCATCTATCAGGAAAATGTACATGAAACCCATTTGCTGCATAAATACATGAGAATGGCTCTACCAAAGGACAAGCTTTTTCTAAAAACACTAAAAAAGATCTTTTCTTTCCCTTAGTAAGAATCCCATTTTTGTCTCAGAATCCGTCTTTATAAAGGTAAAAGCTGGAAGGAAACTCAATTGTTGCACAATCTGTTGCTGTGCAGGGAATATTTCACATCACTGAACTACCTAATTTCAAGTTTTTATAAGAGTGTTCATAAAATCATGACAAAGACAGACTGTTCAAGCTTTGGTGCATTAAATAGAGATCCTTTTTCTACCTGGCTTGGGCAGCAGAGTAGCCCCACCAGGAGCCTCAACAAGTCTGAGAATGAAACAGGCTGGCCATGGGGCTTCCAGGCTTCCATGGAGGAGCCAGCCCGTTGGCAGGGATCCCCATTGGCCTCTCTGCTAAGGCTTTGTGACCCCTGTGTTGAGACTAAATATTCATGTTTGGTAGAAACAAATAGGGCCAGCAATCTTCATTGTCCTGGAGAAGTATAGGTCTGTAAAATCATAAAATTTCATATTTAAAAACATACCCACAGGATATTTACTCTGTTTTTTCTGTGCTGGATAATGTAAGCATCCTAACACTGTGAACTGATTAACCACCCATGTTCCCAATATTCAAAAGCTTTATCTAAAGCTCGCTGAGTTGAAGACATTGTCAACTAATTACATGGCATTCTCTGCCCTCCCCACAAAACTTACTGCAAGTAAACCTGCTATCAGAGAAGCTGAGGATGAGATCTTCCTTCCTTTTTCCCTGTGAAGAGAGAATTGCTTATTACATTTTGTTTTGTAGTTTTTTGTGCAAGTGCAGCTTAAAATTTTGAAACACTTTTGCCTTCAGCTTTGGGAAACTTGCTGAATAAACCAGGCTATGTTTCCTGAAGTTCCACTTTAATTTGTACTGTTCTCAGTTTCTCTTGTTATCACCACACCCAATGGCATCTCCTGTGTTCATGTGCCCAACTCTTAATGTGTGTAGTGAGAGAACAGGAGAGAAGAAGGCACTGTTAGGATTTTTTATCATGTTGGCTCTTAGAAAACACAAGTGCTTCAAAAATACTTCATTAATTTTTCTCTGGCAAGATATATAAAACACATAATAATAAAGGAATGTAGCACAACTTGTTGGCAATAGGTGCATAAAATTCCTCTGTTTGATAGTCACTGTGATATGAGGAAAACTGCTCTCTCTTGTAAGACAGTTCTCTAGTCTGAGTAAAAGCACATAACTTTTGAGGCCACCACAGAAAAAAAAGTGGAAGCTCAGCTTCTGCATGTTAGATTTGCAGGTTCTGAATTTTATGACAGTCATTAACTTTGGAAGCATTTTGAACAGTCTGAGTTTGTATTTTCAATCCCTAGTTTCAATAATTGCACAATTTTCACTCTACCCTTTGCATTTTTTTCATTGGTTATATGTATCTGGAAAGAACACCAAGTATCTCAGAGCCAATACCTTTGTGCACTGATGCTCTGTATCCTAATTTTCTTTGAATTCTTAAAATTTCACTAGTCTAATGACATTACAGGAAGCTGCTTGTCCATTAAAAGGCATTTCAAGCAACTAGTTTATTAAAAATTTCTTTTCATTTGTATTCCTTCCTCCTAAATTTTTATGGGTCTCATGTATTGAATTTGAAAAAGTATCCCTGGAACAGAAATGTTCAGCAATAAATAATACAAGTAACTGTGTATTTTACTAGAAGGTGCTTCTGCTGGTTGGTTACTAAGAATTTTTTTTTATGGTTATTTTTTATTTATGACTTCAGGACTGTATCTCATTTTATTTTTTTCCTAGTTTTTATAACTTTTAATAACAGGGAAAGAAGTCAGTACCTGCACTACTTCCAAGTGTATTGGAGGTTTTTTCAAATCCGCTGTAAGCTGATGCAAACTTAATTATAAAATGTATTTCAAATTATAGAAAAAATTGTAGATGTAAGACATGGATGCATTTATAGCAAGACTTAAAAAAAAAAAAAAAGCAAGGCCTAAGAAGAAGTGAAAATCCAACATCTCTGCTTCTTAAAGGCCTTACTCAGCTGACCTTCACTTCTACATGCAAGCTGGAAAGACTTTTCATAGGAAAATAAGAAAGATGTCTTCCAAAAGTAAAATTTAAATGCTTCTCCATTACAGTTAGCAGCAAATCACATTAATTCTTCTACTATTCATTGTGATAATGGTATTAGTCAAGCTGCTCCCTGGATACTCCTGTAGTCCTAATATGTAATTCTGTGGAAGCTCCATTCCAATTTAGCAAGAATTAATGTTCACTTATAGCAAAGTGTTATGGGAAAAATATATTTGTGGACTTTACATAGGATCACATTCTTACACTGTGGAAGAAGCAGAGCAGATAAAGTAGAAGCTGGAATAGAATTCAGGTGTAAAGAGTAAATGCAGTTGTGTGTAGAGTGCACTTAATAATCTCATTGTGTAAAAACTCAAGGCACTCAGAGCTGTTATATTTTCAGTGGCTTAATCAAGAAAATGGTGAGAGACTGGCATTGCGGTTGGGATTAATGGAATCCCTCAATGTCCTCATTACATTTAATAAACCTGTGTAACAGGAGTAATAATAACACTTCACATACGTACAGCATTGCTCCTTATATGAATGATCTCCAAGCCTGTTGTGAGCATTCATGAGCTGAGCATCACTGTCCGTCTCTGTGGAGTGGCTCTCCTCTTCCTGCTACAGAAAATACCTTCTCTTTGGAGACCCAGGGAGAGGCTCCAACAGGTGCACACCTGGCTCCAGACAGGCGTGTATGTGTCCCTGCTGCCTGCAGCTCTACTGGCCACATGGTGGGCTTTACTTCTTTGTTCAGAACCCTTGAGGTACTTTATTCAGTCATGTCCTAAGGTCTTTGTGCTGTGAGTCAGGCCTCTTTTCTATGGTTCCATTTATATTTTCAAAAATTAACAACAGCATTTGTCTACGCCTTATAAGTTTATGCTCCTCCAAGTTTTCAGTGGTACCTTTATCCTGATATTTATTTCCTATTTTTAACTGTATTATGTACACATTTATGCTGCTTAAACCTTGCTTTGCTTCACTGGTACAGTTAGCTGGAGAAACCATACAACCAAGAGTCCTGGAACACCGATTTTAGAAAAAGGCTACTTATTTTTGTTTGACTTTCAGCGACGTGAACAGCTCCCTGACCCGTGACCTGTCTCATCGGAGCAGCCAGTTGGACAGTTTTTCACAGTTTCTTCAGCTGTTCTGAGACAATAAAAATTGTTACTCCTGCATAAAACCATAAATCATCCACAGGTCTAGGATTTTACTTTATCTGGATACTGGCCACTTAGTTTTTCAAATAAACTTCAGTTTCTCAACTGCTACTGTGTAACTTTTAAATTCCCTCTTCATTTGTTAGGAGTCCAGCTCACTTCTGCTTTATTCACTTTTGTCTAAAATCTGGAAGGTGTTGAGCTGTTCCCATTTCCTCTTGCTTGGGCAAAAAAAATGACTGGGCACTTCTTTTCAACAGAAGGCTTTGCATGGCCAGGGAACTGCAGATCTGGTGGGAGCTAATTAATCTTTTTCTCTCTGCACACTGCATGGTCCTTTGCTTGTTGCTGAAAAAGTTGCTGGAAATGAATAGTACGAAGAGGATTTAAAGATTTGCTTGTTGCTGAAAAAGTTGCTGGAAATGAATAGTAGGAAGAGGATTTAAAGAGTTTCCTTTTTCTCCCCGAAGCTGTAGATTTTTGCTTTGCATTGGGTGGTGAGGAGTGGAGTTATACCCAAGCCCTTATTTAGAAGGAAGAAAGTCCAACGAAGTTTACTGTTAAAGGGGATGGGTTTTCTTCTCAGCTGCTCTGGACAAAGAATGTTGTGAAATCCACCTTGATGTGCAACTCTCTTGGCAGCAGTGTCACATCTCTCCTTACTTCCTTTGCTAATATGAGCCATTCTCCTCCTCTTCTATCGCCAGCTTACCTTTTGTGCTGACATGATTTTTATTCTTGCTAGATACCTTCTGTCACTCAGACTACCACTCAAATGCACATGCTTCTGCCCCCTAACCTCACACAAACATGTGTTTTATTATCAATTAGCTTTGCCTCCGAGCTCTATTCTTCACAATTCAGTAAAGAGAGATGTACCTGACAAAGACAGGAAAGGGTGGGAACCTGGGAAGTGCATCTCCAAGCTTTGCTCCCAGGTGAAATACATGTCCTCACTTAATCATGCTCTGCAAAGTTCTTTGAGATCATTGCTTAAAGGAGCTTTGCAAGTACAGGGCACAGTTAATTATATTGCATTTGTAATCAGGCCATAAAAGAGAAACCCTTGAACCTCAGATATATTGTTCCAGGCACTACAGTCTGTGGATGTCTTCCTTTGAATTTTGCTCTGTGCCAACCAACAGTAATAGGTTCTCACTGTATACAAACTCCTGCAGTCTTTTTCAGCCTGCACTGGCCATCAGCCCATCAACCATTCCACAAGCAAACATGTATTTCTCTCCAGATTTATTTCTTCCTTCTTTTTCTTCCCAATGTGTAAGCAATTAGATATTGAATCCTTAATAAGCCAATCTAGACCAGCCCACATGACTATTTTTCTCCTAATCAATTTATTCACCTCACATTAAGGGTTTTATCATATTTACAATATCACAGCAATTTGTGTAGGAGTAATACAAGGTAAGGAGTAATTTTAGGGGAAGAAAATCCAGTTGTAGGTTTTTGCTGGTTTTGTTGAGCTTAAGTGTGTGTGGGTTCATTTCACCATTTGGGAGGACAAATTTTGAGTTTCAGTCAGCAGAGTTCAGTTCCAGCATGGGAGGAACAAAACTGCATAATTAAACAAGCTGCAAAAAAAAATTTGGAAAACGTAATCAGACTCATGCAAGCTGTCTTTTTCCAGAAGCCTTTTCTTCTGTTTTATCACTCTTTCTCTAAGCCTTGGAGATGGACTTCACCCTGCACTGTTATCACATCAAAGTTAATTTATTATCACAAGGGAAGAAAACCACAAGTCTTAGGGGCTCAGGGCAGAGAGGCACCTGTGCAGCCTGGATATTTATGCAAGGTGACTCTTAAATACCTTCAATAGTATAACTTGAAGTCCCCACAGGGTGTGCACGCTATTGGGTCTCCACATTTCCTGGGCCCCGTGTCCCTTGTTGTATGTGATGGTGAATACCTTTGGACCCAGGCAATCATCTAGCTCTACTTGAGATTTGACTGCAAATCAAACTAATAAGTTCCCTGCTCTGCAGAGAAAAGGAATGACAATGCTTTTTCTAATTAACAACCAGTTAATTTTTGCTGGTTTTAGGATTTATCAATATAACTGTAGTTTTGAAAGGCCCAGCTAAAATTTCTGGATTGAATCTCTCCCCTAGTTCCCCAAATTCCACTTTTGTCCCTGGTATTTCTATTTCTGCTCCATAAGTTACATGACTCAGAGTTGAGCATGTTGTACATAATATTATCCCAAAACATGACTGTCATATTCTAATCCTGCCACAAAAATAATTTCTGTACAGAGAAACTGTACACACTTCTTGTGCAGAAACAACGTAAGGGTGGTAGACACAAGTAGCACACACAGCACACTTAAAACTACTTTTGTGTGCAAATTGAAGGGTATGAAAGCGTCAATTTGAGATTGGCTCAGGAGGAAAGCATGACTTCCTAAGATTTCTACATTAAGAAGCTTGATTTCTGCTATAGCTGCCACATGCGACCTGCAACACATGCTTTGTTTCATTCCCAAAGGGAAAATTCTCCTCTTGCAGATTCAAGAGCAAAATGTTTTCCTTACAGGCACTTTCCCTCTAATTCAAGCCTCCTTTCTCCAGTGATACACACATAATTCAGGTTCCAGAAAGACTGGCTGCACTAATGGCAGTATTAATACACACACACACACCTGCAAGTTTTCAGTTCTTTTGCCAATTTCAGATTTTTTAACTCTTCATTTGAAAATTGAACATTTTGGGAAGGTAGAATGGGTCAATTCCAGCAAACAGCATAGAGGGAATCTGTTTTCCAATGTTTGCAAGTCTTGAAATCAAATACAAATAACAGTCATTATAGACTAAGTCCAATCTTGCAAATGAAAAAATGTCTGAATTTGCTTCTTTCAGGGTGAAAACTTTAAAACTGTATAGACTGTCATTACAAAGTTGTTTGTTGTAAAATAATGTATGTATCCCACAGTGGTTGCATTGGACAATGGTTAATGATGGTTCCCCTTTTAGGAACAAAGCTCCCTCAAACCAGAGTTTGTCCACAATCCTCCTGAGATGGATGTTGCCCTTGCTCTTTTTCTAGGGGACAAGGGCAGAAGTCCCAGAAGAGCAGCCATGCCATCTCATTTTGCATTTTACCAGCTATTTGAGTTACATCAACAGAGCTTGTCAATGCTGTCACTCATAAGACACGTTCTCCTCTTAATGAGTGCTGTAACATCTTAGCAGATTTCTAAGCTCTATTTTTGATGATGTCAGGTTCAAAGGGAGGTCTAAGCTGCATGAAGACAGAGATGCCTATAAATGGCATCTATTTCTCTGTGGCTGAATTTACCTTCCCATATAAACGTCAAATAAATCTTATGATAAAGTTTTTTTTTGCAACTTTTTTCCCACACTCTTCTTCATACATCTCAAAGCCACAACTTTATCTAACACTGAGAACTTCAGAATGATGTGGAAAAAAATCAAGAGAAGAAAAAGGGCGAGCATGAAACTAAGGAGTAGAGGTTTCTGAATTGCTGGAAACTAACTGGTCAGAACTGAAAGAGAAGCAAGCTCTGACTAGGGTTATAGTGAGGGAGAAAGAAAGGACGGTTGAGGAGGACACAAATTCTGATAAGACAAGTTTTTTGTTTTTTTTTTTTTTTTTCTGAGGAGGTGGTGTTCTTTACTTTAGACTAAGCCCGGCTTGTCTTTAATGACCTAATTATTCTTCTTAGCAGTTGCAGCACTCCAGCCCAGCCCTGAGTCTGTGTTGACTGCAGTTTGCTGCTCACTCTCTGGGCTTGTTTGCTGCAGCCCAAGGCTTTATATTTTGTTGATGTGCTGATGAACCTTTTGACCTTCCTGCTCTCATCACAGATGCTGAGACAGCAGCTGATCCGCATGAAAAAGAGCTGAGAGATGTAGGGAGCTGCAATAGAATATGCTGGGATGCTCCCTAAGGTGCTGGGTGAATGGAGCCCTGCAGGGTGCAGGTATTTACCACAGTGCAGCTGAGACGCCAACAGAGGCTTCTGAAATCCACAGTTTTAACCTGAAGAGCAAAGTATATAGAAAGGAAATTACAAGTCTTAAAGAATGGCTGCTTTGAGTATGGATTATACATGGGTAGCAGTATACTGTTTATAGCACATCATTAGCCTGTAAGAGCTGTAGTGTTTGAACTTTTTGTGTTTGTTTCAAAAGTGCCACGGTATAACATTTTAGTCTTTCTGCTGCAGTAACCATTGGTTGTTACAGATCCCTTCATGAATGCATTATGGAAAACTGGGGCAGAGTTCTTCACTAGCTAGCCAAGTGCATGCCTGCTGGGGCTTTGTACTCGGAAACAGTGAATAATGTTTTTAAAGCCAAAGTACAGTAGAAACCCATTTTGCACACATAAGCATGTTGCACAAGACTAATATTCATTGAAGTTCCCTGCTGCTGTGTGAAATTCATGCCAGTTTGCAATGCAGAACTTATTTTTCAGGTGTTCCTTTAAGTGGGTTCATTATATCATTTCACCTGTTAGTGTCCTCAAAATAACTTACCTCTGTAAGTCTATTATTTTATTGAGAATTCATGTAAAAAGGTCTCCCTGTACTTATCTCTATGATCTGGTGCATAGAAAGTGCCTCTAAGGAGAGGCAGCACATGTTTAATTCTGCTCTGCTTTACTTATTGGGATTACTGCAGGCAGAAAATCTCCCTGTTTGACATCCTCTGACACCCTACATGGCTATTAGCTGCACCATAGCAGTTGTGTCTTTAGTAATGCACCACTCATGTGGGGACCACTCTAAAGGAATTAAAATCTTTGCTTTTTTAGCACAGCAAAACCAGTGAGACCTGATGAGTTTCAGGGGCCATCCCTGGAGATGAGAGCCAATCCATCTACCAAGTCCTGACACTTCTATGGAAACATGATGGATAAGCTTGTGCCTCTACCTTTTGCTTCATTAAAGAGACAGGAGGTATTAATGACAGCAATTATATATTCTCAGTTAATTTAACGCATTACAATCTAAGAGACCGTAAGTAATTATATTATCTGAAGAGTTTGTTAATTTTACTCGGTACTTAAGGATGTAAAGTACCATGTAGAAAACTGATCAAATGATAAGCAATGGAATGCCCAATTGTTAAATAGCAGCTCAGTGAAAACCCTTTAAAAAAGCAGTTGACATAGTTATTTGTTTGGGTATTCAGGAAAAGGAGGAAAAAAACATGTAGGCAGCTGAAAGATAGAAAAAAGCAAGGAATTTGGTGCTTTGTGGTTTTCACTTTCTTGGGCAAATCTAAAATTGCGGATGCCTTGCTAGCAGCACTCACAGAGGATGTTGTTGCTCTTCCTTTTCACCACTCTATGCGGTTTTTCTCCTGCTGTCCAGCTAAGAAAAGAAAGTAAATGGCAACATATTTTAAGAGAAAAGAATGTACAAATGAGAGCTCAGGCATTATCTTGTGGAGAAGGCAGCAAAACAAAGGGAATTGAAAAGAGGAAAAAAGAAGAGTAAGGGAAAAGGATTCATATTTAAAAAAGGAAGGGGGAGCAAAACTAAGAAGTTTGGAAACAAGTAACTCCAGAACAGCCTAGCTATAAATATTTAAACAACTAACCAAATTATTTTATCATCTCATGTGTCAATCTTACAAATAGTTACCCATTTGCATTACACATAACTATTCCCTCCCTTTTTAGGAAACAATGACTGAAAAAACCCTGAGGACTGATGCAGGTTTCATATTTTAAGCCTATTCTTGGCATTAAATAAACAAGCTAAATGATTAAAGGGGTGAGTGTAGACAAGCAACTACAGTTGGGGCTACAGGTGGAGGACCATCACTCCATTATCTTTGAAATTATAACATGGAATTTAGCTCTTTCCCCCTCCTTTTTTTTTAACCACAGCTCCATACCCACAGTGCTAAGTAAAGTGAACAGTAAGAAACCTAAAAAGAAATTTGAGCTGCCCAGTTAGAATGGACAGTTAGGATCAGTAATGTATAGTAGAAATTATTTTATTTGTTGAAGTGTAAGTTGTATAAACACAATTTAAGGCAAAATGCTCCAAAAGAAATGTAACCAAAACCAGTGTAAGTTTTCCAACCACTGGAACATCATTCCTGTGTCAGATTCTGGAGCACCACTCCATCAGCTGCAGAAAAGAAAAGTCACTCCAGTTTTGAGATGGAGTAGGTATTTTTGAAAGCATGGAAGCCTAAGTCAACTAAGTCCCTCTGGAACATGATCCCTCCTTTTGGGTGTCTTAACCATTTATCTGTGTTTTTAATCAAACTGAGACCATCCCACCTTGCTGAAGTCACCATCATATTAAAATATTACAGGAAAAATGCTATGTTTTATTTCTTTAAAGAAAATTACCTGAATATAAAAAGTTATATGGTCATTGGTAATTAGGTCTGGAGCTGCAAATTGCATTTCAACAACAATATATGCCTAGTCAGTGAATAATGCCCAGTAAGCAGTTTAGCATATTCAAACCTCCAGACATAACACCACGACCACATCTTCAAGAATCATGTGGAAAATGGTTGTATGTCATCTAGCCAACCCTTTGCTACTTAGGAATTTCTATTTCAGCTGCTGGAGGTTGCTCCTGGTGGCCAGAATTTACTATATATGTGTTGGCTTGCCTACTGGGGGTTATTCTTTTAAAGAAGGCAGTTAAAAATGGTAAGATGAAATGCATGTACACTATTCTGAAACAATCTTTTAAATTTTTTGTGAACAGGTTTAGTTGTGCTTGTTAATTTGTTTTTTATAAAAGAATATTTTGATATTTTGTTGGGTTTTTTTTCCTTAGGAAAACACCACTTTTCACATTTCCCTAATGAGTTCTGGATCAGTTAAAATCACTTTTTAAGCCAAACCACTGAGTTTGCAAAATTCTCATTACTTTCTCAATGCAGGTCTCATGGATAAATGAATATCATATTTTACAATTAAAGATGTGGAACTTTTCTTCTGCCACTACAATAACTGCTTTACAATTTTAATGATTGCAGGAAATGAGGAGTAACTAAAAAAAAAAAAAAAACAACAACCAAGAAACAATCTGGGGAAGGGGGAAGAGCAGAGACTTTGAAATAGAGACATTGCTTGGCTGACAGGTTAGGGCTACATGGAAAATTTGGAGTTTAAATGAAAAATCTGGATCCCAGAAGAAGGTGCAACACAGTGCCTGAGACATTCAGTTCTGAGTTAATAGGAAAGTTCATTCAGAGGCACACAGTATAGTTGTCCACAGTTTAAAATCCATGTTATGGAAGTGTAGTAAGACACTTTAGTAGAAAAGCAGAGTCAAATGCCAATAACTTTTGCAAACCCCCACATTTTTGCTGCTGACCATAAGTAGATATGCAGGAGTCTCCTTCCACCCCCCTTGCTACAGGCAGATTAGAATCAGTATTACACAGAAAACTGGTTGCTGATTATCCATTTGACCCATCACCTAAGAGGCTTGTGATATAAAATATGACTTGAGCTTTTCAAACAAATAACTGTAATTTCTATTTAATTGATTTTTGACCTTGCACTGCAATTATTCAATGTTAATTTATCTCAGGATAGAAGAACAGTGATTGCATATAAACTGAAGGATGCTGTAAAAAGTTATGTGCATAGGAGAAAGACTGCAGTTATTAAGTTAGCTTACATATGCACATTAGACAGATGAATAATGCCTTTTTCTACAATGTAATTGTCAGAATCAACTAAATTCCCAAGGAATACATGGAGAAATACATGGAAGCTGGTGCTGCACAAACTATAAAAATCCTCATTTGAAAGCATTTCTATTTCTCTGGGTTTAGGACTGTTTTTTATTATTTATTACAAGACCTAGGAATGTGCTTGGAATTTTACAGAGCAATGAGCAGTAACAGGTCTTGGCCTCGAGCAGAATAGAACCCAGGAGAATGAAGAAAACAATAATGCATGGGAGGCCAAATTTTGTTCTTTGCCCAAAACCGCAAGAGCAAGGCAGTTTAAATTCTATCCTTGATATCAAACCCCTGATTTTGGGAAAAAACTTTCTGTTGACCATTCATCATCATCAGAATTGTCTTACTGATCTGAATATGTCCCTATTGTGCTGATTATGAAGTATATTAATTTCAACTTCTACCACTGTTTTTGCTATCCAGGGCATAACAATCTATGCTGCAGTGCTACATAGGAAAGAATTTTTTTTTGCTGTTGAACCCAAACTATTGTAAAACGCAGAGAACTACCATTTTCTTAATTAGGCTATAGAGGGATTTTAGCTTCTGCAGAATAAATAGGAGAAGAAAAAGGAGGAGATAGACAAGGACAGTCTTGAGTTTCTGTTCCTACAAGTGCAGAAGAGTAATCAGTGCTACTTAAGAAGATTATTCACCTATTGAACAATGTGTTAGTCACTCCTCTAGACTGTGAGCCATCCTGACTTCATGTCACATGTGACATATTAGGTCACACTACAGGAATATCTTTTTTTAAAAACATTTCTTCAGTGGAATGACTTGGAAAAAGATAGGAAGCTTCATTGCAAAAAGGTGAAAAAATTGCTGAATTCAACTACATCAATCATGGTCCCGACTTGAACAAAACATTTTAAATTAACTGATAAAGGATTCAGTGATGTCCTTGAAATCAGCTGTCGGTCGCAAGCCCATAATCTATTTTGCAGCAGGATTGAATTTGGGGAATGGAAATTACAGGTGTAGTTCAGAACTGACTTTGATGCTCAGGCATTGCCAATATCCCAGTTTTAGATTTACTGCCATGACGACAACCCTCATAGTGTGTGTACTGGTGATGAGAAGGGCTGTGTGCAAGGCCTTTCATTTGGCCTTCCCCTTCCAGCTCCTCTCAGGGAATTAGCTGCACAGAAGCTTCCCACACCTTATATTACTATTGCAAGTGGTGGTAGCATATAACAGGAGCTCTTCCAATTTGCTACCTGTACATAGTGAGGAGGCCAGGGTGAATTTTACCCACAGTGGCCAATATCATAGAGTTTAACTGCAGCCTCTCTGCCTGCATATTGGATCTGATTCACTGATCTTGTGCTCATAACTTCACAGTTAAAGTGCCTTGGTTTAGGGTTAGAAAGTTCCTGACACTGTATTAAGCAGGAATGGTCCCAGTAATGACAGCAAGGGAAGGCAGGAACATCCAAGGGAGTTGAAGCGGAAACATGAGCTTGGGAGAGCTATTAATGCCACCTGCATTGGTGGCAGTCTGCCTGAAAGAATCTTTCCATAAGTGGTCCATAAACATGACAATGGTTGAACCCTTGACATTTACAGCTCCCTCTATGTCTATATCTAAGGAGATAAGTATGGGAGGTTTGTGTTTGTGCTAAGAGAACTACTTCAAGGAAATTAAAGTTTGAGGGTGAAGCAAACTTGGAGAATGTAGATAACATCTCATTGGAAATGCTGTTTTGTGTAGAATAAGAAATTCCAACAAAACCAGGCATAAATACAGTTCAGGTGTTCAGAGCACAAATCCTGAAAGAAGAGGGACTGGAGAACAAAGCTGGGGCTCATAACTTCTGCAACTTTCTGAAGATTCAGCTCATCTGTCTCTCCAAGTATTTAAAAAATGCATCCTGCTTACAATGATGTATAGAGCAGAAATAAAAGGTCTCTACAGAATTATTTTTTTTTAGCACAGAGAAATATATAAGGTGCTAAATATTTCAGGGCAAGTCAGGAAGATCAATGAATGGATTTATAACAAACATCCATCTAGGAAATCATTCATCAGTGATACATGGAGATGTAATTGCCACTAAGTAGGACAGCTAGCTCAAAACCAGGACATGCAGTGGACAAAATTAAGTCACAGAATATCAGTCGTGGGTGTAGAAGAGAAATGAAGGTTGCCAAGAGATGGCAAATGAATGTGATCACAGCATTTACCTGGACAAGATATATGAGCAAAGTAAAAGGCAGAGAAAAATGGCAGTGGCTGTCCTACTCCATCAGTTGTCTTGTATAAGCAGCTGCTGCCATTAATATGTTGCTATCTATGCTATCCATAATCAAAGTTTTATATTTCCAGTTGATTTGCAATATCAGAAAGAACTTCTGTGTAAAAAAGAAATGTGCTCTCATTAGCACCATTGGGAATACTTTGTGGCAGAGTTTAGAAAAGAGAATTGCTGCTGGGCTTCTAGTGTAGCTGCTACTGCTCTAGCATAGCAGTAAACTAATGAATTAATTCCTGTTTTGAAATATTCTCCATGGGATCATTCCTAAAACACAGGCCTTGTTTGCACAAGGAAATAGGTAACAGTCATCTGTCCTGAATCTCTACATACCTCACAAAACTACACATACGCTCTTCTCTCTGTGCTGCTTTCACTAGGTGAATAATCATACTCTGCTGGTATAAGCCCATGTATGATTACTTAGAAATTTACAGAGAAAAGGAGAGAAAGAAGTGGCAACTTGATGGAATGACAAATGGGCTTCAGTGGTTCAGAAACTGTCAGTTTTTTTTCCAGTTATTTCAGCTGATCAAATCAGCTGTGTTATCTCTGTGGACAAAGCTTGGCTGTCTTGTTTAGCTGTGAGGAATAAAGAAAGAAGCCCAGAGTTCTCATTTGGACAATATTAATTACACGTGTATGTGCACATATTATGCATTGTATCCCATCCTCAGAACTGCAGTCCATCTGTCCTAGTTGTGCTGTCTGGGAAGGGAGTGCAGATCTAGGTACAGCCACCAAAAGACAAATCCTGTGGTCTCATTAATATGTTCAAGTTAACATACTCAAGTTAACATGGTCAAGTTAATGTGCTCAAGCACAGGAGGCATCCACATAACCGGATTCCTTTGTTTTTTCACTTCAAAGAGATAAAAAAAAGCAACCTGTAGTTAAGGAGTGCCTGAGGAATATAAGTGTAAAAAAGAGTTTGGTGAAGCAATTCTATGAATGTGTTCTCCTGAGCCAGTGCTGCTGTTCAGGGCTTAGAAGTAATGAATGAGTGCAAGCGAACAGGTAGGAAACATGACTGTGAGTAGAGTCTGGAGGTAAACATACCTGGCTGCCCACCTGAACATGATGTGAAATGACTGAGTGACTGATTCAGTATGGTTAAGCATGAATAAAAGAGCATACTGATTTAATATGACTGCAAGGATAAAAGATAATGTGTGTGAATGATTATCTCACTGACTGTACAAGTAGAAGATGAGGTGAAAGGACGGGAGCAAGTGAAGGAAAATAGGAACATCTGAAATTCAGGAAACACTGACAAAATGAGTAGCAGATAGTCCATTGCTGAAATCAATGAAAAATGCATTTTGACAATTGACTTATATGTAGGATGGAAGTGTAGAGATGAGTGCATGAATTTTCCAGGCTCTGCTTATCCCCAAGATCCAACAAGTTAAACTGGAACATGAGGAGTAATTGTAGAGATTTCTTACTACTAACTTTTTTTTGAGAGGACTTTCTTAAACAGATGATCTCCTGACTTCTCTAAAATGACTTTTTAAACACTCATGCTGGACATAGGCAAAGGGCTAGCTCTTGGAGACATCTTTGCAGAATGTCTGGTTAGTACAACAGGAACACTTTTTGAAAGGGAGTGGGGATAGGACCCTTCTTTCTGCTAGGGATCTACTAGATTTATAAGCTTATTCATTCATTAATATATTTTTTGTTTCAATTTACCTAGGTAATGTGAGTGAGCTTATTCTTTTTTGCTCTCTTTTGGACAGGCTCTTTTGCGTGTGGGCAGAGGATATTAAATATAGTTATAAAATACCACTTCATGCATTTTCATCAACAATTTTGTACTCTAAAGCATGAGAAGAATTCCAGCACAAGGCATAGCAGTGGTGAATAAAATCCTCTAACAGAGCTGTCTACCTGAGTAAAGTGCAAAGTATAGTTCACAAGATGACTTGTCTACCCAACAGATTTAACAAGACCAGAATGGCTGAAGTACCACAACCCTCAGCATGCACTTACTCTGCGTAAAAGTGCATTCGTGCTCTGTGTGTGAATGTAATAGCATAATTACCTTAAGACTGATCTATCCTCCCTCCAGAGGTTTTACAGCATTACAACTTCAACAAAAACTTGCACAAACATATGCACATGTGTGTGTCTCTTTCCACCTCACTATAAAAAACAAGATTAATAAGAAAATATCTGAGATATTCCTGCTCTTTGCTATTTGTAGCACTCTTAAAAAGACTTTGTTGTTTGAAAATTCTTTCACCTGCAAGGTGGTAGGATTTAGGTGCTTTTCTTCTAAACTTAAAACCTTTTAATAGTTATTTTAATATATTTTTTTTCTTGCAGCAGCAGCTTTCAAGATTGTACAAATATGAACTGCTTCAAGGTTTTAAAATGTGCTATACAACCTTCTCCGGTCTGAAAGACCAAAAATCAAGTTTTCTTATTGGGCTTACATTTAAATGCCATTAGCATGTTCAGAAGTCACAGAAACACATATATTCATATGTTTACAGGAAACCATCTACTTATTTTCCAATGCCAGCTGAAAGAGGGATGGAAGTAGGCTACAAACATAATTTGCTTTGCATTTCAGATGGTTGCTTTGCTGAAGACGTAAATGGATGGAAGAAAATCCGGCCTGACACAAGACAATGACATGTTCTCAAGATGAAAAATAGCAAGAGCAGTGGAAGTTACGTAGACAAAGCCTTCTGTTCCTGTCATAAATTGATAATCATGCCATCTTGGGTGGGAAGGTTATCCTTATCTCTGGGGTATAAGCAGTATGTTTCTACTGACTAAGTGATTATGAAATTTGAAAAGATAAGCAATCATGAATTTAAAATTATAATATTGTTTGTGATATTAGACAAGAGGCAGTTACTCTCTGAGTAGCTTTGTGGACTTGTTAGAAATGTTAGAAGTAGTAACAAGAAAAATGGCACAGGAATACATTGACTTTATATCACTTTTTTTCCTTTTGCTATCTTTCACATAATGCAGAAGCATAAACTAATAATACAGAAATACCTAATCCTCTCATCTTCAGACTGTAGGAAAAATGGAAATATGTATTTCCAGTATATTTTTGCAACATCATAAATTTTCCTGAGGTGTGGTCTCTCCCTTCTTCAGAGAAGGCATCCATAGAGAGTGATGCCTTGCCTCTTTACCAGGCCAAGGACTAAAATCTACACGCATTGTTACAGGTCTGTTTGCTCAGCAAGCTGCAGATTTTCACTAAGCATCATTTAACTTGCACAAGTTTCCCCTGTATTTGGATCCAGAAAAAGACACAACTCTTGGGGGTCATATAGCAGCATAATAGATACATGTGTCTCTGTCCGTCTTCTTTTTCAAGTCAAGAGAATTTTATTTGTATTTTAATTATTGTCTCTTTTCACAAAATTGCAGAAAGAGCATTTTCTCCCCTCTGTACAAGGGACATTTTCAAAAAAATTCCAACCAGCCGTTTGTTTCTGACCAAGCCTCTGAGAAACTTGGGCATGGTCCTGGACTGCTGCATACTTAATTTCATGAGGACTTAGAAAGGAGCTGGGCTGCAAAGCTCTGAGTTAAACTTGTGTTGTGTCCATCATAAAGACTGAGCAATCTGCAAGTAAATCTCTCACTGGCTGCTGCAGAGTTGCCTGGTCCCAGTGAGAACCATGGAATTGCACTCCAGTCCAGAAGGAACAATTATTCACCACCCGACCAACTTCTGGAGATATTTATCTGAGTGTCCTCAGGCCAGCCTCATTTTGTCCTTAGCATCCTGGGCTCTCCTTGTCACCTTTTCCTGAGTCCACACACTGAGGGGCAGTCTCCAAAGTTTCCTTTCTAAAACTGTATAATGCATTGTGTTTTAACCGTAGTGCTTCACCTCCCTTCTGGGAAACACAGCTCTGCTCCACTAGAACCCCCAAAAATGAAGTTGAATGGTACCTTAACCATTGTCCACAATAAAAAGCTTGAAGAGGCCCCTAAGAGATACTCATAAAAAGAATTTAGCACGTCACTTAGACCAGATAAAGCATATCAGTTGCTCTTTCTTTGTCACTAAAAGACACTTTTTAATTTATTCTGCAGTATGGGGCAGGTAGAGGGATTTCACCTCCACTCTTACCACTTCTGTCCCTTCAGTGAGCACGTTGCATTTGCAGCAATTCCAGACTAATCCCATGCTGGTGGGGACACAGAGATGAATGGCGGTGGGGGCGAGGGGTGAGAATGGTAAAGAGGAATAAAAATGTTTTCATTCATAATTATGTCATTGGGCCCAGTTTGAAAACTTACATCAACTCCATTATGGACAAGGATTGCTTTAGGAATAGAAATATTTCATTGTCACATTTATGGGTCAGTGAAGGAGACAGAAATATAGGAGCAATAAAATGCAAGGGGCCTTGTGATTTCATGATTCAGTTTTATATTATGATTGCAGCAGGTTGCTATTTAATGGCCAGATTTTCCTTCCACTTAAGTCAATGGGTCTTTTCTGCTGATTTCAGTGTTATAGATTCTCAGCTTGATCTTCACTTATTTGATGATTTTAGATTTTATATAATGTCTGTCAATTGATGTCTCAGCAAGTCCTTGGTGATCCATCAAAAAGACCAATAGGCTTTTACCATCTTGTCAGCTCTTTTATTACGTTCCTTTATTTTAAAATATCCGAGTTCACAAATAATATTTTTTTCACTCTCTCTCTCTGTTGACAGTGGGAACACTCATAAAAAATTTTAAATAAAACCCGTGCCTGTGCAGCTCTGTTAAATCTCAGTCTTGGGAGAAAGCAATTATGTCATCTTAATCAAGACATTTCCCTTTGACTCTTGTTCTCCTTGATGATCTTAGAGGGAAAATAATTTATAGAACATTGGGAGTCAAAACAAGCCTTCAGAGATGCAGAGGACAGGGACTAGCAATTAGACAGCACATTATGTGAGTGCAACTAATCACAGAGGTAGCTTTCCTTCACCAGCAAAAGGACATGACCAAAATTGTTGAGACCGTGAGTCCAACACCTTAAATCCTGACAACATCTGTTCTGACTAGCAGTACCAGCATTGTGGATAGTCAGTGGCCTACCTGATGCTGTTAGTTTAAGAGAAAGAAGATTTTTCATCCTCCCACTACAGTGCATGCTGTCTTTTCTTCAGATGTTAGCTAGCAACAGCTGCAAAGAGGCCATGAAATCGATTTTGGGACATCCTTTTATTTGAGAACAGGAACTGCAAAAAGAATTCCAACATTTCAGGTCAAGTTTTGTAAAAGTAGCTAATTATAAATTATTTTGAAAGAGCATTCAGTTTCCTCTCTGATATGACTTAACAATGCTTTGTAAAAATGAAACTTTTTGAAGGCTTCTCATTGTCTGTGAAAGTCCACTTAGTGCTATTTTCCTGAGAAAGCATACTTGTTTGTTTGTTAATAGCTATTTCTGGAGTTAGGAGGGGACATAGATTGACAAGCATGTCCAGGCTGAAACCCATCGGAGCCTAGTGCTGATGAGGTTTAGAAGAAAAAGTGCAGAACTGAAGAACTCAGTTTGGTATATTTTTTCTGCTATTTTAATGAATGATATCAAATAACTCACTGAAACTTTTTGTTCTTTTCCATACTGGGATAATACAAGTTTTAGTTTGGGCTAATTGACTCATATGAATAATGCAATATTAAAAAAAAAAACAAAACCCTTAACCAATAGTTGTCTTGAAAAGAGGTTGCCCAGAGAAGCTGTGGATGACCCATCCCTCACAGAGTTCAAGGCCAGGCTTGATGGGGCTTTGAGCAACCTGGTCTAGTGGAAGGTGTCCCTGCCCATGGCTGGGAGGTTGGAAAAAGATGAATTTTAAGGTCTCTTGCAACACAAACCATTCTATGGTTCTCTAATTGCCAGATTCAATGGTTAAGCAAAACACAGTAGAGGTTGCAGGACTAGAACATATAAAATCACACATTGGGTAGCCTAGACTTTTAGCTGAGAGAAGCTGCAGCAAAGGCATATGCTATCCTAGTGACATTCTGGGGCTTTTGCTGGAAGCTGTCATGGGACAGACTCTTCATAGATCTCCCCAGGTAAAACCAGTTTGAAATAAAACCAGTCTGAAGTGAAAACAGTAGCAGTCTGGAAAAACTGTGGACATCACATCTGGAAGGCTACGCATGTAGGTGAATGAGGAGTTTCTCAATTTTTTTGAAGCTTAAAACCATGATTTGAGCTGAACTGTGTGATTTGAGTATTAATAAATACTTTTTAGTGTCATTTTTGAAGTAGGTTATTGAAACTTTTCTCCACGCCTTCTAGGTCTGGCAGAGTAGTCACTTAGATAAGATGGATGGTGCCTGTAGCTGCACTTCACTTGGGGAATAATTAGTAATATTCAGCTTCAAAAAAATGAAGTCACCACTTCCAGCCCTGCCAAGAGCCAGGGGCTAGGCAGGAATCTGGAGAAACTGCCTCCCAGTGAAAACACTGCTGGTGAGCAGGAAACTTCATCAAAGGGAAACATCTCCCTTAGGAACATCTGCAGACTGCAACTCAATGGGCTTCTCACGGTGACCTTCAACCATTTGTGTGGTGCGGGGAGATCCCACAAGTAATGCAAAATTTATTCAGTAATTTTTCCAGTTACTATAAATGTCTTCCTCAGCAAAGGGGTAGAGCCCTGCGTCCACTCCCCTCACACTCCTGTAATATTTGGGGTTTGATGTACATCCAAGCATGACTTCTAGTGGAAGGTGTCCCTGCCCCTGGCAGGGGGTTGGAACTAGATGATCATTCATGTCTCTTCAAACCCAACCCAACCCAACCCACTTTATGATTCTGTGACCCTTAGCCTGTCCACCACATTGCCCCCAGTGTCACCTGGGCTGGGACTTGTCACTCTTCACTGGGAAAAAATCCCAAACTGCTCTGGAGGGCAGACAGCCTCTTATATAACAGAAATTGCAGGGACAGGTGAGGTGACTTCCTCCACACTGTGTTATCACTGTGATAAAGCCTAATGCTAAATGACACTGCTCTGCCAAGGTTAAAGTGATTCATGGGGCTTCGTTAAGATGTTGTTCCAATGTCTTTTCAATCCACAATGTTTTTAAAATAAAACAAACCACATAACTTTTCGTCTACTGCCAGTGAGGAGTGTTTCATCTCAAAGCTACTTTACTTGATAGGCACATGTATCCTCTGTGCTTATCTCAACCACAATATCTTACCTTAAACAGAAGAGTCATAAAAATGATTTCTGAACTAACAATACTCTTAAACTGGGATGCATTTTGAGAAGGAAACACTGTTTATCTCAGGGCTATGAAATGTACATCAGACCATGCAGTTAGAGGAAGTGATGAGCCAAAACAGTATTGGGTCCTTCTCTGAATCAACTCTGCTCTGGTCAGCTTTTCAGTGGCTCTGAGGTTGGAAGCAACTTCACAATCTATATTGGGCAAGTCTAACTGTAAAACTAGAAGTAAATAATACATAGCATCTCTCCCTGGGGATGTGTGCTACGTACACATAACAATACTTCCAGCCAAGAAAACCATTCCCAGTGTGCCTCTTTAATGGAAGGAAACTAGCACTTAATACAAATACTTTAGCAGCACATACCCCCCCCTCCACCATCCTGCTTAATCTTAGCAAGGCTTCTTTTTCCTGCTTTAAATTCAGAGCTTCAGTTCCCTTGATCCAAGAGGTTAAATACTTCAAATCACATCAGTGCCCTAAGATTGTGAAGGTCCAGCTCAATGATGATGACTGCAAGTCGAAACATTAAGAATGCAAATTATCAGCCAAGTGACAACTGTTTAGCTATATTTAAAAGTATGTTGCTTCTGCTTAACAGACACACAGATAGAAATGATGCTACTGTGAAATTTGCGGGGGTAACACAGTTCAAAGTACAGAGAAAGCATTTGTTCTCTTGTCTGTTCAATTGCTGTTTTGAAAACAAGCAACAGTATCACCTCAAGAAATCTGCAGCTGAGATCTGTCACCAGGCAATGTCCTTACTAATAAATAGAGGATGTTGAATAATAATTATAAAAACTAATAGAAGAGCCTTTTGTATTATAACAAATTCACCTTATTAGACCAGTTTAATACTTTCTGAGTTATAGGTGGCACTAGATGACACTTAAAGTCAAAAGCCTCTGGCTGATGATTGCTTGTTAATACCACATAAATTCCAAAAGCTGATAGAGCCTGTCCAAATTGTTCTGTATATCCCATTGATTTCATCTTTTCCTTTTATGAGAATGCAATCCTAAACTGTATAGAAATGAATTTGCTTAAATGTGCACAAGAGATTTCTTTACAAATTCAACAGTAAGCACGCAAGGCAGAGAACTTTGCACATGTCCCTTTGCTTGTTTCTCAGTGGTGCACATTCTGCTTTTAAACCTCAGCCACAAATGTGGAAAACCAACAGTGGCCTCAAATTCAAGGAAAATGTACCAGCGAAAATATGTGCACTTCCTCCTCCTGTCTCTGCAATTTGTTGCTGCTGGAGGTCAGAGAGTTAAATACTATCTATAGGGTTTGTTTTCTTTTAAATAGCTGGATGATTTTATGACAGTGCTCAGATCCTACTCTGGCATGGCACAGTTCACAGAGTGAATTATATTTTGGCTGTCTCATGGCATTTCATCTTTGACTCCATTAAAAGCAGGATCAAACCTCATCTTCTTCTAAGTAATGAGGGTAATACTGTGGCTCCACCAGTGTCCATCCTGAAGGTGAAGCATCTCTTAACCAATCTGCAATGGTAAATCCCACATCCCTACTCCATAAGTGTGCTTTTGTAGCAGTGCAAAAGCTGATGAAGGCTCTAGTGCCAGCCAGAAACTGAACCCACTGATGTTACTCTCATCATATTTCTGACACTTTCATGGCCTGGGAGTACCTCATTTGTTCATAGACATCACAACTGTGGGCAGTTTGCAATCAGAAACCCAACCAAATATAAATACAGTAACACTATCTATGTTCATAGAAAAATTTATTTGTAATGCACAGATCTGGGTATTAATCTTGCAGCAAGGAAACCAGACACAGCACCACCGAGCCAACCAGAAAGGTTTTGCTAATGCCTAGAACTTTTAAAGTTGTTTCGCAAAATCATAAGAGAATGCTTTGCACTCTGGAATTGAAATTAGTCATACACAGCTACTCTGCATACTGTAATGCTATATATACAGCAATTTACACTCAAGCCTGCTTTCCTAATAAGCTGATTATTCTGTGAATTATTCTCAAATGCACAAACCAACTCGTGGCATTTGAACATTTTCTCTCTGGCTACCATCACTGCTGCTTGTAAGTGGTTTCCAGACAGAAATGGCTCAGAGATATGGTGCAGTCCATTCATTTTTGAGACTCCTCCTTTAGAATTTATCCATATGGAACTGCCATTATCCAAAATATATCTTTACTTTCTTGGCCCTTTTCCTTTGGCATTTTGAACACCAGTTTCTGTGTGATAAAGCACAATATAGTTCTTTTGGACACGCATCTGGAATTCATCTGTGTAAAGAGTGAGCATAGACTTGTAGAAGATAGTGTTTGTAAAATGATTACCCTCCTTCTTGATTTAATAAAGTTTTATAGAACTCCAAATTCAAGTTAATGCAGCTATGAAATAACCGATTGTATTTATCACATAAAGTAACAGCTAAACACAATCTATTGTATTTGCTGCTTTTCATTTGCTGCACCTTGAAGTACTTCATAAAGGAGGTAAATATCATTGTCACTAATTTATGATAGGTACAACTGGCAGGCAGAGAAGTAAGACCAACCACCTTCCAAATTTTTCATGAAGCTTTTATAAACTTCCCAAACCAGATCACACAAAAATAGCAGCTAAGCCCAGACATCCAACACAGCTCAACCAGAGGATGGTGGGTAACTGTATCATGCAACCATCTCAAATATCTGAAGTTGTTACTGAAGTGTGATATGTGACACAGATTTGCTGTACTGAATTACCCACAGAGAAAGCCACCAGAAAGAAGGAGACCTCTGCTATTATAAAAAGTTCTGCCCTGTTCTTATCCAGAAAGAGACCTCTGCTATTATAAAAAGTTCTGCCCTGTTCTTATGCAGAGCAGGACACTGAGGCAGGCAGGGTATTGTGCTGTGAGAAATTCATCTGCAGCCAACTGGGCCTGCTGAATGCTATGAGAGTGCAGAAGAACAGCTCTAGCCTACAGAGGCTGCAGCGACCCTTTTGGAATTCTAAGTAGCTTGTTTGAGTAATAACAAATGTGTAATTAGAAGTTCTTCTAAGGATTCATCATCTTCCTTCTTAGTGAACTGAAGCTCTACTCAAACCAACAACTCAAGTGTTTATAGGAATGCACTGTTGCACAATTCCTGACTTTGAGGTGGTTGTGACTTTGACTGTATTTTACACAGCCATAATTTGGAAGAACGCTGATAGGATTAAGGAAAAGTCTTTGCTATCTCTAGCAATAATTCAGCATGAAAACAATATAATAGCTGCCTTTCCTGAAACAAAATAATATATATTGGAAAGATATCACCACTGTTTCCTGCAGCAAAGACACTATGATGAGCTTTTCTTACATTTTGTACACAAAAATTCTAATTTACATACTTCTGTTAAATTTCAGTTAGTTAATACAGAAGTCTTTCACATTGCTATGCAACAATTTTAAATTCTGAGCCTGAACAACTATATTTATCACATCCTCCAGGTATACAGCGTGTGATAAACTGTTTACACTGCCCCAAACAGTTTTGCCAGTACACCTTCACCCTGATCAGGAACTTACTTATTATTCCAGTCTTAGGCTTTTGTTGATGAGAAACAGTAAACTGTGCCAAATTTGCATAGACGTCTCTTCATCAATAGGAGCACTGTAAGAATTAAGGCTCTGTCATTTTTCAGTTGCAGCAAATGATATAATTTCCAAAGAAAATCAAGGCTGGGTTTCCTTCCCAGGCTGGGTTTCAGCATGGTCACAGGCTGGCACCATGGTCTGGCAGGAAAAAGCTGCCAGGTTGACTTTTGAACCTAAATTCCTTCAACGTGGTTATGAATAGAAGTGCAACCCTAGAGTGGAAAAGAAGGCCCTGAAAAACACACATGTGAAAGAGTAATTGTTGCTTTTGCTGTGAGGAACATTGGCTTAGAAAAGGCATCCTGCGTCATTGTGTCCAATCCCCTACTGTCTTAGGCAACCACAACTTATAATCCTTTTCATAAATTTATCAAGTTCCATCTTAAACCCAGTTAGTCTTCTTGCCTCCAATGAGAAGGCTGTTCCCAAGCCTCACTGTGCTGAGGGTTAGAAATATTCTTCTAATTTCCAGCTTACATTTATTCATGGCCAATTCAGACCCATTTGTTCTTGTGCCAACATTGTTCTGGAGCTTAAATAGCTTCTCCCTCTCTTGTGTTTACCACCCCCAATGAACTTACAGAGATCAGGCTGTCCCTTTGGCCTCTCACTGTCATGCCACCCTGTTTGTACATGAGCTGCAGTCCCTCCAAACAATGGATGAGCTATTGTTTTAAGACGGTTAGTTGAAAATAAAAGCAGAACACTGCCTTGCTGTCTGGAGTAAGCAAAATCCATCACTGGGATGTCGGGCGATCAGCAGAGCCCTCTGGAGCTAAGAGCATCCCAGGGTAAACAGAAGCATAAAGTCATAATAGACCAGTCATAATAGGGCCAGTTTAACACATTTGCCCAATTATCCCTTACTACTTCTGAGCCTCAAAGAGCAACAACTGTTAACTGCAAAACAGACCTACTGGTCCAGAGCGACTAAACAGGGAAAAATTAGCATCAGCAACTGGGCTAAACTCATATTTTTAGCAATGTCAATGTGCTTGTGGGAGGAGGAAAAGGCATCCACACTTTTAGGCGTAATGGGAATAACTGGCCTGAGAGCCTGTGGCGTGTCCGAGCCAAACATTTCCCTCACAAAGGCTCCTCTGTGCTTGTCTGACTTAGCTCGCTTGCAATTGTTAACTACCAGGAGGCAGGTTCTGCGATTTTCTTGATGGCCTCCAATCTCAACATTGAAAAACTAACCATATTTCCTAACATATGCCAAAGCAATTTGAAAAAGGTTCTCGCCCCCTCGTGTTTCTAGCTTGTGTGTTTTTTTTCATGATTAGGAAAGGATATTCCAACTATCACAACAGTAATGACATTTTCTCAATGAGAAAGATTCAAATGGTGGCCATGTAAATGTTGCAGTTTAATTCAAATGTCTCTGTCCATGTGTTTTTATGTAATCTATATAGCATACCATAAATTTCTATTCTATTATGTAGTGGCTTTGATAAGAGAGTTAGGAATGGTAGAGTCTTCTGTGCAGGCCTCATAGCTTGAGGACTGATGACCTTATAATGTAATTCTTGTCAGCATGATTACGCTTGCCCTTACATTTATAAGTGAGCAGTTCTCTTTCAGTTTCACTAAAATATCAGTCTTTTAGGCAAAGCACATTGTTCAGGGGACTTTCTGCTTTCCAAGATACTCATAAAGGTCAGAAAATTAATCCATATTTTATTTTTCAAAATTATCCATTACTTAGGTACTGATTCTTACATGCTGCTCTGGGAAAAAAAAAAAAAAAAAAAAAAGGAAAAAAAGAAAAGCAAAAAGAAAGCCTTAGACTCTCAAAATTTCTAAAGAAGCAGAGCCAAACCCGAAAAGGAAGGGTCAAACACAGATTCACAAAAGTAGCACAAATTTATTAAAATGAAGTATGTTACACTGCAGGACATTCTAGCTTTAACACTTTTAAGAAAGGATTTTGCCCCATTATAGAAAGCGTGTTCTTGATTTCATATGCAAAGATGAAGGGCTTCTAGCATGCCATTTCCTGGAAATCCCTAGTTGGCCTATCACACATTACAGTTCTGGGATGAAAAGGAGAAATGGGCTCCTGGGGATAACATGGATCCATACCATTGTCTCCCTGAGCATTGGTCCTGATGAAGAGCATTTGAAGAGCCTGAGTGGAGTGCACTGCTCTGCAGCACCATGTCAGCAGTGCCATGGAAAGTCTCCTCCACAGCAGCCACCCTCACCCATGAGCAGGGCACCTAGCTCAGCCCCTGTGGGTAGATCTGGAAGAACAAAGGAAATGCTTACTCAAGTTGGAATTATCATCTGCTCATGTTTCGGAGGAAAACTGGTATATTATCTTTATCAAGATGTGGTGTTATATTTTAGTTAAATGGTATGCCACCCCTCGAAAATGTATGGTTTGTTCCAAGCCTGTGATCCTCCCCTGCAGTATCCTGTGTCTGTAATCCCATTGGCCCGATCTGTTCCGCGCCCACTTTGAATCTCCCTGTTAAGTTTGCCGGGGGGATGGTGCTCACTCTCTCTTCGCCGGCTCTCCTGGCTGGTTCCCGCTCAGCCCCTCTCTCCCCCTCCCCTTTCCCCCCTCAGTCCCCTTTCCCCCCTCTCCCTCAGAAACCATGCAGCCTCCCGGGGGTAGGACCCCCAATAAACCCTCATCTAATGAGCACCCTCAGAAACCGTGTGGAGTCTCCTTGCCTGCCTGCTGCTACCTGCAAACTCACAGCCTTGGGGGCCCCCCCGGGGACACCCCCGCGGGGTCCCCCCCTTCATACACGCCACTACATCAAGATAACTTTTTGGCATAGGTGTCATGTGTGCCACAGAGGCTAACACCAAAAGGAAAGGCCCTGCTCTTGGTGTGAGCTCATCAGGAAAGGAAGGTTGGACCTAACTCCACTCCCAGCCAGCTCCGGATATTTCACCGTTTTGGTTGAAACAGATTTGCTGCTGTCCTTGACATGCAATCAGACTAAACTTTTGTTCATGTACATCTCAACAAGATAGATTAGGCAGTGGGAGCTGGTGTTGGGCTTCTCAATAAAATTAAGCAGTCTGGGTGCAATGGATGAGACTATTCCCTTGCATCATCTCACTGTGATTCTGACTTCCTTTCACAGTGGGTTGGAAGAAGGTCAGTGGTTTGTCAGGGTGCCTTGGGCCAGGAAGAACATTAGGAGAAATAGCAGGGATTTATTCACTCTGCTGGAAATTAGTCCCTCAGTGATCAATGCTGATTTGCTGCTTCTCTGGAAATTTTTCTTGGCTTCATGGATTAGATGCTGGTAGTGTGGGGAATAACAATTCGCTAGCTGCATCTGGTGCAGGGAAAGCTTTCCAAAGATTATTAGTTTAAGCATCCTAGAGAGACATAATAAAAGGGGAATCATTATTATAGTGTGTGTGTTTTAGGATATCCATTACTG
This sequence comes from Anomalospiza imberbis, assembly GCF_031753505.1. NCBI lineage: Eukaryota > Metazoa > Chordata > Aves > Passeriformes > Viduidae > Anomalospiza > Anomalospiza imberbis. Next base: position 32,127,770 of record NC_089684.1, on the reverse strand, counting down.
CAGTGTCTTGGCATCATTACATAATTTAAAATAATAAAAACAATTATCCTTCAGGATAAAGGAGACTTTGAAGGTGCTGATTTACAGGTCACTGCCTATGTATTTGTTAGGATAGAAGCACCCTGACATTTGGAGCTGAGTAAAATGAAAGCTCCAGAGGTGAATTTTGTGCAGCAATAGGAAAGTTGCAAGAGTTGGTTTCAGCCTTAAGGACAGAAGAAATTACTTCCACATCTCAGAGCTTGCCACTGGTGTCACCACGCTGCTGCAGAGCTCCCACTCAGCCTGTTTATCTGCAACTTTGCATTATTCTGTAGTGAAGGGAAGTGCAGAGGAGCAGAGCTGGGTTTTATCCACAATGGATGCAATTTTCCTGCATAGACACCCCAACAAGCCTAAGTCTGCAGATGAAATTGGACACAAAGTTCAAATGAAGAATCCCAAAACTGTTACTACATCTCAAAATCTCAAACTGGAAAATTTCTTCCACAAACCATTTGAATGCTTTAGGACTCAGTATTTGTGACCCTTGTAGCAGGTCTGAGATAGCAGCAGTGAAGTCCAAAAGGAAACCGCCAAGATCTGTGAGGTATCCAAGCTTAAGTTATAATTATTTTAATCCATGGTAATTGCTTCATGCATATGTATGTGGATGACTTGGGTCTGAACCCTGGGGCTTTTTCCACTCATACCTTTTCCTTCTGTGCCATTGACTTGCTATATGACTTGCATAGTCCTGTAGGTATTGGAAACTGTAGGAACTCAGAAGTAAGGAAAAGCTCTTTCTAAGCCTTAGGTACAGATTTAGTTGTCTAACTTTGTAAATGTCAGCTTTCACTTATTTTCCTCAGAAAAGTCTTGGTAAACCCAGTCAATTCAAGTCAGTAATATGCCTAACAGACACTGCATAAAAAGTGTTACTTCCATGCAAAGTATTAGTGACTATGTATTATTTTGTCTATATTAAAACATATCAACACTGAACATATTGTCATAGCTACTGGAGGACGTGAGAGGGCTACACAGGCAACTTGTCTTTATAAAATAGCATGTGTTTGGCATGAAAGTTAACTGAGGCAAACATTCTGTTTCAGTAGAGGTCACACAACCACTAGTGCGTGGAGATGACCCTCTCCCACACTAACACAGCCTTGAAGGACTAGCATTATGGAAAGGATCCCAGTTTCAAAATGCTGGACCACTTTCATCTCCCTTGCACACTGCAAGCTCGTCTTGAAGTCAGTGGGTGGCTGGTCCTAAAAGAAAAGCTATGTTGGGATCTGTGTTTTTCTTAGATAAAAGTTGCATAGAGGACTCATTCTCTCTGTGCTCTCCTCTGCTTTTCCCAAGTATCAACAGCAGCAACTATTTGTATTGGCCACACCATTATTTTAAACAGAAGGGACTGACTTGCCTGCAGCCCACACACAATCAGAATCACCATGTAGCATAAAGCTGATGTCACCTCTTGCTGCTACTAACATAATGGATTTTGTTCTCAGTCTGTGCACCAGTACAATTTTTCCTCTTTTTTTTTTTTTTTTTTTTTTTTTTTGCTCAGCAAAATCATTCCAAAAGAAAGAAATTACTTAAGCAAAACAGTCTGAAGGACTACCAAAATTCAAATTGAAATGAAAAATACTAAGATGTTCACATAAATGTTCTTCTTAAAAGACACTATCAGTTTGATTTTAACAATTTATTTTTCTTTTCAACCTGAGGAACATCCCTCTCCAAGAGCTAAATGAACATAATTCCAGGCTCTTTTGCTTTTTCCCAAAAACAATCCATTTGTCACCAAGGCACATATGAGAAATTTATGCCTGTCTCTGCTTGGCATCACTGCCACCTCATGGATTAATGAATTCTGTGTCCTCTAATTCCCCCACATTATGCACCTCTGTTTTGTATGAGTAGCCAAATGTATCAAAATTCATTTTAATGAATGTGAGTCATTTCCCTTATTCAGAAGGCAGGGCTGTTAGGTTGTAAGCAAGCACACCATTAGCTGTGCTAAAAATAAACAGGCATTACCTGCAGGAAAACCTATATAGTAAAGGTACACACTGCTAAGTACATAGGAAAAAAAAAAAAAAAAAGACAGAGACATAGCCAGGAATGGGGTTTGTTTGCTGTAGACAAAGGAAACAGGATGGATTGCATAGGGAATCTAACAGGTCTGAAAAAAGAGTAGGTCCTGAAGATTGCTTTACCATGACATTTAAATTCAAAACACTCAATGTCAGCATACATTTTGTTGATGCTTTACTATGTTTAAGGTAATTTAATTGCTAGTGCTGAAAGAAAACTAAATGGATGGCTTCTTTTAACACCAGTTTTCTTCTGTGTCTTGGTTGGTGTAGAGCAAGTATTTCCTGTGTGGTTTGATGGTGATTTCAAGGTTTGGAGAATCAGATATTTCAAGGTCAGTCCAATGTTGATTAAACAGAAAGCATGCATGTCTTCGCCATGTGGTATTTCTGTTCCATTATTTTCATGACTTTTAGTGTGGTTCAATGGGAAAGGCTCTGGTTGAGTCTCAGAAACCAAGCTCATAAATCAGTAAGTCAATCAACAAGTCTGGGGAACAATATGTTCTTCTATTTTAATTTCTTTGTGGGAAATGTGTAAATAGATACTGGCAATGAAGCTGGAATATAATGGGTACTTACAAATTAAGGCATCCGATGATTTATCTTCTCTACGTGCCATGTAAAAAGAGGTTATGCTTTCTGATGTATTACATACTATTTTTAAAATAATGAAACATCTTTAGTTTTTAAGAATGAGAATTACTGTCTCCTGATCAGTTTCCAGAAGTGTGGGAAGTTAATGTGCTGAGATGAAAATTTAAAGACTCTCAGCAGAACATTTCTGCATGACTGTACATTATCAGAGACCTCCCAGCATCACCTGCTGCAACACACCACAACACAGCAGCCTGGTCCGAGCAGGTGTGGCATTATTTACTGCAGGTTCAGCCTGTCCCTGCAGCTCCCTCAGTGTGGGAGCTCTGTGTGCCTTTGCCCAGCTGTTCCCACTGTAAAACCAAAGGATGAACAACAGGCTTGCTGGTTGCTCAGCAGTCTCTGGACATTAATTAGTTAATGTTTGTACAGGACTGATAAAGGCAGTCATAAGCAAGAAAATGCAAAGCATTTAGAAAAAAAAAAAAAAAGAGGAAAAGCTTTAAAATCACTTTGTGCCTGTGTCTTTGCTAACGAGGTTTTAGTAGTGTTTGAACAACTAAAGTGCTCTCTGTACAACTGATCCTAAACAGCTAATTTAAGCCCCCTCACTGAAGTCCTTTTAAACAAACCAAACAATATGTATTATATGCTGAAAATTTATTATGGAAAGAAACAAAAGTCATTTATAAAGTTACATCATCTATTCTGGGAAAATAATGCAGAACTTGTGATTTAGGAAGCCAAACACAACTCCTACATCAAAGAGTCAACAAAATGTTTACTGCAAACAGCTGACAAATGGCAATGCATAGCTCAGAAATGTCCACAAAACATATCACCAACCTATTTTAAATAATTTTATTACTTTCTTGCTATTGTTAAAAAGGGCCATATTTCTGGATGACTTACAAATGGAAGGAAAAAAATAGCATTTGAGAAACCAAGTGTTTGCAAACAGTAGTCTGTCCTGCCCTAAAGACCTGACTTTTGAGGTGCATTTGGGGAGAGAAACCATAAAGTGGCCTTTTCAAAAGCTTCTTAATAGCTAAATGAGGTACCTATGAATTTTTAAAATCTCATTTCTGCCTGTCCACATCTTGGCATGTTTAAATGTCTTTAAAAACTGACTCCATGTTTTTGTAGTATGAAAGGCAATATCTGAAGGCTACTCTTCATCACAAGAGGCAGCTGCAATTACTGTACCACAGCCATGTTCCTCAGATGAGGCCAACAAGAGCAGGCCAAGAAGACCAAGCAGAGAGCAACACAGAGTGAATTGTGCTATTTCAGGCTGCTCCTGCCTTTATCACAAGAAAAGCATTAGTTTGAGCCTTAACTCCCACTTTCAATCTCTTCTCTGAAGCTGCAAACCAGCTTAACTTTAAACATGCCCTAAAGAGAGCAGGAACAGGGATCTGGAGAGCAGTGGCAGGATAGCATCTCAGATTGGAGTTAGGAAGGTTCAAGAGGCAAATATTAATCAGAGACACCTTCAGGCATGTCTTAGTGTTTGAGTTCCAATCTAAAACATGGAGCCCATCCTTCTACTTCCATAAATATATAGGGTATTTCTAAAAACATAATTCCTAATGAAGCCAAATGAAGAACAGGCCCTGAGTGCAGTCACAGATGTAAAGACTGAATATTGGATTTTTGAACAGGACGATCTCTTGTCCTTTAGAAAAATATGGAGGCCAAATGTGTTGATATTTTTTGAATATCACCCAGTCCTAAAGTGCAGCAGATACATTTTTATCTGAAAAGAAAGTTGCAGAACAACAAATATAAGAGTAGTTTAAAAGCTGACCACTTTTACCTGTAAATAGAAACCAGCAAACGTTTTTGGTGTGGGATCTTATGCTTTCACCCATTGGTGGAAGAGATATTCTCTAGAGAACAAAATGGTTGTCAGCTCCCCTTAGAAATGAAGTGATAATTTTAAACTCAAAAGGAAGGTACAGGAAGAGAGAATGTAAGAAAATATAAACAAATTAAATACCATAGATGTCACATTGCAGAAAAATCTGTCTGTCTCTGGACCTTGCTAATGATAATACAAAAAATGAAAATAATAATTAAAACCAAGCATCTTTAATAAGTTTATAATTTTTTTTTAACTTGTGAGTTTCCCAGGTATTTCTCTTGAATATACCTACTATGTGAAATGCTATTAGGTTTGGGAGAAACTTTATATACAAATATATATCTTTGTATATGAAAATTTTTATAGATATAAGCTTTACAAAAACACAGAGCAGCCAGCACATTATTATCACAATCACATTGTGATGGTTAATATCATCTAAATAAGTGGGTTTTGGTTTTCCTGGAAAAAAAATGTCTATTTTCTGTCTTTATTGCAATGACTTAAAACTAAAATCCCAGGAAAAATTAGAGCACCTGAAATAAAGGTTGAACTTTCCAACCTATATTTGCATACTCTGGGAAACACTACTTCCATTTAATTAATTTACTGGGATATTCCTGTATTACAAACACAGATCAAGTATCAGATTACAAAACCAGATTATGTAGATTGTGTTAAAAAACATCTGAATTATCATCATCATCACAGCATTTGGTCAGCTACTCAGTTACACTTTCCAGAGCCATAAAGGCTGGCCTCAGACTTGCAAAAACAGGCAGCTGCACAAGGTGTCTCCTTGCACTGAAATTACTTTCTGGCTGCTTTGTCAACAGCGTGGCTTCCCCTAGGCAAGTCTTGCTTGCCCTTGAAAGAGTTGCAAGACTCGTTCTGCACCATAAATATGATCAACGGATAGTGGGACAGATTTACTGCACCTCAGCCCTGCTCTAATCTCTTCCTATAATATCATCAATACCCTCAGTTGCAAAAATTTCCTAGTGCAGCAGTGTGAGGCTGGGAATGCTTCCATTTGCTCTCCTGCAGCTAACTTGCTCTTCCTCGAGGATGGAAACTGAGGAATGCATACAGCAGGTTTGAGGGGCGTGGGGGTCTCCACACCAGCTCATGAGGAAGGATACCCTGAGCATCCCCAGCTGCCATTGTGACTTTGTCAAGGCCTTGGTGACATTGTAGAGGTCTCAGCTTTATGAGAGAAAGAACCATTCTACATAGAAATCGAAGGACCATTGTGCAATTGTGTGACACTGGCAGGAGATCTGGAAGGTAGAAAAAAATTCACAGAGTTATGATTGCCTTGTGCTTCCTGGATTAACTAAACTACTGTAGTTTCCTGCTCTAAACCTCCTCTTCGCCAGAGCACTCCTTGCTCCTTATTTGCAGTAGGAGCTGTTGTGCCGTCTGGAATCAATTAGCATAAAAGTGCTATTTTTATTAATGTAGTTTCCTTGTTGCAACTTCTGCTGCGATTGAAGGCTTTCAAAGTTCAGCTCGAGCGTATCAACAGGAGGGTGTATCAGGCAATGTGGAAATGCACTGACAAGCCCTTTAATAACTGCTCTTTAAGCTGGGCGGACAGTGAAAGCTATCCAGTATGAAATGGCTTGGGATAGAATATGATCAGTGTGATGAAGCCTTTAATATCCAACCAAACTCCAGCTGCCTAAACAGAAATCAAACCTCAGCGATTTCCACATCATGAAAGATATTTAAAGCCAATGTGTTAGATTAAATTACAAACTTTAACCGATGAACCCTTTTTCTACTTTTTTTTTTTAATTTCTTGGACTTTGCCAGAGCATCTTTGGATTCTCATGAAACTAATTTTATTGGCTACTTACTAACAAGATCAAACAAGTTTTGGTGGCATTTTTCACAGATTTGTTTCCTTATATCCATGGAGCCCTAATCCTTTTGCAAGTTTTCCCTGAGGAGGACAACAACTGACCAGTTTGGTCAGAAATCAAACCATGATCTCTGATGCTGAAAGTCATTCCTTTTGGATAGTCTGTACCATAAGCTCCACTGCAAGTAAACTAAGCAATACCCAAAGGTATTTGCTAAGGACTTCTTAATATAAGAACTCCACCTGTCTCATATGTAGTACAAAAAGTTCATCCTGATGTTCATACTGAAGTGAGACAGGAGTACCTAAGGGAAAACAAGCAAACAACATAAAGGTTGATTTCTTTTATGAAAACACAGTGAAGTATGCATAGACTTAAACTATTCATCTAGACTATCCATTAATGGTCTGACTTAATGATCTTAAAGGTAACTTCTCACCTATCCCATTCTATGGTCTTTCTGCAGTAAATCAAAACATTGTTAGAAATTTTCCTAGAAAAATATACAAGACTAATGAAGTCTAGCAGGATGAGTTGTAACCACGGCTCTGTGTTTGGCAGCCCTGTGCTTGAGTTTACCTGGTCAGTAGATGGGACAGAAGCAGTTCTGAAAAGGGATGTCCAGAAACACAAACATGTAAAACCTTGACAAACATGTAAAACATTGACAAACCTTTTTTTATCTAATAATAAAAAAATTCTTTGCTAAATCCTATATTGTAGTTGGAATATTAATAATTATTACAAAAATAATAGTAACACAATTTTCAGATAAATGTCTAATTTTTGAATTATTATTTTGTTAAACTGTGCTCTTCTGATTGTCCATTAGTCGACAACTAATGACCTTGAAGCTGTAGATGTACATTCAATCTTAATTAACATCTGATCTCACTAGTAATAATGATTTTGACAATATCTGAATCACAAAATCAATTATTTTTCTTAGGTAAAGAGTTCATTTAAGTAAAGTCAGCATATAATAAAGGGGAAGCATGAACACATTATGTAGAAGATTCTTTTTCATAATTACTTTGAACAGCTCATCTCCATCTGTACAATTCCATGTGGTTTAAAAACCCCAAACAACCAGCACTGCATTAAAGGGTCATATTTGTGATTGCTTCAATTCATCATTTGAAAAGTTGTATATATCAACAGAAATTAGCATGAAGAACAAGGCACAGATATAAATCACCAAATGAAAGCATCTCTATGAATGTAACAGAGTGATGAGGGGCCATCGTATCATGGTTGTCTAATTGCTTAATTTATGTGGACATCGGTGTTCACAAAAAAACTTTGGTTTTGTGCTGGAAACATCACTGTGAGTACAGCTGAAATTACATGAAAGTGGCTGAATGTATATTCTGGAAGCAGCTGTCAAATCCAACCATGTCAGTAAGAGGTTTTTAAATTTATTCAAGCACCCAAAAGTAAGACTAGCCTAGCCAGAGTAAGGAAAAGAGAGGACAGAGCCCAAATGAACCACACCTTGCAAGAGTTTGATTACAAACAAAATACCATTGCGGATTATTCAACTGGTTTCAGTTGCAGTTCTCCATAAAGCAGCCAGCAATGCCTGTCTGGGATAAGCCACTGATTTCCCAATCCATTCCAACACATTTCCCCTCACAGTGCTCCCTGGGCTCACCATGCTCCACCTCACCCCAGACATAGCTTCATCTGAAGACTGTCTTGTGGTCAAAGGTACTACTGGAAGTGAGGAGTACATATCCCTCTGTGGAAAACCTACAAAGAGCAAAGGTGATTTACATTCATGGGTTTTTTTGCTTTTAAGGCAAAAAGCAGAAATCTGATTAATAATAAAACTCACATGACTTGGATCTGATGTTTATCTTTAAATCAGTTGCAATGGCATGGTGATTCCACTGGCATCCATAAAATTTGGTCATCTCTGGAGATGTCACTGGAAGAAATTGGTATTTCAGAACATGCAGAGCATTTCCAAGTTGGGACCTAGATAATACAGCCAATATCCCCCATAAGCAATAAGAAACATGACTAGAAAAATGATAGCCTAGAAATCTGAGATTCTGCAATATAATTAACTAGACCATCCTGAGCTGCTTTAGAGAGCACCGTCTAAATTGCCAGAACAAATGGCTTGCATCTTATTGATCTGTCCTGACATTTAGTGGACCCTTTAGTTCAGCCTAAGGTACAAATACCACCATGCCCTGAAGTCCTTCCAAACAGAAAGTCTGTCCATGCCTCCAGGCATGCAAATGCAGCTTCCTCATTCCTCCAAGGGCAGCTCCTGGAGGTTTGCAACTGGCAAGCAGTACTCTAACTCTTATTTTTTTTTAACAGAGATGCTACATGAAAGTACCCTCCCCTAGATGCTGTGAGTTCAGAAGCTGTAGTCTGGCATCCATGGGCAGCACTGCCAAGCACCCCATTCCTGCATCTCCATGCAAAAAGAAATCCCAGAGGCAGTGCAGGTGAGGTAAGAGCAGGTAGGCACTGGATATGGCTACATTATTTTCATACCTCCTGTGATCTTGTGATCCTAGGCAAGGCCCCTGGACTTCCTTATCTGCCTTTAGACCTGACTGTAGCGTGAGACCAAAACAAAACTCTGTAAACCATGTGATATCATTTAAATGTTGATTTTCCAGTTCTGGGAATATCCATCAAGGAAAAAAACCCAGCACTAAATAAAGCAAGCAAGCATGAGGCAGAGGATTATTATATGAAGACATAAGTAATACATGGGGAGATGTTGCATAATGACAGAATAAGGTTACACAGCGGCTACCCGTGAGTAAGAGCACATAGAAGAAATACCTTTTTCATTCAGGAATTTTGGCAGTGTAGTTTGTTACTTGCATGTTCTGCCATGAGTGGAATACACACATAATTATTTTCAGTAGCACTTGGCTTAATAATAGTGGTATGCAGAGATTTGGTGCATAACATTTTACAATAAGTTGCCATATAATTTGAAAGTAATGTGATGCCTTCTGCTTCTTGTGCAATGAGCCTGTTCAGGCTTTGAGAACAGTTGGGAAAATTGTTTCTGCACACAATATTTTGCTATCTGTCTTACAGCTTCTGAAATCAATGCACAGTTTTGCATATAACATCATCTAAGTTGCAGGGCTGACCATAGTAAAAGATACCTTATTTTTGTTATAATCTTTCAGATGTCCCAGACCTCAGTGGACAACAACAACAGAGCCTTTGTAGAGATGGCATGCCCCTTTTAGGCATGGGGCCCAGAAGTACAATTAACTCAGAAAGACTGCAAAGAAAGGGAGAAAGATTCATCTTCCAAGGAAATAAGACATGGGTTTGAATCCTACATCTCAATGGCAAAGTAAGTCCGGATTCTGTCATGTCACAGCATGAGTCTATTGGAAACATTTTTGTTCACCCTAAAATCTCCAGTGAGATTCCCTCTAAATGTTCGATGATCCTTGCTAGCTGAGAACTGTTGCCACAGTTCCCGCCAAATACCATTATTTCACATACAAGTGATTAAGGCAAACATAAGGTACTTTATTGCCTCAAAGACTAGGGTGGTTCCATTTAAAGTGAGTGGAAAGTCTTCCCATGCCTTCGTTCACGACCAGTCTGAACCCAGGGGAGCTCTCTCTCCTGCTCTTGCTTCTGGTGACTTTTGCTTCTTACTGCTACCGTGCCTTGAACGGGGAAGAATAAGTGAACATTTCCCATCGCTTTATCAGTCGCAAAATGAAAGGCAAAAGCAGAACCTGTGAAATGCACTCCCAGGAGAACATAGGGAAAATGTGACCATTGAAATTGCATTTAATGCCCTGTGTCATAATGTCACGTGCTTGCACTACAAGCAGCAAAGGAAGGGATGCCTGAACAATTTCAGGCAGATAGCTCTCCATAAGTCATTGCCAGAAAAATGGGGGGCAGTTTGAATTCAGTTCCTATTAATTAAACTTAGCTCTGTAAGATCAGTAAGTAAAAAGCAGAAGATGATCTGCTGCACTGAGATGTGCTACGCTGCTTAAATATCATTTAACACATAGCATTTATGTCTAAGCTGTTTGATATGTGCACCAGTCCAAATTACCTGGGTCCCAGTCCTTGCCCAGCCTATCACAGTTTCTCCACATCTCCTGTGGCTGATTTCCCTGCCCCCAAAAAAAAGGAGAAGAGGAAGGGAGTATTGTGTATATCCAAACCTGATCCTGCAAAACGAGGGTGGCATGGGGATACACAACTTGATCTGTGATCTCGGAAGTACTTCCAGGTGCTGCATACTAAACACGCCCAAAGAGTGCTCTGGCAAAAAGCCTAGATCTCATGGTATGGAAGAACTGTAATAAGTTGTTGACGATGCATATATGGAGATTGCATATACAAAATTTTCTAAAACTTCTTTAACTCAGCTTCTTCCAGAGCATTGGGCATCCCATATGTTTTTTCTTAATTGTTCCCTCAAAACAAATTATTGTTAAATCCATACATATTTTGCATGCATCTTCATTGGGGAGGAGTAGAACAAGCCCATACACAGCATTTTCAGGTTGAAAGCATCTAACAAGCATCAACTAATTATGCTACTTAGAGTAAAAAGAAGAGGGACTCATCAGCATAACTATAGACAAGCTAGTTACCCTTGTCTCCCTCTCAGTCAAATGGCATCTAGGCAATATAGACAAGAGTCTGGGGCACTGTTCATCTTATCCTAAAGCATCTACCTAAAGTAGATCAGATGTGTGTGACCTAAAAATGACCTTTTTCTCTCTACTGAGTCTAAGATAAGTCTGCTCTGGCTGCCTTAACTGTGGGACTATTGAGATATCCAAGCCTGACTGGGAATAACTTCATGTCCTATATCAATTATATTCAGCTCAATTATATACAGCTAAGAAAGTAACCTTTTCAATAATATAAATTGCCAGAAGAAGGAATAAGAAATTTCACATGTACAGTGGAATGCATCTAAGTAAGTATTTGTAAAAAATATGCTTCTGTTAAATTCAGCAAATGGATTGGGTATCTGTTGTTCTTACTGTGATTTTTACTTTCTAAAAGACTTGTTTACTCAACTCTGCAGGGATTTTGTTTCATGTTTCAAATGATAACTCTAGTTCCTTCAGTTCAAAATGCTGATAACATTAGCTATTTTTACTGCCCATGAAGGGGAATTTTCTTGACAGCATTCTGGTGGTCAAAACTGATCATCCCTATATACTTTCAAATTATATCATCATCATTAGCATTTTTCTGTGCCATTTAAATATCCTGCCTATCTGCTTCTTCTGCAAGAAATCGTGTTCATTTGTTAGGAAAAAAAAAAGCCGTACAAAGAGAAGAAGCAGCTGACATGTTAAGTTAGTCATACTTCCTTGTGGCTTGCCTCCTGAAGACGTACATGGCCAATTTGCTTATAAAATCCCGAGGCACACTGTTAATAGTAAGGGACACAGAGGCTGTTAAACTCTTGGCCAAACTTCTCAAAGTTTTCAGGTAACAAATATAATAAGCTAAATATTAATGGTTCAGCAGTAATGAAGAAGCAATGACTGAGAAGAGAAAGGCAGTGCCACATAACATTTTGGTAGCAGATGATCCAGGGAAGCCTCTTTGAGCTAGGGCTGCAGCCAATGCCACCGTGAGCAGCACCATGAGCCATATGGAAGTCTAACGTTTGGAAGGATGGTTCCAAGTACAATCCCACCCCCTCATCTCCTGGCTCCTAAGGGAAAAGGGCAGCAAAGTATCTCAATTTCAAATCTTACCCAGTTTTGAAGAATATATAATTTTTTTTCAGTCTTTGTGTACAAAGTACAGCATTCCCACAGTGAGCCCTCTGCTCCCCAGGAGCATGGAAGAAAGAGGGACTATGACTCAGGATGGTGACGCTGCCTTGGCACTGATGGAGGCACCATAGCAAAGCTCAGACATGATCCATGGCCCTTTAATACAATTTAGGGCAACCACCAGACTTCTCAAACTACAAGGAGAAGGAGTCATATGAAGTAGCAATGTGCCACTTTTTTGAGCAAGAACAATGAACTCTCTATACTGAAAGCTTGGAGAGCCCTAAGTCTTCCAGTTCCAGGATATCACAAAATCCCTCCACAAGGAGACAATTAGCTTAGCTCAGTGTGTTGTTATTGTTTACACACAACCATAGACAGACAGATATATAAACAGTGCAGCAAACATTTTCTCTCACACAATGTATTTGTCTTTACATAGCAGCTTATTTCCATGCTTTTTTCTAATAGGGTTGCAAATGAGGGGGGGAAAAAATAAATAGTGTGATCTTCAAGGAGAAACAAGTTTGGCAGCAAGAAGAAAAGGAGATGAGTAATACTTCTGTTTCTGCTTTTCAGAAGGGTTTATTTGAAAGCTCTGTTGTGCCCAAAGTGTTGACTCACCCATGACACTTTTCAGCATCTGCATTTACCCTGAAGCAGAGCAAGCTTCTAAATGGAGGAGTAAAACAGGGCTGCACTGGGGAGCCGTGAGGGGTTCATATACTTTGTACATGGGAGCATAGTTTGAGGAGCTATAGAAAATCTGATCATTTTACAAGTTAAACAAAAAAAGGAACAGAGAAAATTTGCTTTCAACTCTCAGCCTGGCAAACTGAATTTAAAATACGAAAGCCAAAATGGGTTTACTCTTTCCTGTACATGATTGCTGGTACGAAGGTGTCTGAGAGACAGCTTGTCCTAGGAGGAATTAGCCTTCTAAGCTCAGCTTCTTGGTTTGTATAACTCATCAGGGTTAGTAAGTTTAAAGATCAGCAAAACTCTTTTTGTAGCCAAGGTCATCAGATGTAGCTCTGAATGCAGCAAAAGTGGGGGAGAACTTGTCATCCTGGCTAGTGCCTTTTCAAAGCAGAGCTACACCTTTCTGAGTCCCCTGTATCCTACTCACATGAAAAGACTTCTGCCTTCTCCCACTCCTGTTCTGCATAATAAAACTGGGTCCTCTTTGTGGACTGAAAGTAAAATCCTACCTTCCACTGGGACAAAGTGCTTAGAAGAGTTCAGAAAACAGACAGCCATTTCTAGGAACTGCTCTGAAAATTTACTTTCAATTATTTTAGTATACCACACATCATTTTTCTTTCTCTGTGCTTAGTAATAGTTTGTTGCTTGCTGCAATTAATATTGTTTGTATTTAATTCACTGAAGTGAGTTGAATGCTTATGTTTTCAAGTGTTTCAAGTAAAATAGAAACTGACAACTGAGATTAAAAATCATTCTCAGCATGAAAAACGAAGAGCCTAATCTTGTGACTACAAGAGCATATGAGTAATTTGACAGAGTATTTGGAAATATTTTGAAAGATCTGAGTATTTTGGAAGTTTTCTTGAACATAAAACATGATACTGGAAATGTATTTAAATAATGTAAAGTCAGAACTGTGAAACTTATGTATCTGTTTTACTTGTCCTATCAAGATTAGAAACCATTATGGCTTCAGTGGTCAATAACAAAGCACAAATAATGAATAATCAAAGCAACCCTATCATGACTAGCGAGTGGTCAGAGACCAAGTAAAAAATTACAATATCTGCAGAAAACAAAAATAGTTCTGATAACAATTTGCCAGCCAAAAAGGGAGCCAAAATAGTAAAGTATGAGATGAAAAGTGAATATCTAGGTGAGATCAAATGTCAAACAGCATACAGGAAAATGAAAGAATGTGAGAACAAGAGCTCTGTGTTCAGGCTTCCAGGATAATGTATGTAATGGCTAAAACTATGGCATGTCTACTAGATCTTACGATAGTTCAAATGATCTAGACTGAGTTAATAATGTTCTAGACTGGGCACAAATATTAATTTGTTACCCAAATTATCTGAAAGAAAATATCTAACCTCCTAGACAGAAATATTATCACATTTTATAATTCATTCTGACAACAGAATTATAATTAATTCACAAAATGCAGGTGTAATGATGGTGAAATACACATATATAGATCTACAGATATATGAAAGGCACTCAGAAAAGAAAATATATTAATACAGTACAACTAACCATTAGCAATAAAAGTCTCCCAGGAGGTGTCTGTAAATCTCCTCTTTACTGGAAGTCTAAAATAAGAGGAAAGAAAGGAGGAGTGAGTTACCTTTTCTTCACGTCCTTTCCCAGAGCACCTGCCAGTGGCTACACAGACTCAGGGATGAACAAGCCACAAGGTGAGACATCCACTCAAGGTTCAGCCTCAACTCTGAATGGCTGCACATGGCACTGTGCAAAATACCTGCTCTGCATCTCAGCATGGCAAATTTCTCAGCAGAAAAAATATCTTCAAGCTGTTTCTAGGGAAGTACCCAAAATCCCATGGGGTAGATTTTTGAGTATGCAGCTACACTGTAGATCATAATGTCTCTGAATTTACAATACAGCATTGTTAACTTGCATGAGATCAGCTATGCTTTTTGGGAGCAGCTAACATTGTGCTGCAAGCTGGTTTGTATTAGAGGTGAAATTAGTGTTAGGGAAAATACATGTTTTCTTCCGGTTTCATTTCCCATGACCGCACTGGTCCTCCAGTAAAGATGTTGGTTAATAGAAGACAGTCATATTGATACCCAGACAAATGAGTCCAGCCAGACAGTTGAAGACAGATAAAATAATAAAATTATATCTATTTAAATCAGCCTCTCCCCACAAAATTAAACAGCACACCTCAGTTTTGACAGGACGAATTACTGTCACTCATGCACAAGAGATAATACCATGTATTACAGTACCCTCTAGTGACTCCTACCACAGCTGGGTTTCAGCTAGCATCCAGCCCATCCCAGGATGGATCCCACCATGGCAAAAGTGCAAGCCCTGGGATGCTCTGAGGTTGCCCTTGAATGTAGGGAAATCAGTCTCCAGTTTTCTTTCCTAGGAAGAGCAACAGTGAGTGTTGAGTGTTCATTCATTTCTTGTTTGCCCCAGGGTTTGACTTTCTTAATTCCAAAGACCCAGCTTTTAAAACCTATCTGAGCTAGCAGCTAGACACTCACTATTCTTTGATCTCACAGTATGAGCTTCCTACACAGCAGGAAGCCGATATTTTTCATGTCAAAATCCAGTCATATCTCAGAAGGAAACAAAAATAAGCTTTTTCTTCTCTGCCCCAGTTTTCATCACAAAACCTTTGGCCCCTGTTGCTTTTATAAGATCTTTCCTCCCTGTCTGACACATGAACTGTGGGAAATCTTTCCCAAGTGCGATGAAGTCCTTCCCATCAACCCATTCCAAAAGCTGCTTTGGATTCAGCGTCCCTCTATTCAAACACTCCCTTCCCCTCCCGTGGGCTTTAGCTCAGGAGCTGGCAAAAAATATTTATATCACCTGAATGGCCTGGCCTTGAAAGGTCATCTTCAAAGGTATTGTAACTCCCTTCTTGACTGGTGTTCTATACAGCAGACTGGAAAGGACAGCTTTGTGCCTGATTTCCTTACTTTTTAACCACATTTCATTGTTATTCCAGTTTCTTGAAAATAGTCAAAGAAATTGTCTGACTTAGATCACAGGTAACACAAAGAGATTGGTATTAGCAAAGTGAAAGGGTCTAATATCTGTAGGGTTCCATGTGCGCTATATATTTTCAATAGTTACAAACTCCACCTGTAACGAGATCTAACTGTTTTTCTCTTCAAAGTTACAGACCTAAGGCTTTGAAACAGTTGCCTTTTAGCTAATGGACCATAAAGCCAGTCACAGTTTAGGTAAGAATGTTTTGAGAGCGAAGAAGAGCTTTTGGGAGAGAGTTTCAGGCTTTCTTCAGAAACTTTACATCTCATGGCTGAACAGTTGCTCGTGCAGGCATAGCTGGAAAAATGTGCCGAGCAGGCTGTGGGAGAGGCATAAATGCTTCTTGAATGGATTTATGGCTGGATACCTGAGCAGTCAGCACTACATGATGTGGTATTGAGTTATTTTAATCCTTTAGTCTTGTCCATTTATGCCTTTGGTCCCATTCCCAGAATGGCTGAATCACCTATATGGACTTATGGCAGAGAAAGGCAGTGCTGGGAAGGGAGCAGGACACCAGGGTTTGAACCCTTGAGCTGGGTCTGCTGATGTTGCATCCCCAACGTTCCCAGAACTATCAGGGAAAACTGTGCCTGGTCTGTTTTATTTCACACAGGAAGCCACTCCACAAATAGCTCCACACTCCATCGTCCAGGGCTTGGATACAGCACCTCCAAATTCTCAAAGTCCCCAGATATCAGCTGGGATATCAGAAGCTTTTCTGAATTTGGTCTTGGGGATGAGCAGACAGTAACATGACAGGGAGCTCTCATGACTTAAATTTGATTCTAGGTAAATTGAGTAGTCAAATAATTCACTGTAATTCACCCTAGCATTTCAAAATACCACACACTCCTGATTCCCTGGCAAGCTACATCATGTAGATTACAATATATTTTTTCAGCAGTTTCAAACTGCCAAAATTTTGGTATTATTTCTCAAACAGGAAATAAATTAATGAAGGATATGAGAGGTAAATGAAAACATGTCACAGAATGAAAACATAGTTCAAAAGCTCTTAATAAATTAAAAGTTACAAAAAGCAATTTACAGAGTGTTTTATGTATGTCACTACGATGAGGTTTTATTGGTGTGATATCATAATTTGGCTGTCTCTGATCCCTTTCTTGGCAGCAATAGCTCCAAAGACATTATGTGCTGATCATGCCAGCTCAGAAAGCTGAATGCCAGAGGTCTGCTTTATTCGGGCACTAATCAAGAGGACTTGTAGGTTTACCTAAGAACTTCCACATCAATTCTCATAGTACCAGATCTTGGAGACTTTCTTGTTTGACTTTAGTAATTGATTTTGTGCAGAGAAACTTACTAAAGTTGTCAGGATTTGCTGCCTGAATTGCATGGTTTTCTGTTGTTTTCCAAATTTCCCATGAAATTATCTGTGTTTACAAATATGTCCAGATTTTACTTTGAACATTCTCCACTCCTCCTGCCCCTAAAGATAAATGAATTTCCAAACATATTTGTACTTGCAAATTCATAGATTTATTCACTTCATGCCACTTTAATCCCTATTAAACTAATTTGAAGTCATGTCAGGCCAGCTATCCACAGTAAAATGGATTAGATAAGCCAGTTGATCAGATATAGAAAGGACTACAGGCACTTTTTCTGTCTAGCCTCCATGAATTTAGAGTACTAGTTTTATACAAATAATTTTGTTCTCTTTAATTCCTTTGTGATTAAGCTAATTCACAAATAACATTGGTTCTTAGAGAATCATTAGTGTAAAACAGAGCAGACAAGGCTTTTAATTAGGGCTTTTCATACCTCCTCTATCCATTTGGTAATAAAATTACTTCTGCATTAATTGGTTAGTTATTTTAATTTACACAGCAATAAGTGCTGATATACACTGGCCATAAACATCTTTGCTAAATAATTTTTGAAGTACGACTGATATTTATTTCCTGGAGAAGTGGAAGATGTTTTCTTTAAAAGCTTTCTGATGTATGTGCTGCAGTTCAACAGGCATTCTCACTGTAACAAAATAGAATTTCAAGTGAATTTTAAGGAACCTAATATGCATTTCAACTTTATTTTTATTTCTCCTACATATTTTCTTAATTCTAAATGAATACATGGGTTCTTTGGATGTCTTAAAGTTATGTAAAAGACTTGATGTAAAAAGAGGGTCTTCAATTGCAAAAGACTGGTTTTCTACCAAGAACTAAGTTCTATGTTCCCAATTTTATTTACAGTGCTGTCAGTTCTTGACACAAGGAAATAAATTAAAACACTTATTAAAAATAAATTAAAATAATTTTAGCTTACTAAAATGACTAGTAATTTTAAATGATTGCTGGGAAATCATGTTCTCGTGCATCTTTAAAATAGAACAAATCCACATTTATCAGGCCATGGTTTGGACCAAGAGGAGAAGAGTGGAGTGAAAGTGAAAACAAAAATGAAATCTCCCAATACAAGTTCAAATCAAAGTGTTTGATACTCATAAAAGACCAATTTTGAGCTTAGGCTTGTAATGCATGTTAATCAAATTTATCACATTTGATCATAGCAATTAAAATTAGCAGTCATTTCTGAATGTTTGTCTTGCAACAGGGAAGCACCAGTAATGAAGAAAATACAAGGATTAGCAAAATAATCTACAGCGGTATCTCCCACCCCATGGTAAAATTGTAGTGGTTGATATCTGGGGGAGAAGAATGGCAATTACTACTGAACAATTCTATTTTCTCAGTATCAATCATTTATAAATTTCCAAATCCAGATATGTGGTTGCAGTTAAATTTAGTTTATTTGTTGCTCAAAAAGAGGCCAGAAGACAAAAATGTTTCCCCCCCTACCCCCCCCCAAAAATAAAATCAGCCTCATTTAGGCATTTATTTTTATAAGTTACAGCACTCTGACACAGAAAAATCATTAAGTGAATGTCACCAATTCTGCTCATTCAATGAGGCCAACCTCCTCTGGGAAGAAAAAGAGAAAATAACATGCAATCATGTGGTCACAAGCTGCATATTTGGGACATTTTGCAATTCTGTAAGATTTGATTTTTTTTAAGACTTACCAATCCTTAAGACCCATTTCTGCATGCTGCTTTGTCCACCCTTTTCTTTTCCCACACCTTTTGCCTGTCATAACTGTTGCTTTACATCTGCCCCGGCGGTGAAATCCTTTGGGGCAGGAAATGCGTCTATGGAAAAGTCTGGATGATAACCAGCATGCAAACAGTATCACAGCAGGTGAAATAAGGCCAACCAAAGTCACCCTTTTGAGACGTAAACCATCATTTTAACAAAGAGGAATCCATTGCATTTGGGAAGACTATATTGGGCATATACCAAGTGTAGGATATGCCGGGAATCTGGTGCTGTCAAGGTGAGTTTTGCACTGAGCCTTCAGGAAAGTTTTAACCCAAACAATGATAATCAACAGAGATAGTGACAAATGGAGAGGAAGTGGGGAAGAATAGTGACATTTGGTGCTGAACCATATGTGCGTGGTTTGAAAGACATGACTGAATTGTTTTTGGTGCTCTATTATTCTGACATTTAGAATGAGGCAAGTTTCCATTTCCATTAATGTACTGCCAACTCAAAGGGGAACTGTCGCAAATTTGAGACTAAAGAAAGCTGTTCCTGAAACTTCTCTTGAGCATAATCAATGCCCTCACTAAGCAACAGAGTAGTGTCACAGTGTAGACTCCAAATAATTATTATGCTTTCTGCCTCTTTTATACCTTGTATGGTATATGGAATAAGCTGCCTTTGACAAAAGACCATGAATTTATACATAAATGGAGAACAACCAATGCAAAGGAGGCAGTTGACCAAAATTTTTTGATAACCTGGCACTGAGAAAGTGATCCAGCCTTAGGTGGAGGATGTTCAGGTGAAAGAATCCAAAAGCCTAAAATCTTACAAGCTTGGAGGAAAAATACAATGATCATCAGTTTCCTTTGCAGCTTTTTAAAGTAGCTGCCTATCTTTACCAAAGAAATTAAAAAAAAAAAAAATAGAGGGAGAGGGAGAAGAGAGAAAGAGGGCTCAAGGTGAACTAGGTGATCCAGGATCTGGTGAGGAGGCTCTGGACTCATAGATTTGTCCTTCTTTGAAACAGCTCCTGGAAGCAGCTGTTCAGCAGCTTTACAAATAACTTAAATTCAAAGGACTCTCCTGACCTTGTGTGACGACAGACAAGCACAATGCCAGTAACATCCCTTAGAGATCAAAACTGAAGGATTGATTTTTCTCAAAATCATCCATGCACGTTTTATTTCCTGATGAACATTTCTCTCTTGTGACTACTTAATCTCTGAAACTTTGGTGGTAGTGGGTCAATTTCATTCTCCCTAGGAGGCAGTGACTGTTCTTAAGTACAGGAAAAAATCAGAGTGCCTGTCAGCTCATTGTCTTGCTGATTGCATGTAAAATTATTATTATTATTATTATTATTATTATTATTATTATTATTATTATTATTATTTTAGTTTGGCAGGGGGTTGGGTTGGCTTTTTTTTTTTAATTTAGTCTGACAGCAGTTTGAGAAAATCTCCAGGTTATGAACTCCAGTGTTATGTAGCAGACTTGAAGCTCAGAGTTTGCCATTTCACCTAGGAATAGCAGAAGAGCAAATGCACCAAGCTCTGTGCCTTCTTATCACCACTAAAGAGTACTAAATCACAACCTCAGGCTGATGCTGCTTCCCAGATCCTCTTGCCACTCATTCCTGAAATTCTCCCTCAGCCTCTCAGAAATCATTTCCTTAGTTCACAATTTCGCTCATGACCATACATGATCTTAGTGCTATCCTGTGCATTTTTCTTCTTAGTTTGTACCAAATCCTAATTTTTATCAACTTGAATCATTCAGTCCTTGTTGTAGTATTTCTCCATTTTTCTGGCATAAAAGAAGAAAAGGAAATGTACAGGAGGGAACAATATGTATATACCGTGATTTTTTGTAAATTATTTTATTGCCAGAAATAATAGCCCTGCCAATGCAGGACTGGCATCTGAAATTCTTCATTAACCCACAGAACAAGTGATACAAAGATTAAATGCCCTGTAATAATGAAGTGCAACATCCCTCTCAACACCTCTCCATTTGGCCTCAATATTGGACCAAATGGAGGAAACAGATCATACCATGATTGAGAGCTAAGAATAACCAGTAGAAATGTCAAGAGGCACAGTTTGAATTTAACTCACATCATTTACCTTACAAGGAATCATAGAGCTGTAGAATGGCTTGGTTGGAAAGGACCTTAAAAATCATCTCATTCCATCTCCCCTGCCATGGACAGGCACACTTTTCACTAGACCAGGCTGCTCAAAGCCCCATCCAGCCTGACCTAGAATACCTCCATGGATGGGGCATTCACAACCTCCCTGAGGAACCTATACCAATATCTCACCACCCTCACAGTAAAGAATTTCTTCCTAATATCTGTTCTAAACTTGTCCTCTTTCAGTGTGAAGCCATTCCCCCTGTCCTTGTCACACCATGCCCTTGGAAAAGGGCCCTCTCTAGCTGTCTTGCAGCCTCCTTTAGGTGTTGGAAGGTGCACTCACGTCTCTCCAGATCCTTGTCTTCTCCAGGCTGAACAACTCCAACTTTCTCAGCCTGTCAGAGGAACACAAGCACAATTCCTAGAAGTGATGGAGTTTAGTAAACTGAGAATTTAATTTAACTCTCTTTAGGTACTGGGTAAAACAAAAATTAGGACAAAAAACCACCGTCATGTGAGATGGTGGAATTAACAAAAGCAGGAAAAAGAATTTACAGAGAAATGAACAAACAATCCCACCCTCATCCTGTCACTCTGTCTGCAACGACCACTGACAAAAATAATACCTCATATAATGATGTCTTCTGTGGAATTAAGCTGCAAATTCTATGCCATTTGACATAAGTCACAAAAGCATCCTCTGGAGAAATTTCCCATAGTTATCATTCTGTTCTTCATTTCACTTGCTGCCATTTGGTCTCATTTGGTCTACAGAAACCACCCACTGAACATTTGCCTATGAAGTGCACCACCTTCTCCTAAGTAGCATGAATGACTTCTTGGGTCTCTCTCAATTTGCCACAGACAGTTTCTGAAATCACCAAATTGTGAGTTACTTTTTTTTTTGGAATTGCTGCAACATCTTATGTTCAAACCAGCAGCCTTGGGGGGAAAGAACTGCTGGCTTGGGTTAGCCTGGCAAGACCAGACCAAGAATGAACATGATGATCATGGACAAATTTTCAGAATATTGATAACCTCTATTCAATCCATTGCACAGCTGTAGACACTGACTACCCCAGATTTTCTTTAAAAGGGATAGGTTTTTTTCATGTGTTTAATTCATTATGTACAAAACACTGGAAAATTATCCATGTGTACTACTTACTGCATCTCACAGTCCAGTCTTTGACTCTCTGGAAAGTTTCCCTGTCCTCTAAGACCTCATTCCTTTGTATGAAGGTTACTGTATTTTATATTCTGTATTTTCATTAGCCTCCCAATCAGAGTTTTCTTTCATCTGGCTGACAGTTCTTCTTGCATTATTTGATAAACCACTCATAAATCTTTTACATTTTGTTTATGTTTCCTTTCATGAAAATATTGCAGCGTGAAATAATTTGTTGCTTAATTTAGACCTATAAAGATCAGAAATTTCCCATGAAAAAAATTACAGGCATGTATTTCTGCCATTCTCAGGAACATAGCTGCTAAATATTTCTTTACTGGATTATAGTAGAAGCTGATTTTGCTTATTTCAAAGAAAGCCCTCTCTGCCCATGCTTACTATCTGGTTTATCACTTGAGAGAGACTTTGTGGACACACTAACTTCAATATAGTTTGGATGAATTCATGGCACTGAATATTCATACAGCGTATGATACAGACACTGAACCCAATTTAGTAAATGAATACTTGTAATTTCACCAAAGCCCCTCTGAGAGATTATTATGCAGATTTATGAAGGAATATTGCTGAAGCAATTCTTGGCTGTGTTTTCAGTCACAGAGGACTTAAAGTATGTAAACCTAAAATAATTTCAGACTTATTTACTGTATTGCTTTCATCTTCTGAACCCTTCTGACATTATTTCTCTCACTGGTTTGTATCCAGAATCCCCTCTGCTATTCTTGCCCTTGAGCAAAGAACCAGTGTCAGAACACCTATGAGCGTTGCCAAGTTACTCCTAACAATATCCTTGCTGCCATAATGCCAGCAATCTGCTTTAATCCTGCTGCTGCAAAATAGCATTGCAGGCAGAGGGATGTATGGACACGGTGGTGTGGGCAGTGTCACCCACCTGGAAACACAGACACTAACACACAACCACATTGTGAGCAGACTTTCACACCTCTTCTGTAGGATGAAGATTACCTCACTCTTTTGGGACCACTGGTCTCATAAAAGGAGGAATGATGGAGATACTTGACCCAACAGCATACTACAGCTCCTTAAAATTCAACAAGTGTACCATAGGCTGTTCTCTGTGTTACTGATTTTATGGGCAGTATCTTTTTTAGAGCCACAGACCCAACTCCCATACAAACCATCACACCTTCAACTCCATCCCTCTGTCTCAGAAAGAAAGCTCATTGCCACTTGCTGAATGCCTCTTAAAAATTTCAGATCAGTGTCCCTCACTCCAGTCAATGCTACCTCTCCTGCCCAAATCATTGAAAGGGTTAGTCACCACTGGACTAATGGTCATGGAGCCAGATCCCAAATCCTTATTCATATTGGTCATTTGTCCCTCACCAATTGGAGTCCTACCTCACATGAGGTGAGGTAACACATGAGTAAAGTCTTTGGAATGTGGCCCACAGGCTTCAGAAGGCTATAGCAACAGTTAAATTTTAGCATACTGTAAATACCACGGCTCTTCTGAGTTACATTTCTTGGTATACAGTATAGTAACATATGCTACATGGAAGTGAATCGTAAAGGCCAACTTCTGCTCTTGGATTCAGATCTCCCTGACTTCAGTGAGACTGAAAAGCAGGGGAGCCTGGTGACACCTGCAAGCAGCAAGTAACCATGGCAAAGTCTCCATGGGGGAGTGGAGAGAATGATCAGCAGAGAATTCCTGAAGGGTTCTCATGCTTCATAGGGATTGTCACCCTGCAGCTCATTTCAGCCACGTTTTGTGTAGTGAATGTGCATGTTGAACTCCTTCCACAGATTAATTAATATGCATTGTGGTAAAGGCAAGTGAAGCCTACAGGCAAAAAAACAGGAAAATCTGCATGTCAGAGAGACAGCAATGAAAGAAGAGAACTGGAGATAGATGATGATGGGAAAAGCACCTATTTTTCTTATTTTTTTAAACTAAATGATAGTTTATGAATTTATCTCAAGAAGTTTTCCTGTTTCATCCTCTTTAATTTTTTTCTTTGTATTTCTTTTTTTTTTTTCTTGGATTCTATTTCTGTCTTCCTTTCTTCATTCCTTGATCCTCTTTTTCTCCTTGTTCTTCTGTGCTTGATTGACTGTCAAGATAGATATGAGAGAGGGAACTATCTTTGAAAATGTCAAAGAGTAGCTGCAAAAAGACACATATTTGCACACTTTACATGAAACATGTTCAACTCTACACTGATAGAATCCAAGACAGTGAGGTACAGAAAAGTAATTAAAGAAATCCTCCTCCTTTCTATTCTGCAGACGCTAAACTACCACTGGCACAAGTAAAACAAGAGATGATTGAAACTTAAGGATGGGTCCAACCACTCAGCACTGTGTGAGGAAAAGTAAACAAATTCAAGCAATTTTTGGAGAGTGAGTCATGGCTGTACTTGAGTCAACTAGACCAATAAATTGCAAGTGGCTTGAGGAAGATTTTCTCATTGTCAGAATATTCCCCTTCTTGCTGCACCCTCTCAACAGTCCCAATAAGCATCACAAGGGCTGGAAGATTTGCGAGGAGCTTTTCCTTCATAGTCTTTTAACCAGAATCAGTCAAAGTCTGCGAATGGCAAATAAGTGGTACTGCATTTAACAACTAAATGCCAGGAAGTGATGTTGTTACACAAAATATCAACCCAATCTTCTCTTGGGAGACCTTTACAACACATATCTCAGATAAAAAACCATGGCTTGCAACATCTGAAGGCAGAACTGGCTGAGCCTGACTCACAATCAGCTTGGCTTGAAGATCATTTTTTAGGTGTGTTAATAAGAAGGAGTTTTAGGTGGTTCTCTCAGATAGCCCAGACACCATTTCCCAGCATTTGGAAAACTAGGCATGGTGGGCAGATCTTATTCAAAAGCATATAAAGTATTTCAGTAGATATATACAGTATGTGAATATACTTTATCTTATATTTTTTCTTATTTTATATCTTCTATTTTATCTTATATCTAGCATATTTTTATGGTGCAGTATTTTCACAAGGGGGGATGAAACTTTTGAAATATAGAAGTCCCAAGTAGTAATGGAAAGGTTGTATGTTCTTTTGTTTATAGTAAAGGTAATGCTTTAGGGGTTCCAACCTCTAAACTCTTGGTACAACCTGCTTTCTTGCTGCTCTTCCAATGGACCATGGATATTTTTGAAAATTTTCTTCAGCTCTTCTAGAAAATTTAATTTGATAAAGGTGTTTTCTATAATGTATTCTATTGAACAAAACACAGCAGTTTTGTGTCTAACAAGTAGCTCCTTTAAAAAACCCCAACAATTCTTCGATATTAAAAACCAAGTCTCCAAGTCTGAGACAGCCTAAGCAAAATTTGTTACTATGGATTTCTTGGCAGTGTTTGTAATATAAATGTAATTTTCCTTTTGTTCAAATGATCAAAAAATTGGATGCAAGTACTGGACACAAAAGGTGCAGAGTCTTTCCAGGTTGTATAATATCCCCTGAGATCTGCTTTAAGTTCTGGCTGAGGGTTTTAGAAACCTTTTCCTTCTGTTTGCAATTTTCTCTCATAAATAGCATGCTTCTGAGTGGAAATGTACAAGGCTCTAGAACATGCAAGCCTGACGCTTGCGCCTCTTCATGAAAACTTTAGAGTGTAGAAAAATAAATCAGTTACGAAAGGATTTCTGAAAAGTGGAAAAAGTGATGTGAGTACAGCTGCAGGAAATTCATTTTATAATCTGAATAGCTGCTTAAGATTTTTTAATAATAACCACCTAGTTTTAATGGGGACATTTTCATATTGCTCATTCTGTATTCCTGAATACCCATCTGATACTTTGTCAGAAACACTTGCAGTATCATTTAGATGAAGCAGAACTATTCATTTTCCTTCTTTTTCACCTCAACAAGATTTGCCTTTTTTGACTCTGAAAAGCCCATCCCTTTCTGCTTGTCAGTGCTCTCAAAACACTGTGGGAAGATATTCAGTAAATCCCAAACACACCTTACTGCCCTGCTAACAACATCCATCATCATACCCAATATCAATCTTCCCCTGTCTCTGCTTGCACTTGGTACCAGAAGGAGCTTGGAGAAGGTGACCTGCATGACTCCTATCTTAAGTTATCTGCCATGGTCCCCAAGAAGTGATTCATGATCATATCAAACCCATCTCCCTGGTGCTGTTTTGTCCTTAAGGCTTCGGCAATCGCAGAGACTGACTAGAGACTCCAATCAACCATCTGGTGTCTGCCAACTGGAGTGTCTAGTCAGGTTACACGGAATGCAGGGAGAAATGTGCTTTGTATCTGGATCCTCAGTATGCTCCTCTCTCCCCGTGGGCCAAGCAGAATATTAAGCTGTTGAAACTCTGAAAGGTTTGGATGGCAGCAGAGGAAAACACGAGATTTAAGAAGGAAATTTAAAGTCAGCTTTAAAGCTTGACTGCATGGAAGCACTTGTAGAATGTAAACACTAACCTTGTATTGGCTAAGGATGCATTTATTAGGTGATGGGATGTTTTTCATTAGTTCCTTCCACAATTCTGGTTTTCAAATAATAATTTTCCTATTTATAAATGATCACAATGCTGTTAAGGGAGCTGATCTTTTACTTTAAACTCTGATTGTCCTCTAAATAAAAAAAATAAAGGAAACATTAGAAATCTGAAAAACCCATTATATACTTTTTGCCAAATATTTTTCAGAGCAGGCTGCCTCGATTTGTGCTTTTGCATAGACTGTTTCACTCCATGTATTTTGAGATGAGCCCTCCCCCTTAGATATCTCTCTTTCATTCCCCCTTTTCAAGGATACTACACAACTGGAAATACAAATGCTTTGGGCAGACCTGGTCTTACCACATAACTGAATCACACGAAAAGTCTTATTAGTTATAAGCCCTTAATAATAAGCTTCTTACTCAACTGGTTTCCTTCTACCATGACAAGTTTTATCACAGCCTTGCACAATCACAGCAGCCTAAAGTGGTCATTTGGGGAACTACTTTCCCAAGGAGGTCCACTGTCTGCCTTGGCACTATGTGCTCCTAGGCTGAGGACACTGAAGGCATGTCCTCTGTAGCATCTTGGTGCCTCAGTGTCCCATCCTTTAGCACCAGAAGCAGTCATTTTGTCCTTGAAGTGCAATTTTCATAGCACCACTCAGTCCTGAGTTATGTGCATCAGATGTTCATGGCCTGATTTCGCAGGTAATATCTGCCACCCAGTCTTGAAACAGGGCAGGAAAGTTCCATGGCTTTCATTGATTTCAACAGGATCTTTAAACTGGCATTAAATTCACTATTTTGTTTCTACAAACTAAGAGAGCAGAGACAGGGCAGTTCTGAAATTTCATCCAACACCTGACAACCCTTCCCAGTCAGAGAGTTGTTGCATGTGTGAGTGTGGCCTGAGGTTTCGTCTAAAATATGTGCTTTCCCTCAGAAACTGGATTTTTATACAATTACCTGACCAGTCTTATTCATATTTAAGACCACAGATAAAGCACAGATTCCTCTTTGAATCTGTTCTTCAACTAAGTTTTGCCCTTAGCATTCCTCAAATAAGGAGTACCTCTGCCTGTCAAAGGAAATTTGTCCAGTGGAGGCAAAAATGGAACAAGAATAAACGATTTCTCATAAAAATATGAAGAAAAACAGAACAGTTTGCTGTTCCATATGATTCCATAAAAATTCTCCTTTAGGACTTCCAGAGGCTTTACTTTTGGATTGATCTTTATTTTGCTTTCTCATTTTACCTGTTCATTTTAAAGAAAAATGCCTGCAGTGAAATCTAGCTAGGAAAAAAGAAATTAACTATGGATTTTAGCCGAGCACAGAAAATCATAAGACATCAAGTCCTTAACTTCTGAAAGCCAGCTCCTCAAAACCAGCATGTTGAGATCAGTTGATCAGACCTCTTCATTTGCTCAGTTTTAGCCAGGGCTGCCCATGTGTTACACACTTAGAGAGCACAGCTTTGTCTAAAAGCACAGCCCCAAAACAACTACAACGGAACAATAATAAATCCTGGTGAGGCAGTTCAGACTATATTTACTATATACCATCTGCACCGAGCCCAGAGAGACATTATGTTCCACATTCCCTGTCTGTGCTACAGAGAGCTTTTCTGATGTGTAAACCATCATTTATCTTGTCTTTGATTCCCTTCATGTGACCTTTCTCGGAGCATGGCAGTATAACATCCTCGCTATGGCAGGCTTCAAGACCATTTGAGGACAGGCCTCATAAAGCCTGCCTTTAACATTAATCGATCACTTTATTAAGGAAGTAAATCAAAGCAGTTAAACTAGGGTCTTCAGGGAGTTGAAGGTCAAACAGGGAAAAACAAACTTTATCCTGGGAAGAACAGAGAAAAATTCTGTCAGCCCCATCCCTTTGTTCTGTGCCTTAAAGGCATGACAAAAGCACGTACTACACGCACCAGTTAGGCAAGCACGAAAGCAAATATATATTAATGTACACAAAGTGTTTGATTGCTTCTTACTGCCTCTTCATCTCTCTACACCAAGCAGTTTTGCAAAGCCCTTCCTTCATGTCCTGGAAAGCAGAGGCTGAAGAGGGGGGTGGTCAAGAGGAGAATACAGACACTTTCCTTCCTGACTGCTCAGCTGGAGAGGGCGAGGAAAGGAGGAGAGGGGTGGTGCAAAGGAAGGCTCCAACAGATCTGGTATTTTTGGTCATTCAGATCTGGTCTTTATTCATCCTTGCCCTTCGCTGTACCTTCACTGATGCATTTTGAGAGGTGCAGAAGGACCTCCACACCTGTGAGCACAGGGGCTGCAGGAGCACGGGTACTGCTGCAGGTAAGGGTGAACACATCAGTGCTTTCAGGGAGCCAATTCAGACTGAAGAAGTTTTACCAACAGGAAAATCTTCAACTGCAAGGTTGGATAAGCTGAAAACCAACATCGCTTCTTCCCAATTTCTGGCTAGCCCAGAGGGATATCGTGCTCTGCCACAGCCTCTGTGGTGCCCCATACAGGAGTGGCCACTCTGTGTCTGGGACTAAAACTGTAAGGCTTGAAAAAGCACCCCAAGACTGAGTGATATGTCTGTGTGAGGAGGAGGAGGAGGAGGAGAGCCAAGCAAAAGTTGCTTCTTCACTGCATGCCCAGCTCAGGGTAATGCTGATGCCCAGGACCTGCTCTTTCCCCAGCAGCTGCAGTGCCTGAGGCACTGCCCACATCCCTCGGCCCGCAGGGAACACGGGCTCTGCTTGGCAAGCACATCTGGAACTCTGGAAAGCTGTCCCTTCCCAGGCTGGCAGTGGGACAGGGGTTCAAGGACAGCTTCAGAGGTTAGGACGCCCCGTGAGTGTGACAGAGAGCTTCTGCCAGCCAAGGGCACACAAGCAGACCTCAACATCACCTTAGACCAGCATCTCATTTCTGTGCCTCAATTTTCCCTCACTGAAACAGGACACATCAAATGTTATGTTTTTTCCTGTTTGACCTGTTTCGTTTATGTTGATTGTTTTAAAGAAAAAAGTCAGCACTTACTTTGCCTTTAGCCTTGCATTCTTCAAGCCCTGTGATCTGCTCTTGAAGTGTTCCCTTGACCTGTTTTGCTTTTTGAGTTACCTTGGATTTTTCATTCACATGGGCACACCCAAATGACACAGGAGGGTGTTGGTCAGTAATGAGCTCTCTAGTCAGAGGAATCTGCCAGTTGAATTTATTTCTTTGTAAGACACAGCCATTTTTTAAACACAGAAATTTGCTAACATAGTCAGTAATTAAGGGTGCAAGCACTGATCAATTCTTACTTATTGTTTTTGTTCTGGTGAAAAGTGTGCTGGTCACTTTAAAGAACACATGTGAAGACATTGTCCCTGTACTGAAGTGTCACAGGAGGGCAAAGCATCACTGGAAGAAGGCAGGATTAGGAGAGGCAAAGGTTACAAAAGAAGATGATGCCACTGATCAGCTATGGAATGTTCTTATCTTGGCATCTCCATTAGAAACATAATAAATAAGCTTATTTAAATGAGATTAAGGCAGTGGTTGAGTCACAGGCAAGGTAACCACTCAGGAAAAGTATGCATGCGAAGGAAATAATTCTCAGCCCCTGGAAGCAAGGCACAAGTGCTTATGGGTGAAGTGACAAATAGACCACTGTAAGGAAAGCTGTGAGTGGAGGAGGAGGAAGCATGGTTGAATTTATGATAGATCACAGACAGAAAAGCAGGCAAAGAAGAGTTCCACAGAATATATGTATCTATTGTATCTATTAATGGAAGGCTGAGGAAGGAAGAGCACTGTCAGTTTGAAATATAGTATTTTTCCGGGAGTTATGTTTTCCTATTTTTAAGTGATTTCATCTCTTTTTCTTTTATGCAGTGAATCATCTGAAACGAACAGGGCAAGCTGACTGCACTATTAATTAGAGGAAAATTGAAATGTAAAGTGCTATCAAGTACACAGCAATGAAAACCTAGAATAAGTGTACACATTTCCACATTTCTGTCAATTACAGTAGTATTAAGAGTATTACCAGCGGAAAAGGAAAAAATATGTTTCAGTATTACAGTGACACTTTTAGGCCTGAAGTTCTGGAAAAAGAAGTTGACTCAAAGATAGCATAATGCTGCCAGTCAGTGAGAAAAGGTCATTTTTCTGAAGAACTCTCTGAAATTTAGACAGGTTCAGTGAAGAGCACCGTGTGGGTCACCAGGTTCAAGAGCAAGACTACGTGGGCAGTCCAGAGTGAGCAGCAGCTATTACTCTAACTACAGACCAGATGGAAAACTGAGGTTGCCCTAGAAATTACCAGCTCTTAATTATGGTCATTTCTGATGGGGGGTATCCACAGCATCAGAGATGGGATCCTATCCTAAAATGAGCATGGGAAACACAGTGTCCATTTTAAATAAATCAAGGGTCCAGCTCCAAATATTACAGCTGACCCCTCTGTTGAGACAAGCCCAAGAGGACACTTTGGGTCCAAATCCTCCCTCACTTCTATCAGGAAAATCAATTTGAATTTGAATGCTATGGCTGGACCCCATATCTCTTAGAAGGTTTTCTGGTTTGGTTTGGATTGACATCCAAATCCCAAATGATCTGAACTTCCAATTAAATTTAAAATATTTATAGCAGAACTTTCTGAAAAATCCTGGTGCTTTCTAATTCTTACTAGGTCAAGGAAATGGAGGACTGAGTATTCTAATATTTCCATCCCACTGAAAATTGCAAAACCATGAGTCCAGGTAAAAGACAAATATATGGAAGATTTTGTCTGAACAGTCTCAAATCTCAGCAAAAGTTTCCGCTGGATTTTTCTTTGAGTATTTGAGTATAAACTTAACTTATTTCCTCCCAACAGACTCATACACTATGGTAACAGTCAGTGTTGGAGTGCTTCCCTCTGTATTCACTTGTGCATGTAAATAATTCCAGTAATTTCCCCGGACACAATTTCCAGCTAATAGTTTGTTTCTAACTATAATGTTTGTGCACACTCCCTCCCCAACCTGCCATTTCAGTGATATAAGAGTTGTTTTTTTTTTTAATTTAATCTTGCAAACTGACAATGAAAATAGATTCTCAGGTAAAAAAAAAAAAAAAAAAAAGGCCCAGATTCTTCCATCAGGATTCCCATCTGAAACAGTCCTCTCTACCTGAAAAGATAAAAATATGCATCTGGTTGGCTGAGCTAAAACCTACTCAGCATTCACTGTATAGGTTGTTCCTGATGGGGCTGCTCTACAAAGACAGAGTTATTTTGTCTAAACACTCACAGTCCTGACGCCTCAGATTTCAGTGTTCCCCAGACTGCTGGAGGCCAAAGCCTGAACTTACTGGTGAAACTTTAAAAATGTCATTTACCCTGTATTTACATTTAGGTGTTCAGCCCAACTTCTGGCCACTACTCCTAAGAGTATTTGCAATCTTTTTACAGCTGGTGAGTGACAATACATCCTCTTTTATGCTGCTCTTTTACATTTGCTAAAATGTCTCTGAGTTACTGGATGAAGCTTAATGAGAAGAATTTGTTCACTTCAGGTTATAGCTGCTTGTAAAAGCAGACAGATTTACTGAAGTGCTACCATTCTAGATGGGAAAACTAAGCTTAAATGTTGGCTTTGAGATTGGCAGTCCACAATGACAATGCTTGCAAATGGACTGCTTGTACACGTATGTGCTATAGCTCCACTGGAATAAAATATGGTCAGGAGGGCTATTTTCATGATATACTGCTTTCATAATCAATTTTTATATAATCTGTACTTCTGCTCAAAAAAATAGAACCTTTCAGAAAAAGGTAAAACACCATTGTTTAATGAAAAATATATAATAACTAGCTTGGCAAATGTTGTATGTGAAATTTCAACAGAAACCATAAATTATATTAAATGCCCAATAAAAATGTTCAATCAAAAGCTCATTTTAAGATACATTGTTAATGAACTGTATGAAATGATGCTTAATCAAAACCCGACACCTTGCAGGGGAGAGAGATTCCACAGGACCTCAGAAGCACAATTGTTCTGAACAAAAGATAACAATAGAACAGGGTAATTAATAGTCTGCACTCCTGTGGCATTCTCTAGGGAATTCCAATTTCTAAATGAGCTCCATTGTTTTTCAAGAAAGCAGAAATTATGCTGCATGATACCGTTAATGCCTTGAACTTGATCAAACATTAAGACATCATTTGTCAGACAGGATTTGGTTGCTCCAGAGTGCTGATCATTCTCCTTTTTAAAGTTATTGATTGAAAAGGAGAAAAGACTTTTCTTAAATAATAGCTCATTTTGCAAAAGCATTGCTGTGTCCTTATCTTTTCTGTCTGCAGTTTTGTAATTCTCAAATTGGATAAAACTAGTTAAAGAAAACCTCTAGGATGAGTTCTTCATCACAGTGGTGTTAATAAGAGATTTGGTGTGGTTATCCTGATATGCACAACAGATTTTCATATTTGGTTCCTTTTCAGTTGGCACCCTATAATGAGTATGTCATATTCATCATAAAGAAATTTCTAAATTTTCCTAGTCAAAGATAGCAAACGCTACTCTTCCTAGCAGAGCAAAAGAGGGAGGTAAAGTACTACAAGGACAGAATACTGAAATACTCAAGTCATCCTAATTATTGGCAGCATTACAGTTGTAAATAGTTTCAAATTCAGTTCTGTGCATATTTTTCCTCCTCTTAAATCTTCATTCCTTTGAGCAACTTGGAAACATCAATTTTCTACAAATGCTATTTTTCAAAACAGTCATAAGCTGCTATTATTATTAATCACGATATTCATGTTAGTACAAAAATGGATTTACTGCAGAGCAGAGGAAGATATAGCCCCCTCCCCTTCTCTTCATTACAGCCTCCCACTCGGAGCTGTGTTCCTGCTTGCTCAGCCTGCAACACTTAGGACTAGAAAGAACACAAACATACTATCACCAACAAT
This sequence comes from Anomalospiza imberbis, assembly GCF_031753505.1. Taxonomy (NCBI): domain Eukaryota; kingdom Metazoa; phylum Chordata; class Aves; order Passeriformes; family Viduidae; genus Anomalospiza; species Anomalospiza imberbis. The sequence continues at coordinate 32,094,064 of NC_089684.1, read as the reverse complement.
GACTGAGAAATGTTAATGCCTTGAAATTGGTGTTTCTTAACAGGAAAGTCAAGTTTTCATACTGGACTTGTGCTCCCTGAGACTACCAGCAGGTTCCAAGGAGAAGCTGAGAGAAGTTGTAGCCAACTGGCAGTGCCATAGCTGCTCTTCACACTGGCACTTGTTAACCCTTCCCTTGGGACAGTCACTGACAAGAGACCAACCAACATGCCACAGATTCCTGTTTCTTTATTCCTGGCAATGTTTTTTGCATCCTTAAGCACTTTTGAGAAGTTGTCTCACTCTCATGTAAGTGAAGCAGCTCCATTTGGTGGAGTCAGAGGCGAGAAAGCCCCAGTGTAACATTCCTTCTTCTGGTGATTTCCAGGTCTGCCACAATGATAAGAAAACACACATTAAAAAAAAATAGATTTTTATTAAAGACAGTTAGATGTGAGACGTTCCCACTGTGAAAAGCCCCTTTTTAGTGCATTTTCTACTGGACTGAAGACAGCTGTACTGAGATGAGAAAACCAGGGCTGAGCTTGAGGCTCAGAAAGATATTGTGTGGCTGCACAGGGCAGCTTTATCTGTGCCTTGGTACATGTGTCTCAGTGCAGAGAAGTAGCTCGGATTATTAAGCTTGGGAAAGCGCATTTGGGTGATGACGTTTTTGATAGAGGCATTACTGTGTCACTGGCACTAAACAACTTCAGTATTAGTGGTCTTATTTCGGTGTCTCCAGTGCTGGGAGCCGCACCTTGGGTTCCCTTTCTACTGTAAGCCTGGCACAGTTGCTTCTTCCACCTGCTGCAGCCATGGCCCAAAACTCAGTCCCTGCAGGGAGAGGGTCTGGCTGCCTCCTCAGCTGCTGTAGTGTGCATGTCAGCAGCTCTGCACTGCCAGAAGGGCTGCTTCTGCTGGCCTCCAGGGTTTCTATTCCACAGTCAGGGGCGGGAAAATGAAGTAAAACTATGCAGAAATTCAAAAAGACAGATTAAGTCAAGGAATTACTGTGCTCATCAATTTTTGTGTTTTCTGAGAACAAAAAGATACTCTTTTTCTTTACTTTTGCTCTTTATAAATGAATGTATGTACACAGAGAACTGTGAAGAGATTAGATATGCAGCCAAGATAAGGTGCAAAAAAGCCCCTCAGAATGTGGAAGGGATATCTCTCATATCTCAAAGCTGTCCTTTAACAAGACCACTTTTTGCTCTATCCAGTTATCAGTTCCAACTCTTTCTCTCAAATTTCTGCACAATAAATATGATGTCATTGCTGTCTTTATCCCTTAAATATCGAACATAATTGCTGTTTGTATTTTCCCAAGTAATAATTTAAATGGATTTTTTGAGGTTCTTCTTTCCAATGATGAATGGCACTACATTTTTTCTTATTTTTAATTTGAGGTATGATGCACCTTCATCTCCCATTTTAAACCTTTACTTATGATTTCTTTTTAATACCTTGCAGCATCTTATAAAATATAAAATAAAAAAAAAAAGTAATGAAACATTCAGAGGTTTCTTCTCCTTGTGGGTTTTGGAAGATGCAACATTGTGCTGAATTTTGAGCCTGCATTTTATTACTTCCAAGAAAGTGCAAAGAATAACAATAAACACCTACCTGCACTTGGAAGCTGACAAAGAGAATGTGCTCAAAGGCTCTCTCACCTCAGTTTCAAACCACAACTGTATGCCTCCAAGGCAGGGATGAGGCCATTATGATGTGTTGTCATTCTTTTTGCATATGGAGATTCCACAATCATTAATTTAAATGTTTAGTGCTCACACAGTCTTGATTCATTATTGAAGTAGACCAAAAGCTGTTGTATTCTAACCAGAATGATTTGCTGCTGCCAACACAACCGCAACTAGCTGTGCTCACTTTTTTATTTTCTTTTAAGGAAAAATGTGATTTGCTGTCTGTGGTTGTCTGGGCCTCTGTGGTGATTTCGTAGAATATTTTCCCACCTATCTTGCTCCACTCCCTCTTTCCTGCCCATCAAGATCTGCATTACAACATTCCTTCTCTTAGTTGTGCACATTTCTTCTAGGTTATATGAGCTGCCCATGTCCACCAGGAAGTGAAATGAGATACCATCAGAAAGCTCTGATTCTGAGCAGTTCTACCCCTCTTCCTCAATTGCTCGGGGGGTAGGGGGGTGTTTAGAACAAGTACTCCTATGCAGAAAAAACAGACCGTGTATATGATGCTGGAAGTACCAACAGGGAACAACCCTCCACAGGAGAGATGGGTCTGAAAATGAAGGACTCTGGGAATACAGCACTTGCCTCTGAAAAGAAGAGGTTCTGGAGGTTTGAAGACTGATGCTCTAGGAGACTTCTGGATTCAAAAGTGAAAAGGGCAAATGGTACTGGTTAATATTTTCTGAAGTATGGAAAGACATTTACATGTGTATATTAGCTGGAGAGGAAAAAGTAGCCAGTGACATACTAACACAGGCCTCTTAATGATGGTGTGTTATTGATAGGCTTAATACAGGCCATGGCGTTGGGTTTGGAATGAAATGATCTCTAGGATTCCTTTCTTGTCATCCCAAAAGTAATCCCAGTGTTCAAAAACAAAGGAGTCTGTAAGACTGTAACATTTGAGTGCCCCTACAAAATATTTCAGGAGGTAATTAAAGTTTCAAGGTCAAGTGTGTGCATTTATTGATGTATATGAAATACTGTTCACAGAAGACAAGTCCCTTGAAAGTTTATGAGTCAGTCATGAACTACATTGCATTCAAAGTAAATCAAGGTTCAAATGCAACAGATTTAAATGTGCCACTGTTAAAACATGTAGAATTCCACTGAAAATCTAAGTCTAAAGAGAAGACAATGTTTTTCAGAGTGTTTATGTACATTAAGAAAAAAAAATCTATTCCAAAAGCAAGCAGCAAATGAATCTGAAAACAAAGAGGAGGGGGAATTATATGGAAATACAAAACACAGATGAATGTCTAAAAAAGGACTGGCATGTTGGAAATGTGCAGATCAGAGAGCCAACACAGAGAACTGAGGGTCACAGAACAGAAGAAAGGGTGCAGTGGACACACACTGCTGCATGAAATAGGAATAACAGAAATATGAAGCAGCACATCATTGTCACAAAGGTTAGCAGCATAGAGAAGTGGCATCGGATAACTATTAGTTGATATTTAGTGCACATAGTGTTTTAATATCCATGAAGATATTTGAACAGGTAAAACTATTCAAGCTTACCACAGTCATTGCCTAAAAACCAGCCCCATTTTGCAGATTAGTCATGAATCCACAAGATGTGTGTATGCATTAAAGCAGATAAAATATTTACAATTCTAAATTGCAGATACAATGTCCCACTACTGCCTGCTTTCCAACCATGCCTGAATCTTAAATTGATCGTGTAGATATTAAGACTGGAAACTATCTGACTTCCAGTGCTACCAGCATTAAGCCAGAAGATGCAAGGGAAGGATACAGAGATTCATTTCATAAAGCCCAGCAGTTTCCTGGGGAATACAAGATTAAAGTGAATCCTCCACTATGAGAACCAATGAAATATCTCTCTTGCACTAAGGCAGATAGGCCAGAAAACTCGTTGAGAGTAAAAAACACACTAAAGGTCCATGCTAAAACCAGGAAAAGGCATTCATGGGAGAACTCTAACTGCATCTAAATCCTTAATCAAGAATATGTCTAAATGACTGCACCTGATTGTATATGCATTTATATATGCAATTTAGGCTGTGCTAAATATTTCAGATGATGGATGTAAATACAGCTCTAGTTTATTGTTCTGTGTATTACATGCTTTTAAATCTTATTGCTTGTCTGCCCTGAGTCTATAAATTTCCTGTCTGCAGTGCACTCTCCAGAGGACACTGTGCCTCAGACACTCAGCTGTGGCAAAGCCAGCTCTTTTTTTCCAAAGACTCATGGTAGATTTCCTCCGGTAAGGAAAGGTGTGCTCAGCATCCCCATCTCCCCCCAAGACCATGCAGCCATCATTTTTCTTTAGGATAATTTAACCAGGCTGAGCTCTTTAAAGCTCTTGGATTATTCACAAGCTCCAGCTGAGCCATACATTACAGCGCTCACTGGCATCACTAAACAAAAATCCAGCAGCAGGATTGCACCCTGATGTAAGTGAAACCAGAAACCACAAATATAAGCTTATTTTATGATAAAAACATGGATAAATAGTGAACTTGTTCACATAAAGTCTTGGGAATAATATGTCCAAGAGGACAGTCAGTTATTGATACAAACAAATCCCAAATTTTCAGGAAAACTTGATGCACAACAAAGAGGACATTTAAGCTGCACTTCCATCAGCAAAATTATGTCTGTGTTTGTCTAAAACCTTATTCAATTTGGCAAGGCAAGGTCCAGTCTTCAAATAATAATCTTATGACTATGATAATAGAGCAATGAAGGTACAGCAATGAAGAGAAACTCAGATTCAGGGACGGATATGCCAGCTGCTGGCAACCTGAAACTGACTGTGGCCAGGCATAATCATACAGAGAAGCCACTTGAGGCAGGTGATAAATGCAATATAACTAAAGATTTCATTTAAGCCACATCATCACTGATGTTCTTTTCTAAATATTTTAGCAGAGTGTTAATTGAAACAAATTCTCTGAACATTGTATTTCCAGACAAGAATTCTTCCTCAGATCTGTGCTAGTTCCAAACAAGGTAGTGACAGATAATGAATTGGATGATATACATGAAAGACTGGTTAGTCCATGATCACTGAAAGTTCATGTAGTTGTTTTTACTGCATGTAAAATATGAAAGTAGTCCCAAAATGTACTCTTCTTAATTGTATACAAATGAATTCATATTTTTGTCAGTCTTTATATATTATCCGAAAATACCAACATTAAACTGCCTACTGGGAATTTTCTTTGGACTGGGAGTAGAAGAATATATTACAAATTTAAATCAGTCCCTTATTGTAATCTAGGTACTTCAGATTACCTTTCATGAATCTTTATCTTCAGATTAGATTTCACTCTGTCTGAATTTTTCTGGGGCAGTCCACAGAGAAATGGAAAGATTCAGGAAATATCTGTTACCATTTAGTGTTGCTTGTACTCTGAAACCACCTTAAGGCTTGAATATATGAATATTTGCTCTGAAGTCAACAATAAATGTTCCTATTGAAAGTCAAAATATAGTGCACTGAAATATTAGCAGAGCACTGTCTAAAACCCACCTCACTTCTAATTTCAAAGGGATTTGCTCTCTCAGGCAGGCACTGATCTCCTGAAGCCATGATAATTTGGCCCCACCATGGCAGTGAGGAAAGCAGAGGTTGGAGGTAGGTAGGGGTGCAGTATTTTGGGGAGTCACTAGATGGTGGTAATGCTGACACCCAGATACCACTGTCAGCTCTGCTTAGCCAAATGCCAGGCGAAATTCTTCATCCCCCGCTGTGGGACCTCTCCTTTCAGAAGCAGTGTATATTATTAGTAAAACCTTCCTCTTGTAACATTTCTGACTATAAATTATTTCTTAGCTGTAGTTATTACCTAAGGCTAGATCTAAATTTTGGAATCTTAGTCTAGACTCCCCAGCCTTTCTTCTGGAGCTCCAGCAGGAAGGGAGATGCCAATGTATCCTTGGAGATACTAAATTCCCCTATGACTCTGCCATGGTTTAACCCCAGCTGGCAAATAAGCCGCACTCAGGAGCTCCCTTACTCCTTGGTGGCACAGGGGAGAGTATAGGAAAAGTGAGAAAACATGTGGATTGAGATAAAAACAGTTTAACAGGGAAAGCAAAAGCCACACACACAAGCAAAGCAAAACAAGGAATTCATTCACCACTTCCCAAGGACAGGTGTTCAGCCATCCCCAGGAAAGCTGGGCTCCATCACATGTAACAGTGACTTGGAAGACAAACACTATAACTCACAACATCCCTCCTCTTCTCTCTCCTCCCAAGTTCATATGCTGAGCATGACTGCACATGGTCAGGAATGTCCCTTTGATCAGTTGGGGTCAGATGTCCTGGATGTGTCAGGGTGGTGCAAGAGGCAGAAAAGGTCTTGACATTTGTTGTTACAAGCCCTGCTCAGCAATACCAAAATCACCTCTGTATAGTCACTACTGTTTCCAGCACAAGTCTGAAATACAGCCCCATACTGGCTGAAAAGAATTAACTCTATCCCAGCCAAAACCTGTACAGATTCTTATCCAAAAGTTCTCATTTCCAGCCTTTTGTGAGTTGAGATAGATGTGGGTCCAGAAAACAGTGATGGACATAGTTGTACATGTGGGAGCATGGTCTGTTCCAGACGAGGCACCACAAGTTGCCGGAGGCCACCAGTTTAACCCTTAAGCAGTGACAGAGGAGGAGGAGGTGACATCTTTCATCAGCGAGGTGGTGGAGAGCTGCAGCAATATGGGAAGCTCCAGCAGGAGCTCTGGAGATGGTGCCTGGCTGCTGCCCCAGCAGTAGGGGGGCCTGGGGATCCTCTCTGTGGTATCTGCATGGCTGTGGTACACATCCCTTGGCTTAGACAAGCTTCACCTTATGCACAGATCCCACTACTGCAACAAAGAGGTACAATCGTCTGCCCCTGCCCTACATTTTGCTGTGGGGATTCATTCTTTTATTGCTCCACTGCATCAAAAACTGTTGTGTTTGAAGCTGATTGTGTCTTTGTTGTTCCTCTTGGTCAGGACTGTCCTCCTGGACTGGTACAGAGAATGAAAAGAAAGGAATGTAATGTATTGATTTTTTAAAACTTATTTATTATCTCTTTCAGCATAGTATAATAAAGATTCTGCATCAGAAGACTATGCTTTGCTTTTCATTCCTTTCACAACTCTAAGAACTTGCTACAACCTTTGCAATGAAGGCAGTGATCAGTCTTCTTGCTTAGGCTACAGCAGTTCCAAAGTAATAGGTTGGTTTAATCCTCCATGAACAGGCAGAGTATGAAATATGCTATGGGGAAACGATGTGTCTGGAAATGTATTTATAAATATGCTAAGTGCATCCTCAGAACCTTTTTTTCTGGTTCTTTAGCATTGTTTCAGAAGCAGTCTCCTTCATTGTTTCTTCAGAAATGCACATGCTTACCTTGTATAACTCATTATGAACTTCTGCACAAAGACCTTCAGGAGTTTAAGAGAAAAAAACATCTGTTGTTCAAAATAACCTCATCTCAGTAGACAGTTTTCCTGTAGCCAGTCTGGGTGCAGTGTGAATGTATTGCAGGTGCATTCTTGCTGACCTTGGATGTAGAAAATAGGTGTAAATGACATTCAGGCCCCTCTGCTGCTGTCATTATGGGTTCTTTGTTATACTGCAGGAGCCACATTAGCATTACACTGAGAGTACAGTATTGCAGGTGAAAGAGAAAACTGAACCTCATGGATATTACAGTATAACAGCTTTGGCTCAGGCTCCTGAGGCACTGAGCCAAGCGATAACAAAATGTAAGTCAAATTAAATACAAAAAACCCTCCTACATTAGCATTAAGGATTTGACTTGCACTCCTTAAGAAAAAGTGTTCTAAGTCTGCTTCTGTCTGAGTTTGGAATTAAAGTGATACAGGCAACTTAAACTTTCAAAAAATGGACAATTTCTTGCTTGGTTTTGTGTTGTGTTTTAATTATACTTTAGACAGATTGTAAACAGCATATACTAGATTTTGGGTTTAAACATTTATTTGTTTAATCATATCATTTTTTTCAGCCAGGAAAAATTAAGGGTCCGATCTATGATTTTTGTAATAAAATTTAATAAACTTTAAAGCAGGAGAAGACAACTCAGGAATACACATGAAACAAAAATAAATTCCAAATGCATGAAAAGAATATACATTAGAATATGATTTCCAAAATAAACTTTTCACAGTGTTGTTCATCTTGCATTAATTTCCAGAATTGCATGAATCCATTGTAGGTTCACATTTTTGCAATAAGAAATATAATTTTCTTGTTGATAGAGTCTTGCGTACCATATAATTAATTGGTAAACTTTTAAAAATGAGCTTATGTTTTAAAAGCCAGGGAATGCAAATTGTTAAGTGTATACAAATCCCCTTAAAAGAATGGAAGGACTAAGATGAGCAAAGAACACGGTGTCAGGCTTGTTGCAAAACTGAACTGCATATCTGATCTGCTATTCCTTTTTAACCACAGTTGCATGCATAAAGCACAAGTAATCTAGACAGCAAGCTTTGACTTAGAATATTTAAAAAAAAAGGGGCTGATAAAAAGTCCCTCTTCTTCTTCAAAAGACAGAATGAAGAAAATACCAAAAGCTACATAGTGGTCTATTCTGGTGGTGGGTAAGGAGCTGGACAAAAAGTCATTCTTCATGCACAGGCATGGCGGAACTAAAACAGGATGCAATCAAATTATAATTCTAAATGTGAGGTTTTTCTTTTTAAATATTCTTAGTTCCTTTTTTTATTAATTACCAGATCTTGTGAACTATTATATTTCAGAGGAACAAGTCAGACAAGAGGTTTGCTTATAATTAAAGCGATGAAGAAACATCAACATAATGTCCCAGTTCAATAAAACTTAATAAAACTGAAAATAGAATACATGTGCTAAAAACAAATAATGGGAACTTGCTTGAAATACATCAGACAGGAGTCAAAATGGACATTGAAAAACCTGCAGCCTACTGATAGTCTAAATGGCCCTGCGCAGAGTCAAATGTTTACCTATCAACCTCTCCTATGGAAATTTATGTATATGAAGCCTATGGGAAATGATCTTAGCTTAAATTGAAATTGTTACATCCATGGGGTGATAAAAATGCCCATAGGGCTTCCTTTGTTTATTTCTTATTAATTGAATTCTAAGTAGAAATGAAAAAGGCTGGCATTTATTTAAAAAAAAAAAAGGATTGACATGAAGAGAGAGAAATAGAGAAATTTAAAACCAAAATAAATTAATTTTTTATATGGTATAATATCATTCCTCACAACTCTCTATGTATCTTCAAACTAGTGAAATATGAAAAGGAAGATTTCTGTTTCAATATTGTTACTGTTTAAAAATTTGCTTTTGCTCACTGTCACAAACTCTCAAAGGTGACAGAAAAAAATGATTCTTTCTAAATAAAGCTCTGTTTCTCCAACTGATCTTTGATCTCTTTTTTTTTTTCTTTTTTCTTTTTTTTTTTTTTTTTTTGTTTTTTGTATTGGGACCAAGCAGCAGACAATAAAATGAAAGTCAATAAACAGGTCAGCTCCTCTCCAGCCCTGTGGGCATTCCTGCTTTTGTCTAAAGAAACCCTAAACCTCCAGTCATATGGCAAATGTCCTGGCAAAAAATAATGATGACAAGTTATAAAAAAAGATTGAAGTGCTAGGAGAGTTTGAAAAACAGTCCTAGCAATAAAAAAATTTCAGATTGGTGACTGTAAAATGAAAAGGCAGCAGGTCTTTTTCATGTGCCGTGCACACTGAGAGGCAGAACACGGTGCCTGAATTTGAAGCCATCCTGGGGCTACCTTGGGCCATGGCCCATTGCCTATGGCCACATTGCCAATGGCCATGGCCATTGCCCATGGCCACATTCTCATGCAAGGGAGAGTCCATGGCAATCCACAGGGTTTTGTCCATTTTTATAAATGCCAGCCATTTAACCTCCAGGTGAATCAGAACCCCTGCAGCATGCTGTCCAAATACACACTGAAGGTGAAGTTGTACTGACATTTCACAATAATTGACAAAAGCTCTGATCTCCTGGGAAGTGGTGGAGTTCTTAGGTGAGCACATGTTTCCAGCTGGCTCAGGGGCTGACGTGTCCTAGGGCATGTCTTAGACACTTTCCTGTGTTTGGTGTCCCCGTGCCACAGAGGCTGCTGTCCTTGTTCATGCTGGTTAGCGTGTGGGACAAGTCCATCCGCTGCATGCTGAGTCACCACATTAATCAGTGGTTTGCTGCCTCTTGTCTCCTCCCTGCAGGGAGGCAGGAAACACACTCGGTATCCTTGAAACTGGGATCCAAGATGTGAACAGGATGTTGAGCTAATCATCCTCTGAGCACCCTGATGCATAAGTCTCCTTAGAGCATCAGCATATGAAAATCCCTTTTCACCCACGTGCTTACAGTGGGTGAGCACTGATGTCTCAATGATGTCATTGCTCTAGAGCCAGATGACATGCACTGTTTGGCTGAAGGAAACTTCTTGGTTGCCAGCTGATTTGCAGGTAGCACTGACCTGCAAAGCCCCAAACAAGCCTTCTCTGTGTTCACGTCCTCTTCTCTCCCTCTATGAGTCAAGGGCAATGGAATAGTATAGGCACACAATTAAGGACAGCTTTTGATCTTGAGCAGGCTTTTTTACTCTTTTACACAAGGATACTTCAATCATTTATCCAAAACAAGGAAGGGTCAGACATTTCCAAAACTGAAATAGAGGCTACATTAGGAGTACAGTGTACACAGATTCTTGCTCTGAATAGGTCGAGCAGGATGCAAGCTCACTCCAAAAAGCACAGATTTCAGAGAGCTGTTGAGCAGTTGGGTTCATGGTCCCTCTCAGATACCAAGTGGGAGCCACACGAGGGATATTGGGCTAGAAATAGGTGCCTTTGCACTGGCAGAGTCACATCAGTGTGGAATCTCTCAGTTTTCTTCTGGCCTGCACAGAGGGTTCTCCAACCTACATCCTTAATTAAAGGAGAACATTTGAGCAGCTTCATCTACAAGCTTTGGGCTGGCCCAGGAGGCCATTCAGCTGTGTCACGTCTCCAGGCTTTCTCCCCACGCAGCAGTTGCTCTTGTAGGTACAATATGTCAAGCATAGTCAGTTAAACTAACCATGAGGTCTTCTGAGTGACAATCAGGCTCTTTCCACACTTTCTTTAAGCAGCAACAGCAGTATGAACAATCCTGCCATGAGGAGGTGGGTGAGCCACACAACTTCAAGATGCTGCTGATAAATTATTAATTCTCCAAGAGGCTTCTGAGAGTTGGAGAGGAGATGTAACCTCCAAGCATCTAGGGATCATTTAAGAAGGACTTGTTCCTGATCGGATCAGTGGGAGAGACGAGATTATATGCAAAGTGCTGACCTGGGGGCAAGTTGAGCATGTCTTGCTTTCCTGAAAGGTTCTGAATTTGTCAGAGTTGTGTGCAACCATATTAAAAAAAAATGGACCTTGCAAACTTTGGCCAGAAGTTATTCTAAACCAATCCTGATATAATTTCCTTAACAGACTACTGCATAATTGCTTGTTTCCCCCTTAATAGTAACCGAGAAATCCCCCAGGTGAACAGCACCAGAAACCACTCCTGTGCAAGCTGTCCATCAAGGCAGAATGGCCCTCCTGGTTCAGGTTCAACAGCCTCCAATCCTGTATTCATTGGCACTATGAGACAATAAGGTTTAGCAAAATAAGGCTGATGGCAGCAGCTCTGGTGATCCTGCCCTAACCTATGCTAAAATGACACCGTGTGAAAATGCCAGCCCTTGCAGGCACAGGCTAGTGTGTTAGAAGTTTAATGCTTGGTGAACACTAGACTGTAAGAATTTAAATTTAAAATGGCTGGAAAATCCCCATTATCATCATAACTGAGGAGTAGGAGGGTCTTAGCTCATCACTTCCCACCTCAGCAGCCTCAGGTTGTCTAAAGCTCTCATTAACACTTCTTTTGAACTGCACGATGGGTCTGATGAATTAGAGAATTCATATTTCCCAGTGAAGATTTCAGGGCAACAAGGTACACTAGGAAATTAATTTTGTACATTGCTTGTGCCAGATCCTGGATATTTTCACCAGTTCCTCAGAAATTCAGTTCAAGCCTCCTGCAGGTGGTAGGGTTTTCTGATACATGGGAAGTCACCTTTATGTGTTGATGCACCATTTGAAGTTCACCCAGAAGTGCACAGTAGAACCTATGTAACTCAGAGGGAAACAATAGAGTTAAGGCAGAAAATCCAGATTTGCTGCTAATGTAAATGATGAACACTTCACTGTAGTACTCTAAAACAAAGGCAGCTTTAAAATTCCAGATCACCAAGCCACACCCAGCTTTAGTTTTCATCTTCTAAACAATGAGCCACTGTCATCCTCTCATCATACCCAAGGGAGCAGAGAGGAAAGGGGAGTTCTGATTGCAGAGCAATGCTTACATTTTTTGTATATCCCTAATGTGGAGAGAGATGGTATGTTGATATACATCATCATATTCAATTATTTACCTTTCAAGGGCTCCTGAAAATAGAAATGTCTGCTTACTGGTTTGTACAGATGCTGAACTAAATAGTAAGTATAAGGCTTTGTGAATTTAATCTAGAGGAGGCAGCTACTAAAGCAAATATTCAAAATGCATTCGGAGGGATGGTACGAACTAGTAGTACAGGCTATGGTTGTTATACATAAATAGTATTTCTCTTAGAATATTCATGGCTTATAGCTGAATCAACATTCCAGTAATAACAATTGTTTTGACCAGGCAAAGTCAAGTGGTACATTGACCTGTGGCTCAAGAACTGCACATCACTAAAAACAAGAAAGAGCAGCAGCAGCTGGGTGAGGGAATTCATGGTCTAAGTCTGTTCTAGGTCTGTCACCCGCCTGATGATGGAATTACCCCTATAGAGGATGTTTCCTGACTATCAGGATGAACTTAAAATCTTGTATCCTTGCAGAGCAGCTGAAGGTTGGTTTGCAGCAGAGGTAAGAGAAAAGCTGCATTTTTAACCCAGCTGAAAAATAACAGGAGATCTTCACTGCAGCATCAAGTAGGCATCATAGGCTTTTGGTGAGGTGCAACACTCCAGCTCAGTCTCTGCCATGCCCCATGTCTGGTTGTCAGCCGCGTTAATAAAGCGCACTGGAGCACAGAGGCAGATCCTGCCCTCAAGCATGCTCTTACACACCAGTGTGCAGTTACATGCCATCACCTGGCCAGCAGAACATGGTACCTGGCAAATCAGCAGCTCCTTTAATGCCCCTGTTGGCTGTGCACAAGCTCTCTGAGTGTTGCAGCCACACATGGTAGGACCAATCAGCTGGAGAGCTTCCTGTACTGCACCAACAGGTGCCCAGCAGAGCCCGAGAAATGTCAGCTCTGCAGAGCGACCTGGCAGAACAAAATCATTCAATTCTGGCACAGAAAGAGTTTGGGATGAAGGTCTGACTGATGCTCTTTGTGCAAAGCTGAACAGAGTCTAATGTCTTTATAAATCCTCTACATTATTTTAGATCTGATGAAAGCGAGACTGTCAGTTCAGCACAGGAAAAATTCATCTATGTTCAGGAGTATTCTATGAGGTTGTGTGCCTTCCATGCCAGAATATGGCTTCAAGCACTCTGCCCAGGGAGGAATTCCTCTCTAAATGAAAATCAGATCTCCAGTAAGTAAAACCTCTGAGAAATAGCTTGCATGACTGATGTGTCACACAGTACATCATGTACTGTATTTCCCCCCCAGGTAATCTGCCTGAACAAAGACTTGCTTTTGTCCTCAAGTTCTTTTGCCTCCTTGTATCTCTCATTCTTCAGCAATGCCCTCCATGCTGGAGAGATGCCATGAAGCTTTGTTATATTGTGCAATGTTGTCAAAGAAATTTAGGGTCCAATATTTTGGTTTTTTTGGAGGGCTGCTCCTCCCCTTTCTGCTTTAGCAAAGAATTTACTCTGGTCAAGGTCATGTGAATTTCAGCAGTGGGGATACCTGACTGACAGGATACCACAGTGTGCCCCAGAAATGTATTACCTTTCAAAATACATGACAACAAAGTATTAAACCCATACTAAGCCTGCAGCTTTTTAATTCCAGGTTTGGCTGGATTTGCACGCTATACAGACAGAAATTTGGTAGTTGCTTCAGAAAAAAAGAAAAAAAAAAGTTAAAAATTGATAAGTTAGAATAAAAGCATGAATCCATATCAATCACTCACAAAGGTTTATACACAGATAAGTGTGTGGGAAAACTGGAAGAACTCAATCAAAAATGATGTGGAGAAGAAATGACTGGCTATATTGACAATGAGGGATAATAACTATAGAGCTACATGGCAGGAAGACTTACAAAAGGGAGCCTCAGAACTAGTGATATAAATTGAATGAAAAATGTCTCAGGAAAACTTAAATGTAAATGTCATTGCTGTTCAGGTTGTCAACAGTAATGCTGTCATTTAGGTAAATGCTACATTATTTTATTACAAGCCTTTAATTACTGTTCTTGCATTCTAAATATGTTTTGTTAAGCTCAACATTAAGGTGACCCATTATTACTTATTAAAGGCAAAATGGCAGCATAATAGCAGGCTAGTCCAAAAAATCCTCAGTATTGTGATGCATTCATGGAGCCCACCCTGGACAGCCACACTCAGAGACTCAGTAACATGTCAGGTCTTTTGTTTGGTTTGTCTGTTCCTGTTTGTCACATCTTCCCACAAGTATGAGGTTCAGCTTCCCTCCATACATCAAGGGCATGATGGTGTTTTTCTAAAGACTGGAAAACTGACTAAAAAGCAGTGGCCATTAGTTCCAGGATGGACTCATGGCAGGGCCTTAGCCATCCAGAACTTAGATTTACAAAGATTGCAAATCTAAGTTCTCAATCAAAGATTGCAATCAGTGTTCTTTTCAAAAGGAGGCTTCCCACGTCAGCGAGTACTCCTTAAGGAGAGTAGCTTTCCAGCCCAGGCTTCCTTAAGGACATTAATTCATCAATCTGATTCATAACTGACAGCTGAACTGTGAACTTGTTTTTTGCACTGTCTGTGAGACTGTGCTTCCAAACCCTCAGACAATGCAATGGAAAAAAACTGGAAAATGCAGTTATACCTTAGTCCCATCACATGACTTGTCTGTTCTTGACCCCAAGTTCACATTCAACTTAACTAAGAGAATGAAACAGATATATAACAAGAGAAATGGGCCTGGGGGAGGGGAGTGATAATGGCCACATGCTGCAATACAGAGAAGAACTGGAGCAAAGTATTAACACGTGAAAATCACAATTCAAGGCAGGAATAAATCAAATGGGCTGCAAAGACTGCAGTGTATCCAAGATACTTTCTGTGAGGTAGAGAAAAGAGGCCATCCAGGGATTTGTAGAAGGGACAGGTTTCAGGCCTTGAAAAAAAACCATTCTATTGAACAAGTAACAAATATCACCCTCTGATCTAGTTTTCTTACTTTGCAATTCTTTTCCTTGACCTGATGCAATTTTGCAATGAGCTCTACAACTTTGTGGCTGGTCTGTTGCTTGAAACAAACTGACTCATCAAATGATGCACTTTTACTGCTGTTTGCACTACTGTAACAGCCTTATCTGCAGTACAATAGTTCACTGCACTACCTGAATAAATAAAAAAAGCTACCAAGCCAAAGCTATAAGTCAAAGCTATCAAAGACAGAAGGATATTTTCACTTTAGGGGTCCATAAGAGAACTTGCATAGTGTACTAAGTCCTTAAAAGACTTGCTGTGTGTTTTCCATCCAAAGAATTCAATCCTTGCTGGATTTACGTATGTGGAAGATTGCATATGAGATTGCTTCTGTCTTCCAGAAGACTCAGTGTGAAACACAGAATTCAGACTGGAAAGAGGAAGGATGTCAGGAGGAAAATGACCTGAATTTGATCATAAAACTTCTTTTGCACAGTATTTACAGAAAGGACATGGCAAAGTGGTGAGAGGAACTGCAAAGAGAGTATGCAAAGAGTTGACACTCTGATAAAGGCTGATAAAAAGAACATACTTAAGTCCCTCCAAATTTTTTTCCCCAGTCTCTGTATGGAGGCTGTTGTTCAGCAACATCCCAAATACTGTTTAAGACTGTTTGATCATAATTCCTGCATGTAGCTCTGCCCTGCATATTTCAGGCTGTTTTGTTCGGTGCTTAGCACCAGGCAGGCATTTCAAGTGTGCATGAGCAGAAATAGGAACAGGACTAAGTAGCTAATGGGAAGCATTTGTTATCAGCTAATTTCATCAAATACATCAGTATTTAAGAAAGCAAATTATGAATATTACTGACAGTCATGGATTTGTTCAAGGTTGAACACAGCCCTGGAGTCAAAGATTAAATAGCCTTTGCCTGATATGATTCATCATCATGAACCTGTGGATATAATGGCAACCAAGGAGGTATAGGCCAAGGAGAGAATTCATAACATACGGCAATTCAGCAGAATTCCAGTTACTTTAAATGTCTTTTTTCTTTAAATATAGACCATTCATATGAATATCTACTCATTGTTCCATAAGGGTCAATTATCAGCCCTTTGCAATTATTCTTCCAGCCTGTGGGGCTCTATGATGATTTTTTTCCTCCCACATTTGGAGCACAGTTCTCAAGTGTTCCTTTACAGAGAAACCCTCTGTAGTGAGCAACCACACAATTCAATTTCACATCCAGGGCTGAACTAGACACACAAAACAAGCAGGTTAACTAGTGCAGGTTTTACACATAATGATGATAATGATCCCTCTAAATGGGACAATCAATTACTTTTATCAGTAATGTAACAATCACTTACTCTGATCAGTAAGTTCTTTAGAAAATAGAAATCACTATTGATATAAAAAATAAACTAAAATCTCTTTGCTCATGAGAGAAGTGACTGCTAAGGTCTCTGGCTCTTGAAAGCAGCAGTACTATTCCTTGCTTGGAAAAATTTTGCTCTATGAAATGTAGCTACCCTCCATGCTATGAATAGCTATGTTTCTTCTTTATTTGCATGAAGGACCTCTCTTAAAAAACAAAAAAATAAGCAGAGAGTAACAAAACTTACACTGGAGATTAAAACAAAACAAAACAAAACCATCAACCAAAAAAACCCCACCACATTTAAATTTCTAAAACACCTTAAAATTAAAACTGAGCAGAGATCACAGAAAGTTAGTCATTTTCATTAACAGGAATGAAACCCAACCTGTTGAGTTGACACCACTAAAAAACAGCAATAAAGATGTTTTCATACAAGGTATACTGAAATATGATATATTAGGACATGTATAAGAAAACAAGCCAGTTCTGAATGTATGAAAGTATGACTACAGTCTTCTCACATGTTCATGCTGACTTTTGAAGGGGGTGTTTTCCCCCTCCCAGGGCAGCCTAAATATTGCTCTATCTAGTACAAATAGGCCATTATACACTGTATTAAACAAATCCAGCAGTGTTTGGTAGACTTGATCATTGCCTACTTTTGTGTCCTTTGGAGGAGTCATGACATAAGCTCTCATTTTCCCAGCACTCTGGGAAATGTCTTCTCCATTTATGCACTGAGGAAACTTCTGTGTGAAAGCCTAACCAAAGCAGCAAAACTCATTTTGATGTGCTCTTGATGTGCAGTGGGCTCTGACACAAGTTCTCACAGCCATTTCAGCATAAATAAAAAAAACATTCCCATGTCTGCTTTTTTTATTACATATTAAACCTCAGCTCCCAAAACTGTGATCAGAAATAGAAGCAATGACCAATTCTGCTAAGTGTCTCTGATAGTAATGGGAAAACAGAAGCCACACATAGATGCATTTGGAAAGAAGGAAAAAATACAGAAATGTTCTTCTGAGTCATGTGGGTAAAATTATCTTTTGCAATATTAAAAAAAAAAAAGATATTTAGATTCCATTGTACAGACTGGAAAAATATTCACTGGGTGCTCACACTGAAATTCATGCTGACACGGCTTTTTAACTACTTACGGTGAGTTAAAGGATCAAAGTTGTGAGGAACAAAAAATAAGTTCTCTTGTACTTTAAAATTATGGATTTTACTAAAACATGCTGAAATATTCAATTTCATTCCCTTTGCAAGTCAACAAACAAGACAGGGGCAAAAGCTCCCTATCACAGGCGTTTATTCTTTAGTATGAAATTAGTTTTCATTTA
Organism: Anomalospiza imberbis; assembly: GCF_031753505.1. Taxonomy (NCBI): domain Eukaryota; kingdom Metazoa; phylum Chordata; class Aves; order Passeriformes; family Viduidae; genus Anomalospiza; species Anomalospiza imberbis. The sequence goes on along the minus strand of NC_089684.1, from coordinate 32,076,247 downwards.
CCTTAATTTGTTCTGTTTGCTGAGAATTACTGGAGTTATTAAAGCTCAGACTTGAATTTTAAGATCAAATTACTTTCTCATTAATTTAGCAGTATAATAAACTCACACACCCGTGGCATCTTCCTTTACCAACATCTACTTATCTCCTGTTCACCTCTGGAGTGGCAAGCTGCCTATTTTGCTTGTGAATACATCTATTTGTCTGTAGCCTGGGGAGTGCACATAACATTCTTCATGGTTGGGCCATCCCAATCCTTGGTCTCAACTTTCAACTTAAGAAAGCAACTGGAGAAGTAGATTATGTGTAGAATGTCTGCTTCCCAGACTTATTAATGATAATATTAGAAGGATTTTTCAAAAGCAATAGAATGCAGAGCTTAGTCTTCTCCTGCAACTACAATCCTGAAGTGAGAGGCATATGAAAGTTTTGCTAAGAAAAAGTTTCTGCTAATGACCTTAGCTATCTTAATCACAATTTACATTAAATAATTTTTGATAAACATTTTACTGTCCCAAGCAAGACATTCCCTATCAAGAATGCTGACAGAGCTGGTCAAGGACTCCTTATTAATCAAGAAAGATCACTTCTGATCAGAACAGGACAGAGGGGCTGCTGGTGGGTTCCCATTTTAGCATAATGAGAGTAGGGAAGCCCTAGGCAGGCTTTGATTGCAAAATACAGATTTTCAGACAACAGCTGGGATGCAGGCCCCACAAACAGACTCAATTAATTAATTCATAGGGTCTTTGAATATTATAACCTAAAGCAAGTGCTGTTGCCACGTACACATCAACATGAAACCACTCATACACAGAGGATGACAAAAATGTTAAGATAAACTCCTAAACTCCCAGAAAAGAAAAGCATGAGAGCATGATAGAAACATCACAGACAAGAAAATACAAATCTGATCTCAAAATTTACATGAACAAAACCAGCATCAAAAGCAGTTAGCATATGAAATCAAAGGATTTTACTATTGTACTGCACAACTGGAGAAAACGGATGGCTTTGCAACACCTGTGGGAGCAGATAAGCATTAATGACAGCACGGGAAAGATGAAAGAGATTAACTAAGTATTCTGGCAATGTGTCCTTCTCACCTTGACCTACAGTGCAATGCAATACAACTCACTTTTTGCATAAAATACTTAACATGTCTCATAAAATGTTTATAGGGAGTGTCAGCAAAGGTAGAGGAAGACTATAGAGAAATGCAATCCCCAGAGCAAGTCATAAGTAGTTGAGATAAAAGTTTGCACAATTTCCTGTTCTCCCTTTTCTGTCCCCACCTCTTGTAAAATCTGCAGATTTTTCTTCTTGTTTTCCACTCCTTTATGCCTGGTTTCACACTTTAATGTCACAAGCTAATGTGAGATGTCATGTATTTATTATTTTAATTTACTTATCACATAAATTTATTATTCTGGTTGCTGCTGAGTTGAGTTTACAGCAGAAAGAAAGTCAGATCCCCTGCACCTGGCAAACTCCCAATTTTGTATGATCCTGGTAAATTCAATGCTGAAATATTCTCAAAATGAAGGGAGATTATCCACTATTCTGCAAGTGGAAGTCTTACAAACTATTTTCTTTGGTATCTCCTCTCTATTCAAGACCCAGAAAATACACATGGTTTCTCCTGAGGAGCAACCTAGCCTTTCTACTTCTCCTGATTCCTAAAACTGGAAGGAGAAAGGGAGAAATTGGTGGGGAGAGTGTGAGGAAGACAGTCTTTTTCTGCTGAGAGGGTGCAGATGAATACCAGGACACACGTCAAACTGCCTCATCTCCCCATGTTCTTGCAGTGAGACTGTGGAGGACACCACCAGGAGGAGCAGGAATCTGAAGCCATTTCAGCAGCAGAGCCATGTGGAATGAGCTACAGGAAATTTTCATTTTTATAAGATCTAAACATGATTTTACTGTTGGGTTTAGATGCAGCAGCTGTGTGGGAAACAAATAAAGGAGATAAAGTCTTGGGAAGTGCAGTGCAACCCCAGTACCAAGTCCATCCTGTAACAGTGTCCTTAGCTCTGATGTCAGTGGAGCTGTGCTTGCAGATATCAAAACTGATCTAGGCCCACTTACAGCTATTGAACATGCCAAGCTACACCTGGTAAAATGGGAAAATAAGGAAGAAAAAGTGACAGGAATGGTGATAGGCTACCATAAAAAATAATTTTTAAAAATATATAGCTGAGCAAGGAGCTAAAGACAAAACTCCAGCAGTGTGTTGAAACAAGTAAGAAGGCAGTAGGCCAGGGCAGGGGAGAGGTGTCCCCGTGGTCTGTGGAGTCAGGCTGCAGGGCTGCAGGGGGATTGACCCCCGCTCTTGAGCGAGCAGAGCGAGCACAGCTGTGGGAGGTACACCCAGGTACAGGAACTCTGCTGCAGTATTAGGAAGTCTTCCCCTGAAAAGAGAAGGGTGTTCTTCACCTGAACTAATTTCATTTGGATGGAGAATCCCTGGGATCAGATCGCTCTCCATGCAGCTGCAGAGTTTGGGTTAGAATTTCTAGAAATCAAGTGTCATTACGAAAGGAACCAAAACAACCCACACCATGGGCAGGGATTAACCTCAACACAGCATGCTCCTCATCCTCCTGGCCCCTTGCCAGGATTGACAAGGGTTTGCCTGAAATCCTAGGTACCAGCCATCACATGGTCTCTCCACCTGCTGGCCATGGTTTTGGGATGTAGGTGGCCTATTTTCCAGCAGTTAGTTCCTCTAAAGTAGAGCAGAAGCTCCTTGTTAAATAAACTCTAGTGGCTGGAGGAAGAGGGAGAGAAGAGATTTGGATCTTTGCATTCCCTCCATCTAAACAGGGCTTTGCATGAAAAAATGCAGGAATCTAACCAGGAACCAAAGATATTCCTCCATTTCAGGGACGTATATTTTGTTAATTCTAGCTGCTTCCCTTCCTTGTATTTATTGGGGCAGGAGAGCCTTCTGAGTGGGACAAGATGTGTCCAAGAACCACAGAATTAGGCTAGTTGTTTAATTAGTTGAGTCATCCAGTCATCTAAGAGCATGAACTGGGGTAATTGAGTCACAGCCAATTTCCACAGTGGGCCGCAGAACCCTGATTGTGGTACTGTAAATAAGAACTGAACACCATGTGGGATGAATACTAGAGTATTCAATGCACTCCTCCACTTAAGGTTCAGAGTCCTTTCAAGGACTGTGTTCTGAAAAAAACCACCTTTGCAATGTCTACTAGAGATATCAATGCTGCATAATTTTGAGATTTCATGACTTCTGTGTTGTTTTATTGGAAAATAAAACCTCCTTTCAGCCACTAATGAGAATGAAGTATTTATATTTAAAAAAGTTTAAGAGGTAGTGGAGAAATACTGAGTCTTACATTGATACTTCAGCTCCTAGTTGGCCTTCTCACACTGTATGAGACCATTTATATGCTGAAGGAAGTCACTGCAGTACCTAGTCATCTATATAGCCCTCCATCTTTATTTTGTTTATGTGAGTTATAATGGAGATTTACATGAATCTGTGGTCTGTAGAATATCTTTGTTTAAAATATAATTGCCATGTATCAGCACAAGTTCTCCTCTGAAGAGGCCTGAGCAGACAGTGCAGATAAATATTCCAGACAGCACTTTCTTTTCCACCTGACATTTTCTTGCTTAGGTGTATGAAATGGGACAGAGCAATGCAGCCCAGGAGGCATTTTGTGAGGCAGCAGAAATTAGCTAGCCAATTATTTATCAAACAGCTGTTTTAAACCACAAGTATTGAACCTCTTATGACTTAACTTTTTGGTGATGAGATATATGCTAAACAAGTTTTATACAGACAATGGTACAATTCTTTATGTGTCTGCTGGGAAAATAAATGGAAAGATGAAAAAAAAGGAGTCAAAACATTTGACTTAATGCAGAGGTTGCTTTTAATTCTCACTTCTGTAGCCTCTGAGGACTTACTTAATCAATAACAGTATGCCATTTAATCACAATATTCCATCATTTTTAATATGGGAATAATAACAATGCCCCCAAAAGGTGTCCAGAAAGGAAGAAAATTGTTGAACAAGTCAGCCTGGAGTTCTGCTACGTTTTCTGAATAAAGGTCTCCTTCCTAATTCTTCTCATTAAATGGCAATCTTCTGATAAGGAAAGGTATGTGCTTTGTATTTCCCTGCTGGAAACAATTATGTTCTTATATCACATGTATAATTGTATATATATTTGTGTGTATACAAATATGTATGTAAATAAATGTGTATAAGTATGTGAAAGCTGTAAAACAATGTGATTTCTCCTCTGCTGCCTGAATCCTAATATATTAAACTTGTGGTGGGCTCCTTGAAGGTGAAGTGTTCTAATGCAAATCTTCAAATAAACTTGATTTTATCAAGCTGTCTTGTTTTCACAGTGGTCTGTTTGAAGTACCTCATTTTACTAAGAAATTGCTTCAGAGATGGAAGGTCATATCGGTTTTTCTTTCTGACTTGCTAGTTACATGCTGCTCTACTGTAGTAACAAGGTTAAGGCCCTGGAATCAAATATAAGAGCAGAATGTTTTCTATTTGAGGGAAAATGAAGATTTGTTTAGATTTGCTACACTGACTTGCAGGGCTTGCCCACCAGGATTTTTGCCATGACATCTGATCCCTTTTTATGTATTTGTCAGTGCTGTTCTGCAAAAGACATATTCAGCTTGAACACTAAAACATACTGATGGCTGCTGAAGGATAGATTGATTTATAGTCTCAAAACAGACTTCACATGATTCATAACTCCTACAAAGCAAGAAGGTTGTTAGTCTGTAAAGCCCATGCTAAATCACATACCAGTAAGAGGGGATGAGCACATTAAGGAGGTCAGATTTTCACTTTTTAGGTACCCTTGAGCACATGGTACCAAAGTGTTTCACTAGCCCAAGAGAAACCTAGTGGTCAAGCTGTGATTTACAAAGGGAATAACTTAAAATTTGCACTCACTGATTTGGAGTGCAAAATCATGGATCTGGGCCCAAATAACAGTGCAGGCATATTTAAAAATATTTACAACAAAATGATACCTACTTTTGTGTTGAGTTTTTTGACTGTCTTTATAATTTTTTGGCGGTTGCTTATGTTTTATGATCCTAATAAATAACGATGCTAAATATTTTCTCCAATTGAACAATTTCCATTACTAAAATGTTCTAGAGAGCTAAAAGACAGATATGGTGTGGAATGCAAATACTTAAACACATCGGTTTATTGCTATTTTAATTGCCCAAAAAGATGCTTTATTGAATGGGTCACCTATAGGTCTTTTGTCACATCTGCCAGTTCTACATAGACCTGTCAAACACAGAGGATGTAGAAAATGACAATAAGTGTCTATATTAGAGTCCTTAATAGTCCTCTGGATAACCTGCAAGGTTTTTGGTTTTTTCTATAAGGAATGTTTTCCTTTTCTTTTTTTAAACACCTTTGGATATATTACCCAAAATTTGACAGAAGCAGACTACATCTAAAAACAAATTGTAATGTTTTGACACTTGACATTTTATTGCTTGTCAAGCTTGCCCCATGACATTCTCATATCTCCAATGCAAAAAACATGGTGGTGATGTAACTTGGATGAAAATTACCATGCCATTTCAGTTCTCAAATAGAATAGCATAGTGAAAGCAAAATTTTGGCTAAACAAAGTCCTTGAGTACATAATTAATCCCACTACAGAGAAACAGAGCTGCATGTGTGCTCCAAGATAAACGTATTCTTAAATGCTACAATAAGCTGAAGCCAAAGAAAATAGGTATAGAACAGAGACAAGAAAGACATGTTCACGGAAATGTAGAATAAGAGGAAAAAATAATGCAAGAAGGTGAAAGCAAGACATTTCAACCAGTCAACAGGAATAAACATGGGGAAAGAACCTGAAACTATTTTCTGGGAAGGAAAATTTGAGAGGTTTCTAGTTAATTCTCATTCAGGTGGACAAAATTCTCAGCAAACAGAAAAGAGCATTTGCTGAAGAGGCATTTTCACTAAGCTTTATGAGATTTTCCTTTGAGATACTTCATCAAATGAGTTACATTCACCCCATCAATAAGCTACAATACTATAGGATCTGTGGAGCCCAAATAAAACAAGATGTCTCAAATCAACCAAGAAACTGAGATGCCCTGCCAGGGGACTAAAAAAAAAAACCCAAAAAACCAAAGGATAAGTAATGAGGCAAATCACAAATTTTATAGTAAATGCACTTGTGATTTGCAAGCTGTTATGTTCACTTTACAGAAAGGAAACTGAATGGATTTGTCAAGCAGCATCTCACAGGAAACACTTCCATCAGTTTATAGTTTCTGCTACTAATGTGGTTTTTTCTGGGTATTCCAGTTGAGCCCACACCTTCCTCTGAGCAAAGGTAAACCCCACTGTCTTGGTCCTTGTTTGTGCTGTCAGGAAGCTGAGTCATGCAAAGCTTGGGTGCACTCACATGTACCTCAGAGGTAAAGCTGAAATCCCCGTCTCTTTTTCCAGCTGACTTCCCCTCCAGCTGTTACCCATCTAGCAGTCATTCCTTGCCAGAAAACTCCTTCCAAGGCTGTTTTCTAATCCAGATGTGTCAAATTGTGTGTCAAATTATGCCTTTGGCATTCACAAACTACCTAGAGGACAGGTAACAAAACAAGAGATGAAATACTGTATGGAGAAGAAAATTCAGATTAAAATGTTCCATATAGTCATGGTAGATCATTCAACCAGCTGGGCTAAATGTCAAAGTGACTGACACTTAAGTCATGCAAAACTCCCACATACTGGAATAAGAGTGATGCATAAATAGTGACTTCAGGATCAAGTCTGTTCTTGGGAGCTACTGAACGCTTCACTTCTACTGCAGTCCTGGAATACACTCATCAGCATCCAATAATCTGCCCTGAATCCTGGCTGGGTTTTGCAGAACACCAAAGACTGTGAAATTCTCATTTTATCCCATCGCTGAACAAAACCTTTATTTTCTTAAAAAAAAAAAAAATCATATGCATGTTATTAATGGTTTTAAGGATAATTTAACCAGTAGAGAACAACAAATACACATCACCTGCAGTTTTGTGTAATGCAGAAAGAAAATATGCCACTGTTATGGTCACCAAGGGGCTGAAATACTGTTGTCCAGAGGTTGACTGAATTATTTCTGCCTAAAACTTCTTGTTTTCTTACTTAGAAACAGTTTAAGTAACACAAGAAGTTTGTACAGGCTTTCATCCTGTACTACTTTCACCATAGTTCCTTCAGAATCAAAATCTTCTAGACTCAAAAAAGCACCTCTGTTATTAAAATAAATAAATTTTAATAACTATGCACATTATGAGCAATAAAGACGATTGAATATTTGAGCAGCACAGCTATGCAGTCCACATGAAAGCCATACATAGTTCTTTGCCTCAAGTAACTAACCTTAACCTCATGCAACTCAAAAGTTTGGAACCTTTCCATACTGTTTCTAGGAGGACCCTCGGGAAGTATCCTTCATTTCTACAAAACTAGAAAAGACTTTTGCATATTTTTTTTAATGTTGATAGAATTGCTTAAGGAATTTTTCAAAATGTCAATACAATTAATAAAAATTATTATTCTATTTAAAGATAAAATAGCTTCTGGATAGGCACCAATAGATTTCAACTCTTTCTGAAGCTGATTCCATCACCTACAATAGAAATCATTGTATTTTGCCATGAAATATGAGGCTATATGAAGAAGGAAAAGGGAAAATATTGCTTTCTTGCATTGGTCCTGCTCAATGTGGCAAGGGCCTCTGTCACATTAGTTAGATGAAGTCTGTACCTACCCCAGAATAAACTGAGCTACCACATTTGACTCAGACAGAGGCAGTAGTTTTAGCAGAACCCTTTCTCCTTAGCCTCTGTGAGTGGCAGAAAGAGGCAAGTATCTCTCCTACACTGCAGAGTTACACAGTTTCAGCGCCTTGCCAGTGCAACAGCATGTTCATCGCTGCTGGCTCCAGTGGAGCACGCAGCCTCAGCGGAGCAGAGCGCGGGGCTGTGTCTAACAGGCCGCTATAATTCCCTGGTCTGTTGGTTCAGCAAATGAATGCATGTTCATTGGTAGAAAAGTAATCTAGTTTTGTCAGAAATATCTATAATCTGTCTTCTGCAAAACCTGCACCATTAGCACATAACCCAGAGCTTTTAACAGTTTCACCTTTTTCTGTAATTTTCTGTAATTTTTTTTTTTTTGATAACTCTTCCCTGAATATGTAGTGTCTGCCAATTGTACATTTTTTTTAGAATCTCAAAGTATAATCAAATGCTTCAGTGTTCATATGAACCTAGGTTCTTACTTGCTTTGTGAGGGGTGCAACCCTCAAAGGATTTTTGACTTCTTTTCAAAATTACTCCTTTTTTTGGTTCTCTTTGTAAACACTTTGACAGCAGCTCTCACTTCACACGTGGATGTTTCAGGAGCAGCAACCTGACAGCTCTCTGTCTTCAGCTGAATAAAAATGTATAGTCAGTTTTCATGGCCTCGCACAGAATTTCACGCAGAACTGCCCAAAAGGAATTCATCAGCTTTTGAGTTTCACCCCAACTTACACTGCTTCAAAGTAATTTCACCTCTGATGCCCCTTGCAGGTTTCAGTCATATTCACAAACTCCAGCTTGCCCCAGTGCTGTTCTCCCAACTCCACAGGAGTGCTGGCAGGCAGCAAAGCAGCCAGGGAGTGCTGATGGTGCCACAGTTTCAGGAGGGACCAGACTCAAATGTGCTTTCAGGAGGGACCAGACTCAAATGTGCATCTTCAGCACAGCCAGCCCAGGGCATGGGCTCTGATATAACTGCAGCACCCTTCTGTATAGGAACATTTGCTCCTTATGAGAATGTGTTATGATTAACTCAAAATCGGACAGACAATAAAATAGCATTTGAAAGTTGTATCAGTTTTGCATGGCCTGTTTTTGCTACTAAAAGAGATGGCTTTTGTGAGAAGTTGCCAGAAGCTTCCACCATGTCCAGCAGAGCCAATCCCTAATGACTCTGAAGGTGGACATGCTGCTGGCCAAGGCTGGGCCAATTAGAGATGGTGGTAACGCCTCTGTGATAACTCATTTAAGAAGAATTCAAAACAAAGGTCATGGTGGAGTTGTAATTCCAGTCAGAGAAGAGTGGAGTGAGAACATGGAGACACCAAGGTCAGTGGAGAAGTAGAGGGAGGAGGTGCTCCAGGCACCAGAGCCAAGATTCCTCTGCAGGCCATGGTGAGACCGTGGTGAAGCAGCTGTGCCCCTGCAGCCCATGGGGATCCATGGGGAATATAGAGATCCATCTTCAGCCCATGGGGGAGGTGCCCTCACCAGAGTGGGAGAGCCTGGAGGAGGCTCTGGTCCAGTGGGAGACCTGGGAGAGAGAGAGAGGGCCCCTGCTTCCAGACTGGAGCAGCCTGACCTTGGAGAACTCCATCCCGCGGAAGAGTGACACACGTCACAGCAATTTTGGGAGGACTGTTGTCTGTGGGAAGGACTCAAGTTGCGGCCATTGGCAGAGAGCTGTCGCTTGTGAGATGGACTCTCATTGGAGAAGTTCATGGAGCACTGTCTCCCCTGAAAGGGACCCCATGGTGCAGCAGGGAAATCATTCCTCGGCCTGAGCAGTGAGAAAAGCCTCGGGTTTTCCCAGACCATAACCAGACCATAACCCCTATTCCCTGCCTTCCTGTGCCACTGGAGTAGGAGGTAGAGCTGGGAAGGAGGGAGGGCTGTTTTCAAGGACTTGTTTTACCAGCCTTTTAAGGGCTTGTGTTAACCCATGACAAAAATGTATGCTGAAATCAAGGAAAAAACTCTACTTTTGTATTAGTATCTGCTTCAAAACCTAAGAAATGAAATTTTATGTAAAGAAGAAAATATTTTGTTCTAATTTGAATAAACATTTTCTTTTATGTATCTTTCTTTAAGCAAATAGTCATGGTTGCAGTCAACATACACAGTCCTCAATTAAATTTTCAGAGGTTGGATGAACTTTTGTAGAGAAGTATTCGATCTCCAGTCTGCACCAGAGAGCAGCTAATCAGCACGGTGCAACACTTTATTCCCTAGCCACTGTGGCAGTGACATCACTGGTGACAATAAGTGTGAGGAAGAAAGAAAAGGTCTTGTGGTTGAGGTGCAGAAGTCGAGCATCTCAGTCCTATTCTTGGCTCCACTGCAGATTTCCTGCACAATCTGGAGGCAGTGGCATAATCTCTCTGTGCCTCCATTTCTTCCTCTCTGAAGACTGCCTGTGTTTTTATCAATGTTTTTATCAGGGGAAGACCTGCTCAGCCCAAGGCAAACAAATGCTCAGCTGCCTCAAGTTTGAAGTCCCTCCTTTATTTCGGCAAGACCCTTGGGGCAGAGTGCAAAATTCTCTGCAAACCTCCTGGCCAGTGGAGGCTGGAGGCTGGATCAGCAGCCCAGACTCTTCTGTGATGCAGAGGATGTGAATTCCACCCAGCTGATGACAGGAACCATGGTGTCAGGAAGATAAGGACAGTCAATATTTCACAGCTGGTTCTGCTCTCAAATATCAATGAAAAGCTGCAGTCTTGAAAGGTCATTGAGTCACAAATCCAACCAAGTAAATCAAGTTATAGGTTGTTGTTAAAATATTTTATACATTTAAAACTGAATGGCTTTAAGTGAAAGGAGATATTTTTTATAGTGTGTTCTTGAACAGCCCCCAGAATTGAGATGATGGTAAATGTAGAAGTACAATGCAATTCAAAGTCTGAAATTTAACTTGCACCTTACATTACCAAAAAGCCTAAAATATTTCCCTTTTGCCTTTTCTATCCTTATGAATTTAAATAAAAGATTACATAAAGAAGAAAATAAACTGAAATATTTAACTGAAACATTGCTTTTAGAAAAAAAAAATCTACTTTGAAATAAGAATGAAGTACAGAAAATCACAAGAGTAACCTGTTCTAATATTTTGCGGTGTTATCATGGTGATTTTCCAACTGAAGGGATTCTGATATTGCATATAACCATTAAGGAAATATCCAGTGTTTTGAATCAATAGCTGAAATAAACTCTGAATGTTGTTTGGTGATGAGTATCATTACTTCCCAGATCCTCAGCTGTCCTGAAATGACCTTGAAAAGAAGCATCACAAAAATACATCGTAGATTTTATGAGGTCAGTTTCAATTATATCCAGTCTGTTACTTCCAAAACACTTTCCTCTGAGTGCTGCATTATTTGAAAACACTTCTTTGTATTTCCCGTGATATCCTCCAGTTTTTTAATAAAACTCCTTTGAAAATGCCTATTTATCAATAGCAGGCATAAGTCTGATTTTTGCCTTGGGAAACAGTGATATTCCTGGAAGAATTACTTTAGATAGCTAGAAAGATTAAAAACATAATTTAGTCTTATACAAATATGAAGTATGACTATAAAAACCTGCTCTTCTAGATATGTGATTTGTTCTTTGGTCAAAATTAAAACAAAGAATGAAAATACTTGGCTAAAAGGTGTACATTTCATCTTCTCCTCTCTCTTTATAGCAGAAATCCACTTACCTTTGCTTTCTATAAAAGGTATTTTACATCATCTAAAATTATGGTTGGGGCTGTATAAAGGTTGTGTCAGCATTTCCATTATAAAACCATATTTTAGGGGGTTTACAACTCAGTCATAAAAACTCAGTCTACACTGAAACTCAGCATGCAAAATCCCAACCTGTAACATTTTTTTATCATTATCATATTATTAAAAAATAAATTAAAATGAATATTTTTTTTAAATATCCAGACATGTTTGGCTGTTTTTCAGTTTTTTGAATGACACATAAGATGAGAAGGATTTCAGGTGGGGTGAGGGAACAGTGACTGCCTGGTGAGGATGTTGGTGTACCCAACCTGATGGTGGTGTACCCAACTTGGCCTCATAGTCTGCCACTGGAAGAGGAAAGGTGGCTACAGGTAAAAATGGCCTCAGCAAAGACAAATCACATCTCAAAAAGGGGAGGCGCATAAATCCTGACAGGTTAAATGTTAAACCTCAAGAAGGCCTGCCAATTTAGTGACAGAAACTTATTAAAGGAACTCATTAAAAGAATAAAAGTTAATAATAAAACCTTTTTCAAATGTTTCAGGAGCAGGAAGTCTGTCAGAAAGTCAGTGGGGTGAATACCAGATATGAGAGAAGAAAAGTTCTTGGTGACAATAAAACTCTCAGAAATGTTACATGAATTATTTTTATTTGAAACTTGTCTTTGTAGAGTCAGTCACGCAGGCTCCCAAACCAAAGCTGAACTCTGGGAGAAATGAAGGACCTGACTCCAACTGGATCTGTAGAAGAAGGCTTTTTTTAATTTGGAGAAAGTGAAAAGTGTTCTATTAAGAAAAATGGTACTCATCCTGAAAAAGCTGAAGGGACAAATTCAACTAAATTGCAAACCATAGTGTGGAAATTATCACTTAAAGCAACCTCTGTGTGTGCCAACATCCCTACAAGACTGGAGATACATTGACCTTTGCTTTGAGCCAGGATGTAGGATCTTATGGTCTATCTACTTATAAGTTTGTTTTTTTTTTCTTAAAATTATATACTTATATCTAATGCTTTGTTCCTTTTATGGAAGCTCAGCTTCTGGTGACCTACATATTCCAGCTACACAAGTTTAGAGATACCAATACAAAAAATAGATTTTTCTTCCCTAAGTCTCCTTGCTAGAGCTTCCACCTAACATCTGCTAGACTGATTGCTTTCACCAGGAAGTGGCAAAATAAGCCATTTGTTTGTGATAATATACAGGAGATCAGTCTCAGACATTCCTGCTGCCTTTGCACCACTGAGCCCTGTGGTCTGGAGAGTGTGGTCATCATGCTGAGAGTGATGCTGCTGGCAAGGAAAAGTTCACAAATGTTATGTCAAAAATCCACCGCTGAGCAAAGAAACACCTTCCATGACAGTATTTCTGGCTCAGAGGAGTCTGTATCCATGTCTGCCTACATTAAAAGGGATAATTACATTAACATCTTTAATCCTATTGAAACAGATTCACATCTGAGGCTGACTGTGAATGTAGCCCTCAAGAGTGGGTTGTACTCTGAGATCACCCAGGGCTGCGGAATTGTCTCAGCCACCTCAGATACTTTTGAATAGTACTGCTGTGGTAGCAGAGGAGTAGTGCTGTGCCATGGCCTCCCCCAAACCCTGCAGGCAGTGCCCTTGACTTCCAAAGATTCTCCACCCACCCTCGGCTCTGGTAGTGAGGAGATCTCCAGCCATACTACCATGTCCTTCTTCTAAGAGATGATCATCTTGGAAAGGTCATTTGCCACAGGAGCAGACAGTTCAAAACCCTGATGCCAGGTCACTGGTTGTAAAACTTGCTTTTCTTTTTAAAAAAATAAAAATTTCCTAGCTATACACATTGTTGTCGTTTAGCTTCCTTCACGGTGAGACACTAAATTGCTCTCTATTCCTACAAAGAATTGTTTGAAAGGTGAGAGCATCCTTCTCCCCAGCACTACAGCACAGTGTCACCCACACAGGCAGCATCCTGCCCATTAATTGCAGTTATTGTCACTCAGAGACAGCACTAGGAAATCACATAGCTCTGCTGTTTCTGCCATCTCCTGCAGAGGAAAACAAATCTTTCCTGTTTTCTAATGGTGTCCCTGATTACTTCTGCTTCAAAGCAACTTCTTACAAGCTTTGCTACTTGCTTTGAGTGGTTTTTTTTTTTTTTTTTTTTGGTTTCTTGGTTACACATCTGCCAAAGCTGACTCCTATAGAGGGGATAGGTGGGCACCTCATGCATGGAGGCTGCCTTCCAGTGCAAGACTGAGCCTCACATCACTGATGCTTCAAGTCAGGAACCTTTACTTTTATTTTTACTCTTATGTACTTCTACTTTATGAAAGACCTCATATAGCTCTGATACTGAGGAAAACTCATATCTTCAGGCTTTTTTTCTCCCCTACATCAAAACTGTGGATGGTGTACAAGACAACATGATGACAGGTGGTCACAGATGGTCTTGGTTTTGGCCATAACACACTTAGATTCTTTCCAGTGGGGATGTGGAGACAGAAACAGGGTTCACCAGCTCTCACACCCACCCATCTGAGCAAGTCCTGATGGGGATATTAATTGATAGCAATCCCAGTTCCTTGTTCAGCATCTCCTGTGAGACAACACATTTTTTAATTATGGTTTTTTGACCTATCTTCCTCTAAGAGTGTTTTTGACATTTATGATGCAGTGTTTCTCCACAAAATTACTCTCCCAGAGCTGTCCAATTCTTAAACCACATTTTCTTGACCATATCTTTTGCACACTAAGGCATGAGAAAATAAATATTCCCCTCTGGTAGGGAGCAAAGAAATTGTTCATTTCTCTACTACTGTCACATCATCTCTCAGGCAGAGTGAGTGAGTTCTGCCCAGCCTTCAGGCAGGATCAATTCAATCCAAGTGCAAAACAAACCCATGCTAGGAAAGACAAGGAGTTAAAGAAAAAGAAGTTGAAAATGATGCAAACCTCTGAAAGACCTCAGTGATACATTTGCTGTTTAGCCTTATAATACTGCACATCATACTGATGGCTTAGTGCTAGCTGTGCTTTCTCTTGTCCTTCACAAGGATTTTATAAGGACAGTGCAAGACTGGGTTTAGCAAATACTGACACTGCAGGGGTGTCACTGGAGTCTTCTCTAACCTGTGCTTATCCCGTTGGTGATTCTGCTTTCTTAGTGACAAAAGTCACAGTAAGCTGGTGCTCAGGCACAGTGAGAGAGTCCTCTGTCACAGCACTGGCGCTTCCCAAGGCTTTGAGGACACTCTTTCCCTAGAGTCTGCAAGAACCAGGCAGCACAGGGGACTTACTCGACCTTAAGTCATTCCCTGAAGTGATCCTGGAAGCAGTGAACCTAGATGATAAATCTGAAGGATAGACAGAAGATTTTGTGGTTGCCCTGGAAACTGAGACCAGAGTCCAGACTGTGTGTTAGAGAAGAGGCTGGGGTTGGACAGGTGAAGACAAGAGCTGTCACGAGCCCAGGATTATCTTTGGATTACCAACAGCAAATAAAACAAGAGATGAATGGGTGGGAAAATTGTAACACTAATAGGGCAGACTGTGCAGCTTTAATGCAGACTGTGAAGCTTTTCTCCTCACAGTGAATAGGATGTGAGGACAGGATGACTGCATGCCCAAAAAGCAGTCAAGGACAACCTGTGAGCAAGTTAGAGAGGGCTTCCCACCTTCACACAGGGTCCAGGGATCATGGCTCCTGAGCATCATAATCTGCACCTGAGAAAGCAAATCTCCTCAAAGGCTGATATCTTTAAGAAATCTTTTACAGATAATTTCTCTTCACGGGAGTTTCTCTTGGTTTATACTGTTTGAATTGCAGTCCTTACTGTAGCATAGGGAATGAAAATGTTTGATTTTCTCATGGCACTAGATACTGAAATGTATAAAGGAAGTCCCCTTGGATGGAAGACGGAAAGAATTAACAAATACCATAAATTCTGTTGATTTCTGCTAATTCTGTATTTGTTGTCATGGACAAAACCCTACAGTGCTGTATAATTTTGAGTAGAGTGTCAGAAGAGAGCCCACGTTTGCTTTTTTTCCTCATCCATTTTGTTGTTTCCTGTATTTTGGCAGATAATGACCTGCACAGCTTCCAGATCACAAAGCAGAAGTAGAACTTCAACAAAATAAGAAGAGTTGGTTTGCTCATAGTGGTAAGTAGTGGTAAATCAAAGATTAAAGGGGGGACGGGACAATTGAAATAAAGATTATTTCAGATAGCTATTCCCTTTATTTTTTCCACTGTGTCACAAAAAATACTTTTCAACTTCTCCTCTGTTTTCTTTGTTTCTCTAAGGCCAGGTTGAGAATAGAACATTCAGGTTTGTATTACTATGTGATACAAGGTGGATACTATTTGCAATGATACAATTAATGTTTGCAGGGACAGCTTCTTCCTACCCACCCTGAAATACAGAAACACTAGCTTTTGAAGCGCAACTTTCCTACAACAAATTCATAAGCAGAAGGGCTTGTGCAGACACAGATACATCATTCAGCCCCTCCTCCTGGCATAGGCTGTTACAGCTATGCTGGAAAACACTGGTACTGTAGATATGGTTACATTGCTCTTTGTGGGTAATTTCTTTCCTATGAACCACACCAGCATTAAGCAGAAAAGCCTCATAAAACTAAGTTAAAACCAGCCAACAAGCTTAATTTTAATTACAGGATGTAAAGTGCTTTAATCCTTCCTTAATATGTGGTAGAAATACAGAGGACTCTAGGCCAAAAGCAAAAAATGTTGCTGTTTGTTAAACTGCAGCTCCTAATGCATGTGAGAAGATTCTTTCCACAGGAGGAGAATGGTCCCCCAAGTATTGCCAGTCTTAGTTATTCTAGGGGACTCAGCTATGGAAATCCAAGTCAGATAGGAATATCCATGTCAGATAGGAATATGTGACATGAGTAATTGATTAATCAGCATTGCAGCTTCCACAGTATAGCAAATGATTAAACAGATTGATCTGAACTTTGAAGGAGCAGCAAGTCTTCTGTTTTCTTGGGATAAACCCTTTCTCATTTGGCTGTGTGAAACATTGCCTTGTATATTCCCTTCATGCTAGAAAAATCAAAAAAGTGCTCTATCAGGAGAGTATTAGCAATGTAATTAATAATCAGAACAAGAGATGTAAAAATCTCACTTTTTGGAGTTGAACATTTATAGAAATTTGTTCAATGAGATCGATAACTGAGTATTTCATTAAAATATGTGATGACATTAATTAAAAGTTAAAGCTGAAGTAAAAAATTAGTCAAAAATTATTTATGTACTAGAATGTTTGTCCAAAGCCTGAACTAGATAACAATAGCAGCTGTTTACTTTGCAAATGGAAACCAGTACAGCTCAATTGACTGTAAAAGTGAATGTCAATCAAATTGCACACTGAAGGCCGCAGGGAGTCAATGGAATATACATATATAAAAAATAAACATTACATGCACCTAAATTTAACCCATTTTAACCTGCATTGTCTCATAACAGATATGTGCACATGTACATGCTGCACTGGTTTAAATCAAAAGGGGAGGCATAAAAGGAAAGAAAATTTATGACAAATTTAAGGCACCATGGTGGAGGATATCATGGATTGTTCGGAAAGGATAAGGAAGAACAATAACATCAGTGCACCCCCTGTCCTGGTGATATTTACTTGATAGCATCAAACATTTCTGCGCAGAGCTATAAGCTTTGAGATGCTGGGTATAAGACAAGGGAGGAAGCTGGCAGCAGCCAGTGAAAGCATTGAAAGGACATTCTTCCTTCATTTCCAAGCCAGAGCTGTCCCTACAGTGGAACTCTTGCACAACTGACTGCAAAGAAAACTCGATGGTTTATTTAGCACATAGATTGTTGTGGTTTTAATCTTCTAATGTGCCTTTCGGTAAGCAAATGACTTTCTTGTCAAGGAAGGTCTTCCTTACCCTTATCACTGCCATCAAAAATTCCCAGGAAAAGAGGTTTACTGATGTCATAGCTCACTTGACCTGTGTTTCCTCTATTGAAATACCAGAGATGGCAAGCTCCTAGAGCTGGGGATCTTTGGAGCTCAGACAAGAAATAGGAGACCGAGTCTCTTGTCTCTTCACCCTGAGGATGAAGAGAAGGCTTTAAAACTTCATGGCCTGTTATTTGTGACAGGTAGACTGGTGCCCTTGCCAGTCCTGCCCTAGGAGCAAGTCCCTGAACCTGCTCTGTAGCCAAGGGTAGTGTGGGAATGGGTGTGTGCCAGGTTTTAACCAACTCCAGCTAACATCAGCATATACAGGATATCAGGATAATTGCCTGTAACACCATTACACTGGAAACTAAATCCTGATTATTGTAAGATATGGAAACAAGACAGTTCATCACTCACACAACTGCTTCTGCCTGCTAGCTGCAGCCTCTCAGGTTTGTTGAAGAACATGTAAAGGTCAAAATAAACATCCAGGAGATAAAAAATCCCATTTCCTTTTCCCTTGAACTGTCTCCAAAGTACTAAAACATGAACATATGTTACAGTATTACTCACTACATAAAAATACATATGTTAGTAGATATACAGTATAGTTAAAACACAAAATTATACAATCCACATATAGTCACATAATCCTCCAACAACATTATCTATCAACACACTCAGTCAATCAAATCCTATAGAAAATAAATTTTTCTTATTCTCTAACAGACACAAGATAAAAAGTTAGAGAACTTTCAAATTTCTTGAAAATTTCATTACATTCGTGACAGAATGTTTTTAAATCAAAGTATACAGTGTTGCTACTTCCCATGATGTCAGTGATTCTCATTAGCTGATGGTTTCTAGTCTCAGCTCTTGAAACTCCAACTTTTTAAAAACAAGGGCTTTTGTCTTTTTCCTAGAGAGAAACACTTGATGTCACTTTCGATACCTAAGCAATCAATCACCAGAAATAAATAAAAATAACTCAACTCAGTATTTGAAAATCTCACTCCTTACTCTAACAGTGGAGTTTATCATTAATCCACATGAAAATGATGATTCATTTTTTCTTCAGTCACATTTCCTTGCAAATTATTGTGGTTTAAAATAAAATCTTAAAAAATTTTAGGGCATTTTAGCTGATTTTTTAAATTATTTATTAGAAAGTAAAGTCAGTTTTCTAAGCCTACCTTTTCCTGCTGGAAGCTCCTTTAATTTTTAAAAAGCAAAGGAGACTTGAAGGCTCAAGTTTGGCAGAACTTATCGATTTTAAAGCCTGAAAAGAATTTTAAAAAATATTTTGTCATTGCTTCCACCACAGGTAAAATGTTTCCTTTCTCACTACAAGTCTTGAAACTTCCTCACTGATGGCTAAGATCAGAGCTTCCGATGCAAGCAAAGCACTTGCAGAAGGCCAACATCTCTTTTGCATTCAGCAATTAGAGCAATGAGCAATTAGAACTTTCCCCTGACTTCCTCTCTCCTATGAAACATCTAAGAAGCCTCAAAGCAGCATCTATGTGTAAAAACCAGGTCTTACACTCACTACAAAAATAGCAGACACTGATTTTTTTTTTTTAATTCGTGGTCAGACAGTGGAACAACATTGATATATAGCTCATGGTTTTGAGGTGGCTCTGTTCAGAGTTTAAGCCAAAGCTAAAGGAATATTTTTTGGCAATTGGTTGGATTAGCAGCCCTGTCACTGATCACCAAGGCGGAGAAGGTGGTTGAAAAAATTAGAAATTATGGCATGCAGAAGTGTTTTTGTATTATTGGTATACCTGAGGTTGTGTTAGACTGGTTGATTTACCAGTAATTAGAACTGCTGGAAAATACAGTGTAATCAGCAGGGATATGAGATCAGTGGGGGAAGCTTTAGGAGAGCCTCAAACATTCAAACAGACACAGGGATCCAAATGCTTTTGAATTGTACAGGTAAAATTTGCTCTTTAGGAATTTAGCATCTAGGAAAATGATTGCCTTCTAAGAGCATTTAGGTAAATAGTATTATAACCAAAATAAAACAAGTCTGTGTGTCTAACGTCAAAGCCCCACATTCGTGACCAAGGGTAATCCTGAGCACTTGTAAGTCTCATCTTCACTGCTCTGAGGGATGGGTGTTTGGCACTTCTCTGAAGAAAGATGCTTATATTTTTCTTACTCAGTTTCTATTACTGAATAGATGTAAAAAAAGCAGTTGTCTTTTAAATGCTGCCAGTTTCCAAGTTTCAGGCTTCTCGTTCATTTATGGTTTGGATGTCATTTACTTTCTTGGGCAATTTTTAGACACTTAATGATTTTTGAGAAAACTTCAAAAAGAAACTTCCAAAGTCTTCTATAGGTCTGTTCCTAGGAGTTTTTAAATAATGTGTTAATAAAATAAATAAGTGGAAATTATGAAGAGGGAGGGGGGAATATGCACAAAGCTTTTTTCCTGCAGGGAATTGTTCCAATAGCCCTAGTGATTTTTATTTATTTTTAACTAGCTTAAGCAGGATTATTACTTAGTTAATTCTTGATTACTTTTTTATGTTGGAATATGATTAAATAACTGAACACTTGCCTTTGTCTGACCCTCTAAGGCCTATAGTTCACTATTCATAATGATGAGCAATAGCTTGAATATTTGTTGCTGCATAGATCTCTATCTTCTTGGACACGAAAAACAATGTCAATCTTTTCCATTTATATGCCTGATCATTTTTTCAATGTACTGAAGTGCTTGAGTTTCCAGGGTCAGAAAATGATTAATCTTATTAAATGTTTGACAGAATGAACTAAGCAAAACATCTTTTGATAGCATAAAGAGAAGATAAAAAGAATGAATTCTTATCATTGTAATGCTTTAGCTGCATGACTTCAAGGTTCTTAGGCTATCGTAATATATTGTTTATTAGCAGCCTAAACAAAGATTTCTCTCTTAAAGGAATATTGAGATATAATGCAGAAGGCAATCTCAGAGATACATCCTATTGTAAAAGAAAGTACTGTGTTTGCAAACTTCTAGGAATATTAAGCAAAAAAAAAATGTTTAAAACCAGTAAAATGAGAAACTTCATTCTGGGCAAGACACTTGTGATGACTAACATGCCAACAATAAAGATTTTCAGTGGAATGTATAACAAATCTGAGGGACTTTTATTAAAAAATGGTCATGGGCAGCCATAGTTTGGTTTTGGCTAAGCCTCAGTCATCATGTTTTGATTTAGAAGCAGAAAACCCAAACCACCTGTGGTTTTCATTTTTAATTCATGGCCCGTAGGAACACAGACTTTACACTTTCCGATTTTTCCTACCCATGTGCTGCTTGCTAATCAGAAAAATAATATTATATAGCTATTACTATCCATATGTACAATTTAAAAGACACTGAAGTGAAAATATTCAGAAACCAACATCAGTATTGTCCATGAACACACAGGAGGGACCTTGCAAATCCAGACTGCCAACCTGAGTGTCACAGGTTGCCCTTTCTAGATAGAGAACATTTACTGCAGTGCCAGTTTCTCCAGCTTAAGGTTACATGCTATTTTCTTTCCTTAAAGAATAATATTGGAGATAAGTGAAGTAACAGCACTTCAACAGGACCAGGAGAGAGAGTTCTTCTAGGTAATGCTGATTATCTACAAGTCCATGGAGTGATTTTGAAGAGGTTGCGGATCACAAACCGCCTCACTCGATGATCCACGTATCAAGCTGAAGAAAGCAGGGCCATACCCTGGAATATTAGAGTACAAAACAGAAAAGTAGGCACATAACCTCCAAAGGGGGCAAGGCTGAGATTTCAAGGCAAATGGGACCACGAACATTCTTATAGCCAGCAGCTGAGGTGAGTGTACCTCCTTTCACAGCTGTGCCTTACATGGTCCTGCCTACAAAGTTGCACCAAGACAGAAATATCAGACAAGTGTTTCCCCCTGTTTTGTTTTAAAGGAAAAAGTACATTTTGTGTGCTAATCTGCCACAGCAGACTTCCAAAGTCCTCACCCTTTGTCATGCAATGAAATGCTGACACACATTTCTTTTGTCTTAACCCACATCTAGCTGCATCTCCATCTGGCAGATGTTATTGGCAGCTCTCTTTGAGAAAATACACAGGGTGAAATACAGATCCCTTTGAAGACAGTGGGAGATTTGCCATGGACTTAAGTAGGGACATATTTCACACACTTCTTTTTGATAAAGGCAACAAACTAACAAATAGTTTGGTTTTCACTAACAAACTAGAAATAATTTGGTTTTGAAACCTCTATATATAGTGGAGGTATTTAATTTCTTAGCTAAACAAAGTTTAATCTTCTATGCTACAGCATTCCCACTACAAGCAATTCTATTTATATATTTAAATATTTGTGTGGATTCACAAACATATATGAATATAAAAGATGCATAAATATCGTTTACATTAAACCTCTTTGAAGAAACAAATACATTCAAATACAATCCAGTTATGCAGGCTGTTATCTTTCTTTTTATAGTTACATTGTTTTTATAATAAATTGTCATCTTCCTCAGAGAAATTAAAAATAAAATAGTTTAAAATGATAACATGTAAATGTATTTATAGCCATTATTTATATATACATATATAACTGAAAAACCCTGAATCTTTTTCACTTTCATATACATACACATGTGTATATATGAACATATACATGTGACAGTAATGTTAAAAAAAAAAAAGTCCTAAATAAGGCAACTTCTCTGGAATATTTTTAATGAAACTGAGAGACCATAGTGGCTTTATGAACAATTCTGTGGTCAGACACATGACCATGCAAACTAGCTTAAGGTCCCCTGTAAAACCACCATAAATTCCAGAGACTCCCATCACATTAGAAGAATGATTAATATTCATGTTTGTAGGTGCAGATGCTTTGTTCTAATGGATTACAGCAGCCTTCTGTAAAGTCTCTGTGATCTGCCTCACAATGACATTTTCTGAAATGCTCCCAGAAACAAATGAGAGAATCAAACCTGCTCTTAACATTTAGATATTTTGTACTTTCCCTGGATTGCTCCTTCATTCTTTAAGTAGACATATATCTGTTGGATTTTTATAGTGATTTTGCTCTAAGTTGTTTAAGCAGGATGAACTCCTTATATGCACTTACCTTTTTTAAGGTTTTCAATTGTCTTACCAATTTGTAATCTCCAAAACAGTGAATAACATGATCCACTGACACAGCAGCATAACAACCGTTTCCCCAAAAGTACCTAAGACATAAAATATGACTGACCCCAGCAGATTTGCAAGATAGATAAATATTATCCAAGTCTCATAAATGAGGAAGTCAAAGGAGCAAATACTTGACAAGTACAGGATCCTTAGGGCAGCAAGAAGGGATATCAGGAGGGCAGACTTTGACCTCTTCAGGGGCCTGTTTGGTACAACACCATGGGACAAAGCCCTGGAGGAAAGAAGGCCCCAAAAAAGCTGGTTGATATTCAAGGATCACCACCTCTAAGATCAGGAGTGATACTTCCTAGCCAAGAGAACATCAGGCAAAAATGTCAGGAGGACTGCATGGATGAACAAAATGATCCTGGGCAAACTCAAACACAAAAAGGAAGCCTACAGAGGGTGCAAACAGGGGCGGGTAGTCTGACTGGAGTACAAAGACATTATCAGAGCAGCCAGGGATCAGGTTAGGAAAGCTAAAGCCTGGTAGAATCAAATTTTCCCAGTGAAAATGTAAGCCTTCTCCACTAGGAAGCAGGACACCTGGTTATCTGGGATATGGAGAAAACCATGACGCTCTGTAACATTTTTGCCTCGGTATTCACCAGAGAGCACTGGGAGAATGAAGAACTGCTCACTGTAGGAGAAGATCAGGTTTGAGATAATTTAAGGAACCTAAAGGTTCACAAGTTCATGGGACCTGATGGGAAGCATCCAGAGGTCCTGAGGGAACTGACTGAAGAAGTGGCTAAGCTATGATACATTTTGTTTGAGAAGTTATGGCAGTCCAGTTAAGTTCCTGCTGACTGGAACAGGGCAAAGATAACCCTCATTTTGAAAAGGGGAAATAAGGAAGACCCAGGGAACTACAGGCTGATCAGCCTTACCTCAGTGCCCAGTAAGATCATGGAACTGATCCTCCTGGAAACCATGCTAAGGCACATGGAAAATGATGAGGAGACCGGACACAGAAAACAAGGCTTCACTAAGGACAAATCAAAAGCAGCATGGCCAGCAGGGCATAGGTGGTGATTCCCCTTCTCTGTTCTATTGTCATGAGACCCCCACCTCGAGTACTGTACCCAGCCCTGGGCCCCCAACACAGGAAAAACATGGAATGGATGGAGCAAGTCCAGGGACAGCACTTTTCAGTACCTAAACGGGGCCTGCAAGAGAACTGTAGGGGAATTTCTTACAAGGGCATGGACAAGGAGTAATGGCTTCAAAGTTAAAGAGTGTGGGTTTATATTAGATATTAGGAAGAAATTCTTCATTATGAATGTGATGAGGCACTGGCACAGAATGCTCAGAGCAGTTGTCGCTGCCCCATTCCTGGAAGTGTTCCAGGCCATTTTGGATGGGACTCTGGGCAACCTGGTCTAGTGGAAGATCTTCCTGCTCATGGCAGGAACATTAGAAGTTGATGATCTTTAAAGTTCCTTCAAACCCAAATCATTCTATAATTTTATGAATACCTGGCAATGCCACAACAGAACCAAAACTAGTTCCAAAATCTCCATTTTTCAGGGTGGGAAAAGTGGGCATCAAAGTTAGTCCCACCTTTTACCAGACCAGAAGAATTGTGGATATCCCTGTAGCTCTCCACAGGCAGCTTTCACCTGCTTACCCCGTTCACATTAAAGCTCTGTTTAAAGATAATATATTTATATGCCTATATGCCTATTATATTTAATGTATTTATATTCCTTGATCGCCTTCCATAGTAAACCAGGTCTGCCAAAAGCTGAGTTTCAGTCACCCTCATGTCTTTCACTTTTTGATTGCAAGTGGAGACAAGAAACACAGAAGTGAAAGTCAAACCCATTTTTGCTTAATGAATAGTCCAGCCACTAAATTTTGGGTGCCCTCCTTAGATGGATGCTGCCAAAAGGGCCTGGGATGCAGAGGAAAAAGAGACAGTGCAGATTTTTGGGGGAGAAGAATTTGAAGATAATTTGATCCAATGCAGAAATTAATATTTAAAATTTATTTGTAAAGACAATAAGAAAATAACACATATACAGAGATAAATTTATGAAACTGAAAAAAATTGCAAGCGTGCCTATACAATATAACTGAAAATCTCCATTTTTATCCTGCTGACTTGCTTATATTCATGTGGTTTCAGTCTCACAGATGTTCTGGAGGCTAGGACATGTAATATGGCTCCATAGTTTTCTAACCACAGAATATCCAAAATATATAACCAGGAAATCACTTGCAGTCTGTGTGGGGTTTGGCAGATGGTATTTCTAAAAATGCAAATATCCAATATGGAGGTAGTGGAGAAGATGAATTTCACAAGGGAACAGTGTAACTCTTTATATGGAGTGTAAACTTTACACAGTATTCCAATATAGAACTGGTGAGCACTGTTAAAAAAGTTTCCAATGAATATTCATTTCAGTTTATAAACATATTCTCTTCAACTGTTTCAATGCCCTCTTTGTGTTTGCTTACTGTGCATGTTCTAGCTATTGCATTTACTGGCAAGAACGCTTGTAGAAACAGCAATTTTTAAGCAAGTATTAGAGAATATATATGGGTAATGAATTTTTCATTTGGAAATATAGGTGCCAGCACCAGAATTTCATTCCAAAAGGTATCCCTATCCGCTCTAGAGAGGGATGTATATGATCTGCAAGACTGAATTTTTACAACCACGTGCGCTAGCAGTGGTCAGATGAGACAAATATCAAAAAGTCATGTATTCTCCTGATATGGAACTTGCATGTAATGGAAGAAAATCAAGAATGGGAAGGTGCGAGATACTGGCTGAGCTGCATTCTGGTTTCTGTTGTGATACCAGTCAACCTGGTACAGTAATGAGAGAGGCACAGAGCAAATGGGATGTCCTGAACAAGGGGCAGCCTCCCAGCAGCCTGCTTAGGCTGTAATCAAGTCTTTTTTCAGCTGCCAGAGCTGCACTGAGCACCCCTCCCTTTGCTCCATAGCACAGTTTCGGGATGGAGCAGAAGAAAACCTGTTTCCAGTGTGCTGTGCCCCTGGCAGAGCAAAAGGCACCACCTGGGAGGCAACACAGGGCACACTGCCCACTGTGAGCAGCACAAAGGACTTGCTTCCACATTTTCTGGTAGGTTGGAAAAGCCCTGAGATGAGCACAATGACCCTCAGCTCCTTACAGCTAAAGAGATTTCTGCCACTGATGTTCCTCACCTGGCAAGCCGTGTAGCTTCCAGTTCTGAGGGCTTTCAGAGCTAAATGGTAAATACAAAATACGGATATATGAAATACATGACATTTGAAAGCTATTTGAGCCAAATTTTGCTCAAATGGGACCTGAACTACATGAAATTCTTAGTAATGATGGTTTAGTTATAGACAACAGCAAGCACAGAAAAGGCCAGGCAGCCTTCATCTGAAGGAAGATTTCATATTGCATTGCACAAGTGCAGTCACTGTCTTAATATACCATAAAACATATAAACCCACGTTCCTAACTGATGCAAGCAATTACTGCTCCATCAAGCTAATTTACAGTGGAACTAAAACATATCATTCGGCTGGCAATTCTACCATAAACAGCCTGGATTCTCTCCTAGTACGGACTAGTAGGTTTATAACCCATAAATGTATTTACTAGGAAGAAAAATAGAACACAAAACAGGCAGAAATGCATGTCCTTCCATACATTTTTTGTGAAGTTTAACAGAAATAGACATTTTTCTACAAGCTTTTTACGCGCATGCCATGGTTTACCTTTATGTGCATGTATACATATCTCAAGCACACTGCTCTGTAAAACATTTTAATCACCTGTCAGTGAGAACGTCAAACTTAATCAAGATCTGCACCATTTTAAGGTAGGAATTAAGTTTAATATCTACTTGTGCTCTATTCTTTTTAGCTTTACCTTCTGTATGGTTTTTAATTCAATTTTTTTGTCAAAGAAAAATTGTAAAACAGAGGGGAAAAAAAGTTATCTGTGTCTGAATTGATGACTTTACTGTAGGGTCAGTTTCTTTCCAAGCCATATCAAGCCCAGACGGATTTCTGGCAATCTCAGTTCAGCTGCAAACAGCCAAGATAATGCAAGATGATCCAAAAGATTCCTGAAATATTAGATATGCCTGCATATGTATATTTCAGACTAAATATTTTCATGAACGCAATCAGATAAAAGAAAAAAAGATCCCTTACACTTATGAAAACCTACCTTCACACATTTTTTACTCTGTTTTTGAACCAACAAGCTGCATAGATTGGATTGTCTCTTTCCTAGTGGCTTGCATGGGCTTTGTCCAAAAAAATGTGTTCCAGCTGCACTGACCTTACATCTCATCAATAATATTTCACCATGTTGAAATATTCTCACACACTCTGTTGTGATGTTAATCCACCTTCTCGTGTCAGAGGGCCTGATCCATGGTCACTCCGGTTCCTTAAGCTGATGTTGTTATGCTAATTCCTTTCCAATGTGCAAATTGTCTGTTTCTTCCAAAATTGTAAAAAAAATCCATAGAATTTTATGTGTATCTGCAATTAAATTTTTTCTTTCTAAATTCTTGTCAGCAAAACCCATGTGAACTTTTTCTTCATCTTTTTTCATGCAAATAATTATCATGTGATAGAACAAAATACTTATCTTGTATTTGTGCATGTGTAGCACAGCTTTGGTACAAAACAAATCTTCTATCAATTCATTCATTGTTGTATACCAGAGGATATTTTTATTACAGGAAGAAAATAACCAATTCATGAAAACATGGTTCTAGGTTACTGTATTTCCAAGGGATAATTTACAGTGATGTGCTATTCAGTTTAATTTACAGTGCTATTCAGAAACACCTGGAGAAACTCAGCAGGCCCAGAAGCCAATTCCTGGATTTCACACTTATACCCTATTTTTGACTCCAGTTAAGTCAGTGCGCTTTCGTGGCTCACTGGGAGCACTGCAGCAGAGCACTGCTGGAGCTGTGCAACATTTCCCAGCTCCTCAGCACTCTGCAGCAATCAGAACACGTGCTGCTCAGCTGAGACAGAAAGCCATAAACCAAATCATGGACCAGAAACACACTCAGGTAATGCAGCACTATTATTCTTGGGTTTGAAATGCATTATCTAACAGAAGAACAGGCACAAACCCAAAATTATTTGGGGTCATAGTTCTGCACTCTGAAACAGAATAATTATCATTAACTTTTCAGTCAGAGATATCAGTATCTGTGACACCAGTGCAGTTTAAAATTTTCAGTCCAGCCTCACATCACAGTATTGGAATTGGAACAAAGCACTGAGTATTTTTTTTTCCCAAGAAATTTTCAAAAGAGAAGGGCTGATCAATATGAGAAGCAAAATAATCAGTACCAGCCTGACTCATATGCTGCTAATGCAGTAAAGAAGGGTGGTTAAGAGTTACTTGTGTTCCATTAAACTTGACTCTCCTGTGACTTACTGCACTTTTATTCTAAAATAACACAGCTGGACTCTTTGTGATGTTTCTCTTTTTAGACTGCAACTGATAGTGTAATCCAAGTATGGATTTAAATGCTTTTTCTATGTATTCAAACTTTAAGATAGAAATCTATATCTTACACTAGAAGTTTTCTGTGTATTAAAGGCAGAATATGTTTTCTTCTATAATTTTGAAAGCAAGTGTTTATATTTTCCCATTTACACAGTGCAGAAAGGCACAATGATATTCATTTCTGAATAGATGAAGATAAGCCAAACACAAAGCTGCACCAAAGCTCTGTTCCTCCTCCATTGTCGATGGCAGAGCACCTTGTAGAAGCATGATCACACTCTAGAGAAAAAGATCTCTAATGTTTTTCCCCAAAAGCCATCAGCAGAGATTTGGGTACAAGCAACTGTGGAACAGCAGAAATATGTGAAGAGCTCAAAAATATAAGCACTACTTAGAATCAGAATAAGCCACTTTTCACAAATCTAAGACCATACCACATTCTTATTTTCTTCCTGTGGGAGGTCAGTGTTTATACAGCGGATGTGTCTGCCAGGAAGAACATTTTTGCACTTGCTCTTCTTCCAGTTGCTAATCTGCACGTTCATTTGCCTCTGCTTGAAGAATGGTCTGTCTGAGCATTTCCAGTGTTGCTGGCAATAGACCCAAACATTTTTACAGAATCACAGCATTTTGCAGGCTCAGGATGGAAATTTTATCTTCCCCTGATTTGCCTTTCACACAGTACCAGGAGGTGGTTGCCTTCTGTCCTGTTCTGGCTGCTAGGCTGGTTTTTGGAAGTGGGGTCTGAAATTGCAGGAACCTTGACAGTGCCCTGTTCTGACTAGGAGGCTGAGCACCAGCTTTCCTGACTGCTGCCTTGGTTTCTCACTTCTAGTAATTTCTCTGGGTCTCCTGACTATCCCCAGTTTGGCTGTGTTGGCAGCAAATAAAATCTCCCTCCTGCAGCATCATGCTGGTGTTTCTACAAATACTCATAAAGCCTGTTGTTATCCCTGGCAATAAGCTGGAGAAGAGACACAGCACACAATGCCTCATCACTTATTTTGTAGCTTGCCACAGTCTTGTCTTTGCCTTGTGTCAGGAAAATAGTAAGGTAACTAAACAGTGGAGTTCACTTTTAGGGATATTTCCTGGAGGTATTTAATATACATTATTCCATGCAATGCATTTTATCCCAAATTTAACTGCAGTGCAGAAAGAAATAAAAGGTCAAGGTGGTCTCTCCTCCAGATTTGCAGGAAGCTTAAAGCAAGGACAAAAAGTGTCAGACCTCAGTGTGGGACTTATCCCCCCAAAGTCAGCTTTTAGCTTGTCTTGGTGGAGCTAACTAGTGCTGGATGCAAAACAGATCGAAACCAGCATGTTTAGGTCTTACTTTACTCATTAGAAAACAAACAAACAAAAAGGAATAAGAAAGAGGTGCAGTAACTCCTCTCC
Source organism: Anomalospiza imberbis (assembly GCF_031753505.1). Taxonomy (NCBI): domain Eukaryota; kingdom Metazoa; phylum Chordata; class Aves; order Passeriformes; family Viduidae; genus Anomalospiza; species Anomalospiza imberbis. The sequence continues at coordinate 32,046,662 of NC_089684.1, read as the reverse complement.
CTGGTTTCTGAGCATTTCTTACAAGTAGCATCTGCTGATGACTCCCTGGCCGCACTGCAGTCAGCACGCTGCCTCTCCCAGGCTCCAGCTGCACAGCCAGGAGCTCAGTGGCACACAGCAGCTTTTCTGAAGAATCCTGTAGACACTAAACTACTCTCAAAACATCTGAGACTGAAACTCATGGCTTTTGCCTCTTCCTGGTGAGTGAAAACAAGAACCTGCGCAGCACCGCGTCTTGCTGCCGCTCTCCCTAACCCTGTAGTTTGTGGGGAGAACTTAATGGAGTGTTTCCTGGTTTTCTAATGTTTGTTTAGGGTTTTATTCTCACACATCCCGGGAGGTACAAGTTGAAGGAGGCATTGTGAGAGGCTGCAGCCAAAACTCCATCTTGATAACATTTTTATGGGGGTGAAACTACAAAGAGCAACTCAACAGCTGCCAGCAGGGCTGTGTTAGCATGAAAGAATCGCCAGAAGTAGGCGAGTAACATTCATGCTGAAAATATGATTGATCACTTCTTCCTTTCCCTACAACTCTGCCCTGGTACAAATCCAGTCTTGGTGAGAAGTGACTTCAACTAGGGCCGAGTTCAGTCTTCAGAGGCAGCTGCACTTATTTCCCCTAAATCACTGGTTCACATACCAAGCCCAGGGCACAGCTGAGGGGTTGGGGATGGCACGTTGCTCTGGTCTTTGGTTTGCTTAAAAGTGACAGAAGCAGACATTGGTCATTTTTTGAATTCCATTCAAAAGACAAGTAAATTCATTTCTGGGTGTGCCAACAAGCTGAGGTATTTAATTATTCTCTTAGAAAATAGAGCACGCTGCTAATAAAGGTCACTTTACCTTTGTTTCAAGAGGAGCTGAGGGATTTTTCCAGACAGGTAAAGGGCTAGATTACCACATGTGCCTCTCTGATCAACATTCACACTGAGAGAAAACACTGCTAAAATTAAGGACACTGAAATGATGTGCAACCACAACTGCCCTTTGTTTGACACGCAGATTTGTCCCATCACAGGTACCCTACAGAACTTGCGTAATTACATTTACGAAATTTGCTTAATTTAACATCTTGTTTGAGTATTCAAATATTCACCAAAGAATTTGCCACAGTGTACGGTTTTTAGAAAAAAAAATATTATAGAATCTGGAAAATATATTAGGACCTTTTTCTTAATTCTTTAAGTTCCCTTACTGCTTACAGGAATTAAGTATGGAAACAACATCTGTGTAATATTGTGAAGGATTTCAAAAGGGCTCCTCAAAAAGGGCTGACACAATCTTACTCCTTTTAGAAGAGGATATGAAATGAATTGCTTACTTTGGCTATTGCATGCACTCCCTTCCCTCAGCAGCAGAGCCAAGAACTAGTGGCACGTCTGAGAATTTTTTTTTATGGAGAGTCCTTCAAATTTTTTTGACTATTTGCAATAAGACCTAAGAGAAGTCCCCTCCCATAAACATAACAAAGGAAATTGCTACACTATAGCCCCACTTAAGTGAATGAATAATATATTAATAGAAACTTATGATTAATTATTTATGTCATGTTTTGGCATATGACCCTGACAAATGAAAGGGATAAGTGAGTAAAATATATATAGAAACTTTTTTTAAAATCACAGAAACCTGTTAAACCTTAATTTGTTATTCAAAACTAATAATACTATCTATTCTAGTAGATATTAGACATATGCTGATAACTATCAGCAAGAAATGCCATTTGACAGTAGGCAACACCTCCATCATTGAAAATATACATGGATGTTGACCATCGCCCCTTCCTGTGAAAGTATTAGCCAGAGTCTTGTAGCACCACCCCTGAAAAGGCAGACACCTCCACTCTGGCATGTAAGACGAGGTATGTTTCCAAAGTAATTAATTAAAGCCTTAATGGCAGTATGGAGCTTGATTTGAGTTTAGCTTAGCTTTAAAAGCACCCTAATAATACTTTCAGAACTTACCTGGGCCTAATTATGTTTATTTTGTATCAGCTCTGAGGTTCGTCATGTATAAACACACAAAAATAAGTTCTCTCTTCTACTTTCCAAAACATTTTAATTGTTTTCAAGTGAGGAGTTTTCCTAAAAAAGAGGAGATGTCTTTTTGAATTGAAAGGCCACAGGATGATTTAGGATGAAGCTGCGTGTTACGTAAAGACTCTTCCTACCTTAGGGAAGGTAACCATGAAGTTCCCATCGACTTGTAATTAGAATGACAGTGCACACTGCTTTATTTTAAGAGAAGGCATTTGCAAATGCTGTGTGTCTGAGATAGGTGATGTGTGTCTCTCCTCTCCCCCATGCCCACATGCAGGATTTGCTACTCCCACAGCTTCTTTTATCACAAATGAGCCTTGCTGCACCCAACCCTTATTGAACTGCCATGTCCTAGAAAGAGTAAATACAGATGTTTCAGGACAGAGTCTTATAGAGAGGACACTAGCATCCTGTGGACTCAGACATAAGAGCAGCCTCTGCAATAGATTATATCATGTTTTCAGTTAGCCACTTGTAAAAATATACTCTACTCACCAGAAAATGGCCACAACAGCAACTCCACCTGGATGCTGTTGCATTAACAGTTGGACCAAACTGTCCAATGTAGTTCTTTAGTTAAAAGGCTGGTCTTCTGCAAATGGGGAAAATTAACCAGAGTTGTAATGTAAAAATGCAGATTCAACATTTTTAGGTGTTTGACCAGCTGCCTTTGAAATATCATAAATGTGAAAGAGGATGCAAAACCATATGAAATACAGACATACATCCTAGCCGAGGACAACTCCAGAGTCCACTCTTCAGAGAATCTTTGTCCTCCCTGAGGACAGGGGAGGGCAGACCTGAAGCAGGAGAAAGAAAGGTATCATTTCCAGGAGCATTCCATCAGCTGCAGCATGGCTCTGCACCTCTGCTCCCCTCATCCCCTGCCTAATGCCAGGCACTGCTTAATGCCTGGAAAACACATGGTGGTGAAGCTCCTTGTGCTTGGTAAGACAAGGTTGCCTGATTTTCCATGCCTTCCTTTGGTACCAGGCACTGAAGTTTGGCTCAACCTTAACTTGCCAGTTTGGCAGGAACAGTAGAGTTCACTGAAAAGATTATTTGCAGCAAGAATATTTCAGTGCACCAAGCCAGAATCCAACAATGCTCTTTCAAAATAATGCTGTCTAGTAAAATCAACCAGCTGAAAGGCATTTTGCACAGTATCAAAAATGTAAATAGAATGGACAATTGGCCCATTATTATGCATTTCTATGTATATATAGTCACTGGGCAAATCCAAAACACACGTGTAGTTTAGAAAATAAAACAGATGTATGTAAAAATTGATTGTTTTATAATAATTTGTCTGTACAATTATGATGCTATTGTTCCTGTGTAAAAGGCTCAGGAAAGAGAAGGTAGCAGTATTCTCCCAATGGTGTTTTAAAACTGCGCTTGCTCTTATGAACTTCTTATTCATAGAAAGAATACCCACTGAAGCCAGCAAGACCAAGTCTTCCAGGATCAAGCCCTTAATTTGTGCTTTAACAGAGTTTGTAAGCCTCCAGTATATTTAATCTCCCATATCTAAAAAATTCCCAGTAGCATTACAAATACCTTATGAAAAATAAATATTTAGACAAGTGTAGAACCTATTTAACATTGATTTTTTTCCTTTTCATTACAACTCAACTAGTGTCATAGGCTGACTTGATCAGCCTACATCCATGTCCACAAAGCTTGCAATCAGCTAATTTATCCTTGGGGTACTAACTTCTGAAATTGTAATATTTGGGAATGAAATGTAAATAAAATGCTTTCAATCTCCCAATCAACGTTTAACCCCTCATTTCAAAAGATAAAAGTAGACTGAAAACTAAAAAAAAAGTCAGAAGAGCACCAACAACTGTATCAGAGGATTTTTTCTTTACTGGTACCAAGGACTTCAGAAGCAGTGGCCAAATCAGGCAGAAGAGCAGGGCAGGACATCGGCCATGCCTTTTATGCATGGAGCCTTTCAAGGGGATCGTGGTACCCTGCCATGAGCTGCATCCACAGTGAGGGTGCACGTCCAGACACATGACTCCAGTCAGGTCCTTGGAATAACTTCCCTGTCAACAGCCTGGGAAAGACCGGCCAAGGCACTGCTCCGGCCCCGACCTGCTGCAAATCTCTGATCTGCTTTGCAGCGTTCTCCTTGGGAGAGAGCAGACCTGCACCCAGCAGGGCAAGAGGATAGACATGGGCCAGCCAAATCCCCAGGACCAGAGCTGCCACGTGATCTGGGATGCTCAGTGGCTTTCCTGCTGGCAGCTTCTGCTGTCCAACAGTCCTGGGGATGGCTCCAGGTTGGAGGTGGCTCACAGACAGCTTGTGCTGGGTGGGGTTGAGGTTCTGAATTGGCATCACTCCCCTGAAATCACAGCGCTGTCGGTTGCAAAGAGCAAGCAAAGGGTCATGCAATGTGGAAAAAACCTCTTCTGGGGCCCTGAGGCGAATTGTCTTGGAGTCAGAAGCCCAGATAAAAAAAGCCAAAAAAGCCTTTGAGCCCAGAAAAGGATTAAATTGATTTACTGGGTCCAAAGAAAAGCCAGGCAGAAACAAGGGAAAAAAGTATACTGTCTTAGTTTCTTCAGCTCACTGCTATTCAAGAGAGAAGAAATATGAGTTACAGTGAACTGGGAAAAGATTTTTTTGAATGTGTGAAAGAAAAAAAATATATTGTTCATGCTTATTTTATGTTGTCAAATATGGTAGTCTGGGAAAGAAATAGCCATACAGATTGCTGTATATGATCAGAAAATGAATCTGGAGCAGTGGGGAGACTGATTCAGCCACCATTTACAGGCTGGTGCTGGAGAAACAGTTCTTTCAGTTTACTTTGTCAGTGGTCATTTTCTGACGTTAAGGCTGACTGTATCATGGCCATGTTATTCAGGAACCATCAAACTGCCCAAATCCCGATTTCAGCTGCAGTGTTGCATGTACTAATGGATGCAATCTAAGTAGCTTCTCTGTTCCTTTTAAAATCTCTGTGTTCCTTGAGTATCAATAAAATACTCATGAACCCCACTTAGAAAATTCACCTTTGAAATGATTGCTTGTACGCAGGCATTCTCTTTATTTATGTTTGTATTTAACTTCCACATTTTTAATACTCTAAATCTGCTTATCTGTAGGAGACACTTTAATAATCTGATGTGAATAATATTGATACCTAAGGATGGAGGGAGATACATTATGCCTATTTTGCTATTCAAAAGTAGGTGCTGAGATTGTGCATTTCTGCTAGTGTAATCATCTATTTGTTGGAAAAGCAGCATAATATAGGCCTCCACTTTTGTTTAAATTTCAGCTGAAGATAGCAAAAGATTCATAAAGACAGACTTGCCACTAATTTACCAGAAAGTGTCATAAACAGAGTTTTGTAAAGCAGCAGAAGTTGCTCTGTGGCTCTCAGTAGCAGATCTCCAGTAAAATTTTAATTCATTCCTATGACTGTTTTTTTGGGGGGAGGGTGGAGGGGGGGGTTTACCTCCAGAACATATGTGGCCCCATCCTTTCTGTCATGCTTCTACATAGGTACAAATATTTTGGTGGTGTAAAAACCTGTTTGTGTATCTCTGAAGATCTCTTTCTCTCCTTCTTTGGACTGTTCCTCTTTTAAAGCATGGACAGAAACTTGTTATGGAAGAAATGCATGTCCTCACATCTTTGTATATTCAAGGCCACGTTTGTTTGCAGCAATTTGCTGACATGCTGCACGGTCATGTCCTTATTTCCTCATTTTCAACTTTATGTAATCCATTTCTGTAAGGATGAATATCTGGACCATGAACTCTCCTTTATCAAAGCATATATTTGTAGGCTGTGATACCTCTGAGTACACAGATACCTGATTAGGTAACGTGTTTGTGTTTGGGCTATTTGTGCAGCTATTGAGCCGCAAGAGTCACTGAAGCATCGTCACCAAGTGCCAAATTTGCTGAAGTCTGAGAACCCTTTATGGCCTCAGATAGCAATGCTTTGGTTCCCACTTGTGTGCAGAGCAGATAAATAAGTTATTATGGTGTTGTCCATCACCAGTCAAACAAAAATAATTTTGCCATTACACGGCTTTAGCAGTAGGAAATGTGCATCGGAATTGCCCTACTGACCTAAATGAGAACAATAAATGTGGGTAGCACTGGAGTCTGATCCTCCTATTTTTTTTTTCCTCTTGTCCATGTACTCAGACCTATGAAAAGAGCTCACACTCACTCTGTGTGTTGTATGCAAGGCACATGTGTGTAGCACAGAAAACATGTTACTCTGGAAGCATGTCTGCCTTCACCTGTGTTAGTGACTCATAAAAGATTCTGTTTTTGAAGAGTTTCAATAATTAATTTTTTGCTTAATATATTTCCCTCAGTCCCAAAACAGCTGAAAATTGCAAAATAACTTCTGATTTCATGGGGTTTCTCTTGGTTTTTTTGGGGTTTTGGTTTTTACTAGGGCCTTCAACAATGTAGGAAAAAAAAACTCCTGCAAAGGTATTTCCTATCATGCCATGCTTCTTACAGACTTTCCCCATTCCTTTACACTCTACCTCAAAGGAATAATTAGCTTCTAAAAAATGTTTTTCATTTTGGCTGGGAGAAGACAGAGCATGTTCTTAATTAAGGAAGTGTTATTAAAATAAATTTTTCTAGGAAAATGTACATAATGTAATATATAACATAATTAGAAAAACAATTTTATTTCTTCTGGGTTTTTTTTTATTTTTAATGGCTGACTGAAAAGTTTTCAGCCAACTCAAGTATCAGTTCTATCTTCCCTTTCTGTAATCATCCTCTTGAGTGTACTCACTTCTTTGGCTCATTCTTTTCCTCAAAAACAGTTTCATAGATTTTGTTACTTCACCTTCTACCTTAATTGTCTCCAAATTTACATCCAGAAAAAATATGGGTATTTTTCTTTTCATCAATGTGTGTCTCCTAGCTTTGAGTCCAGCTTCTACCACTTGCTTGTCACAAAATTTTTAAGCCTCATTCTCTCTGATTTTACTGCATCTGTTACAGCTGCAGTCCCACGTACAGAAAAAAATTCCAAGATTTCAGTTAAATGTAAGTCCTGCTTCACATGTTTACTTCCACCAGGTTTTTAGCCCAGAATCTCTAAGCTAACCTGTATTACTTTAAAAACACTGGCATGCTGTCATCTTTCTTAATGGCTTCAACTTTTTGCTGATTTCTTTTCTGAAGTCTGAACTCTTCATCAGTAACTACAGGTTAAAGTTTATACAAACGTTATAATTTGTGCAAATTTTATATTAGCTGGGCCCTAGGGAGCCTTCAAACCACCCAGCAAATGGTGAGTTTCTTCCAGCAATTGAACTGTAACTCTTTCCTCTTGTGCTTTCTCATTAACTTCAAAATATTGCTTCGTGCTCAGTGTCTGTGTTGGCCAGGCCTCTCTATAAAATGTTATCAAAAGGCATCAGTTTTTCCAATGCTCTCTGACATACTGTCAGCATAACTGAGCAACTTGCATTATTCAAACCACACGGTGAATGCTGCTCAGGTGGAAGCAGCAAGCAGAGCAGTAGGTTGTGTCATACCAAAACAAAATGTGAGTGCTAGGGCTCCCCCCATCCAAGGAAAAAAGGCACAGGTTCTGATTTTTGCAGGCAGTGTACCTGGCAGACTTTTGTTTCTGCACTGATTCTGTGTCTAATGTCAGGGCTGGATTGTTTGCTAATAATAGATATCACTGGATAGTAACAGTGCTTCAGTACAAATCTAAATGTCATCTTTAAGATATTTGGACCTGTGATAACTTGAAATCAATGAGATTCTCACTATGAATGCATTTTGAAGACTGCCTATAAATGTCTTTTGCTTTTTTACTCCCTATATAGATCTGTGTTTCAGTTATCATCTTCCATTTTCTTTCATCATACCACACAAATATGCTGTTATTTATACCTTTTTTTTAATCTTCAGCTGAGAGCTTAATGAGCACACTGATAAACCCATTTATTGTAAGTTCCAGCACATTCAGAAGTCAGTTTTAAATAACCTGTTGTACACAGGAGTAAACACAGATTTTAGGCTAAAGTGATGGAGGAGATTGGTGTTGTAACATAATGTTGATGTCAGGTGCTTTGCCATCTGCCACAATCCCAAGTGCCTAAGTGACCCTGGTGACAAAAGGAAGACTGAGGAAAATGTGAGCCCCCTCTGGAAGGAAACAGGTGACCTGGTTACTTAGGACATGGAGAAGGCTGTCGTACTCCACGATATTCCTGCCTCAGTCTTTACCTGCAAGTGCTCCAGCCACACCACTTAAGTTACAGATGGCAAAGCCACTGTCCATCATGGTTGAGAAGTGAAGTCAAGTGAAGTTCCTACTCACTGAAAAAGGGGAAATGTAGCCTGCCATTTATATAAAAGGAAAAAAAGGAAAACCTGGGGGACTACAGACTGGCCAGACTCACATCTGTGCCTGGCAATATCATGAAACACATGGAAAATAAGGAGGTCATTGGTGAAAGCAAACGTGGCTTCATCAAAGGCAAATCATGCCTGACAAATTTGGTGGCCTTCTATGATGGGGCAACAGTATTGGTGGAGGAGTGAAGAGTGATTATTGTTATCTATCTGGACTTGTGCAAAGTATTTGACACTGTCCCACACAGCATCCTTATCTCTAAACTGGAAAGATGTGGATTTGCATGAGGAGATGATGATGTGCTGGCACAGCACATCTCTGGAGGCAACAAAGCTTCATATGAGTGCTGAGATAAAGATTTGTGCACCTGATTGTCAGGTCAAGGAAAAATGCAGATAAATGTATGCAAATACATGAGACAAACTAAGGTTTATTTGAATATGTGAATGGTGTTTATTTGACCATAAACTGTGAAAGAAGCAATAAAATGAGTGAAATGGCATGCTTAAAGGAGTATTAATGCATCAACTAAGTAAGGTAATAGGAAGCTCATACAATTGGCGTATGTTCATATTTGATTTTTATTTTACAGCTAAGCAAGGCAAGGCTTATTATTTCATCTAAAGTGTGGTTAAAAGTGACTGTAAAAATGGCATTAGACTGCTTAAACTTTATATTTGATTTACTTCCAGGTATAATACTCTTTATTATTTATTAAAAAAATACTCTCCTTCTGAACTGTCAGCTCAGCAAGCACAAGCTGAACTCTGAGGTCTGGGCATCTCCATGTCTGATCTGTTCAATAATAAAAGTTATGTGGTAGATCTTCAATGCCTGCTATGCTACAATTTGCATGCCATTTTTGGATAAAGGTGTGTGTTTAATGAGGGACTTGAATATGTACATTTTGTTTTGCGCAAACAAAGGAGATGTCAGCTATACAAATAAACATGTATGTAAATCCTTCTCATGCAGCAGAATGCCTTTGTATTTGTCAGCAGTTTGCAGAATACAACAACAGAGACAATCCTTCCTGTTGCTTGCAGTCAGTGTCTCAAGAAGGCACTGTGGTGGCTTCCCTCCTTTATTGCCAGAACAAGGCTCAGCCTGCCCTTGGCCATATGAAGCCCCATTCAGAGAAAATGTACAGGGAGGAGTTTCCAGGAATTAGTTTATTCTCTTTGTTGCCTGATATTCTGCCAGATGCAAGTGGGGAGGATTCACAAAAACCTGAAGAGTAAGGCTAATCTCCTCCACGCCCTCTGCAGTCACTGAAGTGGTAGATGGCTTCCTCCCTGGCACAAGCAGGCATCAGCACCTTCCCACAATGCAGCCTGCAGAATTCAGGGATGATCCCTGCAGGCTTTGGCAGCAGCCCTGCCCCTGGTCCCCACAGGGCAGACGAGTCAGCTGGCTGGAAAGTCAGGAGTCTGGGAGTTTCCTCTCTGGACACTGCCAGAGACATTCCTTGTGCTTCCTCCCACTTCCACCATCCCCATTCACAAGAGAAGAGGGGCCCCCAGCTAACATCACCTGATTGGTTTGCAGTGGTCCAGGGGACAGATTTTACAAACTTTAACATGTGAGCTGTGTTTGCCTTTGAAAATATATCCCTTGCACTTGAAGAAAATCGGTTCTCAAAGTTGCTTGAAAGAGTCAAGAGTCATTAAAATATGTAAATGGTAAAATTGTACATGGATAATAGTCTGATTACCATTTCAGTGACAGATGTTCTCACACAGAACCAGATTTTCAAAGGAGATCCGGGTTAAATTTTCAAGTATTCAGCCCAACATCTGGAGCTTAATTTTCAGATGAGCCCACCTCTTGCTAAGGCACTAAGTGGGCAATTCTCTGTAAAGCCCTCAACATGTAATTCCCATTGTGGTCCTAGTCAGACTTTTTTTCTTTTTTTTTTTTTTTTTTCTTTTTTTTTCCTTAGTTGCAAAAGAAAATTTGCAAGCAACTGAACTTGTTTGAATATCTGGCCGGGACTCTCAGTGCTGAAGAAATTCTGGAAATCCAGCTTCTCACGTGTACCTGAGCCCCACAAGCACAAGATCACTGAATCCTAGAATGCTTTGAGTTGGAAGGGACCTTAAAGATCATCTGGTTGGACCCCCCCCAGCAGGGGTAGGGTTGCTGCCCACTGCATGTCAGGGCCCCATCCAGTTGAAGATTTCCAGGGATAAGGCATTCACTTCTCTGGGCAACCTGTTTCATGGAACAGTACTATGGAAGGCTGTCGCACATGCCTTCTCCTGAAGGCTTTGTGAGTGGAGAGTGGACTTGCTTGGCCTACTTAGGGTTATTAGCAAAGGCCTGCTATACTTCATGCTGTGCACCAGTCTCTCTAGGGCATCAGGGAAAGGCAAAGAAGTGGGTGAAATAGAAAAAGCCACACTGAAACCAAAGGCAGGCTTCCAAACACTGGTGCAGTGCAATTGGGCACCAGGATCTCATCTTAGTCACTGTAGTTCAGTGCTGGAACTACTATCAAAACCATGGGAATCTAAGTGTGACTGGGAACTGGCTTTTCTATGTGCGTGCACACATTGTCCAAAATGTGACAGAACCTCCCAGGCAACCTCCGTCTGTCTACTTAGAAAGTTTCAAGTTAAAAAAGGGAGTCTGCAATGACAGCTGAGTTCAGGAGGAGCATCACCATTTGACTTGGGCATCGTGCAACATTCCCATGTAAGGCAGTTCCCTCCTGCCAAAGGCACTACAGAGGGAAGCCAGGATGGCTTAGCTGAGCTGCTGTTGAGCACCTTTGCAAAGAGACCTGTGTCACTAAATCCCATAGCATGCAGCTATGACAGCCAAAATATATCCAAGAGCAAAGACCATCACTGTGCTGCGGCAGTGGGGAGATGCAGCAAGGAAAGGCCTGGAGGCCACAAGTGCACTGGGAGGGTGCGGGACTGCCATCTGCACCATCAGCTCACACAGTGGAATTGCCACACCTATTAAAAAAAAAAAAAAAAAAAAAGTATCTGAGTTTCTGCTATTAAAAATAGGCATCTTTTATCAATGTATGTAAATTGCTTTAAGAGGCGGAAAGATGTTCAAGCACGATGACTCATTTTCGCATTCATGTCTAAGAGTGTAGGGCTAATACTGAAAGTACAGAAGTTGTTCTTGCACATTTGGTTTATTCTGTGTTCGGTTTCTAGAGTGTATAAAACACTTTCATAATCACTTGCTGTCTGACTTGGGCTTCCTCCTTACTGGGAGGTACAACTCACCCACTACACTCACTCAGTGCCTTGTCTTGCACCCGTGACCTTCACAATTCACTCATATAATAATGCTAAATTAGTATTCTGGGGGCAGGCAATTCTGCTGAGACCTTCTTTTTCATTTTCTTTTTATTGTAATTTAAGCAAACCCCAGCAATTCATTTCCAAAACCTGTGACTTTTTTTAACTAACATTTATTTCAAAGTGATGCATCAATGATCAAAAAAAAAAGTATTTGGCAGGCATTCCCACAAACTCTCTGACCCTCAGTCATTGCTGGCTGCCTCATTTTAAAAGTGAGGCATGAGCGTTTTCTACACAAAAATCAACAAGCTTTGAAACTGCAGGATTATGACCATCCTTGCCCACCATTTGTGGAAGGTTTGAAAATCTCAAATTTCATTACTTTTTTCACCCAGGGTTGTCTGATAAGAAGTTTCCTGTTGGAAGGATTTAATTTTGAAAGTCTACACTCATTACTCTTTGTTACGCTGCGATGGCAGAGGAAAATGTATTCTATAAATGTGGCCTAGAACTAGTGGCAGGATGCTTGGTAGTGTGGAGAGCTGGCTAGTACCTGGTGGCTAACATCTGCATAATGTTGATGGATGCAGCAAAATGTGACATTAATACAAGCCCTTATGACAAGCTGCTAGAGGGAGCAGTCTGAAATTTGGCTATCCTCTCCTAAGCTTCTTCTTACAGTTGGGAGTCAATGACAGGAAAGTAGGAGCTAATTAAGACGTGGGATGGGGAGAGATTAGAAAATTGTTCTAAAATCCTATAAAGGTAGGTAATTAGTGACATGGTGTCTAATTGCCAGAATTATATGAAAGTATCAATGAGAATCTCTTCCTTTCTCCCTAGCTAAATGCAAACATTTCTTGTGTTAGCAATAATTACTAGCTGTCTTTTGTCATTCTTATTTGTGCCTGTGAATAAATTTTTCTATTAAAAGCTAAATCACAGCAAGAAGATGCTTATTAATTCTAAATATGGTGAGTTTAACAATCACTGTTACCTGCTGTGAGGTGAGTTTCATGGTCTGCATCTTGCTGCTGAGAAAGCTCCATCCCTAGTGTTCATAGATCTGTTCTGGTTGAAAGTTCTGCCTTGGTAGTACGTTTCCCAGTGTTGTGAAAGGCTGTGATGGAAGCAGGTAAATAGAAAATAAATACCTCTAGCTAGAGACACTCCTTTAAGACACATTGCATTGATTTCAGATTTCAGCCTTAGTAATCTTGGTGATTGAGGACAGATTTTTCATCTGTTTTTTTCTATAACCTTTCCTATGAATTCAGACTCACAGAATTAATCCCACTTTGTTTATTAGCAAGTCCTGATAAATGTTGCTGTTAAATTTTATAATTGTTTCTGAGGATAAACATGCAACATAGCAATCATATATATTGTTTCTTAAGTAGAAATCTTCACACTTCACCTAAAATTACTCCACTGGGAGCCTGACAAGCATCTGGTCGCCTATGCATGTGCTCAGCAAAGATTTCTCATGGTTAACAAGTCCCTGTAAAATGAGCTTTTTGTTGCTGAGGCTGCTGTCAAATCCCGCAATGCTTTTCCACTTTGTCCAAGCAGTTTGGGAGAAATGTGATTGCTCTCTGTCAGGCAGCATCAGGCTCATTCAGAGAAAGCTCATTCTGATTGACAGTAATCTGAGGAGACACTGTTTGATCAGAAAGATACTTGCTTCAAAATGTGCGTTTAGGTGGAGAGAGTTTCCCTGATGTCACAGGGTAATCAATTGCCTCCCCTGGAGGGGGAAGGTGAGACAGCCAGTGGCTCTGGCAGAGGGCAGCTGACGGCTGCTCCTCTGCAGCTGGGGCATCTTCTTCTGGGAGTGCTCAGCACTGCTGTGCAGGAGGTGATCCCATAGGAAATCACGTCTTTTCCTACCCGTGAGAAGACCACAAAGCCACCACATGTGCAATCCTCCGCTACCAGCATCTGCTTGCCTTTTCCTCAGATGCTGATATTATACTTCACAGAGCTCTGGAAATGAGATTGATCTGCTGGGAGCATCAGAATGAAGGAAAAAAGCTGTGGTCCCACTGAGGCACATTCCAGTCAGCTTTTGCAGCACCAGAAGTGTGAATTTCTACACATGACACCATCAGGACATGGGGGTACCACGGTATTAGAAACAAGCCCTGGGATGAAGGCAGTGCCCTTGGTTCAGAGAGGAAAGGAGGGTGCCTGGCATCTACAGCAGGATTAGTGCCATAGTGTCACTGACACAGTTGAGGCCATTTTTGCCTATTTATTTCTTTTATCTGAGGCCCACAACCAAGAGGCAGAGAGCAGAGGGCAGTCCCACGCTGGCAGGACATTCCAGAGATGGTGAGCACTAAGCTGGGTGGGACTGGAGACCTCTTTCCTGGTCCCAAGGTGTTGAGCTGCATTATTCTCTTCCTCTTATGCTTATTTTCACCAGCCATAAAATACTGATAGGGCATATTTAGCTCTTAGTCATGTTGTGAGCATTATTTTATGAGTGTGTTACAGTGCTTTGAAGACTCGGTATTCCCTGAATTACTGCTTTAATGCTGTGCTAGAGATGAACGACACTGATAAACTGGGGTTGCCTGCTCATTAAGTCATAGGTTGGAGCAGCACACATCAGGGAGAACTGTGAGCTCTCCTCTCCATCATGCCTTCACCAGAGTAAGAGGTTTATCTGTGTTTGCTGAATCATCTGCTGGAGATGCATAATCAATGTATTTGCTCTGGATACAATTTCCTGTGAAAATAACTGCCTGTGAGGCCACACCTCACACTTCTACTGAGATAAGTGGTTAACCATTGTCTCAACTAAAGATTGACATTAAGCTGATAAAGCTACTAAGCTAACTGAGCAGTAACTTCATTAACTCCCTACATGCCAGTCAACCAGGGAGTTTGACAAGCTGAGGAGAAATTAAGCCCCCCTGAAATGCTGGGCAGACCTTTACAGCTGTTCCCAAGTGTTTATTGAGTAAATGTCCCACTGTGCCAGCTTAAAGCCTGACATTCATCTGTTTCAACTAGCCCTGTAGGCATCTGCAGCCAACCTTCACCACAGCTGTGTATATCCCTTTGGGCATCTTGAACAACAATTTTACAGTCCATGAGACTGCACTTTCTTATTTGTCTTCTTGACTCCTCTTTCCTCCTTCACAGCAAGAAAAACACAGTTCAACCACAACATGGATGGAGCACCACAGTGGTCAGGACACAGTTATCTTCACCCAGAGGAGTTGTGCAAGTCATCAAGATTTTTCTGGATGTGCCCAGAATGAAAATGTGGCACTTCTGCTTTTTGTGTCCTCCAGATGTTGCATGCAGCTGCTACACTGATGGCATGGAGACATTGCTTCCTAAAGAGCCTGAAAGAACCTTATTAAAACCCATTTGCTCTCAAGCAAATCCCATTAAACCTTTAGGGTTGGGTGAGTTAGAGGTTTGTGGTCTTACAGTTAACTCAGATATAATTGTCAGGCTTGTTTGCTGTCTTTTCAGAAAACCATGGGCTGAATGGACACACTCCTCTAACCCAAGAGTTGTCTTTTCAGGTAGGATGGAGGCACAATGCCAGGATAACATAAAAAAAATCAACAAAACAGTACTACAGTACTTTGAAAGTCCAGTTGAATCCCACGATTGAGGTGTCCCCCCTGCAAAAAATCCAGTCTTTGCCATATCATCTGCTGAAGCTTGGATGGTGATGAATAGCAAGTTTCAGTTTCTCCAACTGCTCATCCAGAATTCCACACAGGCCCCCAAACCTGCAAAATACAACTTTTGCTGCTTAATATATGGTCCTTTTTCTCCTCACCAGCAGATTTAGGAATACCTTGTATGTATTACAGCAGTCTTGCTTGTATTAAGTCATCAGGTGCAGAGATAAAATATTTGATAGCTCCATCCTATCCATCAACAACTTGTCCTTGTACTACATAATAACATTTACAGTGTGCCTGTGCAAAACATACTCTGCAAAGGGATCCCTGACTCCTTGCACTTGTTATTCATACATTGTTATAATCTTTCCTGTGAGGGAAATCTTCCTAAATCTTTCACACCCCAGGAGACAGGGTAGGATTTTTTAAACTGGGTTGCAAAGTAAGGAGTTCTGTACCAGAGCAATTAGGGTTTATTGTTTCAGTTGGTAAATGTTTAAAAAAGCAGCCGTCTCTTAAGACCATACCATAAAATGTGACTTGCACACAAGCTGTAAATAAATAGAAATAATTGCTTGTGCTACAAGATCCATCTGGGGTTGGTTTCAGTTCCTCATATAGTTGCAAACTTTCTGTGCATCTATGAGCAAACCAATTAATCTTCCCTGTATCTCATTTCCCTTTTAGTGCAATGAGCAAAATTATCTCCACTGTCCAGAGGATCAGTTCTGTAGCCTAACAGAGCCCCAGCACACCCAAGCCCTTACCCCCTGCCCCAAGGAGGACTGTAGCAGGATCACAGTAAACAGCTTGCAGTGATTTCATGTATTCCCAGCCCCACGGGCTTAATGTGATTTTTAAAAAGGGAATTAATTTCTAGTCAACCTGTGGTTTAGCTGTTACCCATTTACACCAAAGATGCCAGAAAAAGGTCTTAAGCTAAGGTGTGACTTGATTAGCAGCATTTCTTCTCACAGCCAGGTACACTGCCCTCTTTGAACACTGTCACTGCCCAGAGGAGCAAAGGAGAACCTCAGAAGTCAGGATTAACATGAGTGCCACAGGCCACAGCTGCTTCCAATAGCTCTTGAAACAAGAGCAGCCAGATTTATGCTCTGGTGACTTCGTATCCTTGTTCTGTCAGTTTGTACTGGCAATCATGAAGCACTGGAAGTTAGAACCAGTAATTGTTTGCCACCTGTTATCACATCTAACCACTCCCTCATAACTAAAGTTCATGGGCTCCTTCACCCATTTCCTCAATTTCTAGGATACATCTGAAAAATCCTTGTGTCTCCACGGGGAGACACAGTACGGCCTCATGCTTTTGTTTTTCTGTAGACTTCTTCCTGCTGAGCTGGTGATCTATACAGAAAAAAAAAAAAAAAAAAAAAAAAAAAAGACTCATTTTCAAGGAGAATGAAACATGGATCTTAGCAATTACAAGGGACTCACCTCTCTGTGCTTCACTGGTATCTTCACTATCATGACAGTGGCTACCTAGCAACCATGCCTTTCTACTCAAACCACCTTTATTTAGATACATTTGTATTTCCACTGGCATGGGAAAATGTTGACCATAAAAATATTAGTTTACTTGGACATGGTAAGCTAAAGTATCTTTTTTCAGAGAATTTAAAATACTATTTCAGCAGCAGCTTGAAGAAGCACCAGCAGCTCTTTTGTTGGTGTCGCAGCTGTACCAGTTTACCCTCACTACTGAGACATGTTTCTTGTCAGGTTAGAGTGTGCAAAAAGGACTTACTGTAAAAAGTAAAAACCAAACCAAAACTAAAACCACTCCCCACCCTAAATCCCTGAAAAACAAGACCTTAAGGTTTTCTAGGAGCAAGTCCTCTTCCTAATAATGCATGGGAGCAATTAACCAGTGGATTATTTCTGGGCCTACCTTCATTTAAGCTTTAAATGTATGTACTTAATACAGTTACTTATTGCCTAGAAGACAGGGTGGAGTTAAATGTGCTTAAGATTTATAGACAGAGGCAATCTAAGGCAATAAAGCTCTTTTGCCTCCCTTCTGTCTGAAGGCAGAGCTAGGTTAACCTTATAAAGCTGGCTAATTGTGCTGGTTGTTTGTATTTTAGATCACTGCCCTCCATTTCGGCCCTCCCTCCTCCCTCCCCACCATCTATGAAAAACAAAATTAGGCAGAAGCAGTAAATCACTGTATGGAGCTTCCCTACCTCATTCCTCTTGCAGCTGACAAGAAGCAAAACCTTGCTGATTTTCACATGGCAATACTTTCATCAATTCATGGGATGTGATACCCTTCCAAAAATACTTCAATATGGTTCTGTATTCCTCCCAGCTGCTTTTCTGCTCCATGCTGTAGCCTTGTCACAACACTCTTCTCCCCGTATTTGTTTCAGCCTTCAGACTGGTGTATATAAAGCTTTAAATAATTTCAGTGTTATTTATTTAGTATTATCCCACTAACTTTGAGTTTTTCCCAGTATTTATTAATTAACTTTCCCAAAATTTCTGTGGAGTAGCAAACTGTTCCTTGTCCACTTTCACAAGCAAGGAATCAGTGTTTGTATTTAGTATTACTGGGGAAATTTCCTGATTTCCACTGGAACTGGGTATTGAATAAAAGGATTTTGTACAAGCAGACAGTATCTGGCCAACAGTTAGAAAGACTGAAACCCAAACAGCCAGTAGGCAAATCAAAAGAAGGTGGGAAAATGCATTTCTGTAAAAGTAGATACAGTAATAAACAGATATTGAAAAAAAAAAAAAAGAGCAATTCTATAGAGAGTAAGATGGACAAACAATATTTTTGAATACCAGGCTTGTCATCCCAGATTAGGGATGTGAGTTCAACTTCAGGCTCCTACAGGAGCTAATGGTCCTGTAAGAGGTTCACAGTTAACAAATAAATGCAAAAAAGAAAGGACTAAACAAAATGTAGCCCCAGGTGAAGTGCTTGGACCCTTGAGAAGCTCTGAGTAGGATCCTAAACAGATGTCACTTTGGGTAGGGACAGAAAAGAAACTGAGATGTGAGAGGGAGGCCACAGTCTGCCAAGGTCTCAGTCACCTCAGGTGAGGCTTTAGGAGTCATTTATCCTCTCCTGAAACCCCCAGACCGGTGGACATACGGACTCTGGTACCTGTAAGAATATTTTTTTTTTCATTTTACATTGTTTGAAGTACAATATACAACTTTAAAATCATGGATTAGATCTCAGGTATGCCTTAGTCATGTTGTGTCAATTCCTGTCTGCCTTTATGCTATCCAGCTGGATTGCCCTGTAAATCCTTGTTTTACAAGAAAGGATGTGCCGGTGAGTCACCCAACATCTCCTGTGGTCCTAACTGCTGGAGACAGAGTGAAGCATGTTGTCCTGTTGAGAGATGCTGAGCCCACAGGTCTTATCAGCTGGGTAGCTCTCTAAAGAGGATAGAGAGGGCAGCAGCAGCAGCAATATAAAACACAGCAGCTACAGCTGTTTTCTTTGTGAGGTGCCCATCCCTTCAATATTTGAAACACACACAGAGAAAGTGCTGAATTCCAGGTGAACATTGGAAAAAAAAGTTTGGGGTTTTTTTGACACAAGGATTCAAAATCCATTTAAATCCTCCTGTAGGCACCAAGTTCTTGACCAAGATGTATCTTTGACAAGCCCTTGAAGCTGCATCACAAACTATGGCCCCATTTCTTTAATAAGTCATGCAAAGGAGAGCAGTGCCCGGCCTTCACCACTGCTCCTGCTTTCATTAAATCTGATATCAAACCTGTCAGATGGAAAAAGGCAAAGAGACTGAGGAAAAGAGCAGGTTCAAGTTCAGCATGGGCTGTATTGGAGGTCTGACAAATGGGGGTGATATCACCTGCTTAACTCACAGGAAAGCTCAAGTTTGCAGAGGTCTCTGCAGATGTCAAAATTATAAAAATTGATAATTAGAATATGATCATTCAACGTAGGTTTTGATTCTTGGTATATTTTATCCTCTACACTTTCTATTACAACTGCAGAATTGAAATTTCATTTATCTTCATTGTCTTCAGTTTTGAAATAATGGGAAAAGTTCACAGTCAAGACTTTGAGGTGTTGTCCTGTTATCAAGGGTTCCTATTAACTACATTGAATTGATTTAAGCCTATTAGTTTATCGAGAGCATAATCCCATTCTTTAGCTTTCAAGGGAAAGCAGCAACTATCTCAGTTAATTACTGTTTCCTTGCTGGTACCCCAGAGCAAGCAAATGTTCCGTGGTCCAAAGCAATTGGTAACAATTAGGAATGAATGTGTATGTATGGTCCTGCTAACTCTAACTTGTAAGGTTAATTGGAAAAACTGGGAGAAGTGTGGGATGTAAAATAAGTGAATTTTCTTCACAAAAGAAGATGAAGTTTCCAGCATACTGAAAAAACAGACGTTTTACTTGGTGTTTATATAAAGAACAGGTCATGAAAGATCCCTGAATCACCACAGAAATGCATCAAAAGCTGTCAAAACCAGTTTTTCCAAGGAGTCGGCCAATAAACAACTGTGGGGAAAACTGAGGGAGCAGCCCTGCACAGGGACCACAGAGGTTCAGCTGCCTGCAGATCCTGATTGCCCTCACCACAGGCATCTTTAGGGTCTCTCTCCTGAAGATCCTCCGCTTCATTTCATGCCGTGCATCCCACCAGCCCCACGATGACATCGCAAGGTGAGAGCATGGTGGGAGTGGTGAGGGGGAGTTTGTCTTGGCTGTGCTGCTTCACAGTCATAATTACCTGAAGGGGAAAAAGGAGCTGGTGTTTTTCCTGGATGTGAGGAGTGCAGGTGGAAGGGGGACCTGCATCCCAAGTTGGGAGAGATGAACAGGACTGAAGGAATGGGAATGTTTGGACAAAAGCTGTGCGCAGGGAGAGCGATGGGAGGGAATCGTGTTTTGCCTCACAGGGTTTTGAATCCAAGACAGAGAGCACAGCAAAGCAGGAATCTTTCTGAATAATATTGCAGTAAATTTTCCCAGATTCTTAGGCGGTTTCTAATAAAATAGTCCTGTCAACTTCAGTGAATCTTTGATTTATACTGACTGGGGATTTATCCTTCTGCTGGGGCATTTCTAAACTACCTATAATCTTGTTATACTAGCAAGTCAGAGTTATTCTGATGTATGTATTATTGGTTAATATGGACTGTCATCAACCCTTCAGTCAGCTGGCCATGATTCATGAAAGAAAATCACTTCTAATTAAACATTCATCTAATTATTCTTGCCAGAAACAAATGAAATATGCAACCAATATGTTCCATAACAGCTTCAGAAGAGCACCACTAGGATTTGTGAAGCCAGATGATTGAATGCACGAGGAAGCTTTTCAGCACATGTTGCATGAGAAAATGATCCATTCCTACCTTTTAACTGTCTTCTGAACATTTCAAGCAGTATTTAATGTCAGACTAGATTTTGGAACAAGGCACATTAATGACTACAGTAATTGCTCTTTGGGAGAACAGATTTGAGTGACAACATTTTCTCTAACCTCCAGGGTCGTACTTTCCTATGAACAGCTTAACGTTTAAACAAACTGATTTCTCAATATTTTACCAAAAAAAATAAAAAGGAAAAAAGATCCCTGCAGAGGCTCACATAACTATTTTTCTGTTAATTTCTTTTTTCTGTAAATTTAATTAAAAAGAAAAGCTCTAGCATAACATTTTTCTTTGATGTATCAGTGTATTGCCAGTCTGTTTCATACATGCATCTAAGTAATAGGATGTTGATGCCCTAGAATGACTTCAAAATTCCTATATCTTATCATTCCCCTTTGTGTCTGAGACTATAAATCTATTTACCAAGTGCCTGGAGTAGTTTTGCGAGTTCTGCAAATTTCTTTCTTGCCATAATATATCTTGGCTTACAACATCTTGAATCTGTAATAACTGAAGATTTTCTCCTGATTTGTAGACATACATGTTGCAAATTGCTCATATATGTTTGATCACAATCAGTTGAACTTCCCTAGTACTCAAAACTAGTCTAAGTGAAGAGAGAAACAGAAACAAGGTTTGGCAATATTTCCCTCATCAAAAGTGCAAATGTATAAGGTTACCATTTAATTTAATTTTTTTACAGTGTAATCCAATAACCATTAACAGATGAGTGGCAAAAAGAAATGTTATGCCTTCATGGAAACTACAGTAACAAGAATAAATTCTCAAGATTTGTTCACAATTGTAAGCAAATAATTTCTGTTAAGCAACCTTCTCCTTCTCAATCTGAGAAAAATGAATTACAGGGAAATAGGTATCAAACTGGGAAGGATATGCTGTTCAAATATGTGGAAAAGCCTAGAGATTCAGCAAGTTACTTCTGATACCATCACATCTGCATGTTATCAGGTCCTGGCATGCTACTTGTCTGTAATTATTTATTAAAAGACTAAAAATGAATGTTTCAAAAGGATTTTGCAGACCAGTTGGAGTTTGGGTTTGTTTTTCAATCCTGCCACAGCTTTTATGTGCAGGGTATTTAGAAGCACACTGGCTGAAGCAGGTAGGTGATGGAATCAAGAATTACTGATGTTTTTTATGAAATCAGTGGGAAGTAAACATCTAAGAAACTTCAAAAATCTAGTTTCAATGCTCTCTGGAATAATCTCTGTTTGGAAGCAAACAGTGAAATGCCTGATATGGCTTCGGAGTTCAGTGTAAATTGATCATATCTTGGGGATTTCTTGAGATCAATTTGGCTTTTCAGAAATACCTTACTGTTCCAAGGCCTTCTTTCAGTAAACATAAAATATTCAAGTTTTTCACTGGAAGAGTTATATTCTAACCTATAGAACTGACTGTTTAATAATACTTAGATTCCAAACACAATTTGTTCCATATTTGCTAGAAACAGGGAATTCAGCAACACAAGAACTTGTAGTTGAGAACAATTATTGGAGTCAAGATGTTGAATGGAGCTGGATGCCATTGTTGTTTCATACATGCTAAATATCTGTTCTCTGTGGTTCATGACAATTGTGTCAAAAGATCTGGACTCTACACTCCCCTCTCCCAGAACCACAAGTGCGTTACCTGAACCTGGCAGTTGCAGTACTGCCAGCATTTTATTAATATACTTTTATATCATAGGGATATTTTGTGACTCTTGAATGCCACCATCAATGTCTCCTCTTTCTCATTCTGAAAATACAGGCAATTTAGCTTTGTTTTTCAGTTTTCATAACTAGAGATTACCACTGACTTTAATCCACAGATCATGTCTCCCCACATTGACCAGACTAATCATCAAATAGTCAGATCTGCAGTCATCTTTCTCTCTTAATTTCCCTATTATCATTTTATTAGCTGCAAATTTCTGCAAAACCACAAAGACTTCCTTTCCAAATCTGACTACCACAGCTTCCATAATCTGGCGGAGTATTTCAGCAAACTGTGACCACAGAAGAAAGGCAATTAAGAAATTGCCACAATGGCTCCATCCTTCTGTGATTTCCACCACAGCACCCAAAGCAGTGAGAAGCTGAGGATAGACCAAGGCAGTGAGAAGATGAGGAAGCCCCAAAGGCAGTAAAACTGCAGCAGAGGGATGTACTGACAGTCTGGAGGGGCAGGATCCCTGGGAAGACTGCCCCACCCCATTGCTCACACATGCAAAGCACCCAGTTTTCTTCTGCTGCCTCCCGCAGTTCCCACAGGCACAAAGTGCATTTTCCCCATGGGGGATTTCTGCGTTCACTTGTGCTGCAGCGTGAACTTGTGAGTCACTCCCCACACAGCAAGAACAGCACTCTCTCCTCTCCATGCACCTCTGGCAACGCTGCCTAGTGCCCGCATCATCCCTCCTCCCAATGGAACCAGCCTGGATTCAGACCCCAAGGAAACAGCCACCTCCATGGGTGCCAGGTCTCGTAAGAAAGTCAAAATTAGGACTATGACCTTTGCTTATGTTTTCGAATTGGCACATCTCCACTTAGCTGTGAGGGATTTGGTTTTTTTCAACAAGCCCTTTCAATGTGCCTGTGCGCTGTTCAAAGGGTCCAAGCACTTAACTTTATATTTTTGCTTCCATTCCAGGGACCAGTTGGCTAAATATTCAATTTGCAGCATCTAAACATATGGGCATCTACGTTCTTTATCACATGTAGCTGAGAGTCCACTGAGTAGTGAGACTTATTTATGCTAACTGTTCATTTTACATTGTTTTTAATACCACAAAATAAGGATTTAAATTTGTTTGCAGACAGAAAGCAAATTATTTTTATGTTGTGCTGCCAGAGTAAAATTTTGCTGCATGCAGCTTTCCTCCTCTTTTCTCAGAAGCTATCTAAAAATAAATGTCGCACACCTGTCTTGTCTCTGTATACCATCCAGTAACTAAAGCTAGACATGCATATAGCACTCTGATAAAAGCCTCAGTGAAACCTGGAGGGGGAACTTCACATGCACTGCCTTTGCCAACTGTCCTACTTGCTTCCCATATCAGAGAGCTTAGACCATCCTAGCTTAAACTTTGCCCAAGAAATACCTTCAATATAACATGGGCAACCCTAAAGTAATCAGGCAGTTGGGCTTGATGGTCATTGTAAGCCTCTACAAACTGAAATATTTTATTCTACTGTATTCTAAACCAAAATACCACTTCCTTACTCTTTCCATGGAGTTTTGCCAGTTTTCCCATTCAGTTTATTTCGGGCTGAATTCTCACCTCGGCCCGCTGGCAGTCATGGCAGTGCAGGTCGATCACAACACGAACCAGGGCCAGGAGCACATTCCAGTGCTGGGAAGATCCCGCATCTCACACCGCAGCTCCCGCTGGCAGAAGGGAATCAAGCCAAAATGCTGCTGGCACACAAGTATGTATGACAGATTCATTTTCCTGCGACGTATGAATTGGCAAATTACGGTTTCTGAATCAGATTGGGCCTCAACAAGTTTTGTGCTGTCAGATACACCTCAGTTTCTGGGATTTTACGTCATCCACATTTCTGTTTCACACCAGTAATTTCTGTCTTCTGGAAGAAATGCTCTTTTTTTCTCATTCTGAAAAACATTGTGACTGCTGTTATGCTGCCACAACAATATGCCATTGGCTAAGAGCTATTTTGGAAATTCATGTCAGGTCTGTTAAACAATTTTCTTCTTTTCTTCTCCATTAAATCAGACTTGCATCCCAGGCCACAGTCAGAGAAATCACAACCATTGATTTCCGACTTGTGCTAGTTAATGCTATTCCCCCCAAAACTTTTGTGGCAACCTCATCTTCTCCAGAGTTATATGGGTGAGCTGCTCATGAGCCCAGATGGGAGCAGCTCCTGTTGGATTTCAGAGGGACAGATTCTCATTGTGTGCACATCCAGCACCTGGGCTTCTGCAGATGGGAGACCATCTCTAAAGCATGATCCCAGGAATACTGAGATCAGGTGGCCAAATCAGGGGACCAACCAGTCTGATCTGACCCAGCTGCGTCCTGCTGCTTTTGAAAAGGTGAGAAATACATAAATCTGGAAAAGGTTTTCCTGCATTGGATAACCAAGCAAAGCTCACTACTGGCATAAAAAGCATTTTCAGAAAAAAGTTATACTGTGGTATGGATTAAAAGTTTTTCATTTCTATCTGCTACATTGAAATGACAAGTGTCAATCCCTGAACTTTAAAGCATAAAATAAAGTCAGAAAAAGATTCCCTGAGGATGAAAGCTTTGCAAAGTTTTGTCAAAAAAGGCACTGTAGAGTAATTTTACCTTCTGATGGAATACCTATGAATATCAGTGGAGACAAGTGATTGGACTAGTCACTGGTGTGTGACATTAAGATTCCTACAGAGCAAATCACTGTAAAATTACTGAGAGACATGAGAGGTTCACACTGTCTTCACCTATAAAAATAAAATTCTTGTGGGTAGGTTACAGTGTAAAACATGTAATTGTGATCAAATGAGCACAAAAAGGTTTATCTTTTGTGATTATTAACTTTTTTAGATTACATGTTTTGAGACAAGGAAATTCTTTTTTTCTTAAGTTGTTCAGATCTTTTGCTTCCTAAGTCAAGACCTCGGGAGGCATCAGTAGTATACAGTCTACGGATTTCTCTCTTTTCCCCAAAATGTGACAGCAAAACAATTTTAGAAAACCTACCAACCCAAATGACTGCAATAATTTGTTAAAATTAAGGATGGATGTGATGGATCCTGAGACACTGGAACAGTGGGATAGAATACAACACAACAGAATGCCCTACAAGCAGTAAAAACGCTGTCACCAGTCACTCAGCACAGCTGTGAGCTTCCAGGGCAGTTAGAGAGTTGTGCCCACAAGGAAAATAAATCAGCAGTGTAGTAAATGTTTTAGAAGGGTTTTGGACTGGAGTCCACAGTGTCTTGACATGCAACAATTGAATTAGCCTTCATTCTGCTCTAGAGACCTGAGAGTCCTACCCTGTAGTGGGGCAAAGTGGCTGGGAAAGCCAAGAGGAAAGCATGGAGCCCTTTAGAGTGAGGAGGGACACATAGTTTGTACTTTTTTCCCTAATAAATCTACAAATATCTCAGCCAAGCTTTAAATAATGCAGGCAGGCTCTTTCCTTCTTCCTACAAATTTGCCTTTTAATGGAAACACACACTTCCTTATTTGACATGGTCACTTTCTAATGGAAATATGGGGTCACATCCAAGTGATAAACTTCTGATTCTAGAATTAAAGAAGCAAAGGAAGTCTGCTTCAGAGCAAATGCAGCAACTTTAAATTCCTTCCTTGCTCATGCTGTTTTATAGCGAGGGTATCATTAAGCTTTTTCAAACTATCATCACAGATGAATCAACGCAGTGTGAGTGGCTTTGCAAACTGTGGAAGTTTATCTCAGGTGAGGATGCATCCGGCAGTTTGTACCTGAG
The DNA here is from genome assembly GCF_031753505.1 of Anomalospiza imberbis. Classification (NCBI taxonomy): domain Eukaryota; kingdom Metazoa; phylum Chordata; class Aves; order Passeriformes; family Viduidae; genus Anomalospiza; species Anomalospiza imberbis. The sequence continues at coordinate 32,020,467 of NC_089684.1, read as the reverse complement.
TGTGGGCACAAGCACGTGCTGGGGAGGAAAACGCAGGCACCACCACAGATTCCTGCTTTTCTCCATTTGTTTATATTTAGCAGTTTCTCAGTTCAGCCACCGTTTAAAGTGTAAGCTCTTTCAAAGCTCTCTTTAAAGTCCTACATTTTTTGAGAGACATTTCAGAAAATGTCTCTCAAAAAGTGAGAAAATAACCTTTAACGTGTCCATGCCTCATAAAAGAGATTTAAACACCTCTCAGTTAGCACATAATCAATCATCTAGTAAGATTTAATCCAACAATGAGATCAACTAAGAAATTGTTCTGGGGGCAGCTCTTATAAATCAGGAATGTATTTAGATAAATAGCAATAGTGGTGATTTAGTAGCAGTAGTAAATATTTTTTTACCTACTTCTACTTCATCAAGGCCTCTGTCAACTCAATGCAAACCCCACTCTTACAGTTAAAAACTAAATTAGAAAATAAAACATAACAAAACATCTTTTTGATTACATAGGAAATGAGAGTGACATTTCTTCTGCTATTGTTGATCACTTACAAGTACTATTCACTTCAAAAATCAAGAAAAAACCTGTCATACTGAATAACGTCTATATTTAAGATGAACGAGTAACTGTAGATTTCTTGAACTAATTAATCTCCCTTCCCTACTCATGATAAAATATTCCATGTGAAAATAAAATTGCATGTTTCTTACAACATGAAGCCTCTTTACCTAACTGAATAGAAGAGTCTTCCACTAAAATGTATTTATCCTTAGGCAGAGCATAAGTACACATGGCTATGAAGGTCAGCTTGCTTTCTAATCTGAGTGAAATACATGTACCATATTTAGCAGGCACATGTACAAGTAAGCCCATACAAGAAAAGAGAGTGAGAAAAGCGATTATAATTGCTATTCTCCAAATATATAATGAATCCTCAGGTTTTCATCTTATCCTTTTACATTCCAAGAGGAAACCTTTACAGGTCTTAGGGAGTGGAGGTAAGAGAGAAGTTTCAACTTCTGATAGGGCTCTTGGCTTGGTTAAATGTTAAAACAAAATTTAAAACATTTTTGGTGTACTGAAACCTTTTGTGATCTTTCAAAAATTACATTAATCAAAGGAGAAAGTTTTATTCTAGGCAAAGCTGGATAGCAAAATTCTGCTCTCAGTGCAACACTTTGGATGCCCACGAATTGTGTGAATCTGTCACTGAAAGATGAATTTAATGCCAAATATCTGTATTTTCAGCATCTATTGACAGACGTACAAATAAGATTTCTAATTAGTTTGCTACAGAGAGAATAATCTGATCTTTATACTTTAGGGATCTTTTGCATTTAAACAGCCTTGAGGAAGACACCTTGGCATAAGGATATTAGTGGTTTATGCATCCATACAAAGAAACACCATTGATTTGCTCTTTGATCACTACTCAGACTAAATCAAAGCAAACCCATAATCTTCAAGGGTTTTAGGCTTAGTACCTATTTCATAGACAAGCTAAGTGCTTTGCCATGTACACCATCATTGTGGCAATGTATATGGCATGTGTTTTTAGGAGATATGGTAAAGACAAGAAGATTTTTACATATCTTGAAAGGGTGAAAAGTTAAGAAATTTTATGTGTGTACCATAATGCCACAACTATCAAGGTCTCATATATCTCCCCCTTTTTAATTCTATTGTAACACAGGAAGAGTACAAAAATTCAATAGAGAAGAATTAAAGAAAAATCATTGCATTTCTGACAGCAAATCATGAACAATTGTGTGGTGTCACTGAAGAGCATGAAGTGCAGTCAAGTCTAAAAGTTGGAAGTGCCCTATTATTCATTTTTACTGAAAATCCAAGAGGGCTTCTTGTAAATTCAAAATTTGTCATGTGGTCCTTGAAGTAGGCCTTTCAAGATTCCAAACAGTTGCTTCAGAACCGTGAGCTATTTTTGCGTTTATGGGGTGCACAGCATTTGTAAATGGCTAAAATGCTGTGTTAAGAAGCCAAAATACAAAGTGAAAACTGGATCTTTTTCTCTACCAACATGAAACTACAACCCATATTCAAAATACATATGAAGATTGAGAAAAACATTGCTTTTCCTCTTCCATTTAAAGAGTTTCAGTGGTTTTGTGTTTTCACTTCTCTCTAGCCTTTGTAAGGATTACACTCAGAAATCAAAACGTCTCAATCTAATTACTGAAATAAATTTCTTCAAAATCCACAACACTTAGGTTAGGTCCTGACCTCAGGCAGATCAAGCCATCTGGCTTGGTTCCTTATTGCTTGTAGTGATGGTAATGGACCTCAAGCATCAGCTGGTGGCTATGCCAAATTCTGACCTTTTTTTTTTTTTTTTAATGTAACTTCTTCTCCATTCTGTGACAATTAAGAGCTGAAGCTGCACCAAATAGATGACAAAATGCCTATGGAGATCTCTGCTTCCTAGGAAGGGAACTTAGAGCCTCGGCACCAAGCAGCAGCAGCAGCCTGCACCCATCCTGTATTCCACAATCTGTAATTTCAGCTACATATCTATTTATTCCAATGCTGCAGTATTCCATTTCTGAATGAGTTCCCACATCATGGTGACACATGCCTAGCATTATTGCATTTTAGACAGCCATCTGTACTGATATATTCAGCCAATAATTTGCCACCAGGAAATTGGTTCCTGGGAATATATTTTTTATGCGGAGTGCATGCATGCCTGTCTCTAATTTCTAAAATCCATATATCCTTGATGTGTCTTGTAGGAAGATGAAATCCTATTTCATCCTGAACCACTCGTAAAATGTAATTCTTGGTATTAATTATAAGTCAAGAAAATTTATGCCATAGTTCATCAGCAAAACCTGTGCAGTAGCATAATAATCCCCAAAAGGATAAGTAGCAACATGGCAATGCCAGTTAGCTAAATATGGCAAATGGCAGGGAAGAATGAAATGGGTCCAAAGGGACACAGATACTCTCACTGATGAAAGACATGGGCTAAAAATATACCTTAGTATGGATAAATATAGAATAATGATCGTTAAGAAAAATAATCCAAATGTGGGTTGCAGCATTTAGTGGAGTGATCTTACAGGATCCTGGAAAAAAAAAAAAGAGCTGGGTAGGTATTAATGAATAATCTTCCAGTATATTATCAGGAGGCCTTAAAATACCCTTATGTAGTGAGAAATGGCCACCTAACTTCAGATCATTAAGTTCATCTCCTGTGACACCAGAACATGGCCCACCAGATGGGAGACACATGAAATATTAAAATGATACTAAACATGTACTTTAACTTAGGGCAGAAAGCCAAGGGTAGCAGGAGCACGGGCAGGCAGATCACAAGGGGTCTGGAGAGGCAAGATTTCCTCAGATGAAAACTGTGGTTCAAATTATGTGCAGTACAATTTTCATATCTGCTAAAGAAAGTGCTTTATTTTCCATTTCTTTTGGAGGGAGGGATTCCTTTTTTGGTCTAGGGAGGGGTGGAAGAGGGCTAGAGGATTAAACAGAGAAAGCTTTAAAGGATAGTTCAAAATGTTAAAAGATAAAGAAAAATTCTATTACTTTCAGCTAAGAGAGACAGAGTTTTGGAAATAAAGTGAGTTCGGTTTTTTTTTTAATTACCAGAGATTTTCCTGTCCTCACACAGACACCAGACTGCTAATCAGGGGCATTCACAGCAGTTAATTCCACTTTAAGTAGGATTAGCTCTAATATTTAAATAAATAACCTCCACAGCTTTGCAGTTTTTGGGTAACAGGAGTTTGGGGAGGAGGAAACTGGTAATGAAGGGAAAAAATGAAGTCCCTGTCCTCCAGCAGATCTGGAAGCTAAGCAGCAAAACTAGGAGAACATCGAATAGGGCTCCACAGTCCTGGAGGAAATTTCAGAGGAAGTGGTCATCCAGTTGAAATAAATATAAATTCTATTTATTTTTGAAGAAGATATTCACAAGTATCTCTATGTCTATTACATCTTTCCAGAGAGAAGACTTTTTCATAGTGAATTAATAGCCTCCAAAGAATTTCTGAAACTGCATATAAGTATTGTCTTGACTAATACAAAATTATCTTTGGTGTGGACTGATTTTTCTGTCTTTATTTTGGCAAATTTACACAGTACTACAAAAACGCCATGTTTTGCAAGAGAGATGTCAGTTGGGTGTCATATTTAAACCAATTGTTTACTGTTAATTTAAACATTTTCACAAGAAAAAAAATCACTTAAATATTATTTGGAGTTTGTTCTCTTTCTGTATAGAATAATTTTTCACTTTTGTATGTTTTGAACTTCTAAGAGACCATCATTGCAATGTTCTTAGTACATCATGGTTACAAGTATTGCTACACTATTGCCTTTTACAGTAGACTGATATTTTATGTAATATCCTTTTTCAGACACATGAGAAAGGTATTTAAACCAATTTGGAATTAGAAAGGATAACCTTGACTAATTGTAGATTGCATATAACAACAGGCTTTGAGAAGGAAATAAATTTTGGTAGCAATTTAAATGGAATGTGAGATTTTGCAGTAGGAATTACATCTCCAGGATATTTTTTAGAGCAATCCTGTTAAATGAAAATACAGCATAAGCTCTTGCAAGAAGGCAACAAGAAAAGTTAGGTCAAGAGGAGTGTCCAAGGCATATACTTACTCAGGGCTCATCCATCCTAAACTGGCACCAGCACAAGCTTTGGCACAGCCTTGGATTGTCTCGGAGGGGGAGTCATTGCAGATTAACCCCTCTCCCCAGCTCCACCGCTCGCTGCACAGCCCCACATCAGAGGGAGCAGGGCACTTGCAGGAAGGGCTGCGTGTCAGGGTCCTGCTGCTCCCACCAGCTCTTGGTTTGCAGAGCTGAGACCTAAGGCACGCTCTTAGGACAAAAGGCAATGTTCTCTATTTTTGTCTGTCTGCCTCAAACAAAACTGAGAAAATACTTAGTCCTCCAGGATTCTTAACTCTCCAGGGCCACAGATCCTAGGAGAATCATTCTAGAGGGAAAATTCTCATTTTTACTAGAGTCCCCTCCTTATGCTGTTCTGGGTGAGGAACCACAGAGCTGATGTCAGCTACTTTTAGGTTGGTTCTAAAGCCTTTTGGCATTTTAAGAAAAAGAAAAAAGAGAGAGAGGAAAAAAATCCCAGACTTTCATGGGCTGACTTCTAGGTTGAAATTTGTTGCATATGTTCAAAAAATACAAGTGACATTTGCTCCCATGTATTGCAGGCAGCAGTAACAGAAATTTGACATGTCAAATAGAGTACATGCCACTTAATCTATCCAGCATGAGATCTGGAACACAGCATGTTACGAAGACCTGAGGAAAAAAAAAAAAAAGGAACATTAAATATATGTGAAATGCTGTGGAAAAAAAGTGTAAATTCTGTTTTTCAGCCCCCAGCTTCACAATTCTTCCTTTCTGATGTAAATAGCTTCCAGCAGAAAGATTTGAGAGTGCAAATCTGTATGAAATGTTGGCAATTCCAAAAAAAAAAATGTTGAGAGAAATGACATAGTTTACTTCCTTCAAAATTTCTAAAGTTCTTTTTTTTTTATGAAGTATCAGGAGAGGTTTCATAACAGATCAAAATTAAACCTCCCTCAAAATTATATATAAGCTTTATCACACATCCTCAAGAGGACAATGTGTGGCAAAAGTCTAAAAACACCCTCTATAATAAAAAAATTGAAACAAATTCAAAGAGTTAACAACCACTGCAAATAGATTTACTGTACTTCATTATAAAGTTAAAGTAAATGGAGCATTTAAAAAGAAATAACAGATGCCATCATCCTGGATGGATAATTAAGAGCAGACTTTTTTCACTTATATTTAAATGGGACTGAAACGTTTCAAAAAGATTTTTTTTTCTGTTGCAAAACATTCAGATGTAAAAAAAAGACCATTCTCTTCCAACAACCTCCCTAGGGAAATGAACTTCTGAATAAAACTGAGAGCACGGCAGAACTACAGGTTTCCATTTTTCATGAGAGGAGTGTGAGCTTCCTGTTGAGTTCCTGGGAGCAGAAGGATGGCAAAGGTGATACCTACCCTCCCTCCCAGCTACTCAACCCACTTCCATCCCTGCTGGGCAGAGTTTACCCTCCTCAGCCTTGCAGACCTCAGCTTTCCTGGCTCGGTTTGGCTTTCCAAGGCAGCTATGCCTTGCCTGCACCAAAACAGCTGCTGACACAGAGCTGCAACCACACTGTCACCTTCTGCACCATCAGCTCCGGTAGAGCGAGTGGGGACACCAGTGTTTAGCAGGTGCTCAATAATAAAAATAATACTTCATTTCCATGTGCTTTTTTCCTGCACCTTCACTTAAACAACTCTTCCCTTTTTCCATCTCCCAGGGGAGATGCACAAAGCCAAGGTTTGCTCAGACCTATTCATTACAAAACTACACCTACTTTGCCGTCACTTGGCACCTTCTTTTGGCTGCAACAGTAGAAAAACTGGCTCACACTGACAGAAGGGTTGGAACTATCCTCTGTTTTCTAGAGGTGATCTCTCAAGGTAAGGATTAACACATTGTTCAGACAGTCTGAGGGAACAAAGGCGCTTTTGCCATTCTCTGTGCCATTTCGAGGCATCAGATAACACCTTTCGCTTTAATTTTGAGGAACACAAAAACCTTTTAAAACACAGCAAAACCATCAGCTGCCAGGTTAAAACTCCAAGTTACCTCCTCTGAATGTTGAAGTTGGTGTGTAATACATGGCTGTCCAGAGGCTGGGTATATACCAGCTAAGGGTGGATGGGCAACCAGGACCACCAGGAAATCTTTTTGCCCATCCTGGGTGCCTTCAGCACATGGCACAGTTCAACCATCAGCTGCCTCAATATATCATTTCAGGTTCTGAGTATATGCTTCTTATAAAACACAGCCTTTCAGATAAACGCACGTTTCTCACTTTGTTGTTGTTGTTGTTGTTGTTGTTTACCAAGCTGTATGTGTTACAGATTATCTTCTGAGTCAAGACACACAGATGCTCTCCTTATTAATGTGAGAAAATAATAGTGCCGAGGGGCATTAAAGATCTATTTATTCAGGTGGGGGGGAATTACACAATATGATAAAGGCAGAAAAATACCAGGAAACTTAGAACAACCTCTCCAATTATTTATTTGTCAAATATATTTTAAGTTTGAATATGTGGTCTGCATATGTAGTCTCCCTGTTAGCAGGTGCAAATTAATAACTGAGACTTTTGACAATCCTAGCACCAGAAACTGAATGTTCACATAGCAAAGTGTGTGGTATGTTGCTGGTTTGCTAAGACACTGAACCGAGAGTCTAAACAAGAGAACAAAAGAGGCTCCATCTCACAGTCAGCAACAACTGGGTTTGCCTGTGCCTACATAGAAAGCAAAGCTTCAGCTCGAGGCATGCAGAGGGTAACTCATGAATATGAACATCCAAGAGTGATGATGACAGGAAGTTTACATAATGGTAACAGTATCTGTCATACTTTGCGATTCTCCCACATGTGATATCTGATGTCTGACAGTGACTCACGGGCCACGGCTCCCATGTGGCTGCTCAGTTAGGTATGACTAAAAAACAAACCCCGAGTCATGTAAGAGGCATGCACGTGTGCCCCGATGCTGACAGCTTGGTGGGCGTTTATTGGGGCGGGTGTCAGACACCTGGATGCATCATCAATATTTAGAGGAAGGCACATGGTCACAAAGCTGCATCTTTTACATACCCGTGATTTTGAGATGTCTGGAAAGGGAAGTGATACTCAGAGTCACAGTCAGCCTCCCGCTCCCCCGTCTTGATAAGTCGATAAGTTAGCATTTTTGTCTCATTTCCATTTTCCCAAACTTCTATGTGTATGAAATTGCTATAGGCAACTGCCCAATGCCTTTGCATCTGCTAGAGCTGTTAACTAGCTGATGAGGTCTTTTTCACAAGATCTGGCTTTTATTTAATTAATTATTTAGATTTTCCTTTTTTTAATTTTTTAACAATTTCTGAAGATATAGAATCTGTTCCAGCAATATGGCGAGTGCAAATGCTCCTATTGGAGACTTGCTGCTATCCAAGAAGATGTCTTAGTCCTGATGTTAAAATTATTTATTTAGCAAAAAGGTGTAAATAAGTACATGTAGATGTAGGTGTAGGAAAGGGATATTAAGATACATAAATATCCAGTATCAGAGATTTTTCTATGGGTCCCATGACAGAGGTTCATTTTAATGGAAATTGCTAAAGGACAACCAGCTTCTTCATTATATTGGTATTGAATATCAATATCTTCTGTGATTAATACAGAAGGTAGTGGGCTATATTCAGTCTTTAGTGCATGGTGAATCTACCACTGAAAGTGGAAACTGTTGAACTCATAAAATTATGATTATGTTTTTCAGTTAACTAGAAAGACTGGGGAAAAAAAAACCCACATTGTTTTCCTTAATTAGCTGAATTGTTTTAATACTATTCACAGCACTTTTATGCCTCAATGGCTTCCCAGGAATCCTACGAATTGTTATAGATAATTTTTCAAAGATATTTTCTTACATGGGTTTAAGTTCCCTGAAATGCAGCCTCATTTCACAGGTTCCTTCCTTGTAAACTTATTTGTGAAGGGAGGGTCTCTGTGGTTCGAGAGCTGTCTGCTGTGGATGAAAGTGAGGGAAAGCACTATAAAACAAACAAAAAAAGGGAGGAGTAAGATCAAAGTACCTCTTTAAGGGTAGTACATTACAGCCTTGTCCAACCTCTGCCTGCTGAGATTGTACACATCTGTCCCCAGTTAGCTGATAGCCTGCCTCTGCACCAGGGGAGAGAGGCTGGAAACAGGAACACGTGGATGCTAAAATTACTTGTGTTTCCCAAACATAAGCTGTATTCTGAGACATCCTTGCAGGACAAGGGCCAGTACCTTTTCTTGATTTTTGAGCAAGTTGTGAGGCTGTTCAAGACATTCTTGAACAGCTGAGTTGCATTTCTACCTGAATGGCCCTGGATATTTGTCATAACAGAGGTTCCCAATTTTATTTCGTTGTGTAATCACATGTGCTTACACCTCTTCTGACAACTGCATGTCAAGGAAAAGATCTTGGAGGAGAGATCACAGAATCACAGATCTCTGTATTTACATCCTTTCCCAGACAAATCAGTGACTGGGCAGGCATGGTGGAGCTCTACCCTTTCCCTCTGGCTTTGGCCATCTCTTGCTAATGCCATCCTGCTCCCAGCAGGGATGTCCAGCCACATCAAGAACTTTCCGTGGTAAGGGCCTGCATGAAGGAATGGCCTGCCTTTCCTGCTCTGTGCTGCCAGAGCCAGGAAGACTTCGGACCCATCCTTCCCGCCCAACTTTTTTTCATCTCTTTACAGGAGCCAGAAACTCTTCAGAACTGACAATTCCTCCAGGGCCAGTTTCACACCCACTCTTTGTGACTGGCTGGTGGAGCTCCTCCAGGCTGGTGGAGTTTTCTCCAGGCTGTCACGTGCCCAGCAGAGCCATTAGGAAGGAGGATGCATGCCTAGGACCTGAACCAGCTTTCCAGCAGTGTGGCAGGACTGGTCTAAGGAGTTTGGGTGGCAGAGGCACATTGGGATTTGCTCCTCTGTTGAAAAGAGGTAATCAGGAGCAAAAGCAATTGCTTTTCCATTCTGCTGTGTGAGCTGACTTCTGTCCTGCCTCCTACATACCCACTGCATATTGTGAAGACACAGCTAAAACACAAACACCTGACATCTGCTCAGGTGTATCAGCCCTGGCATAAATTGGCTCATGGGGCCCTGTCCACCACCTCCCACACTGCAGGTAGACACTGGCAAACCTGAGCTCCTCTCTGAAACACATGATTCACGTGGTCTTGCCAAGAAGAAAGGCAAAGACAGTGGGTACAGCCTACCACCACTGCAGCTGCTCACTGCCACATCCCAGAAGGACGCCTCCAGAGCCCCATCACAGAGTTGTCCAGCTGGGATCAACTCTGGCCTTGCATGGGTAATTATGAATGGATTGCAAATGAGGAATCTGGAGGCCCAGAAACCGGAGATGAATTGCCTTAGGACTTGGCTGGTGGAGCAGTTATTAAGAAGCTCTGGCTGTTTGACACAAGTGGGAGAAAGGCACTTAGGTTTCTCTGTGTGTTTGAATGTTGGGGTGCTGCTCTGCTTCAGATGTAATTTGATATTTATTTAGACATCTAGCCTTGGGCCCATGGTGACTATGGAAGGGGGAGAAATCATGAAGATAAATTCCTGCCAAACAGATGGATGACTAAGCAACTTCAGATGCCTAAATTGATAAGATTAATCACATTCCTTGATGCTTCCTAGACATATTGGTTGCACCTACCCATGGCTCTTCAGCAGAAGTTCAACAGGTCCTACGTCCCTTCAAAGGTGTGACCAGAGTCCATGACTTCATTTTACACCCTACCCAAAACATTGGTGACCAAATCACTAGTGGTGCCTCACAGACTGTATTATATAACTGTATAATGTTATAGAATTGTATAAATAGCTACTTAGAACAATAGTTCAAATATTTGTCAAGCTGTAAAAGTCTCCTCACCACACCCATGGGAGCATGATGTGATTCCATGGGAGTGAGATCTCACTTGTGAGCAATCACACCCTCAGCAGGTTTGCTCTGCCACGGCAGCCACTTACTGGGCCTGCCTGCCCAGTGGAGATGAGGATACTTCTGCAGCATGGGCTGGAGGAAGTTCATCTGTGTTTGGATTTTTTTTGTGTTTTTTTTTTTTTTTTTTAATTACCTACTAATTGCCTGGAAAAAAGCTCCATTGTTTCTTCCCCAGTTGGACAGGTCAGCTTGTAATGTAATTTAGGAGAATTAGGCCTTCCATCAAAAACAGGAAAAACATCTCAGTTGTGGTCTCTGCAGCAAAGAACTTACAAGGAAACTGAGATCCACTTTTTAGGGAATACATCTTGAAGATGACTGTGAATGCACCCTCTCTCTCTATCATTCTCTTTCTTTTTCCCCTCTCCAGTCCCTTGCCAATCTAACTCCTCCAAGAAGGCAGGAACAATTTGGTTCACATCCATCTTCTCATACTGGTGGTGGTTGTAGCACAAGGTGGCACTGGAGTATTTTTACATCTTTTAGGTGGCTGCTGGTTTCCTTCGTATAAACCAGGATTTTTCCCATAGGGAATACAAACAAATTAGTGTACCATATAAATAATTACCTTTATGTAAATGCATGTGATAAGATAAATGGAATCTGAAATGATTAACTAACCTTCCATTTAACAACGTTTCTGACATTTGATTAGAGGAATGAAGTCCAACCAGCTTTACTGTGCCTCTTACTGTGGAATACCAAGGAAGTGTAGTAGGCATTAAAGTGTCTCAGCCATGTTTTGTTCTTCTTCATCACATAGGCTGAAAATATCAAACATGAGGGGGAAAAATTAAGGAAGCACACAAGTCAGCCAATTTTTGATGTCCAACCAGAGTCAGCTGCCACTAGGGCAAAAGCACCTTCTTCTCAGTTTGTCTTCATCAGTTTCTTATGATCTATGCTGCAGGTTAGGCTCAGGTTGACTTGAATCCTTGAATCCCAGCATCATGCAACCACCACAGCACATCATGGTGGCCAGCTGGGAAGCTGGTGATCTAGCAGCATTTTCCCAGGGCTGGTGCTGAGCTCATTGAAGCTTGCTGTCAGTAGCTCCATGCAAGCATGGCTGTTTTGGTTCAAGGTCTGGAGCTAGATCGTTCAGTGTTTGTCTGGGGATTTCTGCACCACACCTTCCTGCCCAGTGTAGATATGTCCCAGTTCTATCATCATTTTCATCTGCCAAGCATTCAGACAAAATAATTAACATAGCTATGCTGGCACACATTCTTCACTCTAAATTATTTGTATCAAAGAGTGTTATTTCAACAAAATCTTTGTATTTAAATCACGAAAAATAAACATGAGGAGACTCAAACAGTAACAACACTGATTAAAAATATAGAAAAACTTGACTGTGTTTTCTGGCACAGATAGATAATTAAGAGGATTTTTAAGGGTTTTTCTCTGTACCAGGTAGAGATTTAGTGATATTTTGTGCTAATCACCTCTAGGCTGCAGAATCAGTACCACAGCACAACAGAAAATAAATGACCAGAAGGCTTAATGTTTTTTGTGATTTTTATTAAAAGTGATTTCCTTTTGTGAGCTTATGCCAAAAAGTTCATTTGTTTCTGAGTTTCTAGCCCTGAGGATTGTTATCCACACTGTGAATTTACCACTGTGTTTGTCCACACAGTTATTGGAGTGCATATAAATAGTTTTCAGGTGCCATTCAAGTTTGACTCTCTTTTGGTCCAAAACACCACTTTTGACAGCTACCAGTCAGAGCATTTTAACTACCTTCAGTGCTGTATCTGTGTGTATCTGAAGATTACTGTGATTCATGAAAAAACTCTCTTATCAGGCTAGGAATATCTTCTGCATAAGAGTATACCTGCTGTAGGAGTGATATACAACACCTCCTGCAATAGGTGGAGGACTCTCGCCAGTCACTTCCCTACACTGTGAATTAAGTCCTGAAGTGCTCATGCAAATTATTTTATATACAGGAGGTTTTTTTGAGGGATAATTGGTTTTATATTACCCAACTAGAGTTTCAGCCATTTTTTGACTTCTGGACATTATGTTCTCACACCAAGACTCGTCTTGATGCCTTTTGCCATACACCTCTTCTGTTGCAGAGCTCCCAAAGGGCAGTCTGAGACACCTTTGGGTAAAACACAAGGCCACAGCCATCCTCAATGAATTCAGGTGTTGTTTGAGGTTGTTCCAGCTGCAAAGTCAGCAACACACTTTAAAAATGTTTCCTGAGTGTTTGAGGACTCCAAGAATCTGAAGAGTTGAGTGTGTCACTCACTAAATTTGCCCCTCACTTCTCTGAAAGGCAACATGAAACTGTGGCTCATCCTCCTGCTTTCAAGAGTGGTAAGAAAGGGAGTACCAAAAGTTTTGGGGTTTCTGTTACAGGTTAATTATTTTGGGTCCTGTTGCTTGACACCCTGCTTGTTGTGCCAGCTTTCCATAAACAAACTTTGGGAATCCTTGTACTAATAGTATCTTTCCATCTTCTTAATGACTATGTTTTTTCACTCCATATGGCCACTTCATCTGCATTAAGCCTCCTCACTTATAACAAAAAATCCTTCTGTCGTTTCTGTGTTTAGCCAGGTCTGTTGCTCAGATGGTGCAACCACTGAATATTTAAGCTGAATCTGTGTAAAATGTTGTTTCTCTAGCTATAGGCAAGGTCAGAAATAAATATCTTTGGTAACATATCTATTTAACTGAAAATCTAACTAGACCTCCAAATCTGTGCGCTTGGGCGCATATGTTAGAAACAGATCCTCAAGGGACTGATTTGTAATAGCCATTCCTACCACCACCTCCTCCTCCTCCCCAGAAGCCTGACTGCTGTTGATTATATCCTGACTGTGTCCAAGGAAAGTTGTCTGGACTGACTGAGGCTGAGAAAGAAATTTAATATTGTTTCAATACTTTTGCATCTTGGCTGTACTGGACTAAAAGTCCCATGTTTCCAACACTAGCTGACAAGGAATGTAAGTGAAACAAAGAGCAGCAGAAAAGAGAGAACATATGATAGTTATGTGGTATTTCCACTGTTCCAGGTATCTCTGCCCATCCTAAGCCATGTACTATATCCCTGCACCTATAGGTCTTCCCTGAATTTGTCAAATCACTTCTTGAGCACAATGAAAACTTGAGCATCAGCAGCATTCTATGACCAGTGCTGACACTCCAGCATGGCAAAATTCTTCCTCTTGTTTGTTTAGAATTTGCTGGATGATAATCTTATCTGGCCAACCCTAATCTTATCACATGCGGAACAATGACCAATTGTTCCTAATTCACTTTCTTTATTGCCACAATTAACTCCACAGATCTCTACTGGATTTTTCTTTAGGTCTTATTCTACTGAGTTATTTTTTACAGGATCTATCCCTTTTTTTTTTTTTTTAAATCACTGCTGTTCTCTGTTTCTTTTCCCCTTCTACTTAAGTTTTTAATGAGAAAAAGATCAGAAATGCATGTGGTAGCAAGAGCAGGAACTTAGAGTGACTGAAAGACATTTCTCTTCCCTTCCCTTCCCTTCCCTTCCCTTCCCTTCCCTTCCCTTCCCTTCCCTTCCCTTCCCTTCCCTTCCCTTCCCTTCCCTTCCCTTCCCTTCCCTTCCCTTCCCTTCCCTTCCCTTCCCTTCCCTTCCCTTCCCTTCCCTTCCCTTCCCTTCCCTTCCCTTCCCTTCCCTTCCCTTCCCTTCCCTTCTCTTCCCTTCCCTTCCCTTCCCTTCCCTTCCCTTCCCTTCTCTTCCTTTTCCTATTAACTTCAAGCTAACTGTGCTCATTAAAGACCTTAATCCAAATTATCTTTTGCTCATGAAGAAGGTTTCCATTAACTTGGAAATGAGCCAAGTGTTGGCTTTCCTACTGTCTAAAGGTGGAAATCTGAAGTGGGAAAAGCACATTATTGCAATGATCCAACTGAACAAACATAGTATCACACCAGATAAAGACCAATCCATAAATCTAACAGACAGCCAAACTTGAATTTTACAGTGTTAACAAGATCCATGCCATTGACTTCAATGTGGTCAGGCTCTCTCTCCAGGTCTTTATTTCCCTCTAAGAGCCAGCAGTGGAGTCATCAGGAACCCATGACAGCACACTGGTTGCTTCAGTCCCCAGGTGACCGGACATTTTCTCCATCCCTATAAATTAAGCCAACATATTTTAAATTCACGGACAGATTAGCTGCAAACGAACTGGTCCTTTTGTCATGGAGCTCAGGATGAGAATATTTTTTCTTTGAGGCAATCATGGCAGATTTTCTCTAATGTATAATCTTCTTGGTCTTCTAAGATGTTATCTTAGACCTTTATTTTCAGATAGCCTTTTTTTGCCTAAAGTCATGCTTACTCTTAACACTTAGACTGCCCAATGGGACATTCATTAGCAAAAGAAGCTGATTTAATTGGGCACTGGGAAGCTGTGGCAGTCATTTGGCTGCTTCATGCTAAGAATTCTTCTCTCAGCTTCTGGCAATGCATTATTTCTGAATTTCTCCTTGCATGCTTTCTCTTAGCAATTCCATTCCCAGCATTAAGTTACACCTTTATTACCTCAGAGCTGTAAATATGTCTCCAGCAGCCCCCGTGGCAAGGCATTGCTGTAAGGGACAACGCCTTTCCCCCTGTATCACCAGGTGTGTCTTGAAACTTTGCCTCCGCTTTCTACCCCTGCCTTCCCCGCTGTCAGGAAAGTAGATTTTTCAATAAGGGTATCTGTGCAGCAGGTTCAAAGGCAGGCTAATTCTTCAGTAGCACTATAAATAAGTCTGTCCCTCAGCTCAGGCCTCCTGGTGCCATAAAAGTCACCATCACTGGAACCTTTGCTCTGTGGCTGCACATTTTTGGGCAATAGGGCATGTAACACACTTTTGAATCTTCATATGCCAAGAAGCACAAAATCAATTTTAATGTCCCTACAAAGAAGAGCTAGTGAAGCGAGAGGCTATCAATACTGCCAGACACTCTCATGCACTGGAGGTATGAGGAGAAATGCTACAAAAATAAAAAGAGGTTCAGTGCTTTCTTTAGCCCCTTACTGTTGTGACAGGAACCAGCAGCATAACACAGTGCAGAAGAACAGGAATGGAAAACGAGTGTTGTCTGCATCATGTCCTTAAGAAATATTTGTCTCAATAAAATGAAAAATTGAAGGATTATGTATTCTTTGCCTGTTACCATAGAATCATAAAGTGGTTTGGGTTAAAAGGGACCTTAAAGATCATCGAGTTCCAATCTCCCTGCCATGGAGAGGGTTCTGCTAGAAATCTTACTCTCCTCATGTCAGCACCAGATCAGTGATCAAACGAGCAAATTGAAAAGTCGCATCTAGAAACCTACAATGCCTGAAGAGAAAGTGTTGAGAGAAATTTCCAAAGACAGAAATAATTAAATACTAATGTAATGGTACTATAATGATCTCCTTGTAGTTTTAATTACAATCCCTAGTTCATAGCAGTCAATAATAATTGGCTTTACCATATCCTGCTACATCTGAGGCACCAAACTATCCATATCTTGATTTTTTAAGCCCTCATACTAGCTCCAAAATTCATAATGGTTGAACTCCACAGATGAGAAAATAGGAAGTGAAAAGGAAAGAGAGAACAAATCAAAGTAATCAATTCAAACAGAACTGTTTCTTACAAGCTGAACAGTAAATATCTTCAGAATGTTTCACTTCAAGGTTTTGACAGAGGCAAATTCTAAAATCTTGGAATACATGGTAGAAAACAAGTCAACAGTTTTGTCAGCAAGTAACACATAAATGGGAATTATTTCAATCATATGAGAATCTTAACCTTTGCAACTGTGCCTTTCGAGGGATATTTTGGGTAGAGCGTGAACTGACACCCTGTGGAATGCTCACACAAGGCATGTTCTTGTTCTTCCAGTTTTCTTCCGCGCGTCTGCTGCCTCTAACCTCCTCCTTCCCAGCTGCATCCTGAAACAATTTCTCAGTGCAGTCCAAGCATACGGCTATCTGCTGGGATTCTTTAGCAATGAGGAAGGGTTATGCTGGGCAAGTCTCTGCTAATGTGCAAATACTGATATCCACAAAACATCAGTGCAGCGCTTGGCACGGTGGCAGTCTTTTCAGGCTGGCTTTATAACAAATAAAAACGTGTGATCAACAGGTGGGTTTAGTTGCTGTTTTTCCCAATAACTGCTTAATTTAAGCAACTTCAGAAAGGAATAATGCTGAGTGTAAAGAGAGAAATATAATAAAGCTGTGAGAAACACATTCACACAGTGCATTTAAATGTGTACTGAATTATAAATGAAGCGATTCCATAGAAACATCTACAATAAAAAAAAAAAAGTTTGGTGTGAGGAGATTTTTCTCTTATGAACCAGTTTGCAGAATTATGCTGGTATTCCTGTCCGTCCTATTAAAAAATATATATATAGCTTGAGAAAAATTTAAAAATAGTAAGTCCAAGGGATTATATCAGGAAAAAAATACTCAAGCACAAAAAAAAAATTCTTGGCAAGCACACAAAACAGGGACCTACAACCACTTAAAAATCACCACGGTATCCTGTAGGGTAAAAAAACATACAGACATGGTATCAGAAAAAGAAGTTAGGCATTTTGAGTGCTGCATATATTCAAAACACATAAAGCTGAAAATAGGTATTCAATGTGCAACGCAAAAAAATTCTAAATTATTAAGTCTGTGCTGTTTTTCTGTGAGCACTGCTTGCTTATAACAGCTACTTTAACAAAGCCTTCTAAACCCACTGAAACCGTCACAGCTTTTAATACATTATTTCATAGAAGAATCATAGCTTAGTGTTTCACCGTGGTGCGTGAAATAATTTTAATATTTGTACCGCTGAAAAGACATGGTCAGTGTTCTGCTACTACAAATGGTTATGTTTTGTTAGAAATCCACTGGAAATGGGATGATTGGTGGCTGTGAATGCATGTGTAAATAATGAACTCAGGGTGCACAGAGCTGTCATTTTCCAGAAATAAATAAATCATATGCTGAGTTATTTTACTAAATTATAGTGTGTACATAACTTTGATGTATAAAGTAATGTTATATTTTTATCTGAAATAGAGCAGAACTTCACAATAATTATTTTTAATGCATATTGTAACTTACACATACTGGCGTGAAACATTGAGAAATTTGGGGTAGTTTAGTAAAGATGCTTTTCCCAACAGTAGGAAAAATACATATCCTGTAGATGAGGCTTTTAAAAGAAAATCTCAGAGGGAAGAGGGGGGTGGTTTCTTGCAAGGGTTTAACCTCTCTGCTTCCCAGCCCATCTCTGTTTTGACAAACATGCCTTATTTCCATTGGAAAGTGGTTTCCTTGTAAAATTCCCAGCTGACTGGAATCAGGAGTTATGGCTATTATTTTCCAGAGTTTGCTTTCTACAGTAAAGAAGTACAGGTTGCAAGGCTTGTGACAAATATGTCTTTAACATCAATGGCATGCCAGGCAACTGCTTTTCCCCCGTGTGTGCCAAGCTGTGCAGGATCAGGTGTTCATTCTTTTTCTGCCACGTTTTAAAAGCAAATGTGTGAGATATTACTGCAAAATTCACCTTGGTCAGTACAGGAACACTAAAAATGTGTTGCTGCTTTTCATACAGAATATTCTACCATTATGGGGCTTTGCTCATTGAGAGAGACAAACTGGTTTCTGATATAAATCCAGAGACACCTTAGTCTTTTTTTGTTTGTGGAGGGTTTTTTTCACATTAGGAAACAATTAATTTCATGACGTTTACAAACTGTTAAAAATAACTATACCCATTGTTTTTTCCATAGTCAATTCTCTGCAGAGGCTGCCATGTGAAAATTCAGTGATATAAGTCTCGATGAACTTGTAGACACATTTATTCATGATGCATTTTAAGAGCTTAAAGCAGAAATGCGATGCAGCTCATTAACTTTCCTTTCAGTGGTCCTGAGGCATATACCAACAGCTTATTACACCGACGTACTATACAGTTTGCTTTTTGCCAGTTCTCAAAAAAACAAACAAACCTATTCAACCAAAATTTAAATAATAACATTTTGGTTCACTTTACTTTGTCTTTCTACATGCAACATGAATGTACTGCATCACATTTACTCTGTTCACTTGGTATTTTTCAGCACTGTGAATAGCCCCATCCCAATCTGAGTATTAATTTGGATGATTGGCAGAAGCTGTTCCTACCATGTTTTCAGGTGTTGAGTCAGAAATTCATCCTGTAGAAATGCCTACCAGCACTAATCTCTCAGGGCATGTACACATGACTATAGGTGTAGGCAGGATTAAGGTTAGCTATTTTTTGACTCAGTTGCATCTGGCAGAGCATTCCTTGCTCTGCCCAATACACCTGCAGGAGTAGCTAACATGGTGCAAGAGCTGGTATAAGTGTGAGATTTTTGTTAACCTCTAACTTAACATCTGTTATATGTTTCCAGAAGCCTTGCCAAAGTTAGGAACAAACTGACTATGTACATTTAACAACAACAACCACCCAAAAAAAAAAAAAAAAAAAAAAACACCAAACAAACCAAACCAAAACAAAAAGTGGTGTGTCCTTTCTTTTGTGTTTTCTTCTCTCTGGGAGATCAAATCTTATAAAACCATCAGTGAGAAATAGTGCCCATAATGTTTGCCTAAAGAGAAGGGAATGGATTGGAAGAAGAGAGAAGGAAGAAATTTAGAGGGTGCAGAAGACACCTGAGCGCAGCCTCTGCAGGTGTATGAGGAAAGGAATGGATCTAAAATGGTTTCAATCCCAGCTCCCTTTCCTTTTACTGGCTTTCTTTTCAGTTTAAGAAACAAGAAAGGGGTCATTGTGCTTTATTTGGAGCTCTTCAAGCCATCAGCCGGCTGTTTATCCATCAGGACCCTGAATGCTCTGACAGAGGTGATCAGTGAAATCAGTCACCATCCTCCTTTTTCCCTCTCAGCCTGGGTTTGAGAGCATTCCTGATCAGAGGTGTAAAAACCCTTTCTAAGTATTCTGAGTCACAACCCCCCATTGAAAGGGCTCCCTTCAAAGATGTAGCATCTCTTTATATAGCAAGAGAGATTTTTGATTTGGAAGGAGCTGCTTTGGCTCCAGAAAGCAGCACCGAACACTTGTCCTACATTGCTTCCTGTAAGGGATCATTTCAGCTGCCACTGAGTCTGCAGGACCAGGGATGCTGCAGGAAGAATGCTAGAGGACAGTAAACGTCAGTCCAGACAGTAAACATCAGCAGGACAACTGCAGCAGCTCCGCCATCCAGCATGGATACCTGTGCATCCTGTCCTGTGGCTTAGAATATTATAAAAATTAGAAATCTCTCTAGCTAATCTGCTATTCAGAGAGAGCCTCCCTCCCTGAGTCTCTCTCCAGCTCACTGCCTCATCCCATTTTCAGCCACTCCTCCTCCCTGCCCAGACACATTCCTTCCCAACCCCTCCCACACCTCAAGCCAAGGGCTGGAGAGCCTCCACAGGAGCTTTGTGTTCCTTACATGAATGAATGGCTATAAAGGTTCTCAAATGTGGTGGCTCCCATACACTGAAAAGAATTTTCTTTATCCTGAGGGAAAGACTATTATTCAGACAAGCCTTCCCTAATGTTTTTATTCTTCTGTTTCCCACCTTACAAACAGCAAATTGAATTAGACTCTCAGACAACTGTTGATGTGGGAGAGGAAGAGCAGACACTGACGTGTACATACACACTTCTTAAGGATCTGCCTCTTAGTTTAACAAAAACAACCTTCTGTTATTCAGCCTTAGTATGCCTGGATGATTTATACAAAAGCTTTTGAGCATTTCTACTCATTCCCTAAGGTGGATGTGAGGAGAGCAGAAGCTTTCCATGCAGCTCTAAACTCACTGTTAAGGTTTGGTTCATCTAAGAGGATGAATGGAAAACAACCCTAAAAACTTATTCCCAAAACACAGACTTTTCTAGACATTTCCCACTGTGTCCATGAGGTGCAATAGACCTAGCTCAGCTCCAGAGCATGACTGCAAAGCAGTTCCCAGAGGAGCCACAGACCATGAGGACACACCATCCTGCAGACACAGTGCAGCAAACAGCCACTCAGCCACTGCAGAGGCTTAGGTTGTCCCCAGACATCCTCACACCACAGCCACAGACGGGATGGTGTAGGATGGCTGGAAGCATTTCCCTGGGAGACCCTTCCCAAGCAGGGCAGCCTCCCAGGCAGGACTATGCTGGGTGTCTCCTCTTCCCACAGGCCCTTGCGCCACAGGGCTGTCCATGGGTGTTGGTTTTTGCTTCCGTAGTTTAAACATTTCCTGAAATGTCAAAACTTGTCATCAGTAACTAGGTCAGACTGGCTGGAGCACCGTGTAGGCGCCACCTGAAACCTCACCAATGTGTCTCTCACCCAGTGTCCTTTCATTCCTGGCCTTTTTTGCCACGTCCAAACCCAAGCCATACCAATAAATGAAAGTTAACCCTGAAACTCACTCTAACTTTTGTCCTAATGTGGCTTCGAGCCAAAGGCAAAGAGTTAGTGCTTTAATCCACTTCACCATCTATCCCTCTAGGGGTTCATAACTCAGCCATGAATGTTTGTTTTGAGCTGAAACTTGCAGTGCAGGTTCTCCTCCAGAGAGCCACGGCAGGGCAGAAGGCAGCCGCTCTCCGAAGAGCACCCTGGTACCCCGGGGAGGGCAGTGGGAAAGCAATGAGGGAGAGGAAGGGCTGAGCCCCTCTGCAGGGAGAGAGGTGGGAAATGAGGCAGGGTGCAGTCTGGAAGGGAAGGAAGGAGGGAAATACTACAAGACATGTATGCAATAACACTTTCATCTTTTTCTTGCTTATTCTTACTCTCTCATGGTTTTTCTGGACTGACTTTCTACTCTTCACACAGAGACTGGGACTTGCTTTCTCTTCATCCTGGTCAGGTAGTTTTGGTGTCATCATAGCACCCTGAATCATCATAATCACAGTGATAATAATATCAGTGGGACTGTTTCATATTCTTAAAACAGACCATATTTCAGTTTGTGGGCATACATTTTTACATCCTTGCAAATTTTATACATATTTTTAGAAGATTCAAGCAAACAGTGTACTTTTTCTGAGGTCCTACCATTGGGATATCTGCATGTCTCACGCTTTAGGTTGTTTGGTTTTGTTGATTTTTTTTTTTTTTTTTAATAATGCCCTTGAGAAGAGTGGAAAAGCTACCTCTGTTTTACAGAAGAGAAACAGGGGTGTAGAGTAGCTACATGCCTTCCCTGAGGCTAGGTAGGATGTCTCAAGCAAAGCAAAGAATGAAAATGTTTCATGGAATCCAGACTGATGAAGTCCTGTGGTGGATTTCCAAGCACAGGGACACTGAGATGTGAACTATGACCTCTACTGACTAAAAAATAACATTAGGCATTCTCTTATCAGAACAAAAAGTACTTATATATGCCATGTTCACCAACTGTTTTCTTTGGTCTTGATTTCTAGAGTAACATCTTTCCTTAGTGAAAAGCTTGGTGGAATTATAACATTAATGGATCTAAGGAAAGATTTTCCATTTCTAAAATCCTTTTTCTGACATGAACCTTCTAAACACATCTCACTGAGCAGTTCTCTTATTCTCTTATGTAGCTACTCTTTACTTTAAAAGTCTTTCCAAGGGTAGCAGTTAGTTAATCTGAATTTTGGAACCCCATAGAAAAAAAAAAAATCTTTATAACCTAATATTCTCTTTATATGGGTACACCAACCACCATGCCTGATGACAGGTACACCATCAAAGATTGCTGTGGATGTGAGCATGTTAAATTATGTTTTAACTTGCTTAACATTTATTTTAACAGGGGCACAGTCACCAAAGCTGTAAATTTCCTGACAACTTTTTGATTGATCCAAGCTGTTTGATCTGCAGCAGGGACCAAGTTGCAATAAGAAAGCTCACGGAAAATCCGTGTTTTTTAACAGCTACTGACGAGTCAGTGTGAGGATATCCATGCTTAAGCAAGAAGCTGGAAAACTGAAGGATGAACAGCTCCGATGAGAAAAGCACATCCCAGTTTCCCATGGCACCTCAGTGTCATGTGCTGTACTGGCACACCCTACATACTTCTGTGCCCTGTACAGGAAAATGGCCAAAAAAAGGTGTCACATGAACACAGCAGCCATAATTGACCACCTACAAGGGCTCTTGCAACAGAATGTAACCACCAGGTTTGCAGTCCTCCTCCTTGGGAGTCCCATCAGTGTACGAATACCAACGCTGCAGATGTGGTCATGCTGATGAGGCATTCTCTGGGCCATCCAGCTACACCTCTGACCTCCTGTCTTCAGCAAGACCACTTTGGCAAAATGCCTTGCACAAAAGTGGCTTTTGACTGATGCCATCAGGCAGATCAAGACCACAACAAGTGATCACTCCCACTACTTGAGTTGCTGAGTCATTAACAGGAAAAATAGGCAATGATTCACCCTACATGCATGGGATGGGTGCACTGCAGTGGCTGTGCCATGCCTCATTACCAGCTGGCTTGCCACAAAGAGAAATCTTTGCATACTTCCCAAACAGTATTTCACTACATGCTAATGACAGAAAAATCCACAAATCTTCCAGGGATACCACCAGGGATGGCTACAGAAGACCACGGGGTCTGAGACTCATGGATCCTCATCTATAGGTGCTTTGCACACACACCATCGATAAATGTGGATGGGCACAGAAGAGACGTGGGACTGTCATCCTAGGAATCTTAACTTAAACTTCCTGAAAGACATGCTCACGTTTCAAGCACATCTGATACTTGGAAATATAGAACTGATTTCTCTTCTACATTTTACTCTGTCCCACTCGTGGCATTGCAAAAAGTGGCTCAGCTTTACTCTCTAATGTATGCATTGTATACTTCACAATCAGCAGCCCAAGTGAGAAACCAAGCCTGCAGGCAGGCAGAATGAGCCATTACTGAAGGTTCCCTTTGAGATGGAAAAATGAACAACCATCAAACCCCAGTATTAATGTGGGATATCAAAAGATGCCTCAGCAGAGGTCATGCATCTTACCTGCCTTCTCGTTTCCGAAGCCAAATTAGCACATTCTTTGAAGTACCAGTGTTTACCCAGGAGCCATTAAATCATCTCTGGGTACAGGCAAAGATCTAATGACTAAGCAAAACCATTTTACTCAGCTCATTTCAGCTGTGCATGCTGCTTTGAACTGGTGCTCCAGTCGCAGTGTGGGCTCTGGTCCCCTGGCACTCCACTGGGGAAAAGGGCATGGGGCTCACCAAAAGAAAGCTGGTTCTGGGAAAGCCTTCAGACCACAGGATCACACTCTGGCAGTCACCACTCACCTGCCAGCACAGGCAATCTGTCACCTGCCTGCTCTCTCACCTGTGTTTATCTGGTGGTTGGTCTGCTTTTCATTAAATAGCACAAGACTAATATAATTTGACCTCCTTGCACCCAGTCCCTGGTCCTCTGTCTAATCCTTCTCCACAGCCATGTTCTCATAAAAGAAGCAGGAATAACAAACAAAAATTCCTGAGAGAGAGAAAGAGAACTACTGGTGGAAACTCCTAGCTCCCCAAGTCTCAGGAACTAGCATTTGCTCTTCCCAGAGTCTCTCTCTGAATGCAGCAGCACTGGCTGGCATACAGTGGGACTTTGTGCTCTGCCTTTTTCAGTGTTTTTCTCTTTCCTTTGGGGGATTATTAAGTGTTGACTTCTCCAATATTTGTCTCTTCGGTGTAGAAATAGCAAAGGAATAATATTTCAGCTGAGTGAGAAAATGCTGACTTCTGATGTTTTCCACAATAGATGGGTTGATGTGAATATGAAAGATGATGTACTTGATTTGCTTCGCTTTCACCATCCTCTGGAGAGTTTAATCTATCCAGAAAAGAAGTGTCTGCTTTTCTCTTCCTGTGTGACTGGCAGTTCATCATCTTGTAAGAAGGAGTTATTCTAAACACAAAAAAGAAGAATTCATAAGGCAGCTGGATGAGTTTAACTCACCCTATTTGCAGCCAACTTCCTCTACGAGGTTATGAAGGGATATGTTTAATTGCCAGGTACCATCAAAAAGGTGGCACCTAAATTCAGTGCTTAGACTTTGAAAGAAAGGGGGTTTCTGTCTGCTTATCAGTATTTACTGAATTGAAACTGTCAGATTCGACTTTTAAAACTGGCCCAAAGCAACATATGTTTTCTTTGTGTTTGCTTACCAATGTAAGCTTATTTTGCATAGCTCCTAAAAGTTGTTTCCAATCATTTTATTTCCCAAAGGAAAGAAGAAAATTATTCAAATATCATAAAACAAAAGAAATGTTTCTCATGCCATGTTTTCTTATTTTCATAAACCCTTTTTTTTTTTAATTGTCACAGTGTGAAGGTTATACACTAAATATTATTAACAAGGATGGTCCTGATTCACTTATCTGTGAGGATAAGTCTGGCCAGCACAGAAAAAAGCTGTGAGCTGGTGCAAAACAAGGGGTCTCTTGCCCGATGATCGCAAGCAGAGGGACTCCAGAGAGTCATGGCACCTCCTCACACCTACAGCCTGTCCTTTACTTGAGGGAACATCACTTGCAGCCCTTCTGTCAGCCAAAAAAGGCAGGACATTTATTCTTCAATTTAGTTCCTGGTACCTCTAGCTCAAATTCTGGTAAATACAGCCTTTCCCTACTTTTATCAGACACACAAAGCCTCAAATGGCACAAAAAATATGTAAGGGCATAAAACAAATGGATGTTGAGCAAGAGCTTCTGTTTTTCTTCCCTAGTCATACGAGGATAAGGTGACATTCAATTACATTAAAAATTGGCAGGTTTGACTAAAGGAGGTCCTCTTTCACATAATTAATGGATGGAAGTCCTGGCCCCGGGATGTCATTGAAAAGAAGTGCTACTCCTTGACTGGGATGAATCTGCAGGCATCTGCACATGCTTCAAACCCATCCTCGGGAATGCATTTGTCTCTCTGAGACTTCCCAAAATCTACAGTCTGCCAGATCCAGGGATGCCTCTTTGAAGGATTTTGCAGGAAAATAACCAGAAAAAAGGCCTCCTTCAACATATCACTAAGTGTTTCCTACATTCAACATCTGTACAGGAATTGTGAAGATTTGATTCACCAGCAACAAGAAGTGATGTGCAGCTTTTCACAAGCAGCAGAGCACTGACAGCTCTGCTAGGGCTTGGGGCTTCATTGCTAATGATTAAAGAATTTAAGATGATTAATGCTTTTGGACAACACTTATCAGCTATAAAATCTTAAGAAGTTCTACATTTTCATTTCCATCAGGGCCTGCATTTTTCCCATTGACATTGGTGTTTATTTTGACGACCGAAAATCAGATCAGAAACCTGTTTCAAGCAGCACATTGGCAAATTTAATAATAAAATAAGCAAATGTCTCCTGGCAGGTGGATAGTTTTTGAAGGAAAACTGAGTACACCCTGTGACTAGGAACAATAGCTAAATAGGCCTGGTTCCTTAGTTACCAGCACCTTTTTTGCCATGCTTTAGCAAGTTATTTTCAACAAACATTTTCAGACACATCTATTTAAAAAGTAAAAGTAACATCTTCATCAAGTTGGAAGCCACTCATGAAGCCATCCAAGCTGGGTCGCCAAGACCTGGAGTGGCATAAATTGGGTATCTTCTACAGTTTCACAATAGTCTTTCATTTCAAGTTTTATTTATAACAGAGGGAGGTGTCTCCAAGGGTGCTGGCATCTAGATAACTAATGGGGGAAATGAAACAACAGGTGGAGCCAGTATCTGCCCAAATTGCAGCACAAGTGCACCAGAGTTGTTGACAGGGTGCTCTTTTCAGAGTATATGAAATTCCAGACTGGAATTTAATTTTGTAGTTCAAATGGCATGAAAGTATTGTATGGCGCAGGTTGGCCAAGAAAGGGAACAGATGATGTTGGATATCTGTGCTGGGTACTGCACCTATAAAAAGTGGGGCATACAAGCATTTTTAGCAGGTGAGACCAAGTCTGTGTTTCACCCAGAGTCCTGCCTCTTACAGCTGCTCTAGGAACGCCCACGGAAATGTAAGACAAGCAACAGCTCCAGTACAAAGATATGTTAGCTTGTCTTAAAAGACTAGCTCCTGAATTTCCATAAATATTGGAACAGTAAGTTTAGGGATCCTCTTTTTCTCAGGAACATTCATGAGAAATACACAAGACATGACATTTTCAATGCTGTCCCTGAAGTAATTTAAAGTAAGTATAGCTGTATTGTTAGAGGTTGAAAGGGACATATGATTTTTTTTAAAAAAAACACTAGTTTCACCAAACCATTTATCATATTTTCTTCACTTCCAGGGCATAAGATAATGACAGTCTGATGAGGCAGTTGCTCCTTGAAAGAATGACTCTACAAGTTCTTTTGGACAGGAAAGAAAACTGCAGAGAGGTGCAAGGTGGTGCTACCCCTGGTGCCAGCAGCATGAACAGATGCACAAAACCACTGGACAGCCAAAAAATGGACAGTTCTTGGGAGTGTTGGTGAGTTGGACAGACATGTCCCAATGGCCAGCATATTCCAAACACCAGCTTCTGCAAGAGCCTTCAATCCTTAGGAAAATCTTATGCATATAAGAAGGAATGGATGATTTAGGCAGAACAGATATATATTATTTTAATCAATATTTGCCCTTCATAGCAGTTTAGCCCAGTGCCTTGAAGAGCTAAAACACCAAACCAAAATGCATTTGGGAGGCCAAATATAGCTGGTCAAGATAAGCACCTGAAAGCTAGGACTTCCACCTGAATTAAAGCACTTTATCTTCTGAGGTCTGCAGCTCACTATTTATAGCACAGCTAGGTGGGTCCTGGTCTTAAGTACATGAATAGTCCCATTCACCAGTGCTGCTCAGGAGAGCAAGGGCTGTGACAGCACCTCCCACTGTCTCTTTCCACCCTCAGCAAGTGCCAGTGCCGAGGCTGCTGAGAAACCCACAGCCTAAGCTCGATCCCAGCTTGTGGGGGCAAACCATGGTTAAATCCATGGCACTTGCTGCTGTTATGGTAGGACTCAAACAGCTGTGAGCTAAGTGGCATCAGGATCAGATCATCTGCTTACAGCCTCTGTGTTTCCAAAACATTCTCCGATGGGGCTGAAATTTTCCATGATTGATCTCTGGCCAAAGGCAACTAGTTGTTTTTTTTGGGGTATTTTTTGTGGGTGTTGGTTTTTTTTTTTTTTTTTTTTAAGTGTAAGCAAACCCTTCATTTTCAAGAGAGAAGATGTTGAAAAGATGGCAGAGCAACCCTGTGGGGACCAATTCTGTGACCCATAGCCTTTTTGTTCAAGCCTTAGTATCCTCATAATGCAAAATGTTATTTATTACTATAGGATAGCTAACTGCTAAAAAAGGCCAGAAAAAGTACAATTGGACAAAACCACTAGTTTTATCATGCTTCTGACTCAAAAACAGCTCCTACATATATTTTTCCTGTAGTTGTATACATAGTTGTATACATTCCTGTAGTTGTGTGACAGTGGAAATCAGAAAGTCATTGCTATTAGCCATCAACAGAATGGGAGCTAATAAACCTGACTACAAAACAAATAAATCTCTCTCTGTAGTTTCAAGAGTGTAAAAGTACCCTCTGCTTTGCAGAGCCTGTGCAGGGGTCTAATCCACACCAAGGAGAAAGAGCAAACTCAAAGCTAGCTATCAGAACAGACCTGAAGAGAAGGCCAGCTCATTTGCAAGTGAACAGTTTACACAAACACCAAGAAGTGCAGACCCATTTTAAAACGTGGCATTACTATTGAAAATAATTTTCAAGGCAAAACTATGAATACATCTTCTAGCATTTACTGCTGACTTTTGGACAAACTATCTCTTTACCAACTTGGAGCAGAAGATGGAGAGCCTGTGTTAGTTTCCCCAGGTTTTTTTTTCCAGCTCAGTGGTTTCTGCCTGACTGCGGCCCAGATTCCCCGTGAGGTCAGCAGCCATTCAAAATCATTCCTGCTCCCAAGGACCAGCCAAGCCTCATTATATTTCTGTGCAAACATCCTCCTGAAATCACAGCTCCACTGACAAACAGTTTTGCACAGCAGAAAACAATGGTAAATCACACCAAGCTGCAAGTTGCCACTTTAGAGTTCCCAGTGAATCTGTAAAAAGCATGTGACAACACAGAGGCACAAAATCTTTAAACATGACAAAAAGCAGGCAGTGCCTGTGTGTTGGCCTAAGGAGGTGTTCAGAAACCACACAAGGGTTGATTTGGTAAGATAGTCACATATTTAGTGGGTGCAAACACACACAATAAGGACCCAGACCTGGCTCAAACTCAGTATGAGCTGCTCAGCAAAAAGTTGGTCTACAATGGTAGTTGAGCTGCTCAGCAAAAAGTTGGTCTACAATGGTAGTCTTAACATGGAGAGAGGAAAAAAAAATCTAATTATTCCCCAATGGGAATCCATAGAGCTGCTTGAAAGGGAGGTCTCGTTTCACAGAAGTCATGGTAGGCACTGATCCCACCCCCTGCTTCCCCTGCCTCCATCTCTCTCTGCTGGCACCTGCAGTCCCCAGGAGGTCACACCTCCTTGCCATATTGGAAAAAGGAAGGATGGAATTTTTTTCATTTCTATCATTTAGTGTGTGCACATCCAAAGGTAGAAATCACATTGCATCCAGGGCAATCCCAAGAGGTGTATAGCAGACACTGCGACAGAAATATTATAGTCTGGGAGATACCAGTGAAGCAAACCTCAAACCTGGCAAGTTACCTATCTCACAGACTGCCTATGAATTCTCAGGCAAATGACACACCTGCCTCACAGGACCAGGGAGCAGGAGCGTCCCAGATGCCTGTATCCCCAGTACCTGCCACACTGTCCTTTAAGAACTGTTTCTGTGCCGTCCCAGACTTTTGCAGTAGTGCTAATATCTTACTCTTAAATGTTGCATGAGCTCGGCTCCTCTGACAACCCAATTAGATACACTTCTCATTTTAATAGTTCTCTGAAAAGAGAGATCAAGTGAAATGAGGATTTCCTTCCCACCCAGGGATGCCATAAACAGTGGGCTTCAAAGCCAGCCTCACTGGCATTGAACATCCTTGTCTCTGCACTTTGTTCCTTCAGCAAAGGCCATGGGGAATACAACCTCCCCAGAGCCTAGAGATCCACAGATTCATACAAGGGTTTTAGTTGGAAGGGACCTTAAAGATCATCTAGTTTCAACACCCCTGCCATGGGCAGGGACACCTTCCACTAGACCAGGTTGCTCAAAGCCCCATCCGACCAGGTCTTGAACACTTCCAGGGATAGGGCATCCAAAATTTCTGTGGGCAATGGTTGCCAGTGTCTCACCATCCTCACAATAAAGAATTTTTCCCATACATTTAATCTAAACCAACTGTCTTCCAGTTTAAAGCCATTCCCCCTCATTCTATCACTACACCCACCTGTAAAAATCCCTCTCCATCTTTCCTAGGCTGGAGATTCCAGCCCCATAAAGCACTGGCTCATGCGGGGCCAAATCTTCCTCATTAAGGAAGAGGGGCACCCAAAGACACTGAGTTTCTTCCCCACCCAAAAGGGAAGAGCTGACGTCCAGGTGAAGAGAAGGAGTTGGAACTTCTGTCTGTGTGGGGCTGGGTGACTCAAGCTGCCAGGGGGCAGGGAGTGGCTTCTTGGCCAACATGGCTGGTGGCAGAGGTGTGCTGGAAGACAAGCAGGATTGGCTGCTCCCTGCAGTGCTTGATGGGCACTGCAGACAGTGTTGGGGAGGGAAGCAGTGGCTGCAGTGGCTGCTGCATTTGGGGGTTCTGGGAACATGGGATGCTGCTCCTGTGTCATGGGCTGCTGCTGGAGTCCCAAAATCATGTTCATCCCTTGCTGCAGCAGTGATGCTGGGCAGCACCACTGACATAAAAGTCTTTCCTGCTGACTTGTACAACTAATTTCAAGAGAGGGCTTTGGTTTGTGATTCTGGATTTCAACAAGAACCCTTCCTCAAGCCCAGATTTAAACTTCTGCCTTCTGTTGGCAAGCTGGGGAGAGCTGCCTGCTCTGCTGCAGGGACTGCGCACTTAGCGCGGGTTAGGGCAGAGAGGCACAAAAATAGTGTGGCAATGAGTGACCACAGAACCACCATAGTTGACGAAGTTTGTTTAGTGCCAGAAGTATGCAAGTCATTTTGCCAGACAAGAATCTTCCTCCCAAAGAGGCTCCCGAGAAGAGCCTATCATCAGTTTTTTAAAGTGTTTGCAGTTTGCTGGTTGAGGCTTTCCACTGGAGTTGGTCTTGCCTAAGGGCTGTAAACTTGCAGAGTTGGAAAACATAGTGTTGATGTATTCTTGCCAAATCCAGCTTGTTCTTTGGATTGTTTCCTTTCTCTAATCACTGTTTATCTTTACATGGGCCAGATTGGCCCATTTCTTCCACTCTTTCATTAGTCTCTGCAACAGATACATGATCTCTGAAATTTTCCCTTGGCTGACCATGGTTCTTTCATCGAGGAATAAATTTATCCCTTTTTTTGGGAAATTAGTTACCACTCACTGAATTTCCAAAGGCATTTCTAATACCTCAGCCACCTTGGATTTCCAGGTGTCACAGGAACACTACACAGTGTGCTCGCAGGGTTTTCCCTTTTAGCAAAACATCTGCCACCAACAGTCCACTAAAGCTCTGTACCTCTAGCTCTTGGATAGGAGTCAGCTCTTCCCCAATCCGCCCCGCTTTTATAGGCAAGGAAAAGGCAAGTGCTACCCAAAACCTGCCCTCAGCTATGTATCTAAGAAAGGATTTTCACTGCAGTTTTCCAAACTGCATTTGGAATTTCTACTCTCTTTCTCAAGATATTGGGTTTGATTCTTTCTACTCACCTCTGTAATGTCTAAATTCCCAGGCCCATTTGCTTAATTTTCTGTTATTGTTACTTACATTTTATGTATATTGTACTCTAATAGGTAAAATAGATAAACAAAATATAATCATCCCTTTTGGCAGATGGACAAGAGAGAAAGTGGTAAAATTAGGTTATTGCCTCACAGATTGCAGCACAGTCACAAGCAGAGCCTCAGTCCCTCGAGTTCAGCATCAATCAGATCCTTGATCCTCATTTTGATCTTGTAATTTTCCACCTGAACCCATTCCAGCTTTTACTGATCCCAGAGGGCTGGATGAATGTGCTTTAGCAATACCTCTATCTGCCTGGGACAGCAATACTTTCACACTGAAGGGAGGGGAAGTAACCGGCCACTAAAACAACGGGAGGCAGATTCAGCCCTTATATAAGTGAAAGCAGCTCTCTTCTGCCAAGACTGAATTTGCCTCTGCATCCATAGCATTGCATTTTTTAAGATCCTCCGGCGAACATGAAAGGGGTTTTGGTAACCCAAAGAAACCATAAAGCCCAGCTCTGAACTGGCTCTAACCCAGCCGACTGCCATCTCGGACAGCTGGAGATCATTGGGCTGCAGACACAGTGCCAGCACGCGGATCCATCACCCATTGCCCCCCACGGGGAAGCGAGGACCATCGCCAGACTATTCCCATCTTGCAGCCAGAACCAGGAGGCTGAAGCAGCTCTGCTGCCACCTCACGCTGTGCTTCTCCCGGCCTGCCTCCGCTGAGAGCCTGCTCTCGCTGGTGGGAGCGGAAGCCCCGTGGGCCCCGCCGCAGGAGTTTTCACACGTTAGCCTCTGCACAACTCCCACTTAGAAACGAAAAAATCGCGAGTTTGGGGCAAAAAGTATTCGCCGAGACCCCATAATTGGAAGAGTTTCTGTTCAATTTCCCAGCAGTATACTTAGGTACAATTTCTAGCTTCTTTCTTCTCGAGCCCACATTAAACATTTGGGGGTGCGAATCCGTATGGCAGAATAGCGCTGTGACTTTATAAAAGTCTTGTAAATATTGCCTGTGAAAGAGAGCACACGGGGAGTCAATGTCCAGGCAGCTGGCATAAAGGGGTAGATTCCTGTCATTTCAGAGTCCTTTCTTCCAGCAATGAATTATACTTCATTTGAAATGCCGACATCAACTTGCAGGTAGTAAAACCAACAAAATTTGCTTGGGACTGCCCTGGAAGTGTTCAAGGCCAGGCTGGATGGTGCTTTGAAGAAGCTGGGCTAGTGGAAATGCCCCATGGCAGAGACATTGGAACTATATGGTCTTTAACATCCCTTCCAAACCAGTCTTTCATGATTCTATGACATCTGAACATGCTGTCTTGAAATCCTTGTGATACACTGTGTTACCCTGACCTGTGCTTCTCTCCATGCAAATAACATTACTAGACCTACTTTTTTCATATATAACATTCTTGCCCATTTTAAAATAAACAATTAAAAAAAAAAAGAGCAGAGTCTATTTTAAGAGCCTTCATATAGCCTCCTTTCCATTTCCCACAGAGAGGCACAAATGCAGCATATACAAATATGACAGTATTAACAAAATGCAAAGCTCCAGCAAATATGAGACAGTGATCCATAATAACTGACTCTTCAGAGAAAATGGGAGAAATAGAAGAGAAGGATGCTGAGCCCTGTGATACTGAGGCTGACCATGAGTGACAAGCAACAAAACTTGACCCTGGTCAGAAGTCCTTCCTGTCCTCTGCCCTACACCAACCTCAGCCAAAATCAAAGGTACCACAGATGACAAAATGACTCTTGTCCACAGCTTGTGGCCAAAAGGCTACACCCTTTTGTGGCCAAAAGGCTACACCCTTTTTTGGCCACAGTTCCATTGGTATGTCAGTTTAGGCTCTACAGACCTCAGAAACATTGCAGAAGGTGACTGATGCATGTAGGAGGAAGGTTCCTCTCCCCCATTTCCTCCCTAAGACACCTGTGCCAGAGAGAACTCTATAAAAGGCCACAGTTTTATTAAAAAGAAAAAAAAATTGCTTTCAAGATAGGGTCTAATCACATTCAGTTCCTTCAGTGCTTGCTGGAATAATCATGATGAACTCTGTCAGTGTTAATGGGGGTGTTATAAGTATCTGTGTAGGACTGCCTCTGTAATTCAGCATTAATTAGCTGAATCATTATTTTAGAGTGTTACTGAATTATCTTATAATTACTACCTAACTTGGTGCTTGTAAATGAGGCAACAGAAGGAAATGGCAATTCTTTTAAATGTACTTAAAATTAAGAAGGCATAATAAACACTCCATTCTGTCCTTTTGAGAAGCTTTTTTATCTTCAGTGAGATGTAAGGCTAGTACAACTGCTTTCATCTGTGCCTTGTAGATTTATTACAATCATTATAACAAATGGAAATGAATATTATTCAGGTTTATTACCCCATAGTATATCTTTATGAGCACACAGGAAACCATGTTGCTTCTTTATCCACTGCCTACAAAGAGATAGAAAAAAATCATGCCTGGGAAAACAGACTATTGTGATTAAAAAAGATCATTTGATTCTCCTAGTATAACTGTTTTGGTAATAACTTATCTGCTCTGATTCCCAACACAATCAGACCTAATTGTTGCTCACTAAGAAGCCTCATTACGGCTTGACTGGGAAGGTAGTTAGGAAATAACACATACATTTTTGTTGTCACAGATTCTGCTCTGGAAGTGCTAATTCTGTGGTACAAAGTCTTTGGCACCATATCCCCCTGCCCCAAGTGTGCAAAAGGAAAGGGGAAGAAAGGGAATGAGTTTGTCACCTGGCAAATTAGAAAGGCTGCTTTGGGGTTCAGGTTCTTGGGATCATCTTTGAATGCTGGGAACAAGCCCCTTTTCTTAGACCATCATACATTCCCAAAAGACTACTCTGCATAATTTTTTGCAGGATTTTTTTATGGCACAGACACAGATTTATAAAATTATGAAGAAGCATGCTAAGACAATCTTTCCCTATTCTCTGGCTTTTACTTAAAAAATCCTTTTTGTAACTTCTCCACTCAGACTAAAAGAGATTGTCCAGGTCAACAGCTCTGCTAGACCAAAGGGGAGTCAATGTTGTGCAACCAGTTTTACAAGCAACCAGATATTTCTGGCGTCCTTTAGTTTTTCAGGGTGTATTCAGAGATTTGCAGCAGGCCCTCACAGTTTGCATTCTCTTACTTTTACCACATACTTCGTATGCAGGACTCACAACATACTTGTAACCTCCATTTTCTCAGTGTTTTGCCATCAGAGCTGAGGGCACGTTGGTACTTGACTTTCTTAGAACCTAAGTGGTTCTAATTTTAAAACAAAAGTCAATATACACACACAAACACACAAACACATTATATATATATATATATATATATATATATATACACACAAGGAATAGAGACACTTGAAAAAATCTTTGTTGTGAACAGATTCTCAGCCTGACTGTTCTCAAATACATTGCTTCCTGAACACTAAATATTATACACAGTTTGAAATAGTGTAACAGTTTATCATGGGTGATTGCTGGGAGGATGGTATTTATACAATGAAGGCACAAAACGTTAAATCACACTTAACTTTTCTATCTATGAAAAAAGAGATGATTTTCATACCATGGTGTGTTTATTGCTTTGAAACCTAGCCTGTTATTTATTAGGGTTTACTCTGTAGTTCTTAGAAATGGCAAAATATTACTATTGTGATTGCTCTTGTTGCTAGAATCATGATGGTATCCAAACTCCATACAGAGCAGTTTAAATCGTGGGAAGAATGCACAGCATGGTTAAACAATTTTGTGGCAAAGATAGCCCACAAATAACCCCTCTTACATGTAGTACACTTTAAGAAACTTACCTTAAGTTTCTCAACCCTCTTATCCAAGATCAATCAATTAAAAATGTGTGCCATAGCTGGTCTTCAAAAACAACATTCTAAATAGAAAGCAGTGGTCCATTATAGGGAAATATAACCATCCTGACAGCAAGAATATTAAACACTCAGAAGTTTAAATGGTGAAAATATGATGGAAAATTTTTGGTTGGAAGGGACTTTGGGAACTGATCTCCTTCTCAAGGCAGGACTAACCTTAAGGTTTTGTCAGGCACCTCAGAACCTCAAGTAAGCAAATTTTGCATACTTTCTCTGCACTCCAAATCTCCCAGAGGTAAAATGCTTCTCTCTGTTCAGTTTATATCCAGAAGAACCCAGTTTGGGTGCATTTAGATGTGTCACTCCTACCTGCACTGCTAATATCAGCACAGCAGTAGTTTTACATATTAATAGGGCTGCCAACCTCTTTGCAGAGCCCACTTCCAATTGTGTGTGACATTTCCAAACACTACAAAACATCTCCATAGTGAGTCAATTCTTCTCTTTGCTTTCACTTTAAAATACAAATTTCAGCTGAATTAGCTGAGCTGTTTCTAAGGAGCAGATTCCTGCTGAAAAACCCAGTACCCTCCCATAACTTCAGAGCAAGGACAAGAAGCTATCAAAGAACAGCTTCTCTGTGCAGTTTCTGTGCAGGTCCACCCACATTTGGTCAAAGGATGAGCTTTATAAAAATTGTGATGGGATCCACTCAGTGAGGACTTGCTATAGCCTTGAAGAGACGCTGCCTGTGAGGATGCCAGCCGCATGGAGCACGTCTGAACCTCTCCGCTTTTCAGGAGAGCAGAAGCCATCTGTGTGTCAGGGTGGGATTTGGGCACAAGCAAGACAGGAGCCGACCTGCCACCAGTCCCTGCTACTAAGTACCATGGTGCCAAGCCTTGTACCAGTCAAGTGGGCAGACTGCAAGGGGCCAACACTGAAAGAGGGAGCGTGAAGACAGGAATGAGGTAGAAAAGACAAAGCAGGCAGAGTAATTTGCTAATGGCACTCACCACTACCAGTCCTGAGTGCTTTACAAACATCAATGGTTTCATTTTCACAGCATGCTGGAAACTGAGGTGATACTATTAACAACATTTTGAAAGAAAAATCTAAAACCTGTGGAATAGTTCCAAAGTTTCTACTATTCTTAGCATCTGTTCTGAGTCATTATTTGTTTCTCTCAGAGCATTTACAACTACATAATGTTTCAGGCATTCAGAGTTCATTACAGATGTAGCTGCTCATGTGTCTGAAAACCAGAATTCATGGCCAAGTGTCTGTAAAAGACTAAATTAAGGATAACCTGTGAAAAAATTGGTTTAAGCAACTACGCAATGTCCTAATGGGACTCTTTGGCAGAACCAAACAAGAACCAGATCCCACAGCTCAGCTGAGGCTCCTTGTGCTCCAGAATTTCCTCCACTTTCAGCTGGGCACCCTAGAAAAATCTATTGTGGGTTGGTTTAGAAGAAGAAATTTGGGAGGATATGGGAGGATAACTGAAAAAGCTATGAGAGGATAACACTGCGGAAATATTATTAAAATGTTGAGGAACATGCTTAGTTTCCCTTGCTGATACATCATCTCACCCTTCAGTCTGACTGGTGCCTCTAACTTAGTCCAGGACAGGCACAGCCCAGAGAGCTCTCAGTGACATCTTCCCTGCACCACTAATCCATCCAGAATAAACCTCCTGGGAGACATTTTTCTTCTCTAGCCCACAATTAAGTGACTTGTTCTTTCCTGCCTCTTCCTGTTTATGCATTCCTGCTCCCCGGTGATTGGTCTCGGCAGCTGAAGCGTCACATCTTTCTGTTAGGGATGGTCTCCTTCCTTCCCTCCCTCCTAAAACCTACTCTCTAAAATTTTCTTCTGTGCATCTTTAATTAGCATACTGCCAGCTTCAGGCACCAGGACACTTTCTCCTGCTTAAATCCTCCTCAAAGTACGCTCACATTACCTTGCACATTACAGAGTATGGAAATGTTTAATGATGAAAAACCCTTTTAAAGGTTTACTCTGTTGAACTTGATGAGATTTTCAATACCCTGCTGTGTTAAACCTCAATGTACACAGACAAATGCAACAAAAGATTTAGGAATGGAATAGTTCAGGCTACACAGTTGGCATCTCAATTTGTTGGATTAGGGAAATGGCCTTGCACCTGCCCTGAGTTCAGCACTACGAGGTTAACTCCAGTTTCAAGACATTAGCTTGAATGCAAATAAAATATGTTTACTCAGTTAGGTTTGAACATGTGTTGCCTCAGTTGCCTGATAGCCTACCATGACATTTATACTTTTGTTGATTCTTACAGTTAGGGTAAATCTCTATAACTTTTAGGCTATTTTTTTTGGTGCAAATGCAAATGCAAAAAAAAAAAAAAGGCAGAAATACAGTATGTTTGATTTCTCTTAGATTTGGGCAGTGCTCAGATAAAACAACCTTATTTACTCCTGGGTTTCTTATTAAACATTTCATTTCAGGAAATAGTTTACATCAATTTTACACTCTTTCAGGCACAAAAGTGTTAGCCTGTGAGCTGGTGCCATCAGTGAAAAATCCTTAATTCCTGATTTCTGATGATGATTTTATAGTGATTTACTTACAGCAGCCATAGCCCATCCTAGCACTTTGCCTCTGCAGAACAGGGTGCTGACAGCTCTTTGTAGTTCACCAGAAGCCGAACTCAAAGGATGGTTCTTCTAAAAAACTTTGTCTGACAGATCCTCATACGTCATTTCTTGGCACCCATCTGTCAAATTATTTGGCAGTTCTCTCCATATGAATTGTAGCAGTTTAGCTGCAACAATTTCCAGATCAAAGCTGTCAGTCACTAGGCAATTCCCACAAGGACATGCAAAAGGACCTGACAGGAAAATTACCTAAAGCTGCAATAATCTAGAAGACATGAAAAAGATTTAAACAAAAAATAAAAATAATAAAAAATAGTAAGATTTTCCGAATTATATGGATTGAAGTTCAATTACTATTTTCCTCTGAACAATTTAAGACACTGAGCTACCATAGCCACTAGATCTGCAGGAAAAAATCTAGAAAGTGAGTTGCAATTCATCTGTTTCCTTGGCATTCCCTTCCTTTCCAATTAAATATGCTTTTCTTTTCTTTGCCATTATTCTGAGGAGGTAGTAAACTTCAGTCTAAATGAACATTCACATGAAAATCAGAGCTCTCCAAGGCATCCACTGAAACTCCTTTAATACAATATTTGCTTTAATTTGATTTTCTCTCTGGCCAGTGGGACAGTTTCAATCACATTTGGTATGATTTATAATTGTATGCCCCCTCATCCTGCAGAGGTCATTCCTTCCCTAAAACTGCATCACTTGACCAGAAAGAATTCCTTTTACAAGTAAACAGCTCA
The DNA here is from genome assembly GCF_031753505.1 of Anomalospiza imberbis. Lineage (NCBI taxonomy): Eukaryota > Metazoa > Chordata > Aves > Passeriformes > Viduidae > Anomalospiza > Anomalospiza imberbis. The sequence continues at coordinate 31,981,775 of NC_089684.1, read as the reverse complement.
GCAATCAATACTGTCCACAGATGATAGTGAGCACAGGGCATTTTTTAATAGAGTCTCTCAAATGTCAGAAACCTCACTTTAATCTCCAAGAAATATAATCTGTTTACATCATCTGCAGCCTCTTAGCTGTCTCCTTCAGGAAGACTGCTTTCTTGGGCTCACTGAATAATCTCTTCTGCTTTATTTTATGAAAAACCCAGCTTCATCAGACATATTTCAAGCAATCTTTACCTTCCCAAATATGAGTGAATAGGGGAATCATATTCTGTGATTCTCCTTTATTTATCTCTCCACTTCAAAATATGAAGCCACATACAAAGGGCTATGATGTGAGCATCTTCTTAAAGATATTTAATCCTGCTTCCATGATATTGATCTCACTTTATTTTATTAAAATAATCTGCCACATGCTATTGAAACTGCCTCTCAAATAAACAAACTCTTCTTCTAAAGAGGGAACATTGACAAAATGTATTGTTCAAAGTAGTAAAAATTAGTATTTATCATTGTATTTACACAGATATGCTAAACTTTTACCAAACATAGAATAATATGCAAAAATAAAGGCTAAAATCAGTGGTAGAAAAGCAAAATTCTAATATTTTACAAAATAACTATTTTTTTTCTATTGCTAATCTATGCTATGACATGTCAAAGCATTACCATGCTTTTTAGAATATGGTACCCAAAGCAAAAAAAATTGTTTATCTAAAACACATAGTCTGGGTTGGATTTTCTGTCCCCACACTTACCTCCACATATTTTCTTGCATGTTGCATAGCTATATAATCGTTTCAGTAAAGTAAGCACCTAGACATGTCTGCATGTGTATCTTCTGCTTAGCTATGTATGTATAGATTTTTGCTTACTGATCAGACATATAACTGATGGAAAAATTAGAGTCTCTGTCTTTCTGTCTCTGTATGTCCATAGGATATTGGGGTTTGGATTTTGTGAGGTTCCTCTATCTTGCAATCTGAAGCTCTTAACAAGTCATTATTTATCACCTATTTCAGCTTCAGTACTTAGAGTTGTTGGAAAACCCAGGAGAATTCCGCATAGTTCTTTGGTTTCTTCTGGCAAACTTTGGGCTTTATTTCAGAAACAATGTGCATTACCAGCCTCGGGCCAGCTATTGCATCTGTGTTAATTGTTGGCTTAAAACCATTTCCCTGCCTACGTTGCAAATGACAGCAGTCTTTCCAACTTTTTTTTCTCTTCCTGGTCCCAACAGAATATCCTTACAACAAAGACAGCAAACTTTGCATATGCATGTTGCATGAAAAGAGCAGTGTAGAGACAAGTTTCCTGCAGAAACCAGGAGAGGGACCAATGTGTGGTACCTCAGGAGTTAACAGAGCCTGTAAAATAAACTGATATGCATTTCTGTAATGTATGTACTCTAACTTGTTTTACTTGCTTTTAGAGTGGCTACAGTCCAGATGTGCATAAAGTACATATATACATATTTGCACGTGGTTGATTCACTTCACTGTATCATTAAAGACAAGGCAGAAAACCACAAAGAAATCCTGCCAAGCACCGAGCCAGGGTAAGATTTGCAGCCTCTTGGGCCTGAGATACTCACATGAGGGGCCATTCCCAAACAAGTTGCAAAGGCTTCATCAGCCAAATATTCTCCTAAGCAGAAATTCCCTGCACCGCTCAGGAAATCCTGCCAGCCTGTGACAAAACACCCAGAGCCACTGGCAACCTAAGAGCTGAGTGAAACCACTTCATGCCATGCCAAAGAAGCTCTTAACCCATGGTACTTGAGGAAGGGCTAAAACCACTGTAGCCCCCTTCCTAGGGCTATGGCTTTTGGCTGGACCACTTCAGCAGACAGAACTTATCAGTCACACCATGGAGGGTGAGAGAGAGACACTGAAATACATCATCCCCAAATCAAAGTTGAGGATCCATGATAGGACTGTGCATAGGTCACTCAGAAATGAGTACTCACAGTGAATACAAACGGAATACACTGATATTAAGGGGGAAACCCAGAGAAGTGGTGTCTCCTAATCCTCTGAGCCACTCATTTGTCTGGTCACTGCCTGTCCCCTTAATGTGCCCCAAAACCTATCCCACCCGCAGTGGGATTTACCTTATAGCTTACAGTCTAACTGAAACCCCATCAGACTTCTCACAATCCCAAAATGCCCCTTTGTTTGTTCATCATCCTAATAAGGTGTATCTTCTTGTTTCCAGATGTGGCGCTGCCCTGAAAGCAGAAAGCCCCTAATGGGATCAATGCACAAACTTCCTTGCTCTGTGAGAATGTGTTGTTGCCTGACAGAAACTTCTGTGATTCATTTGATTGCCTCTATCAATGCCTTATCAATGCTTTCCTGTGGTGAACAACATTTCGAACAGTCCTCATGTCCATCTGTGAGCTTAGCTGTGTGGGAAAAATCTCCTGTTTTTTTTCTTATGGAAAACTCATTAAAAAAAAAAAGATATCCATTCGCCTGGACCAGGGCTATACTAGAATATTATTAACTTTAAATCCAACAAATAAAACTAGTGAGGGTGCACATCAATATCTGGAATCATATTTAATATAACGTTCTACCAAGCCCTGAAGTAACATCATTATATGGCTAATGCTGCAGTGAACAAGAAGTAAGCACTGAACACACTTGAAGGCAGAGGCTGTAATTTACAGATGTGCTTTGGATAAGATTTGTAACATGCAAGTCTGAGTCTCCCTCTCCCTTTCAGCTCGTACAGAGGTGCAGGGAGCTGGGAAGCAGGGGTGAAGGAGGATGGACTGAATTTGATGGACTCTCTTATCTGTCACCTTCAACTGAGGTTTCTCTGAACTGCTCTCCCTACTGATTCATAACAACAGTGGAGTGTCATGTCTTATTCTTTACCAAGGCAGCTGGGACATAGTGTTGGAGAGCCTCAAATCAAATGTTGGCTGTGAAGGAACCTTATAAGAATCTCCTTTCTCACATCACATGAGCCATATAAAGTTACCTCCCACCTGAGAACTGCTATGTCTTCGCCAATTCTGAATCACCTTCATGGAAATAAACTTTTGGGATAAGAGTTGTGACTGTTTCCCCCCATTACAACTCCTAAGGTGATACTGGAAAACTGCTTCAAGTTTCTTACTGCCAATCTGCACCCCTGAAGCTGTGGACTCAGACTGAGCTAGAAGGAAATTATCAAAGGGATGCTTCAAATCTTGGTAATTTCCCAAGTATTGCTACTCACCTTAGTATACAGCACTACTAAAGCCTCCATACACACACAGATGGAAAGAGAAAATGACAGACTTTTGTTAGTGTGCTTCAAAAGTTTATTGTCTTCATCATTCTGCTTTTGCAGCTTAAATCATAGTCAGCTTATAATGCCATTACTGGTATGAAACCATCCTGACAAGTGTTTCATGTACACTATAAAGATGCCCATTAATTTACACCACGTTTCCTTTTTGTTCTTAATTGCCCAAATACTTTCTGCATTTTATATACATGCTTTCTGGACTTTCTGACACCAAATCTTCACTGTCTGTCAAAAGGAAATGCATTCTTCATATCACTGTACGTATTAGAATTTCTCATATCAGTCTAGATTACCTGCGACCCTTCCCTTTCACTCTTCAATTTACAGATCATCAGACTAGATGGGTAATTTTTAAACTCAGTATGGTATCTATTTTCATGCATAAGGCAGGAGGTTGCATCATCTCTTTCATGAAGTATTCCAGTAATCTCTGGATTCATAAATTTCTTGTCCTTGTCAATTTGTCTCTTTGATTAGTCTTTTTTTATTGTAATCAGAACTGGCATGGGGAAGTACCTGTTTTGACCAATTATACCTTCAGTTCTTGAAATCATCTTTTTGGCATGTCTGATTAAAATGGATCAATTAAAAGGGACATTTTGCTATTCCTTGAGATGAACTCCTCACTTTCAGTCCCATCTCATATTTTAGTTCCCAAGAGTTACGGCACCATTAGATTTTTTTTTTCTGTAATCAAACTATGATAATTCTTTTTATAATGGTGCAATTATCTCCTCTCATCTGGTTTCACCTTAGCTAGCTCAGTGAGTCATAGACCTTTACATCTACTGCATCTACGCCCACTGATGATCAACAAGGAGCGATAGTCCCTGGGATTCATTTGCTTTCCACAATGGATTTACAAGGAAGCACTTGCTTAGACACCCTTCAGTACAAGCTCTGAAATAAAAACATGCAGACAGAGTGTACTGCCTACTTTATGTATTCATTTTTTTAATGATTCCCACTAAAAGAAGGTCTAATTCTTTCTCTCCTGATAGTGTAAATCATGTTACAATCACTATTATTGTGGTTACAAAAAAGTAGTATAAAGAATGCAAATACAGCTCAACATCTCTAGTTCCTTAACTGTCCTGTGATTCCTTTCAGTAGTCTTTTTCATTCTTCTTACAGAAGAGCAATGGTTAGGACTTGAGAAGTCCTGCAGGACTAGCACCACAGTGACAGGTGTCTTCTGCCTAGAGCAGGACTAAAATAACCAGATTAAAAGGATCAGTACCTGCTTTTACATTTGGAAATAGTCATGTCTTACATGCAGCTGTTGAACACAAAAGATTTCTGATAGGTTCATGTTTTCAATTTTAAGTCATGCATAGAGAACATAAATGAACCATGCCAGGAGAAATTCTTGTTTGCTAAACCCTCTATGAGTCCTACCCTGGAACAACTTTGACTCTTAAACAAGATTTCCTTTGAGTCCTGGCTGATCTTCCTTTAGAAACCTTGAGAGGGGTACATAATTTCTACTCTGTGAGTGTCTAGCCAGGGCTGAGAATGGAATGCAAAATGAATAAAAAACAAAAGAACTTATGATATTACTTCCATTTGGCATCTTATGTGTTTACTTTATATTTTTATATATATATATATATATATATATATATATATATATATATATGAAGGATTTAGTTTTTTTGGCCAGAATTACTCATGAAAAGCAGAGTTCAAAGTGGTGAATGCATGAACAACATGCACGGGAGCCAAAATGCAAATATGCGTGTACAAGAATTCATGCCAGAAATTCTTACATATTCATGGAACATGATTCTTCTGACCAGGTTCGAGCAGGCAGGGAAGGTAACATCTATCTTCAGTGGCTGCTGCTAATCCATACAGTAAAAGCCCCAACAATATGGGGTTTCTAAAATTCATTCCAATAATGAATCCATTCAAACACAGCACGACGTGTTTTCCTTCCCAGACAACAACCAAAAGTGTTTTAACTTTATGTCACTCATGCTCAGGCAGTATTCCTGGGAAGGCCATGGCTGAAAAGGGATCCTGGTCCCGCAATGGAAGGCGGTGATTGTGATTTAGGAAGTAACAATCTTTGTACTTTGTAACCTTCTTAGTGGCCTGAGATAAACCCTGCAATCTCTTTGTTCTTCCACTCCCTGCCTATAAAATGCTGATAATGCTGCTCTTCTTTCTAGAACTCAGAAGAAATGGGTCTGTGTGGTACTTGGATGCTGCAGGTGCCAGGATTGCACAAGCACTGATAGAGAGAACACCCTTTGTGGAAACCAAGCTGAGTTGGTTTAAACCAGAAGAGAATGAACCATAGCCAGGCAACAGGGTTGATGAGAATACTACTCTCACCTGTGAGTTACTAGGGACAAACCAATCCAATGTGCCAAAATTTCTCCCTTGTGGCTCCCTTGTGAGCCAAGTCCTGGTGAGTTCAGTGGGAAAATGCTGGAATACATGACTTTTCATTACCAGATATTTAGTCTAGGGCAGACAAATTCTGGTGTGACCTTGATCTCCAAAGCTAGGACACGTTCTCAGAACACTGACTTATGGTTCCTTTTTTAACCAAACCTGTGTAAATCAACGTGCATCTGGCAAGGACCAACTTTCTATGTTGTGCAAGATCAACTGCCCAGTGTGGGTCCAGGGGACATATTGAATGAGCTCCTGGAGCTGGATCATAGCCTACAAAGGAAGTGAGTGTTCAATATATGACCAAAATCAACAAAATACATCTATTTAGGAAAGCAGTGCATCTTCCACCAAAATCAATATATTTTTTTTTCCTTTTCTGTCTTGCACATGTTTCTTCCTCATTCTCTTTGCTTCACAGCATTACTCTTCTCAGTCTCTTCTTCACTGTACGCTTTGGGGAGAGTCCAGCCAAAATCTCTCTTCTCCAGGAAATACAGACTTAAAAAAAATTTAGACAACAAAGGTTTTTCAAGTCTCAATATGAATTTGATCATGCAGGTTAATATCAAACCATCTCATTGCATAATATCTGAGAGCAGGCAATTTCAGGATTATAGAAGAATCTGGAAAATGACATAAGAATTCTCCTTTTGCTGTAGGAGCTTTAAAGCTGCACCTTCATTCAATCAGGAAGATAATTTCCTCTATGCAGCAAGTTTCAAATTCTGCTTATGACCTTGGTGTCATGATAATTTTGGTACTAACTTATTCCACACTTTAAGTATTGCTACTAGAACTGTGAATAATCATCAAAATTAACTAGCCTATAGACTGATTAAATAATTTCCTCCAATTTGCATTTGATATGTTTATTAAGTGCTGGAGGGTGCTATTTGCTCTTTTTACTGCTGTTAAACACTGTGTCAGGGTTTTTGGCACAGGTGCAGTACTAGTATGGTTATTACAAAATTTTTATCAGATTACGGCATGAGTTACCATTTGCTACTGTAAAAATGCCAGTAGGTAGTAGATAAATATTAAGATACAATTAGCTGCCACTACCTTCTATTGCTTGCGAATTCATTAATATTTAGATAAGGCTGCTTTCTGTGGCCATGACATTTTTTTTACAAATTGCATATTCTTACAAGAAATAGTGCAAGAGAGAAGCTGACTATAAAGGATATAAACATATGTCACAATATTAAAGCTCCAGAAAATACAAAGTACGGGCCATGTGTTATTCTTGATGCTTTGCTTGTCCTGCCACTCTCTACAAGACCTATTATCCAGAGCAAGCAACTCCCTGTGGGATGTTTTTATTTTGAAGCAGATGAAACTATTGGTGCTAACAGTCAATAAAAACTGTGATTTGAAATGTATTGGAAATAGATGTTTTTAAATGCATGTCTTGGCCCTTTGCACAAGCAAGTGGTTGCTAATGCCAATGTGCATTAGAAATGCACTTGTACTATACTTAGATGTGGTTCAACCACAGTTACAACAGGGCCATTAAAGAGCATTTAAAAAAAATAAAAAAAAAAAGTAGAAAAGAAAGAATGCAGGTTAAAAGGGAACATGTTCTGTTGGTCAGCTAAAGGATTTCTCTATAATTAGAAAACAAAATTGTTCAAAATTAGACTAAATAGATAAAGTACAGATATCTTGGAGAACATAAACATACCATACAGAAAACACGCTTACTTACATTTAGTCTTGTAAAGAATTCTAAAGGCTTTCAGCATGGCTTGGGAAACTAGCTTTAATACAATTAACTGCCAAGTCAGAGAAGACTGTGGACTCCTCTCTTGGAAGACTCATATCTGTTGTCAGGGAAAGTAAACTCTCACCTGTCATCCCCAATGTGTTTCTGATGTTTTCCCAAAATGCAACTACTTCTGACCAGCTGCAAATCTCAACTAATCAAACACATGAGCCAAATGGCACAAAAATTAAATCTACGGTGAGTAATGTTGGGTAAAGGAATAATATGTGTGACCATGTGATTGCCTGCATTCCTGGGCTAGAGCTGGAGAGAAGTGGGAAATGCCCAGCTGCCTTAGTTGGAACCGACTCAAAACTTCATCCGCTTTGGTTCAGTTCTCAAAATACGGCACATGACCTCTAAGTAAGACAGTACAGTAGGCTGCTTTTACACTACGTCGCTGCTCCTGCAGCCCCTAATACCAATTCACTCACTTTTCTAAGCACAGGAGGAGGTACAATTTGACACTTGCCGAGTTCCAGCATTATCTTGTTTTGTAATGCATTATCCATAGCAAATTTGTCCCCATCTTTAGGAACAGAGATGACATCTGCTGCAAGAGTGCCCTAACATTTGTCTGTCTGCTGCTTTCAGTGTCATGTGTGTGACATGAGTTAACCTCATATATAAAATCTAATATGAGGGAAAAGAATTGCTCATTGGAGGTGTCCGCACTGCTCCTCTTGACCTACTTGGAAAACTATGACTTGACTCTTTGCAGCTTCCCCATCGCAACACAGCTGCAGAAGGCAGCAAAACAGGACCACTTTTAACCGAATCTGAAATGTGCTATATATACATTTGTATGCCTTTGGATAACATTATTTCCAAACCTTGCAAAGCCCTGTCATTACTTTATCAAACCCACTACACATCCCCCTTTTCTTTCACCCATGGAATTGGCATAATGAGAAAATATAGCCTTTTCTCTTCACAGATAAAGATCCAAATTGCATTTTATAATCTGACAACTATGTAGTCTGATTTTTTAAAATAAAACAGATAAACTCCCCTTCTCGTTCAAGATGGGATCGTATTTGTTAGTGACAGCTGTTAAAATGCTGCTAAAAATAGATATAGTGTCAACCACTAAAAAGCTAAGTGCTCCTGTGAACCACAAACAGAAAACAAATAAGGTTTCTACTGAATTTGTGGGAAAACTGTGAGCATCTTGCACATACCGTGAAAGGTGCTTTATTCTTCCAGCAACCATCTCTGTCTATATCACAGGGGAAAGGGAAGGGATCAAATGTTTGGTACTAAGGCAGTAGATTGGTATATTCCCTCAAATTTAATTTATATCTCCTTTATGTTCTTAAAAATACATTAAAAAAGATGATGCAACACAAAGACTGAGACTACATCGAAGAATTTCAAATGCCATTTTCATTTACAACTTTACCCTGAAAAAAGAAATCAAGAAAAGTAAAACAAAAAAAGTGCAACCGAAGAGCCAAATACACTGTAATTCTAAATTAATAAAAAATAGTTGTTCTGTCTATGCCAGTTATTGGGAAAGCAGACAGTGTGCTTGGATGCTTTTTGCGTGGCTGTGACTTGTCCGGATTCCTTGCACAGTAGTGTGAAACTTTCCTTTGCCTTGGAACTGCAGCCTCCAGCCCATCCACGGTAGTTCTGTTCAATTAATAAATGAGCTGTATTGCAAACCAGATGTATGACACAAAATGAGTAAAAAGAGAGAGAACAGAATTGTTCACATTCGATGTTATAATACATCTCAGTAGGTTCCTCCTTTTTAGCTAGATTATGGCTAAAAATAGAGCACTAGTGTAGGCACAGTGAAATATGATTTGCTTCCAATAATACAGTAAACTAATTGTGAAATTAAGCTATTGAATGTGCTGCTATCTCCGAGTCTGGCCTCACCAGTACTTTCTGCTTCCCTGTTTAGCATTTATCAATTTACCCACAAACTCTGACGGATGCAAACAACAGCTGATAAAATATTGCCTTTTCCAAGGCCCCAATCCTACAGACTTCGGTACAGGTACAATTCTCGGCGAGCAGCCCTTTGCCACGTTTAAAGACTTGCATCGAGGCCATTAAAATAGGGCCAAAACTTTCCTTCTTCCAATGCCTAATTTTTTTCCTTAAGATATTTAAATGAAGAGACATTTGAAGCCCTGAACTCAAACATAATCAGCCGCAAGTGAAATATTATTTGAAAACCAGCACCACTCTTAGCACCTATTTTTCTGCTAATGTGTGGAATCGGGGCTGGTTTGCCCCACCGCAGCCCCGCGAGTGCGGCGTGGATGCTCCCGCTACTTGCCCGTATTCCGGGACACAAGGGCACGCTGAGGGGCAGCGGGGACCGGCTCCCCCCGCCTGACAGCGGCGGGGACGGGGGAATGGAAGGCGCAGGCCCGGCGGGAGGGTGGGGGGGCGCAGCCTCCTCCCGCAATCCTGTCCAGAGGCGCTCCGCTCCCAGCAGACCGCCGGGGGCCGAGCGGGGCGGTCGGAGCAGGGAGAGGAGGGGTGTTCCGCCGCCGCCGCCGCCGCCGCCAGGGCCGGGAGAGACGCTCCGCCTGGGGAAGGGCACGGGGAGACACTCCTCCTCCCCCGCCGCCCGCCCTCCTTCCCTTCCTCCGGCGGCTCCGCGAACCAGGAACCGCGGCGGCGGCGGGCTCCGTGCGTGAGAAACCCCGCGGCGCCGGGAGCCGCCGGGAGCCGCCGGGGCGGGCGGCGCGAGAGGGGGCGGCGGGGGCGCCGCGGCCGCCGGGCGCTGCGAGGGGCCGGGCGGCACCGGAGGGGGCGGAGGGGAGGAAAAAGTTTACACCCTCGCCACTCTCCTCCCTCCTCTTCCTTGGTGGCGCAGATGGGAGTTATACCTGGAATGACATAAGTTTGATTTTTTTTGGGGTTTGTTTTTTGATTTTTTTTTTTTTTTGGAGGGTGTCTCTCTCCCTCCCTCTCCGCCCCCTCTTCTTATCCCCCCCACCCCCAAAAATCCTCTTCCTCCCCCACCGGTGGTGGATCCACCCCCCCGTTCCCCTCTGCCGGCGGGCGAGGGTGTGACCCGCGGGAACACCCACCCACCTAGGCGTCCATGGTGGGAGCTGTCCGCCGAGCCCAGGCGAGCCGCGGGCACCCCGCCGCCTGCCGCCGCAGCTCCCTCCCGCCGCCCGGCCGCGCTCCCGGTGCTTCCTCCGCTTACTTTTTTTTTTTTTTTTTTTTTTTTTTTTTTTTTTTTTTTTAACTCTGGGTGGCGGTGCGGTCTCCCGGATGGTTCGCTGCCAGTAGCCGGGGGCCGCGCCTCCTCCCCCTGCCGCGCCACCATGTCCTAGGGGAGGTGAGTGAGTGCAGCGCGGAGCCTTGCGCGGGGCGAGCAGCGGCGCGGGGGGCAGCGGGGCGGGTGTCCGACACACCGGCCAGCGTATCCAGGTCACGGCTAGTCCCGTCCCCATCCGTGAAAACTTCGCGGGAAGGACACGTCCATTGCTCACCAGCGCTCGCGGGGAAGCGCGGCGGTGGTGGCGGCTGCTCCTCCGCGGGTTGCGCCGCGGGAGCTGGGAGCCGCCGCCTCGGCCCGTGAGTGTGGGTCGATATTTGGCAGAATAGGAAAACGAGAGGGGCACGTGACATCCCAAAACCTAGGGATGTTGGCGCTTTCGCTGTGACTCGTACAAGCCGGCAGCAGCACACGCGGGGTCCCTGCGGGCGCGCACGGGCGATTGCGGGAGAAGGTGTGCGGTGCCCGGCGCTGCCGCTGCCCGGCGGGCTCAGCCCCCCGCTCCGCTCCCGGGGGCACCGCTGTCACCCTGCGGGGCCGTGGAGCTGTCCCCGCCGGGCCGTGGGGCGCACCTGGGGGCCGGGAGCGGGGCTCTCAGGGGCCGCTGACCGGGGGCTGGGGGCGGTATTTACCGAGCGAGTTGGGAGCGCATCGCCAGAAAGTTTGCTCGGCGGGTTTTTTTCTTTTTTTTTTTTTTTTTTCTTTTTTTTTTTTCTTTTTTTTTTAAACGCTTGTCTGGGAAAAGTGTATTCCTGCAGGCGGGACCCAGGCACCTAGGAGGACACTGGGGAATAGGAGGTGGCAGCAACCCCGGGGCCAGGGGTCGTTCCGGCGGCTCCTCTGGCTGGCGGGAGGCAGCGGGCGGGGCGCCCGGCGGGATGCGCGGCTGCCACGGAGCGGAGCCAGCCCGGCGGGGAGCGGAGGACGAGTCCTTGAACCCTCCTGCGCTCCGCCGTCGTCGTTCCTCCCCTCCTTATTTTTTATTTTTTTTCCCCCGTACATTTGTCTTCTTTCTTTTTTTCCCTCCGCCTAATTATATTTATTTTAAAAAATTTCCCTGGTTAAATCACCGCTGCATCGGCACGGTGCGCATTCATGCACCGCTGACAGGCGGAAACCCCGGGCCGGCGGAGAGGCGATGCCCGGCCCTGCCGCCGGCGCGGCGCGGGCACCGGGCGGGGGCGGCCGCGCCCCGCGCACCTCACCTGTGCGCGGGGTCCCGGGGCCGCCGCGCCGCCGGCCTCGCTGGGGGTGCCCGGGGCGGTGCGCGGGGACCCCGCGGGTGGGCGGGCGGAGCGCGGGGGCCGCGCGGTCCCTGCGGCTTTAAGGAGATGCGTTTCCCAGGCTGTGTCGCAGCAACTTTGTATCAGTCATGTCACCCGGCGGGTGACTGACGGCGCGGCGCAGCCAATGGCGCGCCCGCCTGGCCCCGGCCGCGCCGCGCTCCGAGGCGCGCCCGCCAATCGCGGCGGGCGGCGGGCGGGACGTAAACTTGAACTTTATGTGGGCATGTGACATGTTTTTAAAGGACTTGGCACCTTTTCCCGTCCCCTCCCGGGTGCCGCTCCGTGTCACCGGGCGGCGCGGCGCGCCTCGGGCGGGCGGGCAGGCGGGGGAGGGGCGGGGGAGCCGCGCCGCCCGCCCTGCCGCTCCGCGCCGCCCTGCGCTCCGCTCCGCTCCGCGCCGCGGGGGCTCGGGGACGCGCACCGCCGCAACAGGTACCGGGCCCGGGCCGGGCCGGGGGCACCACTCCGCTCCCCCGACCGCGGCGGGGCGTGCGGCTGGCGGGGAGTGGCGGGAGTCGGGGGGACTCGGCAGCGGGGCCCGGACCCTTCCCGCCGTGAAGAGTGGGGAGCGGCGCTTGCACTGGAAGAAGCGCTTTTCTGCATCGCTCGGGGGACGGGCGGCAGGAGGGGGCCGGCGGGGCGGGCTCGGCCGAAAGCAGGCTTGGGCTGTCGGATCCCCCCTCCCCCGCGGACTCCTGGGAGGGAGGGAAGGGAGGGAGCGAGCTTCCGGGCACTGCTAGGCACCCCCACGCGTAACAACCCGGAGTGCACCTGCAGGAGAGCAGGCTGGCTTGGGGGCGTGGGGGACAGGAGTGCGAAGCAGTGGCTGCTCCCTGGGAGCTGCGGTGATGCTCTTCGCAGCGTAGGGTAAATAGGGAAATCGGCGTGCTCGCTGCCTGTGTGGGTGCTAACGATCGGGGACGGGGGGGACCCGTGCCCGGTTCCGCTCGGGTCCGTGGGCAGCCGCCGTGCCGGGGCAGCGCCGGTGGCGGGGCTGCCCGCGCCTCTCCGGTACCCTGGAGAAAGGGAGGAAAACCCCAGCCCAGCCGTGAAACTCAAGTCCCCTGGGCAGTCTTGTGTCAGCGGGGTGGCTGGCAGACAGTGAAACTTCAAGGAAATTAGGTTTACACCAAGAATTAAGAAGTGGGTGGCTGCTAGAGCCACCAGGTTTTATTTTTTGTAGGTTTTTTTGGTTTTTTTTTTTTTTTTTTTTTATTTGTGAAACTGGGCTTACTTCAGATTTCCCCGTATCTAGGTGACCTTTTGGTTGCAGGGATACCAGGTACCATTTGATTTTTTATTTGGCTGTTGCTGCGAGATTCGTTTCATGCCTAATTGATCGGAGATTTGTGCTGCGGAGGGCTGTGTTGGTTGATATGTTTGGGGTGAAATACACAACTCGCAGTGTCTCAGTAGTTCTTCGGAGAGGGAATCTGGATATCTGCTGTGCACACAATGTCTCTTGCTTGTAAAGTGTCAAATAGAGATGATCTTGGTTCCAGTATGTAACACTGCTGAGCTTTAGTTGTGGGTGTTGGTGGATGTTTTAGCCCCCAGTGAGATTTGTTTAGTGAAAGTTAGTATAAAAAGGCATATGTGTGCGGTACGTGAAGTGTGGATTCTGTGGATAGATGTGCTAGTGAAGTTGTAACAAGTACTGTCTAAAAGAACGAAACCAAACCCTAATGCTACCAGTAACCTCTGAGATGATTAATTTGGTTCTGGTATCTACTGAGGCACTTGAAAGTGACAGAAACCATCACTCCCAAAAAATCCATTTGCTGCTGTATTCTGCCTAATTTATATCTGTCATTTTAAATGGAACTTGTATTAGGCCACAAATAATCTCTGCTGCTTTTTTATCATCTTGGATATATTTACCAGCCTTTGCAAGTGCAGGATCAGGGCATTTTCTACTTTCCTTTCCTTTGTGTGACTTGGATTTTTATTCGCTGAAGTTTCAGAGTATGCTCACCTATTGATTATATATGAAATTTGAATTTTACTGCTGTGGAAGTAGTCGCTACAAAGCTCAAACACTGGTGTAATGTTAGGCCTGTAACAGAGATTTCCTGGCATGCAGTGGTTCTGCTGGTGTTTCTGAGAGTTAATTTTAACTTACATCCTAATTTTAAGCCTTAACTAAGTTTCCTGGTTTTCAGAAATGCGGGTCACTCACAGCTGCAATGATTTCTCTAGGAATAAGGCTTGCTCAGCACTTAAATCAGGGGTAGGTGATTATCTGGGAGTGACTTTATGTGGAATTAGGCACTTCTGTCTGAAAATTTTAGACTGTAGGAATGTGATTTAATATACGTGATGATGTGAGATGCATAATTCTAGGTTCTAATAAAATTTGTGCTTGAGGGAAATGTAAGCATCGGGCTATAGTTCCAATTAAGTAAGGGCAAAGAGGTATTCAAATCATAAAGGTTTTTTGTTTTGTAAGTAGTGTTAAGTAAAGGGATTGATCACTAAATTAAATATTGGAAAATGAGTACATTCAGAAAGGAAAAAATATTTGCGTAATATTGATATTGTTACTGTTGGCACTTGAGTTTCTGCAGTTCTAATGATACTATGAGCCAAATCGTTAAAAAATTAGAAATTGTTGTTACATATATGTGGTTTTCAGATTATTAGAGACTGGGTCATGCATTTTGCTCCTTACCTGGAAAAGGTGGCATGTGGGATGGGAAGGGTTTTTTAGGGTCCATTTTAGAACAAGGTTTACTTTTTTTTAATATATTCCTCTTGCTGGCTGCCATGGAAGTTTGCAGAATTGGCAGAGTTATGGATCCGTTTAATAGCCATGCATTCCCATCTAGTCTGATCCCCTTCCTCTGTGGCAGAAATGTTTCCTGCTGGTCTGCTGTCCTACTTCTCTCTCCACACCTTCATGTCTCCTTGGGAGGTTGTACAAGAAGTTTGTGTAGCTGGGAAGGGGCAAGTCAGCTCCCAGCCCCTCAGAACCACTAGTTCCTTCTAAAGCATCCTGTGTTATGCTGAATAGTGAGGATGATGAAGAGGAATCCCCTTAAAACAGCAGTCTCCCTTGCTTTGTTGTCCCGTAACATAGCAGTGGAAGGTCTTTGGAGGAGCAGAGCTGTAATGAGCAATTTCATCCTGCCTGCTACCAGCATGTCCTTTCAGGACCCCTCTGGATCCCCTTCTTCCTTGCTCCCCTTTCCATTTTTTAGGTGAGGGACAGCCCCTGGTACAGCTAGCACTGACCATGGGGCTACAGCCAGTGAGGTTAGGTGGTTGTGCTGACATTGCCAAGCCATTCCTTTTGGGGCAGGTCTGGGAGCAGTAATTTGGGTGTTTCCTAACAGCTGAGCTGTTTTCTCCCTGAGCCCATAGGGCTGTCATATCCATGAGACCTTTCCCTCGGTTTGATTGAAATTGGACAAATGGTTGAGAGATGATGGATGGGGCAGAGAAATGGGACTGGCAGGCAGAGAGAGAGAGGAGGATAGACAGAGAAAGAGGATATGCCTTGTTTCCTTAGGAAATTAGGAAATTTCCTTAGGAAGTCACACTGTCCTGTCATTAATTTTACTTTTTCATATATGTCTTTGCTAGTTATGGAGACAAAAGGATACCACAGCTACCCAGAAGGCTTAGATATGGAGAGACGGTGGGGTCAAGTTTCTCAGTCTGTGGAGTATTCTTCCATAGGTGCTGGAGAGCAGACTGCTGACAGTAACTACATGGAGATCGTAAACGTCAGCTGCGCCGCCGGCACTTTCGCAAACAGCAGTGCTCAAGGAAACAGCAAAGAAAAACCTGAGCTACTCTCCTGCCTGCAGCAAGACAACAGCCAGTCTGGTCTCCTGCGCTCTGACATCAAAACTGAAACAGAGTCCAAAGAGCTGTCGGCAACAGTGGCTGAATCCATGGGTTTATATATGGATTCGATACGAGACGCCGATTACCACTACGATCAGCAGAACCAGGGAAGCCCAGGAAAGATGTATCAGAATGTGGAGCAGTTGGTGAAGCTCTACAAGGAGAATGGCCATTGCTCCTCTCCCCTCCACAGCGCCAGCAGGCCCTTGAGGTCTTTGATGTCGGACTCTGGGAGCACTGTGAACAGCGGTGCCATGCACACAATTGTCAAAAGCCCTATCATGTGTCAAGAGAAAAGCCCCTCAGGCTGCAGCCCTCAGAACATGGCCTCTTCAGTATGTAGTCCTGCGGGAGTTAACTCCATGTCCTCAACTACTGCTAGCTTTGGGAACTTTGCCATGCACAGCCCCATGGGGCAGGGCACCCCTCTGTCACGCTCGCCGAACGTTGAGAACCGGGGCTCCATGTTGCACAGCCCCGTGCACGTGAGCAACGTCGGCTCTCCGCTTTCCAGCCCTATCAGTAGCATGAAGTCGCCGATCTCCAGTCCTCCCAGCCACTGCAGCGTGAAATCTCCTGTCTCAAGTCCCAACAATATCACTATGCGATCTTCTGTGTCCAGTCCTGCAAACCTGAACTCCAGAAGCTCCATTGCCAGCCCTTCCAATGCCAATAATAGGTCCACGCGTTCTAGTCCAGCGGTTAGTACTGTGGGATCATCCATCTGTAGCCCTGTAAACAACTCCATAGGGTTCCCGCCTTCTGGAACGCCAGTGGGGCCTACTAGAAGCCAAGATACCGTTCCTAGTCCAGAAACAAAAGACAAGGGTGCTCAAGAACTCACATTTCCTAAGATGGAGGAAATGGAAAACGCCATCTCCAACAACAGCCAGATGAACCTTGTTCAGTTCATAAAGCCCGAGCCAGATGGGTCCTTTGGCAGCGCCTGCATCGGTGACAGCAGCAGCAAAATGAACTCAGATTCCCCCTTTTCAGTACCAGTGAAGCAAGAGTCGGCCAAACATCCTTGTTCTGGTTCCTCCTTTAAAGGGAATCAAACAGTAAATCCTTTCCCATTTACAGATGGCTCGTATTTTTCTTTTATGGATGACAAAGACTATTACTCTCTTTCTGGGATTTTAGGACCACCTGTTTCTTCATTTGATGGAAATTGTGAAGGTAGCAGTTTTCCAAATACAGGCCTACGTGTGGGGATTAAGCAGGAGCCTGATGATGGCAGCTATTACCAAGAGAACAGTATACCATCCTCTGCCATTGTGGGTGTAAATTCAGGTGGACAGTCATTTCACTACAGGATCGGTGCCCAGGGCACGATATCCTTGTCGCGGCCGGTTGCTCGAGAGCAGACATTTCAGCACTTGAGCTCCTTCCCTGCTGTCAGCACACTCGTGGAGACCTGGAAGTCTCATTCGGAGTTGGCATCCAGAAGAAGTGATGGGTATCCAGTTCTAGAGTACATTCCAGAAAATGTGTCCAGGTGAGCTGGCAAATTGCTACTCTTTTTTTTTTTTTTCCATCTCCTTATTTTTTTCCTTTCCTCCCCTGCATTAAACAAACAAGATGTGAATTAAAATAAGGACCAGGGTGGTAATTCTCAGTCTGATGCATAATTCTTTGTTTGAATTTCTGTTTTTATTAGATTTGTGGCTATCTCGCTTTATTTTACTTTGCCTTTAATGAAAGCAAAGTGCTGGCTTTAATATTTAAGAAGAGCATATTGTATTCTGTCGTTATTAGGTTTGAAGGTATGGCTTTAGTATGTTTATGAGCTCTTACCACTACAAATGTTGTTTTTCCTATAATGAGAGCTTAGTAAAATTGCTCTCTTGTGTCTTATAATGGTTATTTTTTTCTTAGCTAGTGCTTGAATGTGTGGTACCTCAGATGAAATGTTGAGATGAGGATAAGAAAATGGTAGTGTCAGGAATCTTTTTTTGTGAAGAAGCATGGTTCTGTGTTTGCACTGCACTTTAACTGGTTAAGTTTAAAAAACTAAACGTTACAAGCCTGTGGCAACATATTATTTCTGTATTTTTACCGTAGGAACATTTGGTTTATATATATAGAAAAATGCCTCCAGAAGGAGGAGGGCTGTTAAAACTTGATGCATTTGAAAGGGAGAAATGGATAAACTGATCCCCTCACTTTTGGTGGAAGAGAAATGAGCAAGTGTCATCTGAATTTGGCTTTCTTGGCTGATCTGTGGCAGCACGTCCTTCTTCAAGCAGGTGTCCTTGTATCTCATGAGGGATGCCTACTTTCCTAAACCATCCAGTTGCAAAGTCAATAGTACAAGTTCTGAAACACCTGTGACAGCATGACAGAGTTCAAATGGTTGCACAGCATACCCATGTACCCAGCAGGCTGACCAAAGGCTTGTGCCAAAGCTCAAATAGCCAGTGACAGATTGGCATTTACCTTTCTCATGTGCTTTTTTTTTGCTCGTCACGAGCTATGCAGCTGCCCTCAGTGAATGAAGCATCTGTCTTATTCTTGGAGTAGGGTGAGGAGGATGCGTGGTGTTTTCCATATTTGTATGATACTACAGATTTCTGAAAATAGTGTTGCAGTGAAAAGCATAATATCTAAAATAATGGTGCTTTTCAGGAGGGAAATCAGGCTGTCTACCTATAAGGAGAAAAAAAAATAGCCTTATCGGTTTTCATTTTATCCTCATTCTGTTCAGCACTGCTACAATCTCTCTATCATTTTGTAGGCCATACTTCACTTTTTCTTTGACCATTTCCAATATGGTCTTGAAAAAAAATGCACTTTTTAATATACTCAACTTGTAAGGGCTGTATCCTATCATCATGCTCAACTTTGCATGTAGCTGGATATTGTTATCATCCAGTCTTGAATTAAATGTAATTTCTTGGATTAAGGAAGATGGAGTCACTGTTTTCTAGTTATTTTACCTGATAAAATTTTCATAAGTCGCATTATTTATATAGTGAGAAAAGTTCACCAGAAGACTGATGGAGTGCCTGAATACAAAGACCCAATATTTTACTGCCTTTGTGGTTGAGCACTGTTGCTTGGACAGGTAGCTCCTGCCAGCTGTGAGAACTCTTGTGTGACTGAATGCTTGCATTGAGTCAAGGCTGTCATCCATTGCAGGGACAATAAACAAGGAAATAATGCAGGAAGGAGCATGGTTGCCATCAGTAGTTGTGTTTGGAGTGACAGTTTCTCATGAGGCTTTTAAAGGAGTCTTCTGATCTGACGTTAGTCCATGGTAGCTCTAGATCAATAAATGTAATCAGATTTGATGATGACATAGGCTGGGTACACTTTCCTGTCTTTGTTCTACAAGCTGGTATCTCTGTAGAATTTGCAGGTGAGTGTAGCTGCCACTGCAGGATTGAAATCCTGAAATGTTTGATGCTCAGAGCTGTTACGTGTGGAATTCTCTTCAGGTGATGGAGATCTGCGGGGTTGCGACACTCCAAGCATCCTGATCTGTACTCCAGATTAGAACATGTGTCATCATTTCAAATCTCAGAACTCAACCCCATTATTTAACTGAATGTTGCTCTTAATCTGCTTGGTGATTGCTCTATGCCGACAGTGCAGCCAGGGACCTGTGCAAAGCCCTTAAAATTTTCTAGGTAGATTCCTGTAGAGATCTTTTTGGCAGTGCAGATTTGAGTGCAGAGGTGTCTGCTGAGATATTTGTCTGCTGGTGAGACAAGTCATAAAGACTCGACATAAGATGTCACACATGTAAAAGCTCAGCCTTGCTATTGAACCTCAGACTGATCTTTATTTTTCTCTTCGTTTCTGCGCTGTCTTGCAGCTAGAACAGAGGAAATCATACTCAAATTTGTTGGTGCTCTGAGGTGTTGTAATAAAACAGACATAGCTTAAAACATGCCAGACCCAACATCCCAAGCAAGGTTAGTTTCAGCTGTCCCATATCCATGTGGTACGGGGATTGCAAAATACCTCTTCGTTCATGTCATCAGAACAGCAGCATCACACCTCTGTCCTCTACATCTAAACCAGATTCTTGCTACTTCCAGTCAGGTTTTTTTTTTCTGGTGTGTCAATCATATCAGGCATCACATTTTGCAGACTTTTACAGCATGTGATTAACCCTTTGAAGTTTGCAATATTTTGAAGTTTCTGGTATTCTAAGTCTTGGTCATTTTTGTTGGCTTGCAATATAAATAGCTGCAAGCAAATAATAAGGTGAAGGGAGAAAATAGGCTGCATGGTTCTCTAAAGCCAGGAGATGACCAGCATGAAATATGTCTTGTTTTAGCAGCATTATTTTCTGAACCCTGATGTCATACCCTTTCTGAACTGCCTCAGACTTGCAGCTTACATGGTGAAAAGGAGTGGATGGCCAAAAGAAGATGACTTTGACTTTTCCTATTGATAATGAATCTTTAGAATATTGCTGTTTAAAAAAAATCATATTAGAGTGTCCCCTTTCTTGAATCAGTTATTGGTGGTAGTGTCTAATAACCATAGTTGAGGCATTTAAAATGCCTTGCTGCCTTGTTGACTGTGCCAATCACCCACTGCCAACTGGAACATTTCTCTTTTTCTCCTTCAGTTACTTTTATTAGATGTGCACAGTTATGGTTCTTTTTAAGTTAGTTGATAGTAACTTTTTTATAACATTGCAGCTTGTGCTGTTTGGGGAATGAGAGCCTCTTAAGGAAAACCAAATTGCCTTATTCCCTTTTAAATATTTTTCTTCTGCTAATATGCATGCAGAACATGTCTTTGTTTTTGAAAGATTTTACATTTGTAATTTTTAATAAAGGGTGAATCATACTTGTCTGGCTGTGTGTATAGATTCCTCCTTCCACAAATTGCATTTCTAAGAAATACTGGTTTCTAAACTAAATAATAGCTAAGTGGGCTTGAAAAAGAAGGTATGTGCAATTGTGTGATGTCATTGATGTCTCTGTCTACACAAAGAGTCCAGGTAAGATTTGACTATAAGGTGATCAGTGCTTGTCTGAATTGGGGTGCTAGCCTAAGCCCCATGATTGTGCCAATTATGCGATTTTCAAAATGGCCTATGAAAATGTCATGGTTGCTTAAAACAACAGTAAAAATTGAGGAGTATGACCTTTCTGCTGCATTAGCTCTTACCTAAAGCTTCTTGTGCAAATGTGCCTTTTCCCTCTAATTTCCATATTAACTCATGTATGTACACACATGTACTTGCTTTTCTTGGTGCTTGTGTTGAAAACAGAGGGCTGATACTCCCTCCGACGTCTTTATTCCTGGCAATTCCACTGGTGTAATCCAGTGTGGGAGGAATTCACAAAGTTTGATGTGCTATTCAGAAAGTTTAGGTTTTAAATATGAATTTCATATGTTTATGTATAATAGCGTTTCAATAAATTTTTGATCATACATTGATTGTATTTTAGGGATGACTTATACCTGTCTGTTCCCGAGCCATTCACATGTGTCAGTATTTATTTCTTAGACTCTACTTGAAAAAGTGCCCCAAAAAAGCCACCCCTTCCAACCAAAAACCAGAAGGCAACCCAACAACTTGATCTTGAGTTACCTGTAGCCTTTACTGGCTTGAATTTGATTCTGGTTAAAATCTGATTTCAGGCTATTGCAAGTATTTTTGTAAATAAACTTTTATGTTAAATATTATCTAGAATAGTCACTTATCAGAATTATACCTGCCAGAAAGATAAAGGTCTGGTAAATATTATTTTTAGAATTTATGAATGGCCTTGACCTCTGTTTGCTGACGGACTTTATGAGAAAAGGACTGTGCTGTTAAAATATTCTCCATGCTTGGCAGGACTGTATTCCCCTTTATCTTCCCAAAAATTTACTGTGCAAACCTTTTTCAGAAAGGATTCTCTAATACCGTGGACCATAGCCTCAAATCTATATTTTTCCTCTATTTCAATTTGAGAAGGTTTACTTGTTTTTGTAGGTTCTTGTATAATTTTCTGTCTTTTTTTAAATGCAGCTTTGGGTATAGACTTGACATAGGCAAGACTCTGCATATTCTTTATTTCTCGCTAAAGAAATTAGAAGTCTGTATTAATATGTCAGCCCAGGAGGTTGAAAGGTTCTCTTGGGCATACCAGCATGCATTGAACAGCCTTTTACTTTCTACAGCTTTCTTTGTTGTTATTTTGGTGAGGGTGCTGGGTTTTTGTAATGCTGTTTATTGAGAAGTTCAAAGTCTGTATAAAGTATTTTCCCTTAAAATGCGAATGCAAATAATGCCTTATTTTCCCTTAAAATTATACATATCCATTGCCTCCTGTGCTGTGGCCCAGGGAAGTCCACATTAATGGAAAATTGTGTTCCAGAGATGGGTGGATCTTCCCCATCTGGGGAAATAAAAGCTCTGTTGTCAAGCTGGGTGCCAGGATCTAGGGCTTGGTTGTTTCTTTGTGCAGGGGTAAATAAAGTTGTGTATTTCCAAAACGTTTCAATTGCTGGTTGATACCACTAAAATTTGCAGTACTTGGCTGTTGGAAATCAGTTTGCCATGTTTAATTCTGATAGTGGCTAATAGTTGCTGCCTAGGTTTTGTATCACTTTTGGTGGTATGGAATCTCACTATGATAATCTTGTTTTGATGGTTTTCTGAAAAACAGAAAGGTGGGGTCACCTTCAATGCACAGATTTTATAACAAGCAGAAGAAATTGTGCTTTTTCTGACAGTATGGATCAGTCCATTTTCATGAGGACTGGAAGACAAAAAAGTATGAACTGTATAAAAAATGTTCCCGTCCTGTTTTATGATATGTGTGTTGCAGCAAGGCAGGCAAGCAAGCACAGGGATTGCTGCAGCAGATTTGGTGCTCGTGCAGTACTCGTCTTGTCTGCAGAGGGAGTAAATTGTTAAGTTGTGGTTCAATAACCTGGCCTTACTCAACCAGCATTTAACATTAATGGAGCCACAACCTGCTGTGGAGTGCTCTGCCTGGCTGAATCAGATTGTCAGGTACTTATTGGTGTTTTGCTCATCCCAGGCTGGAGCAGTGGCTGCTGTTGGGTGTCACTTGTAGCTGAACAATGTATTATTTGCAGTGGTGAAAATACTCTGTTGGGCCATGCCTTGTCTGCTCTGATTCTGGCTTTGCCCTCTGATTGGGCTTGTTGTATGTGAGAGCCAGTTTGAGTTCTTGATCCAGTCCACTCTGAAACTCTAAAGAATCAACAGGACAGTGAAACTTGGTGAGCAGTAGCAGTATGATGTGATATGGACACGAGAACAAACGGAAGGGATGGAAAGGGAATGGAGCCTGTGAAATATCCCAAGTGCACCTTTCTGCTTAAAGATAATGTATCGTTGAGCTATAATCCCAATGCTGGTATTTTCAGGAGGTAGTTTTAAGGTGTTTTCTCTTTTTCAATTGTATGTATTGAGTCTTTGAACAGAATTGTAGGAGATGGAGTTAATAATGGACTTGTTTTGACCAAAACTTCTTGGAGAACAATGGAGTGCTGTGATTTGAGATTTAAGTTCTCAGAGGTCAGAAAATACCACAGTTAAGGATGAATATAGAACCGTAACTTGTTCTCTGGCAAATGTGTCTTAAAATATGGCTGTCTAAGAGCGATAAAAATGGTCCAACGAGGAAACTAAAAAGAGTGTGTGAAAAACAGGTATTAAATCCATCTAAGTTTAGTACTTTTATCAGTTTTCACATGCAGCTGGTTGCCACACAGTGCCTGGTGCTCAGCATATGAATTACTTCGGTTGCAGTCTCCTCTGAGTGAGAGATCTGTGGAGAGGAAGAAAAAAGCAGCAGTATTTCCATTGGATGCAGTGGACCAGGTTCTCACAGTGTTATTGGGCACGTCTGAGTGCACCCTAAATAGACCATGGCATGATTTGACTGCTCACTGCCCTACTTGTGTAACCTGCAGCAGAAGGTCACCGTCTGGTGGGCTGTCCGACAGCCCTCTCCTGCTGCAGCCACCTCAGGTTTGCTGCTGGAGGAGTTAGGCTGACCTTGGAGGAAGGCACGTGTTTTTGGCTTAGGCTGCAGGGGAAGGGCTCGCGGGTCAGGAAGTGCCTGTTTATCCATGGCAGCAGTTCCCAGTGTAGCCTGCTCCAGTACCACTGCCGGCAAGAGGAGCTGCAGCATCTCCTCATCTCTGCGGGGCTTGCGTGGGAGGAGGCACTCCCTCCTCGGACTTGGAGACAGCATTTCTGTGCATCCATGTCTTTCCCTTCAGGGACCCCAGGATTTTACAAAAACATTGAGGGTTGGTTTGCTTTCAGGGCAAAATTTTCAAATAAATGGTCTCTTTAAATGGGAGACTTTGTGACCTTGTTAGGAGTTGGTTTTTTTTTTGTTTGTTTGTCTGTTTTGGTTTTGTTTTGTTTTGTTTTGCAGTGAGGTTTATTAATGTGGTTTATCAGAACTTAACAGTGTGTTTTCTGAAAAGAGGTGATCTGGGGGGTTCTCTTTCTCTATTTTGCTGAAATCAGTGCTGAAAGAGTCAAAACACAAAAAACAACAGCCCCCCTCCCTCCCGCCCCAGTCTCCTGAAACCGTCTCCCAAAACAACAAAAAAAAAAAAAAAGCAGAAAACTAAATCCATGCTGTTCATTCTGGATTCTTAAAAATATAAGTAACACTTTATGTGAATAAGTATTTTTGCAAGTTGCCATTTCTTTACTGAGTTATATTATAGCAGAAGTTCCCACACTTCTGGTAGATCACGGAATAACTTGAATTTTATATTTTATCTTAAACAGTGAATTAAGCACCTGCAATTACATTAGGGTTTCTTGTTAGCTGGTTGCTAAATTAAATTTTTCCAAATCTGTGATCTCTTAGCTGAGAATTGGCTTCATGAACGAGCTGATAGCTTAAATTTCTTATTTGGAGGAAGGGTTACTTGGACTTAATATGTAATGCTGTTTTTTGAAAAGGAGAAAAAAGAAAGTAAATTTTGGTTAGAACCTCCGAGCAGAAAGAGAATCCAGTATTTGTGGATAATGCATAAAATGGCTTATAGGAATTTGTATGCTCCTTCTGAGATGCATTGGTATGCTGCTGATTGTGGTTAATGATAATAATAGATCAAAGAGTTACAGCCCTAAGGTTAAAAAGCAAATTTCAGATTATTTGCTGAATGTTTCTGACAATTTTTCTATCACTTTGTTCGTTTCCATCCTCTCTCCTAAACAATACTTTCTAGTTGGATCTGGAGGTAAAATACCTTTTTTGAATGAGCTTTCAGTCTAAAGTTTTTTCTGACTACATAAGTCTTTTCTATTGTGCTTTTCATTGCAAATCTGCTTTTGAGAAGTGTTACAACAAAAAGTGGCAGCTTTATAAACCAATTCCATTGCAATTAGGTATTTGGAAAAAAAAACAAAAAAGAAATTAAAAACTTCATATCATCTTTAATAATGCTTTCTGAATATTTTGGATTTGCGAGACTATCTTAATTCCTTATTTTTGTGTGTGAATGACCCTTTTGGGTGCATGTTCAGCCTTAAGTCTGTAAAACAAAACAGTATTTTAGAGGTTTATTTTGGGCCGTGTAATCTATCAGTGGTCTGAGAACTTTTAATCAGAGGGCAGAATGGGGAATTAAGTAGTTTGTCCTGACCAGGATTTTGCCCGTCCTAGCTGCTGAGAGCTGTAGGGTCTTGCCAGCATTTTGACAATGCTTTTCTGAATCCTGTGTTGTACTAAGATCATAGTGCAGTCCTGCGAAACCCTTTGTTTTCAGGGTTTGAAATTCCTTTGTACTGAATTTCTTTTGCTCACCAGCTCCTCTCCTGTACCTGGCTCAGAGGGTCGGGATGGCGCATGGGAGCCATCCCAGTCTTAGCTCGAGAGTGCCCCGTGGAGATGGGAGCAGTTACTGAGCAAAGCAGTGCTCTGCTTAACAAATTTTTACCTTGTGCTTTGCTTCCCTCTGGCAGCTCCAGGCCGTGCAGGGAAGGGGCAGGCGCTGAGCGTGGCTGGTCAGAGCAGGGCGCATGGTGCCGGCGCTGCCCGCGCCCCGCATCCCTGCGGCTTGCGCAAGGAGCCGGGTGCGTGTGCCCCGGGAGTGCGTCACGTCACCTGCCGTGTCCTCACCGAGACCTGCGCTCCCCGAGCCCTTTGGAAGTGTGGTTTCACAACCGGCAAGCCCCGGTTTACTCTGGCTGTGTCTCACCTTGAAAAATCAATTGTGTTTGTGTCTTTAGCTCTCCCTTAATGCTGCTGCAGGAAAGAGAGTGGGGAAGGGACTCTGCTCACTGTTACAGAGTGGGTTGGCTTGGGAACCAACATCAGAGATCATCACGTTCCAACCCCACCTTCAACTAGACAAGGCTACTCAGAGCCCCATCCAGCCTGGCCTTAAACACTTACAGGGATGGGGCATCCACAGCTGCTCTGGGCAACCTGTGCCAGTGCCTTGCCACCCTTCAGAGTAGAGATTTTTTTCCAGATACCTAATCTAAATTAGGTACTCCTAATATAACTCCTTCAGTTACAGCCATTAGCCATTGTCCTATCGCAGTGTGCCCTTGCAAAAAGTCCCTCTCCAGCCTTTTGCAGGTGATTCACCATTTTCCCCACTAAAACACTGCCTCTCCATCTGACAGGAGCAGTGCTGGAGGTGGGACGTGGTCTCCTCGTCAAGTTTCTTCAGAGCCACTGCCCTCAGACTAGGAGCAGGAAAGGGATTACTTCTGGAAGTGCCTTAAGTTTGAGGCATCATGATAGCAACCTTTCTATTCCCTCAAGAGGCATGAGTTCAAATACGAGCTTCTCCAAAAGGTCGGAGATCTCACTTTTAGCATTGCTGAAGACTTGTCTCTAGAAACCTGTCATGCACTTCAGCGTTTTTGAAGACTGGAGTGCCAGGGACCTTGCAAATGAAGGTGGGTGGGAAATTTGCACAGTTTCCAGGCAGACTATCTGAGCTGTCAGCTTCATTATTTTGAACTAAATTAGATTTGTGCTAGAGAGTGCAGTATGCTAGAGCGGTTAGAAAGCTCTTCCTCTAATGGTAGCTTCAGAGCTACTTTGCTAGATATAACTGTGTTAATTTCCAAACTCACTTGGATAAATTAAAATAAAACAAAACTAAAACCTTGCACAGGTGTGGATCCTGGGATATGGGAAAACTCCCTGGAAAAACTTAGGAATTCCGCTTGAAGACAATATAGTTTAATGTTTGGTGTTTCTAAGGATCAAGGTCTGTTATTTTTTATGGCTTGGTAGAAATTGAACATGTTGTCATTTCTGGCCAGGGGATGCATGCTTCTGTACCACTGCACTCCTGCAGCTCCCTGAGCACCCTGAGCCCAGCAGGGAGAGAGTACTCAGGGATGCTGCAGTGGAGGTCGTTTTCCCCCATTTCCTAAGGATTGCCCCCCAGCTCATAGCCCACTCGCTTGGATTCAGTGTACACCATGGGTTTGTTTTGTTATTTCCATTTTAATTTTGTTTGGTTTTGAGCACTAAGGCTTTCTAATGTTAATAATTAAAAACAAATATTCGCCAATAAATATCCTTTAAGGATTAGAAAAAGTTACTAAACATGACTGGCTTGTTGAAATTCTGCATTGAACCTTTGTTGCAGACTGCCCTGCTGGAGAATCCATCAAATAAACCCACATTGCTGCAGAATTAGCTTTACAAACCCTGTGCAGCTTTACCATACTCTTCCTTCAGGTACGCAGTGGTAAAAGAGAATGATTCCAGTTGATACAATTAACATTTCTACATCCTTATTTTTAATCTGGATCCATATAAAGTAGCTGGAAGATTAACAAAGTGTGGGGGGTTAGACATGTCAGCTTCTGCTCAGTGTATGGAAGTAAATGTTGGAAGTGGTCCAGAGCTTTATGGCTGCTGCCAACTAATGACATAAGATAATGTTGCAGTGAAACAATGCATTTGATTTGCATTTGTTTCCCAGCTAACCTTTCCGATTCTTGGGACTGCTTGGAATTTATGTTTCTGGAGATTTGACAGTAAAAAGAAGGAGATTGGGCATTGAAAACTTTGAATGATTAAATATGCAGTAAATGCAGATAATGAGATAAAGAATGGTTACTCGCTTCATATTAAACCCATTTGGTGGAAGAAGCAAAGAGGAGTGTGCTTTGGATGGACATGTTATTTTAAAAAGGGAGAAAATTCAGAGGAGCTAATGTGTATAGAAATAGAAGTGAAAAAATTGAGTTGCTGATTTCCTTTTTTTTTTAAATTTATGGAATCAAAAACGTATCTATTATGGGCCTGCAAATTGAAAAATTGATATTTTTCTTTTTTGACATAAATAGGAGTTAACTGGGTGCAGAAGGCTAATAACAGAGTTTGTAGGTTTTGTTTACATTTTTATTTGGATCAGAAACATGCTTTTGAAGCGAATCTTCCAGTTGCCACCATCTTCTGTCCTCTGGTTCGCATCACTGGGCAGCTGAGGGCTGAACAATCAGATATTTCTGAGCCAGAAGAGAATGAAAAAAGCACTCCAGGAGGTACCCAGGGCATTCCTTGACTTCTGTCCATGGTACCCCGCTGGAGCTGGCCTGAAGCACAACCCTTGTGATGCCTATAACTGGATGGTGGATCCTCAGGGCTGACCACTCCCCTCCATCGATCTCCTTTTGTGCCTGTAATGTAAGTGCTACCAATGTGTAATTGCATTTTCACCTGTGAGCTCAGGCATCTGTAATTGAGAAAAGATTCAGAGTTACAGGCAGAGGAAATTGTTGCACAGAAGAATCGGGGGCACTCTTTTCAGCAGACGTGTTTGTTCATAAGTTGTGACTAGAATGAGAAAAGTACCTACTTACTCACCCTTCACCGCAATCTAGAAATCCTAAAAGAAGCTGAATTAAATCCTGGAAATAGGCTGTATCTTTTTTTTTTTTTTTTAATTAAGTGACTATCACTTCTTTTAAACTAGATAGGGATATTCTGATATTTATTATAATAGTAATCTGTAAAGACAAACAGAATTGTTTTGATTATAGGCAGCTGCCTTAAGTATTTACAAGCAGCTGTAACTTAGGCAAACTAATTTAATGACTTATAATTATCATTTCAGGAAAAAAAACCTACTTTGTGGATCAATAAATTCTTGTAAAGTAAACTTATTGATTTGCAGCTAATTGGGTATTGTGGGTGTCTGATAAATTAATTTTAATATGAGGCTAACTAAGTTGACTAGGTGATGTATTAGTGGTTGTAAATGACTTAGAGTCATTAAATCTATTTATAAGATAGCTACGGGAAAAAAAAGTATTAGAAACCTATCTTAATTTCTTATGAATCAGTACTGTAATACCAGGGTCCAGATGACTTCTGAGCTCACAAGAGTAGCTTCGTGCTTTTCTTATCTTCATGCTCTCCATACTGTGATAAACAAGATATGCCATGTCCTCCACTAATTGTTCCATGTCCTTCCACCTGTATTAGCCCTTTCCATGATCTCAAGATGCTTCAGGTTCTGCTTGCTTCAGCACAAACACCTGATACTGTGCTTATTAAAAGAAAGTCCTATGAAGGTTGTAGCAAGGTCCATGTTGCTGCACAGAAGCCTGGTCCTCCCTCTGCCAAGCTGCTGTTCCAAGCTGGAATGCTTCAAGGCACAAGGGGGTGGCAGTCCCAGCCATGGCTTTTGGCAGCTGCTGGGTGAGGGTCAGTAGGTGTTCATGGGGGCTTCTTTGCCCCGGTGCCAGCAGCATGGGCATTTACAGTTCTTTCCAAATTTTGCCTGAAGTACTTGAGGCTTTGAGCTTGGGTCTGACTCCATAGGGAGAGTTGCTACTGCTTGGGATATATTTTGGCTTTTTTCCATCACGCGGAGTGCCCCAAACTCAGAGGTGATATTGATGTTGGCGTGACTTAAATCAGTAATTTAATACAAGGGAATGCAATTTTCATGTTCAGTGGAAAACAAAAAAATATTGAGGACCAATAAATAGGACTGAGCTTAGGGTCAGAAATGCAGGGGAATAAGAAATGTGATCTAATGGGAAAGAGGAGGATGATAGTAGCAAGGAAAATATCAGGTATTGGCATGAGAGGATAGAAGCTCAGTATAGTGCCCCAGGTCCTAGGAAAGCTTGTGCTTTTGTCTGACATGACTAAAAATTAAGAATATTCAGCATCTCATCACTTAGGATTATAAGAAATAGCTTTGACCAATTTTTATAGATATATTTTATTGAATCAGTTTAAAAGGCAGCAGTAAATACACAAAAGTTTCCCATTTATTGGTTTTGGTACAATCTAGACTTTTTGTGATGTTTCATATGGGCAGATAAAGGTAGCATATATCTCTGTACTAGACATGAGAACTGATGGTGAAAATTGTTAAATTATCCACCTTTCACAAAAATGTAAAAATAATATGCCATTTGTAGATGACTCTGCATTAACATTGTAGCTTTTTTAAAAATTAAAGTTCCATAAAACCAAGGAAAAGAACTTTGATACTTTGTTTGCACTACTTGCAGTGTCCGAAATACCAGTGCTGTTATGGGTCTCATAAGGTAACTACATACCCAACTCTTAATTATATTTCTGTATTGCATCAGATCTGTGGATTAGGAAAGTGAGATGTCAAGAGTAAATTTAGGTTGGAACTTCTCCGCCAAGTCCCCAGTGCTCCCACCAGTAGCTCAGTATGAATGAGTCTGTTTCTTTAAAGACTTGAAGTAAATATTGAGGAGGGTTTCCTAGCAACATTTGTAAGGTTAAGTAAAAATCAGACTTGCCAGGTGTTGCTTCCAGAGCACACTAGGCTTTCTATTTCAACACTTATACTTTCAATGCATTATCTACAGTGTGAAATGCTGAACAGGATCTGACAGTATTGTAAATAGATAATTTTGCAGAATCATATGTCCAAGGGCAAGTTGGCTGCAATATTTTTCCTACTTTAGGACACAGTTTTTCTTTTGCTGTGTATTTTTACTGTACTTATACTAATGGAGACTAACCTTACTTGGCTTCTGCAAGTATTAGCTATAGATATGTATGTGTATGTTTTAAAAACACAATAATAAAAGCCAATGTTTAAGCCTGCTAAAAAAATGTTCTTGTTTATTATTTTTTTTTTTTTTCATAGTAAAGCAAGGAGTCGTGTGTCCCAATTGGTCTCATGAGTTTGCACAGGTCTGAGGTACAAGTGGTAGAATCTCTTGCAGAAATCTCGATTTTTCTTCAGCTTTGATTTCTAGTGCTAGTGACAGGAGGGAAGATCAGCCTGAATGCTTTGTAGAGTGACATAGAAGTAGAATTTTCCTGTTATTTTAGTCTGCTCAATAAATTGCATGCACTCTCCACAGATGCCTTGGGATGTGTAAGAGGTGTATGTGCCTGTGGTGTACCTCTTGCGGGTGGGATAGTTCCCCTTTGAGAAACACAGGAAGCTGGAATTTAGGTTAGCCCAGGATAGATAGATAGACAGATAGATAGCGGAGGGGAAAAAGGAGTGGAAAAATTTGGTTGGCTGCTTCCAGTCCTAAGTTTTTGAGTCTATAAATAGAGTCTATCGGAATATTTCTAGTTAGTTCTGGGGAAAGTCAGCTGCTGTGCTGGGGATTGGCTGTGATCCCAGAATGAGGAGGGGAAGGAAAAAAAAAGGATGATAGGAAGCCTATTGAAAATCTACCAACAGACACCAGTGAAATCGAGAAATTGGAAGATGCTGCATTTGGGCTTCAGTTTATTTTTCTGCAGCTTCTGTCAGTACTGGATGCTCTGCAGAGTGACTCTCTGTATGCTGCTGTAAGCTTCTGAGTTAGCCAAGCCCAGCAGGCAGGTCCAACCCCCAGGGTTCATAGTTCAGGAGCCAGGGCTAAAGCCTGATAGCAGGAATCAGCACAGAATTCAAGGAAGCAGCGTATTACCCTCATTCCATGCTGCAGTGGTGAGCCTGAACAGCCTGCCCTCTCTCTGGGTTAGATGCATTATATAAAGAAAATGGAGAAATGAAACCAAAAGCTGAAGTTTCAGATAATAAAATTAAGTTACTTTTTTAACTATGACTTTTTGAAATATACGTAGAAAGGTCTTGCTGATAATTTAGAGTGCAAACTACTTGAAGTATATTATGATAGCAGAAATAGACATTTAAGGGAGTCATTACGAGCTTTGCAAACAGTTGATATGCTTTCTAGGAAATGTAAATGACACACTTGAAAAATATTCTGAGTTGAGATTCAAACACAATGTACAGCTAGAGTATAAATAGCTAGTAAGTTTAAAAAATACAGTATTTTTAGAAAGTGCTTTAGTAACAGTAATAGATAACCTTCTAGCAAAAGTCCCTCTACCCTCCCTGCCCCCAGCCCTGTAACCACAGAAGGGTGATCCTTCATACTGTAAGAGGAAAAAGTAGCTTTGGTCAAATAAACAGCATTATGAAGGTAAGCTGAACCAGAGTTCTCAGGGGAGCATTTATTCACATGTCAGGGTTCATAGGAGCTGAAATTATCTGAGCAGTAAATGAGCTTTTCCAGTGCTGAATTAATCCCAGAAAAGTCTGTGCTCACGTTAAAAATAAAAATGTTCATGACAACGGTTTTGCTGCTCAGGCTTTGCTGGCAACTCATTTTTTCCTTTGTCATTTTTCAGGAATTGGAGAAAGGGGTTGTATTTAATTTTTATGGCAGGAGGAGAAGGGATAGAACAGTGTCAGTGTTTCCCCATAGGTGCGTGCTTCCTTGGATGTCCATTCATGTCATGTACCAGTAAGATGCTTGCTGCTTCCAGATTTCATTCAATATTAGATAAGAAGGTCCCACCCATATTTAACTTGGTTTCTTTTTTTTTTTTTTAATAAATTTAATGCCTTTTTTCATATTTGTGTTTGTAATAAAAAATGAAACTTACAATAAAGCAATTTTAGCTCTGCATCAGTAGGTGCTTCAGTTTCTCTCTATTTTCTGGAATAAAATCTTGCACTAAATGACTTCCTGAGCTCTCTTCCTAAGTCTTTGTGATTATTTAAATCATAATAGCAGTAGAACCATTTTAGACATTGTTGAGTGATATTAAATGGACATGTGTAGGTAAAATTTTCATTGGACAAGCAGAAAAAGGCAAGTGTTGTTGAGGAAAAGATTTTGATTAATACTTTGGTTTTGATAGTTCTTGAAGAAGATTGGGTAAAAAGGTAAAGAACTATATATTTTTATCTCATTGGGATGTGGTAAAACAGCTCCTTAATAAAACCTGAAGAACTTCTTACCATTTGAATTAATAAGGTGGAAAATATCAGGAGGTTGAAATCTGCCCTTGTGAGAGTTGATGACCATTCCTACTCACTTTCCATAGGGCCAGTACTATATTAGATGATGGCTGTGGGAATTAAAACTCCTAATTCATTGTGACCATGAATATTGCTATGAAGCAATGCTGAGAAACAACTTGACTGTGGAGGGAGGAGAGGAAAATCATTCTGTGTATGGCCAAGGTAGATTTAATTTGCAATAATGCACTAAATTTGAAAAGACCTAACAATATCAGCTATCTGTGTTAGACAGGCTCCAGGAATATTTCAGCTTACAATTCCATTTGTCAAAAACTGAGAAATTGGAAACAGAAGATAAACAACATATTAATATTTTATTTCTTTTTGGGATAAAGTTCTGTCTTGTGTTTGGAAACTTCATTGAAATATTGGTCTTATTAGAAGAAGCAGCTCAGAATTGACATTAACTGTTCATTATGCCACTTGTTAATTTGAATTTTGCAAACCAGTATGATAAACTGATCTGGAATGAAACTGGAATAGAGTTCTAAAATTATAAATTATGCTTGTAAATTGATCTTTTGTCAGCAGATGTTTTGCCTTTTTCCAGAGCAGTACATTTAATATTTATGTTGCATACAGAAAAAAATCCAACCAAAACCCAAATGAAGCCCGTTCCAAAAGTCAAATTGACACTGGATTTAATGGGGAATAAGAATTCACATTTTCTGTAATAGCATCTTGCTCGAAGTTTCAGAAGCAGATAGAATTGTGTCTTTAGAGGGAGGATTTGATCTCGCATCAGTTAGAGTCCTGACAGCTTCTCCTGACACGTTGCTTGATGCATGGTCTGGCAGACAGGCTCCTGCATGGAACTTTTTTGCTTGCAGCAGTGGCCCCATTAAAATCAGTGGGACTGGCCACATAAAAAAGGCTGCTGCAGGTTGAAAGTTTCCAGTGTCTCTAACTTACATCAACTGTTTTATATTATGCTTTTTCCCTGAGTTGTTCTGGCACTTTGATTCTTGTCATGCACAGCATGCATCTTTTCACACTCTCAATGCCTGACTGTGATGGCTTGAATCCTTCATTATTTTGTGATTAATTGTAGAGATACAAACATTATCAAATCAAAATCCCCGAAAGGCCTCTTTTAAAAGATCAGCCTAGCTTTTTGATTGAGCTGCCCTACAAATTACTTATCTGGTGACTGTGTGGTTTTTAACATCCTGCTATATTTGGAACACATCCATTAAATACTTTCTGCAATATCTGGGGAATAGAAAAGCTTGATAAGTTATTTCATCCATTGCTTGGGTCAAGCCTTTAAAGAGATGGCAGTGCTGTGTTGAATCCATTAAGTAGGAATCGGTGGGTGAGCAGGATCATGGTTTGTGTTGGCAGTGATTGCATTTGGGTGTTCAGTGCAGATTTTCAAGTGCTAGAAGTCCAATTTTTGTCTTTCCAATACATGTAAACTCATAAGCTGCAATTGCAACTGTTCAGGAGAAATTGTGATGCAGGTGAAAAATAGCACAGCAAGGAAAGCACTTTGCATTAGCTCTTTTGTGCATTGCTATATGTGTTGGTTTTTTAAAACAGATTTTATCCCTCTGGAGAGTTATTTGGTTTATAAACCTATGTGGTATATTATTTGGATATTCAGAGGGAAAAGGTCAAAGAATGTCTCCTGTGTTATCAATTCCTCAGTGGGAAACTATATTAAAAACTTGAAAATATAATACTATATAATTTAGAAACACAATATGTAATGTGGGTTGAGAGACAATTACTGTGTTGTATTTCTCTGTATTTTCCATTTTACTGAATGCATTTCAGCAACAATTGGGTTTTGGCTGTAATGCTATTTGTAGCAGTTCCATGAAAGTGCACAGCAAATTACTGTGGTGTACCAGATAAAAT
This sequence comes from Anomalospiza imberbis, assembly GCF_031753505.1. Lineage (NCBI taxonomy): Eukaryota > Metazoa > Chordata > Aves > Passeriformes > Viduidae > Anomalospiza > Anomalospiza imberbis. The sequence goes on along the minus strand of NC_089684.1, from coordinate 31,946,785 downwards.
CAACTCCTCACTTCATTTCTGAAAGTCTCATTATGAAAAGCTCTTACTACTGGCTTATGCAGGTGACAGTGGGTTTTCTCCATGTTCATACTGTTTTGTGGGAATCTCTATTATAAGTTTTAAAGTAGTTTTTAGTTGGACATATTTTACATACCTAATCTGCCATTTTCAGAGTTTATTTGTTTAGAACTGTAGTTAATACCAGACTCAAAGAACGTACCTCTTTCTCACAAAAGTACTGTTGCCTGGCATGCAAATGTAACTTAAGTATTCAGTAGCTAAGCCTGACAAGAAATTAAAAGTGTATTGTTTATGAGTGCTTAAAACCAGAAATATGTTTATTGTCAGTAGCCTTCTTGGTATTAGTCTTCCTGTGCACCTGAGCTGGTAGGTATTTTCCTGGTTTTGGTGACCAGCCTTGGAGTGCTAAATGGCTCACACTGACATATTAGGAAAATTAGGCAGATTGGGTTAAAAAAAGGAAGGTTTGGCTGCTGTCAAGTGATGCTATATCCCAGGAGCTTGGGATAGCATCCCTAGCATGTGTTCCAAAGAGGAATTTTTGTCAGGAGCCATAGTGATAGCACGAGGAGTAATGGGTATAAACTGAAAGAGGAAAAATTTAGGTTAGATACTATGAATAAATTCTTTACTCTAAGGGTGATGAGGCACTGGAAGAGGTTGCCCAGGGACATTGTGGGTAACTCCAACCCTGGCAGTGTTCAAAGCCAGGCTGGATAAGGCCTTGAGCAACCTGGTGTAGTGGGAGGTGTCCCATGGCATGGCGGGTTGGGACTAGATAATCTTTAAGCTCCATTCCAACCCCTAACATTCTATGGTTCTATAAGTCGAATCTGTTCAGAGAAAGAAGGCAGATGTGTTAAAAATGTGTCATAATGGGTAGCAGTTTTCTGTTTCCATTTTTGTCCAGCTGCTGCTTAACACTTTTTTAGGGAAATCTAGAAGTAAATTGTGTTTTCCTAGTAGCAGGTTGATACTGGGAATTCCCAGTGACATGCTGAAAGTGTTTGGGCAGCAATTGTGACCAGCTCTCCTCATCCTTGGTGTCCATGGGGATATTCGCCCTACTGGTGGGCTTGGGTTAGTGGAGCAGATGTTGCTCTTGGGCATTACTGACTTCTGCAGATGTGTGAGAGGAGCTTGAAAACATCTGGAAAGGATGGAGGTGTTCCTGGTGCTCACTTCTGGGGGAGGTGGAAGTTCTGGAGACAAAGAAGGGGTACGTGGTCATGCAAGGTGTTGTTTACATCTGAATAAAGGTCCATGTTCATTTTTTATGATGGAATCGAACATGGTTTGATTGAAGTGGGCAGGAGAGAGATAGGAGGTTGCTAATGACTCCGGGAAACTCAGGATAAAGGATGCTGAAGTGAAATCCATATTTATTCTGTGTTCAGTTTCCCAGAAATTTTCCTTTTGTTCCTGTCTGTGTCTATGGATTTCGGTCTGTTCACTGGTGGCTGAGAGTTGCCCTCAGGAGGAGCCTGTCCTCCACTACATGAGGGAGGAATATAAGAGGACTCTTGGGCAAATATGACCTTGGTGAATGGTGTCCCTTATTGTCACCTTTAGTTAAGACTCTGTGTGTTCCTTCAGATTTCACTTCTGGATCAATGTCCTAATGGCCTTTTAATTAGACCAACAAGGAACTGGTCTGTCCAGATTTTCTGGTCTCATCAGAAAGGCTTTAAGAGACTTTCTCTGCAAAATTTCCACATGAGCTGTATCTGAAACACACTGCAGAAGTATATTCCCCACTGGTAAAGCAAAATACATGCACAGAAGTTTCCTGCTGATCATAGATCTGAAGTTTCTCTGTCTTTGTAATCAAGAGGAAATTTTGGATACAAAAATGTGATTATTTGCATGTGAGATTCTATGTTGAGGTGTGTGTGTATGTTTAAGAAATATTTCTGTCTGCCTGGTAAGAGTGAGATGAGGTTGCAGCCCCTTTGTGGTCTGTTTCTCATAAGGGCTCCTGGGCAGTGTACCTCCTTCCTGCTACTTCACTCCCCTGAACTCAGCAAATGAAGTTTTAAGGCAGCTATGGAACTTCTGTTTTCCATATAAGACAAATTTTGCGATTTTATAAATCTGATCTTGGGAATTGGTTTGGAGTGGGTTAAGGTGGGTTTTGCTGCCACATTTTATTTATATAATATGAATGTAGTAATGCTTGTAAATAACTTTCCCCATTATGTAAACAAGTCACTTTCCTAGTGGTACTGACAATGTCATGAAACCAAGCCTGAGGGAGTAGGGGAAAGTTTGTCTTGCACAACAAATTTCAGTTCTTTTTGCTGCTCAAAGTACACTTTTACCAAGGAGTATTAGAGAGCAGTGTTGTCTTTTTTGGTTTAATTATACCAAATTTAATTATTTAAATAAACATACTTTTTTAGAGCATTAGATAAAGTTTGATTATTCACTGTATGGAAATACATGCTCATTGTTATTTTTATTCATGTGGAAGTAGTTTAAAATGAGTATGTATTTTAGTACTTAGCCTTTTCTTAACTGTATTACTGCTCCTTCTCCCCCATAATGGCAGCCCTTTTTCTATTTTTATAAACCATGGTATTAGTATTTGTAAGTTTAGCTCAGGAAGTGGGTGTTTTTGTAAGAAGAAGGGGAGAGGCAAAAAAAGGGTTAACATCAATTTTCATTTCTTAGTTCTAGCAGAAGGATTTTATATAAAGCACGTATCAAACCATTGCAGGTCTGTTGTTCTGTTCTACTTTATTCCCTTTTTTCCTTTCACCATTTCAGTACAGTACACATACATATTTCTACTAATGAAATTTTAAATGGGGAACCTATCTCAAGTTGCTGATCACAGAACAGTAGCAGGGCTTTTCCTCCCTTCCTCAAAAAACTCTTCTAGCTAATTTCCCTTGTGTGTGTTGTGAATCCCCAGCAGGGCATAAATGTGTATGGCCACAATGAAGGATAAATTAAGAACTGCAGATAACACCAATCTTAGTCTGCCTTGTTTATACAGCTCCTTATTTCTCTGGTAAACCTTGAGAAAGATTTTATTTACTTGCTAGGAAATCCAGGAAGTGTAATTAAATGGCAATTAAAGCACAGAAGTTATTTCATGGTGCTATCGCCTTGCTTGAACTTGGTGAGTTTCTTTAAGAAAATACTGAAATACTGTGCTTGAGTGAGCTGCTGCTGCAAATGAGACAGGAATAAAAATTAATCCTGCTGGCCAAGGAAGGGATGCAGTTGGTTGAAAACTTGTGTAGTTTTGTAGGAATACTGGAGCAGATGAATGCAGACACTCAAAATACCGTTGTTGGAGAGATGATGTGTGGAGTCCGAGCTTGAAGCTAATGTGAACAGAATTAAAAATAGCGAGTATGACAGACCCATTAATTTTTGAACATAATTTATGTTTTGGAAAATAAAAACAAAAGCTAAAGTTTAAATGAGATTTGTCCTTGAATCGGTAATAGCATTCAAATGGAAATCTTAGCAATGTGAGGTTGCTCTATGGAGCATAAGCGGAGCTCCAATGAATAATTAAACAACTGATAGCTAATAAAATATACAGCACATTGCTTCAAACTTAGAAATTGTAACTCTGCTTAAGGGATGAATGTTTTTCATTACTTTTTAATTGTTGCCAGTGTTGACCTTCAAGGTCTTTTTCTGGCAGATAATTTGTTATGGTAAGGATGAGATCATTAAGTATTTTAGCACAAGCCGCATGATGCAAATAGTTTCCTAATATTATAGAATGCTGATGTGGTAAGGGTTTGTTTTCTCAGGAATTTGTTCTCCATATTTAGTGATATTTGGGATCATCTCTTAAAAGAGCAATTCTACTATAACCCTGCAGGACAGTGATTGTAGGTAGTAGGAAAGCAAACACCACCAGTTTCTGTGGCAAGATTTTTGTGACAGCTTTTGAGTTACAATAAAAAGACATTACTCTAAAGTATCAGCATGGTTTTTTTGGCTCTTAAAGATATTTGTATATTCCATAAACAAATAGCAACTCTTCTCCTTTGCTGGGTTCGTGAAAGCATCCAAATAGCAGCCTGCAGGTTTTTCCCATGCTGAAGCGAATCTCTGTGGCATCTGAGGCTCCAGGGCCCATGTGCAAGGAATTAAGCGTTACTAAATTTTGCTAGTTTTATACTGTAACTCTGTTTTTACTGTTTCAGTGTTTGCATAGGTAGGCACTAAAAATATGTATTGTGCAAATACCAAATGCTCTTGGATTTATTTTGAAAAATTTTAGTTTAAATTCTCTACAAGTAAATATTTAATTTTTTTTTTTTTATCAGAAATGCTTGCTCGGAGGGAAATGGCAGTGGGGAGGAGCAAGCTAGCAATATTATTTTTTCAATATTATTTTTCTAGCCTGAGGTGCTTGGAACAAACTGAATCAGTTGTTTGCTCAAATGTTTGTTGATAGAAACATTTATTGCTTGCACGGTTACGGATGGAAGATGAACAGAGCTATTGTCTTGTGTTCATAAAAGCTGTGGGCAGTCACTTGCAGGAAGTCTATAAATAATTCTTAGCATAAAATTTACCTTGGTCCTGCTTAGGATCTAAAGAAAAAAGCCTGGTGATATGTGGGACTGGGGCAGAGGGCTCTGGCTTGCAGGTCATCCATCTGCAGGCAGCTCCCTGCAGCAAGGATGCTTGGGTCCAGCCTGCCTGTTCCTGAGGAAGAGCTGGAAGGAGGGGAGGAAGGGCAGCCAGCAGAGCCTGCACTTTGATGGATAGTTAAAGGTGGCCAGGGCCAGCTGTCCGTACTGTGAACATGGGAGCAGTGTCAAGTTAGAGAGGCCAGCTGGGAGGGTCTGGCCATACAGGGGGTCCCTCTGGAGTGGAGTAGGTTGTCCTGAGATGTCTGGGCAGGATAAGGGATGAATGGCAGGAATGGAGCCCGCTCCTCCTCAGCCCCATCCCTGTGCGTGCCCTGTGCTAGGGGCTCTCTGGGAAGAGGGTGGTGCAGTGACTGTCTTTCCTCTCTACCAGAAAAGGAGGGAAGAGGTGTCCCAGCTGTGTGCTCGGGTTGTTACAGCCTCAGGCACGGTGTGCTCTGGTTTCCCTGCAGGAAATGCACCTCCACGGTTTGAGTCTTGGCATGCTTGCACTAGCTTTCAGGTTTGGATCCTTCTAAATCAAGGAGGGACCCCAGAATGAGCACCTATCCCTATTTCTGTTTTTCCCGGTGTTGCCCCTTATTCAGCTTGCACATTAAATGAAGGTAGAGTTTTCCAGGGCTCAGAGGTGTACAGCGGTGAGGTAAGTTGATATGAACATATAAATGGTGGTGTTTAGGTACCTTTGGTTTATTTTCAGAGATTTCCCATTGTCATGTATCTCAGAAAGATTAAATAGATATTTATCTAACTTGTTTATGATCAGAATGAAGACTAGAAGCTGTAGGTTTGTCAAAGTTACTGACAACATTAGAAGGGGAGGTATTGCTGTTGAAAATGAGCCATGTTTATTACAGATCTCTGGCAAGGGAGACATTAACTCTTGCAACAGTATCAATATCTGTAGTACTCAACAGTATCTGCTGAGAAAGGAGTGAAGGACATGGTGCATAGTGGAGGCCATGCAGGTTTCCTGCTCCTCTCAGGGATATGTCCCATCTCCCCAGAGGCTGGAGATAGAAAAAGCTGGGTGATGGAGCTGGCTGTGGACTCCAGACCCTTTCACTCGAGGTTGGCTGGAGAGGAAACCACCACACAGGGTTGTGTTGGAGTGTAATAACTGGTCCTTACTGAATGTTTTCTAGCCCCATCGGCGCTGTAGCACTGGTGAAAAAGCAGAGATGTAAAATGGTGAGGAAAAAGCATTAATAGCTGGCTGTGGCTTGGGGCTGCAGGGTGTTTAGCAGAGCCTCTATCTGCCCTCATGCATTTTTGACTTAGCAAGTGGCTGTAGCAGAGGACAAAAGTAAGAACTGGGAATTAACAAGCCCTGAAGACTTACATCGATGTTTATTGGTATATGTTACTTGTCATACCTTCCAAAGGTTTCCTTGGTTTTGTTTGTCTTCAGCAGGTTTGCATTCCTGATCTCTATCTCATGTGTATTGTTAAATTCACACAAGAATGTCTGAGGCCATCCGAAAATGTTCTGTTTGGAGCAATTGCCTCAAAAGAAGACAAATGCTGACTTTAGAGAAAGTTGTGATTTTGAACCCAAATGATTCAGGATTTGAATAACATATTCTGGAAACATGCTTTCTCAGGTCAGCGAGGGAAAGGGCTGCTTGGTGCAGCATGCATAATGGCGAAGAACCGAAGGAGCTATCAGGAATGCAGTCTCAGAGCCCGAGCAAAATAAAGCGTCATTTAACCATGTTATACACCCTGCAAAACAGAGATTAGAAGTAATGGAAATTATTATCAAATCTATCACTGGATTTAAAATAGTGTTAACTCCTTCAGAGGAAGCACTGTTAATCAACTTGCACTTGAACAGGGAATTCAAAAGCATTCATAGACATTTTATTACTTGCCGGAAATACACTACTGCAAAAATCCAGAAGCATAAAGACAATTACTTGATATAAATTCTTATTTGGTAGAGAATTAAGATGCCTGTATTTCTTGCTTAACTTGAAGTACAGTTCATAGCATGAACTTCCGTGTTGTTGCTGAATTTAATCAGAGGTAAAACTAAAAATCACCTTTAAAAATCAAACTCAAAATGCCATAAATGACACACAAGATCTGAGACTCCTTCAGGAAACAGTCAGCAGTTGTAAAAGTGCCCCATTGACATGTAAAATATTCCCTTTTCTTGTGAAATTGTTCAGTTAGCCCACTGACAATCCCTACTGTTTTTGCATTTATTTCTCAAGCACTGCAAAGAATGTTGCTAAATTAGAACTGTGATTTTGCATGCTGCAATTAATTTGCATTATGCCTTTCATAGGAAGGGAAGAAATTTGCCAATTGTGTGTTTACTGGACCTGTTAAACAGTGTCTGGTTTGCTAAATATGATTTTCTCTGCCTATGGTGTTGTAGGAGAGTTATTACTTGTATTTGTCTTGCAGCCTTGGGGCCTCCCTCTTTAT